>NC_072017.1:8344375-9015000 GCF_027791375.1 Indicator indicator
AGCCATACAGAATAGAGACATCCAAATTCATTAGTCGTATTTGAAAGTCTTGCCTATTATTCATGAAGATTTGTTAAACCACTAACAACAACTTCCCTTTAATTATTCTTTTTATCTAATCCGTTACGTTCTCAAATCCTCCATCTCTTCTTATTTTGCTGTGTTTATGAAGTGCTTTGAAGTGATTTAAAGTTATTCCCTTGGATGAAAGGGACTGTATTATTAAAATATCTCTAAAGTTACTGAGACATCAAACATCCCATTTCAGTTATCCTCATCTCCTTCTCTGGCTGTGCATACAAGGAAGAAACATAATTTACTGCATGTGCAAGACTTTGCCTTTTGCAAACCACTGATCAGTTTGGGATTTCAGATCACTGCTTAGAACTGCGGGCCAAGAGCAGGGTCCTGCACCTGGGTCACGGCAATCCAAGCACAAATATGGACTAGATGGAGAATGGAAGGACAATGGTGCAGGCAAAAGACAGTTGCTGAGAAGATTCAAAGATTCAGAGAATGGCTTAAGCTGGAAGGGCCATTGAAGATACCTAGTTTCAACCCCCCTGCCATAGGCAGGGACACCTTCCACGACACCAGCTTGCTCAAGGCCTGGAATAGCTCCTGGGGGGGGGAAGGGGGGGAGCATCCACAACCTCCTTGGGCAACCTGTTCCCATGTCTCACCACCCTCACTGCAAATAATTTCTTCCTAATCTGCAGTCTAAACCTGCCCTCCTCAAGCTTCAATCCATTCCCTCTTGTCCTATCACTACAAGCCCTTGTAAAAAGTCCCTCACTGCCTTCTTCTAGGCCTCCTTCAGGAACTGCAAGGCTACTATGAGGTCTCCCTGGAGCTGTCTCTTCCCCAGGCTGGACAGCTCTGACTCTCTCAGCCTGTCTTTATAGCAGAGGTTCTCCACACCTCTGATCACCTTTGGGGCCCTCTTCTGGATCTGCTCCAACAGCTGGAGGCACCAGAACTGGACCCAATTCTGCATGTGGGGTCTCACAGGAACAGAGTAGAAGGGGAGAGTCACCAACCTTGTCCTGATGGTCAACGCTTCTTTTGGTATATCCCAGCCCACAGTTGCCTTCTGGGCTGGGAGTAGCCATTGCTAGATCATGTTGAGTTTTTCATGAACCAGCATCTCCAACGCCTTCTCCTTGAGACTCCTCTGGAGCCACACTGTGCCCAGCCTATATTAGTGCTTGGAATAGCTCTGACCCATGTGTAGGATCCTTGTTGACCTTCATGAGCTCACCTGGAGCTCACCTCTCAAACCTGTCCAGGTCCCTCTGGATGGCATCCCCACCCTCCAGTGTGTCAGCTGGGCTACACCTTGCTGTCATCCTCAGAGGTGCCCTCTATCCCACTGTAAGTAAAGCCTGATTTACAGCATGTGAACATGACAGGACAGTGAACTCTAGCCTTAAAATTCTAGCTTATTGTAAAGGAGATAAATAGGACAATCTGTTTCTGCTTTCACAGAAACATAACTGCTTCTGTACCTGAGACTATTGCTGTTCACAATGATCAAGACATTGAAGCCCTGCTTAGTTGTTAAAAAGAAGGATTAAGGATTAAAAACTGATCAGGGTTTGAAATATTTAGATGGTCTCTAATGGGACAAATTGTTTTCACTTACAGCTAAGTAACTACATGAAGAAACCCCACTACAGAGTTGTGTGTGTAATCAACAGCAACACAGCTATTTGATTGTAGTTCTGAGAATGAATTGCAGCAACATAATGATTTTGGTTCAAACCAGAGCAAGTCCTTTATTGCTCCCTCAGAAGAGCAAAACACCTATATACTTCACATCTTGGTGAGTGATGGTCCTTCTCATCCATCATGAACCAATGAGAACATTTTCCTCCCGTCTCCTTTGACATCTATCAGCTATTAACAGAGATTGATAGACTGTCATAGCTATTGACTTCATTTGAGGGTTGTAATAAAAAGAAAGCCACCTATGTCTATAGTCTTTCTCATTTAAATACCTTACAAAGTCTGCAGCTGAGTTGTTAAAAGTATAAAACAGGTGAGGATTTTGGTGTGGCTGTGTGACAGATGGTAAACAAGAAAGATTAATATGTGGGATGCTCAGTGTAGTAATTCTTCTAGGTTGGGGTCAATTTACTGCTGTCCTATAAGTAGTCCTAGGACTTTCAATCTGACACACCATTTCTTTAGACACATCACTTACCTGGTGCAAGTTTTGGAGTGGCTATGAGCTGCATTACAGATCTGAGAATTATAGATTCATAAAATCATTTTGGTTGGAAATTACCTTTAAGATCACCGAAGCCAACCATTCTCTAACTCTACTGAGTCTGGAGCTAAACTACATCTCTCAGCACCACATCACTCCCCAGGATTAGGGATTCAACCACCTCCCTGGGTAGCCTTTTCCAGTCTTTGAGAACCCTTTCAGATTTTCTTCTAATATCCAACCTAAACTTCCCCTGGTGCATCTTGAGGCCATTTCCTCTTGTCCTATCAGTTGTTACTAGGAAGAAGATATAATCATCCACCTCCCTCCAACCTCCTTTCGTGTAGCTGTGGAAAGCAATGAGGTCTCCCTTTAGCCTCCTTTTCTCCAGACTAACACCCACAGTTCCTTCAGCCACTCCTGATTACTTTGTCGTCAGGACCTCTTGCTAAAGAATTAATTAGAAATCAGTAGTTAAAGCAGTTTTAGGCCCACAATAAGCCGGTTTGAGTCTGGTTTTCAGAACAGTCATAATTCATAAATAAATTCCAAGTTAATATGAGTGTTGCAAAATTGAGACTAGCAACATGTTTAATCTTAAGCGACAATGCAGTAGCAAGAGAGTGGTTATAAAGTAGCTTCACAAAGTCTTTCTTTGAAAATCACAGGCAGGAATGAGGAGAAACCTTTACACTCCGGAATACACAGTATTCACTCTTAACAGGTTCTGGTGTGAAGGAGTTTATGTTAGAAACTGCTAAGTAAAAGAACAGCCTACACAAATCCTGTTAATCCTTCACTGCAGACATCTTTGCTGTTTGAAACTTCCTTTTCCCTCCTCAAGGTGTATGGCACTCTTCCAGATTCATCCATTAAACACTGATGGGATGAGGCTTCACATGCCTATGTTGCTCTGTAAACTGATAAAGCAGTGCCTTCCCACCAGAAAACCCAGAGCAGTGCCAAGAAACACAAGTGCACCTCAACTTTTATTTACTCTGTTAAAGTCAGGACATCTAAACACTTCAGGAGGCTTTTCCTGAGGGTTCTCTTATGTGTTTTTTAATTAATAGAAAACAGAATAATAAATTTGGTATACTCTCTAAACAAATTACAGTTGAAGTTCTTCAAGGATAAAAATGAGTGTAATAATCACAGATATAAGTTATAAACCTGAGCTGTCGACTCATTATCCTTCTGTTCCAAATGAACCAAGGGGTAGACTGCTTGTCACTGTACTCATGACTCACCAATGATTTAGTGACTGCACTAACGTAGGAGTGAGAGCAGAAAAGTCTTTCATAATAGGATGAGCAATTTGATTCAGTCTTGAGTGCTGAAAGGAAATAATGTTGAACTGTAACACAGATGAACTTGCAAAACTCCTTTGGGATAAATTACTCAACCTCATCTTCCCTTTTAAGGGCCATAATAGCAGGAGGATGAGAATATGGGGAAGGGGAAGACACTAGAAGTTGATACAGTTTCTTTAGGCAGCTTTTGAGACACAACACATCACTGACTCTGAAATACTGTTGAGTTTGAAAATGTACAAACCCACTCGAGTTTTTCTTTGCAAAATGTGTAAACGTGGAGCCATTTTCCAAACTTGATAAATTTAAAATGCAATGTGCTTCTCCTGATGAATTTCCCCACCTTCTCCCCAGTGTTCTTGCACTTTTCTTGGCCACTGAAATTGCTTCTAGAGTCTAACTCCTTGTTATTAAAGATAATTTCATTATCATTTATGTGCTTGTGTGTCCACATTCCAACTTTGTGAAAACATCCTGGTTTCATCAGCAGGACAGATGCTGTGGTCTGAAGGTGAGTGTTTGGGTTCACTTTATTATGGCCTGTGCTATGGGTTTAAATTTGAAAGTGGAATTAGGCTGAAATGACCAGATGTCCTGGTTTAGCTGACACAGCTGGGAAAATTGTGGAGTGAGTCCTCCTGGAACATGTCTGGACACATAGAGGAGAAGAAGATGATTTGGAACAGTCAGCATGGATTTATCGAGGGCAAATCATGCCTGACCAGCATGATTGCTTTCTGTAATGAAATGATGGATTTGTGGATGAAAGGAGAACAGCAGATATCATTTACATCAACTTTAACAGGGCTTCAGCAGTGTCACCCACAGTATTTTTTTTATCAAAGCTAGAATATTATGATCTGAGCAGCTATGCAGCTACATTAAAGATCTGGCTGGATGATTGTCCTTAGAGGGTAGTAGTTAATAGGTTATACTGTATCTGCAGGCATGCAAAAAATGGACTAGTGCAGGGGCTATCCTGGGTTCTGTCTTGTCTGTCAGCTTCACCAGTGGCCTGGAGGAGGTGATCAGAGTGTGCTCTCATCAAGTTTGCAGATAACACTGAAGGTTTGTGTATGAGAAGGGGAGGATGAGCTGTTTGCATACTTGAGGGCAAAGCTGCCATTTGGAGGGACCTAGACATTGTGCAGTTTTCATCCTTGGAGGTTTGGAAGACTGGACTCTATCAAGCCCTGAGAAATCTAGTTTGATCTCATTGCTAACCCTACTTTGAGCAGAAAGATGGACAAGAGACCTCCTGAGGTCCTTGCTGATCTGAATCTTGCTGTAATGTTATAATCCAGTTTAAGCAGCATTCCTTATGTTCCAGCAGAAATCTTTAGGTCACTCCTGTCTTATTTTTCTCCAAGACTGAAGGCTTTACCCTTGTATATGCAAAAAGGAGAGTCCTGAGAAGTTAGCCATTTGTGCCATAGTGCAGAGAAACTCAGATTCTAAGCTCCGTTGTGACCTCTGCTGCAGAATTCACCATCTTAAGAAGTTGCTTTTGGCACTGCATTAGAGGCTAAGCACTTGTGGTGTCTATTCTCCTTTTACCTTACAGCTCTTGTATTAGGGCATTAGAGAATACATTCAGATCTTGTCCTTTCAGTGTACATTTTAGTACACATTTATGGATTTCTTTGCAGAAATTATTTTATTTCTGAACTTGCTGATATCTGTCTCCACAATTTTCTACAGCTGCACCCTCTGGAATTTTGCTGTGTGAATTATTCCCATTACTTTTTAAAAGATCTTCTACTGGCCTGGAGTGCTCCAGGGTATAGCAGTGACAGGTTTTGTGAACAGCAAATCTGCAGTCAGATTATCAGTCAGAACACATGCATATTGTAATATTGGCATCTTTGAAATAATGATGTTAATGATAGATTTTAAATGGCCAGACAGGAAAATTGTCAGATATGGAAAGCTGAATACTGGAAGATTCTTAAATTCTTATCTTAATACTTCTACCACCCACAAGCTTATATATTACAGCACAACAGGGAAAAATTAGAAAGGATATTATTGTCATAGCAGTCGAGTGCATGAGTGGCTATTTGCTATTCTAGTAGTGGTCACTTCAGAAATAAGAAATACTACACCTTTTTCTTTTTTCCTTTTCTTTTTTCCCAGAAGTTTTAACTGAAAAATCCTGAACAGTAACTTTGCATTGTTCTAACAAATCAGATCCAATTACTAGAAAGTTTGTTTTTTCAATGGCTGTCAAGACAAGGCAGGAAGAATATTACTTTAAAAACTTGGAAAATATAATAAATATGTATAGGATAAGTATATATTTTTTATTAGAATGCAGATTATGGAGTCATTTTTTGACAGACTTCAAAATCTAGCCTAAAAAACCTGAATACAAAGACACTGGGAAGAGTGACAGGGAAAGAAAGTGATGTAGCTGTGTTGCACATCACTAGTACCATATTCACCGAATCAGGACCTCTGGAGATCATGAAGTCCAACACCCATGCAGGAGCACCTAGGGCAGGTCATACAGGAACATATCCAGGCAGGTCTTGAAAGTCTCTAGAAGAAAGAAAGCTGAATGTGACTTAGAAGAGCTTGCTTTTTTTTTTTAATTATTTTTTTTTTGTCCACCACATACTGGTCAAAACCCAACCTGCTAATGAAGTTCTATTTTTCATTTATTTTTTTCCCAACAACATGTATAAAATTTCCCACAGAAAATAAGGCAAATTAATTCAAAGGGTTCTCAAAGACAAGGACAGGCTTCCCAGGGAGGTGATTGTATCCCCATCCCTGGAGGTGTTTCAGAGATACAGGAATGTGGTGCTGAGGGACATGGTTCAGCCTCAGACTTTGTAGAGTTAGATAATGGTTAGACTCAATGACCTTAAAGGTCTTTTCCAAACAAAATGGTTACGTGATTCTATGATTCTCAACACAGTAAGTATGGAATTGCTTTTAAGTTCAAGTAGTGTGGATAGAGAATTATGGTCATGCATCTGTGAAAACAATGTGCCCAGGAAACTGTGTTGTGTAATGCATCCTTGTTTATGTTCCACTTATAACTTCAGAATAAAAAGTGAGTAATTTATGTTTTCTTCTTGCCTCCTGTGTAGGGCTGATTTCACCTGAAGGACATATCAGCCATTATGTCAATAAACACACCATGTAGATGGATCCTTCTCAAACTAATGACAGTCTTTCATTTGGCTAAAAATAGCCTTTGAAAGCCTAAGAAACTCTTAGCCTTCCTAGGGTTCTCATATCACATTCTTTCCAGCAATCTTAGTTGAGCACTGTTACAGTATGTGATTGATGTTGGATAATTAAAACCTTATCTGTCTGGAAACCAAGTTTGGAAAGCAGCAGTATTTATTAATGCTGATTCAGGGACCTACCAGTGTCTATGTTTGAGTTTGTCTCTAGCAGCAGCAGTGTAAGAGTTATTGATAGCATGGATTTATTTGATAGCTACTCTGGGCCTGGGAGTCATATATTGATACAATTTTTGCTGGTAATAAAATGTCAGATTAAATGAGAACAGCAGCATTCTTATTTTTAATGGTGAGTAAAACTTACTGCCTGCTGCTGCCTCTGACAACATAAGATAAGCCTAAAGGTACATGTTACAAAAGAATTGAGTTCCTTATACAAAGGTGCTTGTCATCTAAACCCTTGATTGTATTGGAATGCCTTACTGTCCGAAAGTACATCTAGCAAGCAGGAAAATCTGTAATTGCTTTGTAGAGGAGCATAAAACACTGAGCTAACACTGAATTTCTGCAGAAAAGGAGACTGAGGGGAGACCTCCTGGCTCTCTGCAATTCCCTGAAAGGGGGTTGCAGCCAGGTGGGGGTTGACTTTTTCTCCCTGGGAACAACTGATAAGACAAGAGGAAATGGCCTGAAGTTCCACCACAGGACATTTAGGTTGGATATTAGAAGAAGCTTCTTGATAGAGAAGGTTCTCAAATACTGGAAAAGGCTCCCCAGGGAGGTGGTTGAATCTCCACATGTGAAGGCATTTAAAAGATGCAGAAATATGTTGCTGAGGGGCATGATTTAGCACAAACTTGGTAGAGTTATAGATAATGGTTGGACTCAATGACCTTCAAGATCTTCTCTAGCCAAAACAAATCCCTAATTCTCTGATTTAGTATGAAACTGAAAAGTGTCCTATCCTCTGGTACAGTGCAGAAATGTCTGTTCACTAGCTGCACTCGTAGATGAAGAATTGTACTGCAGCATGGAGATGTCCTGAGTTTGGAGAGGTCCTCTGTTTAGAGATGTCCACGCTCACAGCAGAGGTGTTGCACTAGATGTCCCTTCCAACCCAAATCATGATTCTATGATACTGAGAAGCACCAGGAATGTCACAGACAGGCAACACATCTGCAAGCAGACATTCATACACATATAAAATACGTCCTGAGAATGCTATTCCCCACTGAGAATACTCTTGCTCACTCATGTAGTTAGTTATTCTGCTAACTCTATATTCTTTAAAATCATCCCTCCTATTTTTATAGACACCTTTTTTACTTCCTGATTTTCTGAGTTAGAAGCAATCATGAGATCACCAGCAGTTCCTGGATTCTTTTATTTAAATAATCCCTGGTTTTCCATCCACCTGTCATTTTATGTTTTACAGATGTAAATTATCTGGACTTCGTGGCCAGATTTTTGGGGCCAGAATCATGAAAAAGGGAAAAAAAAAACCACTTTTTTTTTTTTTTTTTCTCATAACTGCTTCCTAGTCAAGCATTTGGCATGTTTTTGTTTGGTTGGTTGGTATTTTTCAGTTGAAAAATGCACACAAATATGAAAATAAGAAATTAAATTATACCTCTCAGGTCTTTCTGTGTCCTCATATTTTTTATTTTTCTTTTCTTTGTCACATTCAATCTTTTAAAGATTTTCTTCACTGCCATTATGATTGCAGACTTGAACAGATAATCATATGCATTTTTTTGTCTTTTTAAGAGACATGCTTTTGAATCATGTTTGTTTGTTTCTTTGAGATTTTTTGGACATTCCATGTCCTTGCTTACTTTTAAATTGCAGAGATCTGGTCCAGTCCATAGCAGTGAAAGTTAAGTACATTTCACCAACTTTGGAACTCTGTGCACTGACTTAACCTTCATATTAAGCTTTGAGATCCTTGTGACTAAATGTATCCTAAACTTTTGAGCATGTGATCATGTTCCAGCATTTGTTTTTGGAAATGTTAATAGGGTTATTGAACAACAAAATGATCATCAGCAGTTTTAGAGGTCATTCATTATGCACTGTATAAACATTCCATAAATTCTCCACTGTTTACAGACAGGAATAGTCTGAAAAGAAATTCTCAATGCTCAGTGTCTAATGCAACTCATCTAGTTGGTGGTGTTTGCACTTTAAAAAAAGCTAGCTATATGTTTATGCAGATTCTAACCTCTACATGACAGAGTGGTCCAGAAGAATGTGTCCTGATCGAATCACAAAGGATCACTGCTTTCATCTGCACCATTAAATAGAGTTATGTTTAAATTAAAATGTGCCACACGTCAAATATCCTGAAATGAGCAAGTAAATCTTCTTGCTTCACCCTTTGTGGGTTTTAGGTATTTATGGTTGGTTTTACAATGGATGTAGAGTTGTATCACGTTCAGCACTGAGATCTGATTTGGAATTTAACAGTTCAAACGTTGGCATGAGATTGATGTTGGATGTTAGGAAGAATTTCTTTACTAGGAGAGTGGTAGAACGGTTGGAACAGGTTGCTCAAGAGGTGTTGGAGGCCCCATGCCTGGCAACATTCAAGGTCAGGCTTGATGGGGCTCTGAGCAACCTGATCTAGTTGGAGATGTCCCTGCTTAACTGCAGAGGGCTTGGACTAGATGACTTTTAGAAGTCACTTCCAATCCAGTGCATTCTATGATTCTGTGAGGCCTGAGTGTTTGGCTGAGTGGAAAGTGCACTTTATGGGACCTTTTGCAATCCGAAGAGCAGATGCTGGCTTTGTCCCAGCTAACTGTAAAATTGGACATGTCTACAATTCTCTGACATCCTTTAAGGATATCTTTGGAGTAAAAATAGAAAAGGAAGTGTGTTGTCTTCTAATCAGCTAGTCAATCTGGAGAAATATACCAGAGACTACAGCTGCTGTGAGGTACAAATTCAGCCTCAGATACAAAACTGTAGTGCAGTAGGAGCTATTTTGGAATGCATTTGGACCTCTCCACTAGATGTTCTGTGTTTCACTTCCAGTGCAGTTTAAAATTTCCTCCTCTAAGAAAGGAAAAAACATTAAGATATTAAGTAATGGCTGCATGAGGCTCTGGCCAGCCTGATCTAGTGTGAGGTGTCCCTGCCCATGGCAGGGGGGTTGGAACTAGATGATCCTTGTGGTCCCTTCCAACCCTGACAGATTCTATGATTCTACAATTCTAATTAAATAATAAGGATTTATGATTTGGAGAGAGAAGCAAAATTAGTCTGAAGGACTAAGCTGGTTTTTTTTTGTCCATGGCTCAATGTCTAAGTGAAGTCTACTGACAAAGAGTGTTCCTCAGGGGTCTGTACTAGGAATGGTGTTGCTTAACATCTTTGTTGGCAACATGGGCAGTGAGACAGAGGCCCTCTTAGCAAGTTTGCCAACAACACCCAAGCTGTGTGGTGCAGTGGACATGCTGCAGGGAAGGGATATTATTCAGAGAGACACATACAGGCTTGAGATGTGGGCCAGTGCCAACCTCATGAAGTTCAACAAAGCCAAGTGCAAGGTCCTGTACCTGGGTCAGGGTAATCTCAAGCACATAATCTGGACAGACTGCAGTTAGGGGTGCTGGTGGATGAGAAACTCCACATGAGCCAGCACCGTGCACGTGAAGCCCGAAGGACTTTCAGGTAGCCTTCAGGATTGGAAGGGGGCCTCCAGGATATCTAAAGAGAGACTTTTAACAAAGGCATGTAGTGACAGGATGAGGGGTAATGGCTTGAAACTGTAAGAAGATGGATTTAGATTACATGTGAGGAAAAAATTCTTCCCCATGAGGGTGACGAGGCACTAGAACAGGTTGCCCGGAGAAGTTGTTTAGGCTGCAAGCCTGGAAGTGTTCAAAGGCCAGGCTGGCGGGGGCCTTGAGAAAGCTGTCCAGTAGGAATTGTCCCTGCCTATGGCAGGGGATTTGAACTGGATAATTTGAAGGTGCCTTCCAAGCCAAACCATTCTGTGATTGCACTGGGCCAGTTTGTAAAAAAAATGTTAAATTTACTGATATGCCTGACCAGCAAAAATACTGTTAGTTCTATGGAGGGGTTGTAATGACTAGTTATTTCACTCTGTACATAGTGCTCTGTATTTAGGAAAATTAACAGTAAAGGTCAACAAAGACTGGAGATACATATAGAGGTTTATTAGTTATTTACTTGAGTCTGTTCAGCTACAAATTGTTCAGTAACTTGCCATTTTGAGTCAAATTACCTACCTAAATGAGCTGGCTCAATTTAGTTACATACTATGAAATTTGTACATTGAGTTATTCGTTTTGGTGAATAGTTTGCTGAAGACTAACATTGAAATAGCATTTACCATTATCTTGTTAATAGGCCTTACTGCTTTAAATCTACTAAGAATGCAAATAAATGATAATTCTGCACTCATTAAGCAAATCTCCAGCGACTTACTTTGGTTAAATGTTCCAACAGGCATGTTTAGCACTTCTTTGGGGTTGGTAAAGTTCCAAAATATCTGTAAATTAAAGTTCTGTGGAGTGCTATAAAATATGCCTAATGAAGCCCTGGATGTAAATTAAGAAGATTTATATTGCAGCATCCTGCTTACGTTATTCAATCTGAATGCTTCACAGGTTTTTATGAAGCAAATAAACTGCTCTTTTTCTGGAAATTCATTTTGAATGGTCACCCTGGATTCATTGGTACATTACTTAGTTCACACATTAAAGACTGAATTGTTCTTTTTAATCTATATATCATACTAAAGTTTTATTGCACAATACCTTTAAAGCCTGGGTACTCCATCTGCAGTAGCAGTAATGCTGAAGTTGCCTGTAGACATAAGTAGTTAAAATGGAGCTGAAAACAATGGTTATGAATATTCTTCTACTTAAAACTCATGTATTCACTTGAGCCATGTTTCTGATTCCCATTATTCATAGCCAGTGAGCATTAACTGGAAAAAAAGTTCATTTCCACGAGTCTTTAAATATTATTTATGGAAAACAAATACAAGTTCTCACATAAACTGGAGCCCCATGTGGTTTTTCTGTGTGGCTTTCAGGAAGAGTAAGTTTGCCCACAGCTGTAGACATGTCAAAGAACCACAGCAAGTCTTTGGCTATGCCTGTAGCCTAAAAAAGGGCAAAAACATCAAGAAAGACATCCTGAGGCTCAGTGATACTCCAGGCAGCTTGCTGGCTGTGGAATTGTTTAGTTCAGCACTGTACTGTCTGTCACTGCACAGGGTCAGACTTAGTATGTTAACAAATCTCTGCATTGACAATTTGGTTATAGAGGGGCTAAATTAAATGGTGATCAAGATAATTCAAATTTGTACTGAAACTGAATTATTGTGGTTATAGATTTACTCTTGTAGTCTTGTTAAATGAAGCAACAAAAGGCAACCACAGAATCAGAGAGCAGTCCGGGGGAGAAGGACTTGGGAGTGCTGGCTGATGAGAAGCTCAACATGAGCTGGCAAAGTACACTTGCAGCCCAGAAACCAACCATGTCCTGGGCTGCATCGAAGGGAACCTGGCCAGAAGGTAGAGGGAGGGGATTCTTCCTTGTCATATAATGACAGGATGAGGAGTGATGGCTTCGAACTGGAAGAAAATTAGACAGGAAGAAGCAATTTTTCCCCGTAAGGGTGGTGAGGCACTGGAACAGGTTGTCCACAGAAGTTGTGGAGGCTGCAATCCTGGAATTTTTGAAAGCCAGGCTGGATGGGGCCTTGAGCAAGTTGGTCTAGTAGGAGGTGTTTCTAGTAGGAGATTGGAAGTAGATGATCTTGCAGGTCCCTTCAACCCAAACCATTCTATGGTTCTATGATAATTTTAGCTTTAGGAGGTCTACGTGCATATCCATTTATACCTGTACCAGTTTTAGAATTCAGACCTACTACAAAGTAAACTATCTTTAGCTTCTAACTTTTTAAGTTGTGCCTAGTTCTTCTGGTCCTTTCAAGATGGAGAAAGTCAATGCTGTGGAGTTCTGAACTCAGTGGTATAGCATAGTGCAATCAAAGCCCAGCATAAATTTTCAGTTAGCTACAGAACAATGTCTAAATAATAGAAATTATAGAATCATAGAATGGCTTGAGTTGGAAGGGACCTTAAAGATAATCTAATTCCAAATCCCCTGTCATGAGCAAGGACACAAGCCTCATCCAGCCTGGGCTTATGCACTTCTAGGGATGATGCATCCACAACTGCTCTGGGCAACCCATTCCAGTGTCTCATCACCCTCATAGTAAAGAAGGTCTTCCTAATGTCCAATCTAAACCTACCCAGCTCTAGTTTAAAACCACTGCCCCTTGTTCTGTCACCACAGGTCCTCAGAAAATTGCCCTCTCCATCTTTCTTGTCTCCCTGGAGGATTCTCTTCAGCAGGCTGAACAGACTCAAGTGCCTCAGCCTGTCAAGAGTGCTGGTAAATGAAATATTGTAAATAGAAGTAGAATCTTGGTTGATTTTAAAATTTTGCATTATTAAACGATAATTTAAAAACAATCTTTTTAAACTGTATTGTGGGATGTCCAGAATTTCACAGCAGTACTGCAATGTTTTTTAGCATTTTATCGAGCTGTTTCATGACACTACGTTAAACATAGGTTCCGAGGTGTATGTTCAGCATAACCATTCTTGTAGTTATTTATTATTTCTCCATTTTTAACAGATGTTATGAGAAAGATTGAAACACTATCAGTGTGCTGCACTACTAAACCACTGTGGCATTACAGATCAGGTTGAACACCAGAGATTGTAAATGCCTCTGAAACTTGGAGCCAGCTCGAATTGTTCCACTGGGTTTTGTGTTGAAGAGTAGTGGAACAGATTAGTGTTTGAGCTTTTGGATCATCTTATGTGATGATGACAGAGTACTTCTAGAAACAATTAGGACAGCCATGAGTATGAAAACACAGAGCTTAATTAAAGGATACTTTTATAAGAAACAGCCACTCCAGATTCACAGTAGAAACCCAAACAACTGAAGATAAATGATGACGATAAAGTCACTTAAAATGGAATATCTACACATACATTTGCATGTTTATCCACACACTCATTCAGAAATAAGTAATGAATTTTTCAGAGGAATTGCTAAGGGGCAGAGTCAAAATCAAAATGCAGTGGCAAGAACTATGGAACCCAACAGGATTTAATCCACCATTCCATCATAAAAACCATTGTGACTTCAGGAAGTGGAACTCAGAATTGATGGTTCCTGGCATAATCCCAGAACTGTTTGAAGCTGGAGTATATGGAAATGAATAGTAAGTAAGGTGACGCCTCTAGTAGGATATGAGTAGACCAGAGGTATGGACAAGGTATGTCCAGCTATGGGATCCCCAACAAAAAACAGACATAGACCTGCTGGAGCGGGTCCAGAGGAAGGCCACAAAGCTGGTAAGAGGTCTAGAGCACCTATTCTACGAAGACATGCTGAGAAGGTTGGGAGAAGAGAAGGCTCCAGGGACACGTTAGAGCTGCATTTCAATATTTGAAAGGGACATACAGGAAGGCTGGAGAGAGACTGTTTAGAAGGGCTTGTTGTGATAAGATCACACATAGAATCACACAGAAAAACATTCAGGTTGGAAAAGACCCTCAGGATCACCAAGTTCAACTGACTTGAGGGGCAGTGGTTTGAAACTGGAGCATGGTAGAATTAGGGTGGACATAAGGAGGAAGTTCTTTACAATAAGAGTTTTAAAACTGGAACGGATTGTCCAGGGATGTGGTTGAGGCCCTGTCCCTGGAGACATTCAAGGTCAGACTTGATGTGGCCTTGGGCAGCCTAATCTAGTTGGAGGTGACCTAGCTGATTGCAGGGGCGTTGAACAAAATGACCTTTGAGGGTCCCTTCCAACCTGATGCAATCTGTGAATCTCTGAGTAGAGAACACTATTCATGCAGAAAGTCTTATGTGAGACAAATTCCTGATTTTTATGGACAGAGTTGGAATTTTTCTGCTCGAAAATTTCATGTTGAAAAAAAACCCAGATGCAAAACAGAATTTAGATTCACAATCTGAGCATTTAAATTCTGGATTTCAAACAAACACACAAGTGAATGAAGCCACAATGTAAACATTTAAACAAAAACAGCTGACAAGAGACATGATCATGTTGCTTCAGCAGTACAAGAACATAACTGAATTGTACCACATCCACAAATTTCCAAAAAATTCCTAAAAGTTCAGGTCCACAAATCCACGCCCTCCTTGTGTATACCAAAGGGGAAACTGTAATGAAAGTTAAACATTTGTTTGAAATCATAGACTCATAGATATATTTCAGTTGGAAAAGACCTCTAAGATTGTTAAGTCCAACTGTTATATTCCAGCTAGGACTTTTCAAAATTAAAAGAAATGGTGAAGGTTAATATTTACTTTTTAAATTGGTGTCCTTCTTCAGTCTTCTGCTGTAATTACAGGTTGACATTACAGTGTGACAACAAAAAGACCAGACATCTCTATCAGTAAAAGTTAGACAGGAATATTAAGAGGTGGTTTGTGCCTCTGAATGAATAAGAGTTCAGATGTTGACAGACTTTATATTGCTAAGAGGGATGACAGAAAAAAATATTGTTCAGTATATTCATTGCTTTGACAGGCACTACAGATGAACCTTACTGAGAGGCAAAGCTCTGTGCAGAACTAATAAATTATTAATTTGCCCTTTTGAGGTTTGCAGGATCACAGAGTGGCTAGGTTTGGAAGGGACCTCTGGAGGTCATCATGTCTATCTTCCCTGCTTAAGCAGGGTCACATAGAGCCCAGACAGCTTTTGAATATCTCCAAGGACAGAAACTCCACAACCCCTCTGGGCAACCTGTGCCAGTGCTCAGTCACCCTCAGAGGGAAAAAGTATTTCCTGCTGCTCAGATGGAACCTCTTGTGTTTCACTTTGTGCCCTTTTCCTCTTTTTCTTTAGTCCTGTCACTGGGCACCACTGAGAAGAGCCTGGCTGCATCTTTTTTGTACCCTCGAAGATACTCTGTGAGCCTTCCCTTCTCCAGGCTGAACAGTCCCAGCTCATTCTGCTTTTCCTTACAGGGGAGATGCCCAGTCCCTCCATCATTTTCATGGCCCTTTTCCAGACTCCACACTATCTCTGTATCTTTCTTGCCCTGAAGAGCCCAGAACTGGACACAGCACTTCAGCTGTGGCCTCACCAGTGCAGAGCAGAGTGGCAGGACTGCCTCCCATGCCCTGATGGTAACACTCCTCCTGCTGCAGCCCAGGATACCATTTGTCTTCTTTGCAGCAAGGGCATATTGCTGGCTCATGTTCAATTTGGTGTCCACCAGGGCTCCCAGGTCCTTTTCTGCAAATCTGCTTTCCAGCTGGGCTGCCCCTAGCATCTGCCGGTGCCTGGGGCTGTTCCTCCCCAGGGTTCTAGGTTAGGTATTCCTGCCAAATGCTGTACTCCTAAAAATGAATACACAAGACTCTTTGAGACAAGCTTGCGTGTCTTTGCAGTGTGCTCTGCTGCATGCTGTTGATGTTTCTCATATGAACAGAGGCAGAAACTGAGCAGGGATTCATTTAGGAAGAAGTGAGGCTACTACAACAAACAATGTTATTACATATTGTTGTTAATGGTGTAAATATCACACTGGCAGACATGAAAGAAGAGCTACAAACATGTTTTTGTCACTGTTTTATCAAGCTGTCCTTGAAGGAAATTTAACATAATGCTGCAAATAGCTTTTAAATCTATTGTTAGTATCGAGGCTGCTGGTGGTGCATTCAGATAGTGCAGCAATAAAACTAGCTCAAAGCTTTTCTAAAATGCCCTACTATACATTAGGACAATGCTGATATTTTTAAAGATGCTTGTCTGGCTTAGTAGCAAGTATTAGAAACGTGTCATTGGTCTTTGCATATGAGAAAAGCATCTTTGTGTGTGCAGTGCTGAAAAAATGTGAAATTGCTGTCAGCATACAAAGACTAGAATCATAGAATCATTATTTCTTATGGATGACTCTGATTTTCCCCTCCAGTCATAAGGATGAACCTATTTTCAAAGTTCTCTTCACCTCTGGTGGATTTCTAAATGACCTTTGGTCAACCACAGATCTCTGTACAGCTCAGTTTTTATGTTCTCTCCAAGTTCTTCCTTGCACTCTACAACAACCTGACAGGAAGCTGTAGTGAGGTGGAAGTTGCTCTCTTCTGCCTAGTAACAAGTGATAGAACATGAGGAAATGGCCTCACGTTGCATGGGGGGAGGTTTAGGTGGGATATTAGAACTTGACTGAAAGTGTTCTCAAAGGCTGGAACAGGCTCCCCAGGGAGGTGGTTGAATCCCCATCCCTGGAGGTGTTTAAAAGCCACTGAGATGCGATGCTGAGGGACATGTTATTCCATGAAGGTAGCGGAACACTGGAACAGGTTGCCAGGGGAGGTTTTTGGGACTCCATCCCTGGAAATATTCAAAGGGAGGCTCAACAAGGCTGTGGGCAACCTGGTCTAGTTGAGGATGCCTCTGCTTACTGCAGAGGGGGTTGGACTACATGACGTTTGGAGGTCCCTTACAACCCAGACCATTCTATGATTGTCTGATTCTCTGATTTAGCACCAGACTTGGTAGAGTTAGATAATGGTTGGACTCAATGATCTTAGAGGGCTTTTCCAACCAAAACTATGATTCTGTTATTCTCAACATAGTAAGTATGCAATTGTTTTGAAGTTCCAGTGCTGTGGATATAGTGCCATGGTCACTGTTGCATATTAACCAGCTATGTGCGTATCATGGAATTGTGAATGTCTTTACTATGTGATTAGCACATTTGAAAACCACACTTTCAGTTTTATTACTCCCTACAGTAATTAGGTTTTGTTGCACAAGTATTTGAAGAAATAAAATCATTAAGGTTGGAAATGACCTCTAAGATCAAGTCCAACCTTCTACCCAACACCTCCATGACCACTAGACCATGTCCCAAAGTGTCATATCTACTCGCTTTTTGGTTTACCTCCATGATTGGTGACTCCACCACATCCCTGGGCAGCCTATACCAATGCACCACCACTCCTGCAGGAAAGAAATTCTCCCTCATAACAAACCTAAACCTTCCCTCGTGCAGCTCAAGGCCATTTCCTCTTGTCCTGTCATTAGATACTTGGGAGAAGAGGTCAACACCAGCCTAACTACAATCTCCTTTCAGGTAGCTGCTGAGAGCAACAAAGTGTCCTCTCAGTCTTCTTTTCTCCAGACCAAACAAGCCCAGTTCCTTCAGCTGCTCCTCAAAAGACCTGTTCTCCAGACCCTGCACCAGCTTCACTGCTCTTCTCTGGACCCGCTCCAGTACCTCAAAGTCTTACTTATACTACAGTGTCCAAAACTGGACAGAGTACTCGAGATGTGGTCTCATCAATGCTGAGTACAGGGACACAATCATTTCCTTACTGCTGCTGGCCATGCCGTTTCTGATTCAGGCCAGGATGCTGTTGGCCTTCCTGGCCACCTGGGCACACTGCTGGCTCACATTCACTTGCTGTCAACCAGCACTCACAGGATGTATGTATTTGACCTACATTGATTTGTAACCCTGTATGATAAGGAAGATGAGATACCTGCTGAAGTGAGACTGATAAATAAATGCTTAGATTAAAATGATCTTTTGCATTAGAATGCTAAATGCATTTCATTAAAAATTTTTCCCCACTGATTTATTTTTTAATCCTTAGACAGAGCTCAATATTGGTATTTTACTGAAACTGAAATATCAAATAATTATGGCAGTATTTTTGATTTATAAATGGAGCATCATCTATCCCCTGACTGCCTGACTCTCTTGTAGTGCTCTTGATGCAAGATAGAGTTTCATTTCATTATTCATTCGTCTGGTTGTTTTCTGTGCTGTTGGCCATTATTAATAAGAATATGCCAGCTAAGAGTGCTTCAAGCTCTCTTTCCTTCAGGTACTTGTCTGCTGCTGGCTAATATTCTGAATATTCATTATTCAGTACCAGCTAATTCCCCTGGTCAGTTCTTTGGTTCATCACTTGGCGAGTCAGTGCCTTTACATTACCTGTGGTTTTGTTTGGTTGTTTTTGTTGTTTTTTTTTTTTTTTTTTGTTAGTTTGTTTGTTTGTTTTGGCTGGAATTTTCTATCTTTGCTGCCTTTTGTCTTTGGTGACCTTTTACTGCTTGAGAAGCCTGATGTAGCTTCTTGACTCAGAAGCAATATATACAGCAAAACCAGAAGATCTTTGGCAATTAATTGATTATGAAGGTGCCTCAAATTATCTGGTTGCCTGAGGGAAATACTGTATTCCCCCAGAACAGTCACAAGCTGCTCTGATTTGAAGATTTACAGGAGACAAATGATATGGGAGATTCTGATTAAGTGACCAAGGGCAGATGTTGCTCAAGCAATGGGATTTGTGCCACTCTATTATGTGCAAAATTCAGAACTCAAGATAACATATGACTTTTGTCATTGTCCTTTTAATGAAAACTACAGGATGTGGTTGTGAACACAAATCCTGCTAAGTAAACTCGGGAGAATTAGTTCACTGTACACTTGAATTCCAATTACTGTAGAAAAATAACTAAGCAAGGGAGAATCGTGCCTCCAAATGGCTACAAAACTTTACAGTAATGACATTATCAAGTACTTTTTTGTCTCATTGCTGGATTTCTTTATTCTGTCTGCATTAAAAAACAAACAAAACCAACAAAAAACCAAACCAAAACACCCCGACAACACAAATTTCTATACCAAGAAATTTTTTTTTTCAGCCAAGTATCTCAATGGATTTCGCTAGCATTGAATGATCAAGGATCACAATCCTAATGGCACTAGAAAAAGACACAGGTGCCCTTAAATCACACCTTCCCTTGGAAACTAGGTACAGAAAATAAAAGCAACACATTGAGGTGCTGGAGCAGGGCAGTGAAGCTGGTGAAGTGTCTGGAGAACAGGTCTGGTGAGGAATGGCTGAGGGAACTGGGGTTGGTTAATCTGGAGAAAAGGAGGTTGAGGGGAGACCTCACTGCTCTCTGTAACTCCCTGAAAGGTGGTTGGAGCCAGGTGGGTGTTGTTGTCTCCCTAGGAACAAGTGACAGGAGGAGAGGAAATGGCCTCAAGTTACTCTCAGGGAGGTTTAGGTTGGAAATTAGAAGAAACTTCTTGACTGAAAGAGTTCTCAAAGACTGGAACAGGCTCCCTATGGAGGAGGTTGAATCCTCATCCCTAGAGGTGTTTCAATGAGGCAGAGATGTGGTGCTGAGGGACGTGGTTTAGCACCAGGTTTGGTAGAGTTAGGTAATGGTTGGACTTTATAATCTTAAATTTCCTTTACCTTCAAAACAATTCTGGAATTCTGTGATTCTATGATTTAAGAGTAGTGAGAAGAATCAAAGTTTGGTTAAAAAAAAAAATAGGAAGGTAGCTATTAACTGTACTTGAAATTTGACTTCTCTTCTAAGGTTAATCACCTCCCTAAGAAATACTGCTCAATTTTTACCATGACCACTGGTAACCCTGGTTTAGCAGTTCACAGACAAAATTAATTGAGAATGTTTAAGAGACACATAGAATAAAATTTAAATCTGCTTTTCATTCTTATTTTATGGAACTGCCACAACAAAGGCATGAGAATATAGAACTTTGTTGTTTTGAAATGTATTACATTTCAAGAAGAACTATAGATGATGAAGTGTAGATTATTAATAGTATTTTAACTGCAGTAGTGATGCTAATTTACCATCTTATTAAAAGTTTTTATATATACTACAGCCTATTGCTTTATTCCTATTAAGAAGGATTTCTATTGAAACATCAGGGATTCCAGTATAAGAGCTCCAGAATGTTTGGGTTTGAGCAGTGTAAGACAAAATGCACTGATCCTGAGTTCTTTTCTCCTGCAACTGAATTTCTGGATGTGCTTCCTCATGATGAATCAGAAAGAAAATATTTTAATCTACCATTTATATTGTGAAGTTTTGTATATTTATAATTACATTTTTTATACAGCTTCATTTCTTTGTTGCTTCATTATTCATAGGTGCATATGATTATTGACTTACCAGTTTTAGGTGATTAGTAGACAAATATGAAAGCTAAATGTTCTAACAGTGTCAGCACATTTGGGCAGCTAAGTTAATTCGTGACTTGAAGTTTTCTTTTGGGCATCCTTAAAAAAAAATCCTACTGTGTGTTTCACAGCATCACAGAATCATACAATGCACTGGGTTGGAAGGGGACTTAAAAATTGTCTAGTTCCAACCCCCTTATGATGGACAGAGAGACCTCCACATAGACCAGCTTGCTCAAGGTCACATCCAGCCTAGCTTTCAACACTTCCAGACTTGGAGCCTCCACAACTTCTCTGGAAAAGCTGTTCCAGTTTCTTCCCACCCCTGTGGGGAAGAATTTCTTCCTCGTGTCTCATCTAAATCCTTCTTTTAGTTTGAAGCCATTACCCCTTGTGCTGTCACTCCATGTCTTTGTCAAAAGTCCCTCCCCAGCTTTCCAGTAGCCCATTTCAATTACTGGAAGGCTGCTAGAAAGTCTTCCTGGAACTTTCCCTTCTCCAGTCTGAATAACCACAATTCTTTCAGCCTGTCTTCACAAGATGGGTTCTCCATCCCTCTGATCATCTTGGTGGCCTCCTCTGGACCCGCTCTAACAGGTCCTTGTGCTTTTTACCTTGGGGACTACACAGCTGGACACAGGACTCCAGGTGGGTTTTCAGGAGAGCAGGGTAGAAGGAGAGCATCCCTTCTCAATGTGTGATCTATGTCTGCAGTTTAAAAAATATCTTTTTCATAAAAAAATAATGCCAGAAAATTAGCACATTTGTGTGAGTAATAACTAAGCCAGACATCAGACTCTGCACACACTCCTTTGTGTCACTCTTTGAGATTTAGTGTATGACAACCTCTTATATGAACTAATTCACCCAGACTCATACCAATAAGATGTTCAGTTTTATTAGATTACTACAATATTGTTATCATTATGTAATGGAGCCATAGGCTAAAGTTACAGCTAACAGTAAGGAAAGGAATATATTAAGGGATTTTAATTTGTGTTTGTAAATTGTGTAA
This sequence comes from Indicator indicator, assembly GCF_027791375.1. Lineage (NCBI taxonomy): Eukaryota > Metazoa > Chordata > Aves > Piciformes > Indicatoridae > Indicator > Indicator indicator. The sequence continues at coordinate 8,366,174 of NC_072017.1, forward strand.
AGTTATGGATAAGCTTCAGAATCTTTCTAGTGTGGTAAGGATATTAGTACCAGCTCACATTCATCATTGCATAGAGAATTAGAGGACAAGAGGGAATGGATTGAAACTTGAGGAAAGTAGATTTTGACTGGATATTAGAAAAAAATTCTTTACAGTGAGAGTGGTGAGACACTGGAACAGTTTGCCCAAGGAGGTTGTGTCTGTCCTCTCCCCGGAGGTGTTCAAGGCCAGGTTGGACAAGACGTTGAGCAGCCTGGTCTAGTGGAAGGTGTCCCTGCCCATGGCAGGAAGGTTGGAACTAGATGATCTTTAAGATCACTTCCAATCTAACCAGTTCCATGAATCTATGAATTTCCTAAATGTCTCAAGAGAAGAAAATCCAGCATTCTCCCTACACTTTTTCCAATAGTTGTCTACTCTTGCCAAAGTTGTCTACAATCTCAGTGCCAATGCAAGTAGAACTGATTGGGTACTCTAGAAACATATCACCGTGTATAATAAAAGTTCAGATGATACTAACAATAGATGCATGAGCACAGTCGATGTCTCAGAGCAATAAAATCTATAGCTTGCTAAAACCCCATGTCACTTTGCCATTTACACTTTGTCACTTTACACTTTGCCATTTATCAGGAGCTATGGAATAATAACGTTTTAAGATTTTTCCCTGGATGGGCATGGAAAGACAAAGTTAAAAATCCATCAGAGAGGATAACTTGCTGGCAATGTCCTTTGTTTTCTGACATAGTAGTGCATGTCTAATATTTCTACTCCATCTAGGAAGGACAGTAGTAAATGAGGAGCATGGCAGTCTAAGCATCTCTCTCCTAATCAATAATGAGAGCTGTCAACTACAACAAGAGCTAGTCAGAAAATGAGGAAAATACCTTAATGTACATGTACTGTAACAAGTTCAAAGGTTTTGTTTTGAGAATTGATAAATACTGTTATCTGATGCTGTGTGGAAGTGGAAGGTGAGTCAGCTCTAGAGAGTATAGAGCTGTCAGATTAAATTCTAGGACAAGAGGAAATGGGTTCAAGTTGCAGCAGGGAAAGTTTAGATTGGCTGAAAGGATTCTCATAGACTGGAAGAGAATCCCCAGGGAGGTGGTTGAATGCCTAATCCCTGGAGGTATTTAAAAGCTAAAGATATGTGGGGCATGGTTTAGTTCCAGCTTTGGCTGGATAGTTAGAAAGTGGTTAGACTCAATGATCTTAAAGGTCTTTTCCAATCAAAATGAACAAACACATTGATGGCAAAGGAGCTGTTCATCTTCCCTACCCCCTGTCCTTAAGAAGTTGTGAGAAAGCATAGTCATGAGCTGAAAAACAAAACCAGCATTGAGAAGAGCTAAAAGCAAAATGAATTTGAATTAGACAATCAAAGCAATGATCAGCATGTACCTCCTGTAAGGAGTAAATGGGCAATAAATAAATTAAATCAGATTGTTACGTCTGTTCTTGTATCTTTCCTACATGTACTTGAATAAATACACTACTTTTCTTATTTAAATTGTTCTATTTATTGGAAAAGACCACGTTTTGAGTCTTTACTATCTTGTGCTTAATTATTTTTTTTCTTAATCAAGTTTTAATAATTTGTGCATCTGTGGAAATCTATGGCTTTTCACTTTCAGTAGTGTCAATTTTTCTTGAGCATTCTAACAGGGACTTTGCTGAAGATCTTTCTTTTGTGTTGGACTTTTTCTAAGCTCCCCTTTTCTTTTTGTTTGTTTTTTTTTTTTTCTGTTGAATTTGAAAGATTCTCATGTCTTCAGTTTCCAGGAGAATGTTTTGCTGGTCAGGCTTGTGAGCCCCTATTTACAGCTGCTGTTGTCTATCTATTTTATGGCTCTGGATCTTCCTTACAGCAGTGGGTCATAGACTTTCCTATGCTTGTACTGTCTTGGGGAGGATCTTTACTACTTTAAGTCTTCAGAGTTTTTTTTGCTTTCTAGTCATCTTCTCTGTCTTTTCTTCTTAAAGCCTTTCTGATGTTGTTATGACCATCTTTCACAAATCAGTGTACTGTGAGAATTATGTACAGACCTACAGTGATGTTTCTTCTGCATGGGGAAGTAGTTCCCTTGCTGGAAACTGTCATGTATGCTTCATCAGGATAGTTTTCTTTGCTACAGGAAGAAGAATCTACAAGGATGGAAAAAAAAAAAAATTCCTGTAGCATGATCAGAGGTGAACAGGTTGAGCCAAGAGTTTAACCAAACAAGATTTTGCTGATCTGATGACAAGTCTGAGAGTAAGGGTCTGCTTTGTAAGGATAAAAGTGGGTCAAATGGAGTTTTATTGATAAGATGTATTTTTTATTGAGGGTGTTTTTGTGATTTCTCCTTTAGCAGTTTATTGTAGGGAGTTCTATTCTGATAATAACCAGGTTTGTGGATTCAAAGCCCCTGTGGCGGTATTCTGTGTTCTCGTTAATTTTAAAGTCTAACCTTTGTCTCTGTACAACTTGCAGTGCTGATTCATGGTATTACAGATCTCTTGTTCTGTGGATTTGGTTGAGCATATTGGTAACAAGAGAGTTAGGTTCAGCAACATGAAAACATTTAGTCCATTTAGTCTCTCTGGTATAACAGAAAAATCTGTTGTAGAATCTTCTGCCATTTTGTTTTAAGCAAGATTTCAAACAAACAGTGAGGTCCAGATTAGAATTATCATATTGATTCCAGGTGATTTCCACATCTTTATTTCATATCTAGCCTTTCTCCTCTGCTATGAGCTCAGTGAATGTAGTTATGCAAAACCTGTGAGACTGTATGGCATTTTTGGCAGATTGTATGAAATATAGGTACAAACAGTGAAATGAAAAAAAAAAGTTATTTTACCTAGTACTTCTAGTTAAATGCAGATTTTCTCATCTGTAAGGCTCCCATATTCTCATTACTTTGGAAAGTACATTCTTGAGAGAAGCCAAGGAGTTGGTCTATCTCAGGACATTGGTGTTTTTATCAGTGCTGCTGTGACATGTTTCAGCCATATTGGATGTTCTGGTGTGGAGTAACCCAGCTACAAATTCAAACTAATAAATTCGGAATAAATTCTGCACCTGAAAGGAGGTTAGAGCGAGAAGGGGGTTTGTTTCTTCTCCTGAGTAGCAGTGGTAGGATGAGAGGAAACAGCCTCAGGTTTCACCAAGGGAGCTTCAGGTTTGATGTTAGAAGGAACTTCTTGACAGAAAGAGTGGTCAGGAGTTGGAACAGGCTGCACAAGGAGCTGGTTGAATCCTCATTCCTGGAGGTGTTTAAAAGTCAGGGAACCATGGTGCTGAGGGCCTTACTTGGCAGTTAGATCATGGCTGGACTCGATCTTTTCCAACCAAAATGATTCTATGGTTCTAAAACCTCTAAAGTGAGAAAACCAGACTTAAAACCAGACTCAGGGAGAATTAATTTAATTTACTGCCAATTCAAATAGTTTCAGCTGGTGAGAAACAAAAAGGGCCTGCAAAGAGAGGCTGAGGCTGCCCCGTGCAGGCAGGTGCAGGCAGATCCAGCCGGTCGCAGCCAGCCCCAGCCGGCTTCACAAGGCACCTGCCGCAGGGCAGAGGTGGTGCTGCCTCTCTTAAAAGATATTGCTTAAGAAAGGGCAGGAACACCAAAGAACAGTGATGGACAATAAAAACAAGTGTGAGGACAGCCCAGGGAACACCAAGGGCACAGAAGAAGGAAAAGGCTGGGCTCCAGGCTTGGAACAGGCATTGCTCAAGAACCTGTGGAGGACCCCATCACCAGGGCAGGTGGACATTCCCAGAGGAAAAGCACCCTGCAGCGTGGGAAAAGCATGAGAAAAGGAATGTGGCTGGCAGGGAGAAAGCAGCTGTGAAGCACACCATCCCCTCCATGCTGCTAGGGGAGAAGGCAGAGGAGGTTAAAGGAAAGGAAGGAAGCTGAGCCTGAGCAAGAGCAGGTAGGGTGTTTTCATGTTTGTCTTTTTGCTTCCCACTACACCAATCTATTTTAATTGGCAGTAAATTAAATCAAGCCACCCTGAGTTGAGTCTCTTTTGCCTGCAATAGTAATTGGTAAGTGATCTTCCTGTCTTTATCTTGATCCATGACCTTTCTCATCCTGTTTTCTCTGCCTGTCTGGTGGGCAGTGAGTGAGGGGCTGGGCGGACCCACCATAAATGTGCAGTCACTGCCCTCAGCCTTGCAGATAGAAACCTGAGGTGGTTAAAGAAGCAGATCAGCACAGAGCTGAGTGGTGAGCAAATATTGAACTGGCTTGACATATTTAATCACTCTTGTGGAACAGTTTGGATTTTTAATCCCAAAGTCAAAAGAAATAGGAGTATGTACTATCTTGTAAAGATGATAAACTCTTCTCACACATGAGCAGCATGATATTTTAAACATCTAGTAAAGATTATGCATACTTTGTGTATATAGACATGAAAATCTCAAGTTTTGGGAGTCCTTAAACCAGCCAGAGGACACAGCTGCGCAGTTATGTTACTGTTTAATATATCTTGAAATGCAGGTTTATTTCACACTTTGGAAACATAAACCAGTAAGTACCTATATAAAAAATGTTTTGCCCTGACAGCTTTAATCACTATTGCATTTGTTCTGACTTCATACTTTTTGAGACTGCATAAAAGCATTTAGTTGCAAATTTACTGAAATGAACAAAAGTTCAACTGTCACAGAGTATTTTATTTTATTTATTTATTTTAAACTCAGGTTAGATACTTTTTTTGTTGTTGTTGTTCTACCTGGATACACATTTATTACTCTTAAAAGACAAAGACAATATTTGGAAACTACTCTTGGCACTAACAAAGAAAATTTTACTCCAACCATAGTGAGTACATTTATAAATTCATATTCAGAGACTTCCATAATCATTAGAGGTAATTGAATCAATAGAATTTTTGCATGAAATATGTCTGGTTGTTCTCCATTAGGTCCTGTTGAGTTAAATATAGATTTACATTTTTAACTATATCAAGTTAGCTCTCTGCATTTGACACAACTACTTTGAAAATAGGCTAATCCAGACCTAAATGAACCAAAATGAATCTTTTGCATAGGGAGTAACTTTATTTTCTGGCTGACTTGCATCAGAAGTCTGTTTTGTACATGTTCTATGACTTGCATAAAATGCACAAAGTAATGAGGCTCATCATTATCATGCTATTGTCATTTCAAAGCATTGAAATGCAAGAATTAGCATTACCATTAGTTCCACAAGTTTTTTCCACATAATGAAAACAATTAATCAGTATAAACTGTATGTTTCAAGTCACTGGTGAGGAATGAATTCATAGCCTCCTTGAAAAAGTAGTGCTTGCACAATTTTTTGCCTTCCTGCATTATGCAGGTATGAAGAATTTATGTATCTGTTCTGCTGCCCAGCCTTAAAAAATGAGGGGAAAATAGAACTCATTCAAGCTGTTCTGTATCTTTCAAGCCAGCTGTATCTTTCTCACTCTAAGTTAGAACATATTTAGACATTTTATAGAGTGATTTATATAGCTCTGGAAAATAATTGGTTAAAACCATAGAATTGTTCTGGATGGAAAGGACCTTCAAGATCATGGAGTCCAATCATTGTCTTAACTCAACCAAGTCTGGTGCTAAACCATGTCCCTCAGCATCACATCTCAGCATCTTTTAAACACCTCCAGGAATGGGGATTCAACCACCTCTCTGAGGTTCCAACCTTCAAGAACCCTGTTAGTTAAGAAATATCTTCTATTGTCCAACCTAAACCTCCTCTGGTGCACCTTGAGGCCCCCTGCTCACTGCAGGGTTGTTGGACAGGATGGCCTTTGGAGATCCCTTCCAACCCAAACTATTCTATGATTCTATATTTTCCTCTCATTCTATGACTTCTTCCTAGGGAGAAGAGACCAACACCCACCTCACTACAATTTCCTTTCAGGGAGTTGTAGAGAGTGAGAAGGTCTCTCCTCAGCCTCCTTTTCTCAAGGTTGAACAATCCTGGTTCCCTCAACTTCTACTTAGCTTCTCTAGGATATGTATTCCTATGTGGTCCCATTCCTATTGGAACTAAATCTGTTTAATTTTCCACAGACTTGGAAGCAGTTTATCCACTTATAGAATTATAGATTTATTTCAGTTCTGAAAGACCTTTAAGATCATGGAGTCCAACCATTATCTAACTGTGCTCTTGAAAGTTCAGCATGTTCTTTCCTTATTTTCCTCTGTAAGTATAGCAGGCATAATTCATTCCATCTTTCTCCAACAATGATGTCTTATAGCCCCGATCATTCACATTTCTCCCTCCTGACTACCTCCAGCTGATGCCTAGAACTAAACACAGCGCTCTAAATGTGGCTTACTAATGTGAGAGAAAAAAAGATGACTTTTTATCTTGCAAACGTTGCATGAGATCTCCCTCCTGTGCAAGATGACATTTCAACTTCTGTTCAGTTTGTATGTACTAAATTCCCAGATTACCTCTAAATTGCTGCTGCTTGACTGGTTACTCCCCACTGCACATAGGTGGTTTATTTCTTTTTCTCTGGTGTGGAATGTTGTAGGCACTGAGTTCTGCCCTGCTTCCTCCTTATACACCACTCCTCTGCCTGGTTGAGCTTGGACTCTTTCTCCCTTCTAGTCATCTCTTTCAGTGCTCCCCAGGGCTTCACTTCATGTGCCACTTTCATAAGTATTCCCTTTATTCTACCATTCACAAAAGTAACGGTAAAAACAGATCCTTGCCTTGCAGAACCACTCTTGATGCAGCTCTCCCTTTTGACAGGGAACTACTATTAGCCACTCTCCAACTAGAGTTTTCATCTGGTTTACACCCCTTTCATCTGCACCATGCTTTTCAAGCTTGTTTATTAGAATGTCACATCAAAAGAATTGGGAAAGTCAAGTTGTGACATCTGCTGCTTTCCCTCCCTTCTTGGGGTCTCCTGTTGTGTCAGAGACAGGGACTAGATTGATGACTGTGTGTTTATGATAAAGCCATGTTGACTTATTCTCATCTCTTTCTGCTTCTGCCTGTACTTCAGGCAGTTTGTTATCACAGAATCATTTAGGTTAGAAAAAGACCTTAGAGATTATCAAGTTCAAACATCAACCTAAGACCTCCAAGCCCACTGACCCATTAAACCATTATAATCTTAGGATTTTTTTTTTTTTAAGGAATTGATTTCAGGAAAGAGATCTATAACTGTAAACACTTGGCTATTATCTTTTAAAGATGAGAAGCATGATGCCACTTCTATTTGTTGAAATTCCAAATGTGCTTTAGAATTTCTCCAAGATAACTGCTACAGGCTCCCACTTGATACCAACTGTTCTAGGGATCTGAGGTCTACATCAGCCTAAAAGAATTAGAAGTACATAACATATGGAACGACTCTCTACACTACTGCTTTCTTCTTCTTCTTGACCTATTCTTGCTGCTTTGTATTATGGATTTTTTAATTTAATTTCCTGACTAAATATTTACAACAGCTGCAATGCACAATGACAGTCTCATCACAGGTGTTCTTCTCAGCTTTCAGGTACTTTATTTCAGCTCCTTCATCTTCATAGTTTCTCCCTCAAATGAACATGATTCACAGAGAATAATAACTTATTATGTTGTATATAAAATAAGCTTATGAAGGCATTTAGTCATGTAGTTTGCATAGAATGTTGTCCTTTGCTTGAACCGTAACAATTCTTTGCACAAGATTTAAAACTGGTTTAATATTTGTGTCATCCACATGGGAGGGAACTGGTATTGTTCAGTCTGGAGAAGAGAAGGCTGAAGGGAGACCATGTTGCTCCCTACAACTCCTTGAAAAGAAGTTGGAGTGAGGTGGGGACTGTTTTCTTCTCTCTAGTATCAAGTGATTGGAGAGGAAATGGCCTGAAAGAAATGGCCAGGGGAGGTTTAGATTGGGAATTAGGAAAAACATCTTTCCTGAAAAAGTGGTCAGGCATTGGAACAGGCTGCCCAGGGAGGTGGTGGAGTCACCATCCGTGGAGGTGTTCAATAAACATGGCACTTTGGGACATGGTTTAATGGCCGTGGTGGTGTTAAGTTGATGGTAAGATTTGATGATATCAGAGGCCTTTTCCAACCTGAATAATTCTGTAATTCTTCAGGTGACTAATATGTTTGTCTAATGGTGCTTAGTTTATATTAGATGAGAACTGCTTATTGTTGGCCAGGTAGTATGATTTATTTTCAGAGTAAGTTATAATCTCCAGAGGAGAAACACTTGTACTGGTGCTTTAAGAAGAGGCATTCTCTAATTTTGCCTTTCCATATGGAACTTGTATATCATACCCGCTTGACAGCATTCATTATTATAAAGAATTAAAAATGTTTCCCGAGAGACTCACAAAAGCATAGAGCACACAGTTACACCACTTTACTGAACTGAAGCCTCAATTTAGGACTGAAAATGTAAAAAGTACAGCTGGATGTTTAAAGACTAAGGGGCCATTTTTGATAACCACTTTTGAAGATGGGAAAGCCATCTCTGGGGTCATGCTGAAATCAGTGGGATTTAAAAAAAACAGGCTATCAAGGTAACATTACTGAAATGCGTAAGAATTTAGTCAAGTGAGATCCACAAGTTAATTATTTTTTGAAAAAGTTATATATTTATATACTTATATAAAAATATATTTATAGAGATATAGAGATATTTAGATATTTAGTTATTTAGATATTTAGATACAGTGATAGGATGAGGAGTAATGGCTTCAAAGTAGAAGAACCTGCATTTAAATTTGACTTGAGGAAGAAATTCTTCCCCATGAAGATGGTGAGGCAGTGAACCAATAAAGGCTCATGTGTTCCAAATTAATTGATCTTCCTTCATCCAGTGAGACTGCTTTTAACAGGAGACACTGACCTGTGTGTTTTACATCATCACAGGCACTGGAATAGCTGCCTAGGGAGTCACTATCCTTGGAAGCGTTCAAGAAATGTGTGGAGATGACACTTTGGGACATGTTTTAATGGCAATGGTGGTCTTAGGTTGAAGGTTAAATTTGATGATATTACAGGTCTTTTCAAACCAAAACAATTCTGTGATTCTATGATTCTATGTGTAAGCAGAGTTCCCCAAACTTCAGTTATTCCATAGCACAGAGAAAGGAAAAAAAATTGAGAACCATTAATGCTACATGGCAGTGCTGTGGGATGAGAGCAGCTGAGAAGAGAAGTTTCTGTTTGAAGCATACCACTCTCTGTTTGAACACCACAGGCAGCTCCACAAGTATAAATTATCTCCCCACTAATGAGCATCAGGGTCACACTTTACTTGAGATTCTAAATCCATGTCATTATTCTAAAATGTGTTTGTGAAGAAAGATTCATTTGCTGTGCAGTGAAGGAGCTTTTAAGGATTGCTTTTAAGTGACTTTGATTAACCTCAGCAAGAGCTTGAAATCCTTCAGTGTTGGAACTTTTCACATAGGTTGAAGATTTCCATAAGTGAAGCAAGAAAGAAAAGACTCAGAAAACTATAGCAGCCTTGGTGTGACTGTGTAAATTAAAAGAGCTATAGACCTATAATTGGTAGAATTATTACCTGTGAGAGAATTCTTACAAAATACCAACCCTGTCTGAATAAAATGGTCTGTTAGGCAAACATGTATATAGAGACACACCTATAGGTATGTCTGTATGTATATATCCTATCATTGTGGATATAACATTTGAATTTTTGATGTGACTTCAAAAAGTTAACATCTAGCAAAGGAATTAATGAAGGCATGTTGATGAGCTTCAGGTGCATTGAATGTCAAATGGTGTTATTTCCCAGATGTTAAAATAGTACTTAATGGCCTTTGATGCAGCAAAATAAAATAGATGTTTTCTTTGATATGCATGTGCAGAACAAAGATGGCTTTGAAGTCTGTTTTTGTGTATTCCTTTAGCAGTTGAAAACTGACATAGGATAGTGAACTTAGATTGTTTGAAAGTATGAAAGCACATGAGACATAAAAGGAAAAGTAGGGCAATTTTCTTGACCGAAATATGATGCTACCTCTGGTGTCAGGGATGTAATTGTCTTTACTTGAACTTTCTCAAGACTTCAGGCGAATGGTTTGTTTAAACTAAAGGGATACTGTTGGCTTTATAAACCAGAAATGTGGTAGAGAAATAATGAAATGTAGTTGGCTAAATGAACGGTTTAAAAGTGACTTCTAATGGATTTAGGTGTTGCTGCTGTTTATTTGTAGGTCTTTGAGAACACCAACCACCACTGGACAGCAAAACATAGGCATGTCCCTTGGAAACACTCATGAGTGTCCCACTGGTGAACACAACTCCTACCCTCTCTGTCCCCTGTAAGCAAAGCCATTTCTCATTGGCTCAAAGTAGCCTCTCCCCCATCTTAAGATGTGGAAATTCCTCTCAGTCATAATACCTAATGACATTTTCTTGGGTCTGTGATCTCAGTGTTCAGTGATTGCCCTGAAAGAGATTTCCCAAAACATTCCCAGTCTAAAATACCTGTAGAAGCAAAGAAAAAAAAAAGAGAAAAAAGAAGTCTGACTCTCTTCACTATATCTACCTCATGAGTACCTTCAGAGTCTACTGAGTAAACTGCTTGGACTGCATCTTCTGGTTTTGAAAAGTGACAAGAAAAGTGGTTGGGTAACAGGTCTGCATTAGGAACTTGTAACAAATCACAAGCATGAAAGAAGTGGCAGACTGGCATGAGAGATGTGTAATTCTGCTCTGCTTTAGTGCTTAAGAGAAAAGAAATCAGATGAGGGCAGTCAGGAAAAGGAAATGAAGAAAAGAAATGACCAAGGGAGGTTTATATTGGATATTAGGAAAAATACCTTTCCTGAAAGAGTGGCCCAGACCACCCAAGGAGGTGGTGAAGTCACCATCCCCAGAGGTGTTCAAAACGCATGGCACTTTGAGACATGGTTTAATGGCTGTGGTGGTGTTAGGTTGATGGTGGAACTTGATGATCTTAGAAGTCTGTTCCAACCAAAACACTTCTATAATTCTGTCCCTCAGTGTGGTAGGAAAAGTTCTAGGCTTAATGGTACTTCCTTGAAGCTTTTTCATGTTTCCATTGTATTCCACTGCTCCAGCAGTACCTAGAGCACCAGCTGCTGTAGAATTGTAGTTAATCCCCTTTTCTGAGTAGGCTCACATCTAGCACAAAGTTAGTAAACCATGCCAGTAAAAACTCAGAGTACAGTCAATCTCTGACACAGGCCCATTCTTCCCCAGCCATGAATACCACATTGTGCAGTGCCTGTCCACTGGCCCTTCCTATTGTCTCTGCATGGATTTACTTTTATCATGGAACCTTTTTGTTTTTTTAACTGGTGGCTTTGCTCCCTGGTAAAGCTGCTCAGCTCTGGCCAGATCATTACTGCAGAATGGGTACACTGTGGATGAAGAGCCAATATGCTAGCAAAGGGCAAAGTCATAGTTCCTATCCTAGTAAAACACCTGTGTAATAAAAACATGTTGGCAGGAGACCCAGCTTTACATTTTGTTTTATAAAATTTATAAAATTATTCAACTTAAAGGTAAAAGATCTCAAGGACATGAAAAGTTAAATAAAAAGACTATGGTACCCTGAATTCTCCATGGAAGCTATTGCCCTACATAATTTATAGCAAGTTTTTCTTTGATCTTTTATATTTACAGAGGGTATTACTAGTGAATGCAGATTTTAAAGCTAAAATACTCCCATTAATTCTACAATTTATACTTAAAGTAATTATTTGGATTTAGTTTATCTTGAGTTAACATTGTAGTAGCAAACCAGTCATTAAAAAATAAGTTTATGTTCATGTACTGGCAAAATCTGCCTACAAGGTTTCCATCTCAATAGCTGGGTCAGGTTCTGTAGTTATGGAAGCTTGCAGATAATTGAAAGTGAAATAGTTACCATTTTAAGATAACAAAGTAACTGATACTTAATCTTCCTGCTATTTGGGTTTCCACTTACCTGGCATCCTTCGAAACTCTGACCTGCTGGTTTTGAATTCACCACAGCAGTATTGCAGCAGAATAATGAAGCTTGCAGTTGAAAATCTCTGCTTCTGCTTGATAATTGAAATAAATAAGAAAAATTCTTACAAGAACTAAGTACTCTGTCCCAGACTTGGCACATAGGCTAGAAAATTAATAAAGTCATATCACCCCATCTCTGAGAAACCCAGACTGGTACAGCCTGCAAAGTGCTGTTTCCCACAGACATGTCTGGAAATTTGTCTTAGTTTTCATAGATAGTTATCAGTCAAAGGAAAAACACTTAATTTACTGCTCACATTAAAGTAAAAAGGCAACTTTGCATGTGTAAAAGACTGGAATCTTCAAAAGACTGGATGAGGATTTCGAGCCTTTGTTTTAAAGGGGAAAACGCCACAACTGGCATTTAGTGGCCCTTGCCGTTTTCTACATAGTGCAGACTTCTGGTAATTCTTCTCCTCAGATGCCTAACCCCAGGTTTTGCCAGACCTTAAAGGTGCCCAAGACAACTTCATGAAGCTCAGCAAGGCCAAGTGCAAGGTCCTACACCTGGGTTGGAGCAATCCCAAGCACAAATATAAGGGAGAGCAGTGTTGAGGAGTGTCTTGAGAGCAGTCTTGAGGAGTGGGTCCAGAGAAGGGCCACAAAGATGATCAGAGGGCTGGAGCACCTGCCCTATTCTGACAGGACAGGCTGTTAGAGTTGGGCTGTTCAGCCTGAAGAAAGGAAAGCTCCAGGGAGATCTTCTAGTGGTCTTCCAGTACTTCAACATGGACTACAAGAAGGCTGGAAACAGACTTTTTACAAGGGCTTGTGATGATAGGATGAGGAGGAATGGCTTTACAACTGAGGAAGGTAGATTTAGACTGGATATTAGGAAGACATTCTTTGCAGTGAGGGTGGTGAGACACAGGAACAGGTTACTCAGTGAGGCTGTGGATACCTCCCTGGAGGTGTTCTAGACCAGGCTGTATGAGGTCTTGAGATACCTGCTCTAGTGAAAGGTGTCCCTGCCCATGGCATCATGGCAGGTGGCTTGGAACTAGATGATTGCAAAGGTCCATTCCAACCCAAACCATTCTAGAATCTATGAATCCTAAGTGCAGCGCTGCTCAGATGATGTATGTAGTACCACTAGTGTCACTGAGAGACTCACTCTAGTTTATCACATTGGAGACCATAAACAGTTCAGCTTCCTTCATACCTGAAGCACACTGGCATATTGTTCTTTGGAAATTTCTGTAGCCAAAAATTCTCATGAAGCATAAATCTTTTATGTGAAAATTTGAGTTTCAATCACTAATCTGCCAAACTTTTATGTGTGAGAAGAGAGCTCTCCTCAATGGTCTTCAGATACTACAGCTTGGGATATCAGACGTCGTGGATGCACAATCATTTGTGCAGCCTTGAAGAAGCAAAAAAATGCAACAGCACAGGAAAACAGGAAACCTTTTCAGATTCTCTCCTACAGGAAAACTGGAGAGGGACTTTTGACAAAAGCATGGAGTGACAGGAGGAGGGTAATGGCTTCAAAGTGGAAGAAGCTCTATTCAAATTAGACATTAGGAGGAAATTATTCCCCATGAGGGTGGTGAGGCACTGGAACAAGTTGCCTCTTCCAGATGGGCATCAGTTTGCCTCAGGCTTTCAGGAGATTTCTGGGTGTGCTCAGCAGAGTTCTGGATATCTTCTCGTTGTTATACATTTTCCCAGAGATTTTATGGTATAAGTTGTTCTGCATCTATCTAAAGGTCTTCTTTGAAAGAGTTGTAGGAAATAAATCTTTTTATAGAAACCATTGTTTTTTCTCAGATGAGAAACTTCTCACCTAATTTGAAGGAGGCAATATCACAGTAAGAACCTACATATCTGTTCTTCAAAAAATACCTTTAATGAGGATGGGAACCAGCATGAAAACACCTCATTTTCAGTATGGCAGGTTCTAACAACTGCTGAATTGCCATATTCCTTGAACTTCCTTCTCAAAGCTGATTCAGTGTAACAAGATTAGCACTACAGAATTGGGTAGCATTAAGCATTTTAAGCAATTATTTCAGGTTTACATTAAATGCAAAGCACTCAGGGTAATAAATAATGAAGAAGCAGAAAGATGTTCATTTGATAAAACAATCAATATATGTATGACATTTAAGTTTCCATTACTAGGAGACATCCAAGCTGGCCTCCCACTCAGTTTGCTCTAACTGTATATATGTCAGCTCCACACATTATTATCCATCTTTTAATTGGTGTTTCTTGAAGGATTCCTGAGGTTACAAGGTAAAAGAAGACCAGAGATTGATTGACTCTTTATCCCTCAGCATAAATATCTTCACAGGAAGCAGAAAAGAAGATCAGAAGTAAATACATGAACCTCAGGAATAAGGATTACTTAGGTGAGAAGAACTAGCACTTGCAAGGTCAGTTTGTATGAGAAATCGTTTCTCAGTTACTCAGATTTGGAGGGAGCTTGGTCACCCATAGTTAGAAATACTGACACATTTCCAGGTCTCCATCCCTGCTAGACTTTGCTTCCAGGAGTATTGTACATTTCTGGGTTTACATAGCAGCTGGGAGAATCTGCTCTGCAGTACAGGATGGCAGTTTCTGGATGGATAGACACTCTCTGGCACCACGCTACCATGAAGAGTAGCTTAATGAAAGCACAACTGCAACCTCTCTCTGAGGAGAGCAGTCTTGAAAAGGACTTTTGTTGCTTTTATTCAGCAGGAGCAGCAGAATCAGCCAATCAATGAACCAGAAACTCTCTATCTGATTGAAGTTCTGTGTTGGTCTCTTAGATAATTCCTTCAAACAATAAAAAGCAGCTTAGATCTGGTGAGTGGAAAAACAGCCCTTTGATGCCAATCTTTTCTCTTGATTAGATAAGCCTGACTTTTCTGAGGGGCAGGAAGAAGGTAAACTCAGGTTCAAAAAATGTGTGGAGAGTCACACACTACTAGCTTTTCTGATGATATTCTAGTTAAAAACCAAGATTTTAAAGCATTTTATGAGGCTCTTCTGTTAATAGGATAATATAATTATCTTCTTAGGTATTTGGAAACCTTGAGATTTATTTCATTGGAATGACACTTCTATCTTCAATTAATCAGCTCTACAATACTGAAAATAATGTATCTACAGTTGTAGATATGTTTTTTTGGAAGCATCACTTTCTGTCACTAAATCAGTCATGCAGATTCAACCAGTCAAGCATGTAGTTAATAACAGGCAAGCCAAGTTCCAAAATTAAACTTGGATACTGTGGTCATTCATTAACAGTTTATACCTATGCAGAAGTAGAAACTTAACAGGAAAGAATTCAAAACTGTTTTTCAATCATGTGCAATTGTTTTCTGGTAGTGTGAGGTTTATCCCAAAAAGTCGTTTTTGGCTTTGAAAACATGTTATGTTCATTTTGAACAATTTCAGTTACAGGATTTGAAGTTTTTGTTGAGATGGTTATGTAATGTAAAGTGAAAACAAACTTGATTGGTTTCTGTCTGTCTTTCTCTTTCATACACCAAAAACCTTCATCACCATAATAATTTTTAAACTATATAATAGCAGATGTAAAAAATGGATTAGTTTTTTAATGCCCTGGTACTGAATGTGGAAATTGCTTTGGAAATAATTCCCACATTAAGGGTGATGGCTTCAAACTAGAGGAAGCTTGGCTGAGATGAAACATTAGGAAAAATTTCATCCCCATGAGGGTTATGAGGCACTGAAATAGGTTGCCCAGAGAAGCTGTGGAGGCTCCATGCCTGGAAGAGTTCAAAACCTGGTCCAGTAGGAGGTGTCCCTGCCCATGTCAAGGGAGTTGGGTGATCTTGAAGGTCCCTTCCAGCCCAAACCATTCTCTGGTTCCGTCATAATCTGTGACTTCTCAACACAAGAAGGACATAGGTGTGATGGAGTGGGCCAGAGGAGGTCCACAGAAATGGTCAGGGGGCTGGAATGCTTCTCCTACAAGGACAGGCTGAGGGAGCTGGGGTTGTTCAGCCAGAAGAGAAGACTCCAGTGATCTAATAGTGGCCTTCCAGTACCTAAAGGGGGCTACAATAAGGCTGGAAAGGGACTGTTTACAAAGGCCTGGAGTCACAGGACGAGGGGCACTGGGTTTAAATTAGAAAAGAGTAGATTAAGATTGGATGTTAGGAACAAGTTCTTTACTGTGAGGGTAGTGGAATACTGGAGCAGGTTACCCAGGGAGGTAGTTTAGGCCCCATCCTAGGATATATTCGTTGTCAGGCTTGACAGGGCTCTAGGCAACCTGATCTAATGGAGGATGTCCTTGGTCACTGGAGGGGGGTTGCACTAGATGACCTTTGGTGGTCCCTTCCAAACTAAATCATCCTGTGATTGTATGATTCTTCTTATTGTTAAATAATAATGTATGCTATGTGTTGCTATTCTGCATCTACAAAATAATTCCATCTTCCATTTATTCCAGACTCCAAATTCTCTGTATAAAAACTTGTGGAAAGTCTGCTTGCACCACACTGTTACATTAGTCATGCTCTGGGTTTTTGTAACATGGACCTTTCTCCATCTTATTCTCTATTCACTAGTCATTAATTAGCATTTTGGATTTGTTCTTGTTCATACACACTGTATGAATTGTGTAATGTTGTAATTGTGAATTTTAATTAATGACTTTGAAATTTGATTTCTCCAATTTAAGAATGTACAGGCCTTGGTTTTATTATTTTTTGTCCAGAGGGGATGATTCCTCCTTAAAAAGCAAGCTAATATGAATGAATTTGAGATGGTATTTCACACAGCTGATTCAGCATTCCTCTTCAGAAGTGACAGCTTCAAAATGTGTTTCAGTTCTGAACTCTTTGGTAAGAAAATTAAAGCGAATTCCTCATTTTTTAATTGTGGCAATTAGCAGTTAAAAATACGAGCAAAGGCTAAAATTCCTTAACATTAGCATTTCTAATTATCTGCTGCCCCATTTTTATTGAGGGCTATATAGTGATTTAATTGCTTTGTAATAACATGTGAGCTGTATTTGCAGAATGAGTTTTCTTTACTTCTTTGCTTGATTTACATAATTTTGCATAATGTAGGTTAGGGCTCATGTTCTTCTGTAAGGTTTTGGGTTTTTTTAATTCCTTACAGCATCAAGCACTGAGAGAACTTCAGATGATTCATGCATTTTTTGGGTAAATTTTATATAATGATCTATTTTGGGGTCTATTAATCTTTCACCAAGTTAATAAATAATTGGAGTGGGAAAAAAAGCAAAGGCAGGGATAAAATGATATAGAATTTATGTAGAGTCAGTTTTCATCAGTTGCTTTTTCTACATTCATATGATCCTATACAGATCTTTGAATTCCAGTGCCTGTAAAAGCACAGGCTATGGAGAAGACACATAAATCTGGACTAGAGATTAGAAATAAATGCTTTACAATAAGGATGTTGAGACACTGGAACTGGTTGCTCATGGATGCCCCTTCCCCAGAGCTGTTCAAGGCCAGGTTGGATAAGGCCTTGAGCAACCTGGTCTAATGGAAGATGTCCCTGCGCATGGCAGGGGAATTGGAACTAGATGTTCTTTGAGATCCTTTCCAACCCAAACTGCGTTATGAATCCATGAAAAGTGTAAAATCTGAAGCTTTACGCTTCAGGCTAATTGCTCTGCTTAGGAAAAATCACAAAGCAGGTGTACGTTAGTGAACTTTGTTCTTTTCGCAGATATTTTGGTGATAATCTGTACATGATAAACATTCAGATCAGTTTTCTTTTGTATGCAGAATGTACTAAGAGCATAAAACAATTCTGCAGAAATGGATGACAGTAGGCTGTTACAGTGAGAGCAACTATATAAGCAAAATGAAGGTTCCTGTGTCCAAGTGGCACGTGGGATGTTACTTCAAGGTAGAACATGATGCTGTTGTAGCTCAGGGATGATTGCACATTTTGAGGTTAATAATTACCTGGGTTTTTTTAGTGTAATTTGAAACACAGAAATATTTCAAAGCTATAAATAGAGATAAATACTCTTTAGATCCAAGCTAATCTCAAACTATGTAGATTACATCTGTGTTTATTTAGAAGTTTTATCACAATCTGGGTTCAGAAACTATCCAATTTTTGATAAATCTCCATGACAAGGATAGAATATCTCATTCCTCAAGATACAATCCCTAGTTCTCAACTGTACCTTGGTCATTGGAGGATGAAAAAAAGCTGGGGTGAGGGGGGATCAGAAACTTCTGGAAAAGAAACCTTCTTTTTATTTTTTCTTAAATTTGGCTGGCTAAGTCCCATGCAGAGAATATACTAAAGGTACAAATATAGTGACAAGGCCAAAAAGATTTCTCCAACACTACAGCAAGCATATGGCTAATTCCCTTTGCAGTCTTTTGGAGCTCTCTGCTGATTCTCTAGGAATGTTTAGTCATTTCTTTTTAATAACTTTTTGTTTATTTTGACTTTTTTTTTCCCCAATTAATTTGTAATTTCTGATGAGGAGTGAAGAATCTCATCTGTAAACAGGTGTTGGGCACATACTTTTTGTGTGGAAACACCATGAACTCTGTTGAAAGCTTCATGCTTTCTTCTGGGGCCTAAATATTGACTGCATGGGAACTGCTTATTTTTTGTCTTAGATTATTAAAAGTTGTCATAGCAATCAGATAGAAAAATCCTGTGGATAAATCACTGGGTTTAATGTGAGTAAATAAAAGGAGGTTGTCTTTAGACTGCATAAAGAAGACAAAAAACAACATCCCTGATTACAATTATTCCAGTTCAGCTTTTCATTGAAATCAGTGTACGAATGGTATGAAAACACTAATTAAAGGACTTCTTTTACCTTAAATATAGAATAATAGAATTGCATTGTTTTGAAAAGACCTTTAAAATCAACAAGTTCAACCACTGTCTGACTCTACCAAGTTTGGTGCTAAACCATGACCCTCAGCACCACATCTATGTGTCTTTGAAACACCTCCAGCTATGAAGATTCAATAACCAACCTGGAGAGCCTGTTCTGGTATTTGAGAACCCTTTCAGTGAAAAAGGTTCTTCTGATACCCAACCCAAACCTCCCCTGGTGCAACTTAAGGCCATTTCCTCTCATCCTATAACTTGTTACCAGGGAAAAGAGAACCACACCTACCTGACTCTGACCTCCTTTCAGGTACTTGTAGAGAGCAAGATGTCCCCTCAGCCTCTTTTTTCTCCAGACTAAACAACCCCAGTTTCCTCAGCTGCTCCTCGCCAGACCTGTTCTCCAGACTCTTCATGAGCTTCATTGCCCTTCTCTGTACCTGAGCGTCTTCCATGTGGTGAGGGGAGATATGTAAGAGTTGTGTTTGTGGATACCTTCCCAATTAGAAGTTTACCAGTAAGAGAGTAAGGCTGGATAAATGGAATGCTCAGTTTCGTCTGCTTTTATCTAACATCATTTATTTTATCTCACCTCATCCATTCATAATTTGGCAATACTTCACTATATTGCTCGTGAAGGAGCAAAGTTACAGGTTACTGAAATTCCTTCTGTGTACTTGGAATTTTGTCAGATTTTCTTGGTACTTAAAACACTCCTGCCTCTGTAAAAGGAACCAGAGGATGTTGGTTTAGCAGTTATGTAGTTGCATGGCTCAGCCTGGTTTTGTGGTTAAATGATCAGATGAGCATTACACTTCTTTTGTGTGTGGCTGTTTTGTTCCGTTTAATGACTTTTCTTCTTTTGTGTTGCTACTCATTGAAGCATGTCTCTTCTGTGATACAGGACTGGTTGATCTGAAGTGAGTCTAAGGGGGAAAACATTCTATAATCCCTTGTGCTTACAGAAATACCTTATGGTGATGTGAGGTGTGTGTGGTTAAATTCATGTGAGACTTGGCATTGCACATTTCAGAGCATGGTGCATGAACACATTTGGGTGTGTTACAAACCACATACAAGTGCTTCTGTAATTTCCTCAGGTGTGCCTTCATCACACATCTGACAAAGATATTCTATTTTGCTGCTCTGTGAGGTTTTCTCTGATGAGATTAAGTTCTCCAGTTCTGGACTCCCAGGTTCAAGAAGGACAAAAACTTTCTGGAGAGGATAGAGAAACAAGAATGATTAAGAAACTGGAACATCTCTCTTCTAGGGAAAGATTAAGAGACTTGGGGCTTTTTAATCTGGAAAAGAGAAAACTGAGGCAGGATCTCATCAATGCTTATAAATACTTAAAAAGTGGGTGTCAGGAAGATGGGGCCAGACATTCTTCAGTGGTGCCTAGTGACAGGACAAGGGATAACAAGCAGAAAGTTGAACATAAGAACTTCCATCTAAACATGAGCAGGAACTTCTCTAATTTGAGGGTGACAGAGCACTGGAACAGGCCCAGAGAGGTGCTGGAGTCTCCATCTCTGGAGTCACTCCAAACCCACCTGGATGTGTTCTTGTGTGACCTTCTTTAAGTGAACCTGCCTTGGCTAGGAGGTCTGACTTGATGATCTCTGGAGGTCCCTTCCAACCTCTACTATTCTGTGGTTCTGTGATAATTCATATATGCTTTTACCAGAGAAGATAATACTTTATGAAAGCATATCTGAGTTGGCATACATACATCAACTATCAATTGTCTGGGAAGTGATGTGTCAGGTAATGAGTTGAAACTCATTTTTTTCCTTCCTTTTTCGCCCCCTTTTTTCCTCTTCAAGAATACGATGAATTTTAACAACTGAGATGTGGAATAAAATCTTAACATCACTTATCTGAATGTTAAAAATCCATGCAAATATTACAACAATATATTTGTCCTTGATGCACTATTGCAGTCTCAGCTGTTTATTGTCTCTGGTTTGAGCAAGTCCTGTCTCCCCACCACCATTCCCCCAAGACCAACTTTGTGGAAAATGGAAGGAAATTACCTGTATTCATACTTAAACTCAGAAATAATTATATTACTGCAGTAAATATGTTGGAAACAGGCGTTATTGTTGTTAACAGAGAGTAAAATGCAGACAAGATGTTCTGACGGCTCAGGTGTAATCAGTCTCTGGAGGATCTGCTTTTTCCTGTGTCTGCTTTGGATTACATAAATAGAAGGTGTTTTCTTTTTATATTGAAAAATACAGAGTATGGGTTTCTCTGTAAAATATTTTGTAGGTGAAAGGACTAAAAATGTAATATAAAAAACTCAGCAGTTTTAGCAAAAAAAAAAAAAAAGCTAAATAATGGTAATTTCATTAACAAGTTAAATAAAGTGAATTCTTGAGAGCTCTGTAAAATATAAAAATATTACCCTCATTTAACAGGGGGCAAAATGGAGATCTGAAGGCTAGAACAGCAGTATGCAAACTCATCTAGGCAGAGCTGGGCCAGGAGGGAAGAAAAGCAGCTCTTTAACGTGATGTGATGCTCTTTATGCTAACATTGCTGAGGTGCTTTAGGGAGCTCACTGACAGCTTTCCTTCGTTGTGATTAGGAAGAGCTGCATTTTCTTCTGAACTAATGATCCTAGGTAAAGGACAGTAAGTGCAGAAAACATAAAAGGCAGTCCTTAATATTTCAGTGGTGTTATCTGAATGTTTGGCACTTCCACATAACATCCTACCTTTGCAGGAGAGAGAAGTGCAGTTTGTGGGAGACGCTATGCTCTCACAAAAGCTGCAAATCCGTAGGGCAGATGGTGAGGTACAAGTAAAGGTAAAAATGTGCTGGGAACTGTCAGGAGCCTTATTGTGCCTGGTTATTGAAAAGTAATCTGTGGAATGGCATATAAAGAAATGGAGATGGCAGCAGTTCATGCCTGGCCCCAGAGCTCAGTAATACCTTGCTGTTTTAAGCCACATTTAAGAGAATGAGGTATATCCTCTGTGACACAGTGAAGAGACAGTGCTGCTAAAGCAGTTGGTCTTTTATCAGCAAAGCAGATTCCAAGACACTGACCTGCACCTGTTAGTCAGACTGGCTGAGAACCAGAAGTGTGACTCTGATGGGCTCAAGAGGAATTTCATCCTATTTTCACCAGAATGAAACTGAGAAGTAGGCACACTGTCTGCAAGAAATGTTTGCTTATAAATCTGAATCCCTAGAGTAGAATAAGTAGCATGGAGTAACAAAGCTTTCAAAGCAAGGGGCTGAAAATAGATATCTTGTCTTCCATATGGACAATCTCATCATTGATTCTGTAATTTTTTCCCCTGTTGTGTCTTCATTGCTTCCTTTCTGTTGACAATAATTTCAATACAAAATTTGAAGATATTGTAGCTAAAATGTTTTTGAAGCATTCAAAATGTTTTCAAAGCCGGGGGCCTTGAGCAAACTGGTCTAGTAAGAAATGTCCCTGCCCATGGCAGACGGGTTGGAATTAGCCCATGGCAGGGGGGCTGGAATTAGGTGATCTTGAAGATTCTTTCCAACATAAACCAATTTATGATTTAGTGCTGATGACATTTCTGTTGAGTAGCTTCTGGCCAGTAGTATGATAAATTATCAGTATGTCGAACATTGATTGAATAACCAGAGCAGTGGGTTCAAAAGACAAGAAACAGATAAGATTATCATATCTAGAAGAAAAACTGATAACACATATCAATAAATCTGCTGTGCCTCATGGAGCCTGATTCAGAGAGCAAGATCATGCAGCTGTGTGTTTGAAAAGCTTGTCACTCAGCCGACATGTAAAAACTGTTGTTGTGGTGTGCAGACACAGGAGGGAAAAAGAAAGTGCTTCTGTTCTGCTGACAGGGAACTGAGCAACAGAAGGAATTGCTGAAGTCAATTCTCAAAGCTTTCAGAGTTAACAATTTTGTAATTAAACAATTGAATTTTAAGGTAGAAAGGATCTTCATCCTCCTCTGACTAGGTGGGATCTGTGTGTTGTTATTTCTAAAAATAAGCTTTTAAAAACAGGTATTCAGGCATATCACCATCCCAGCTTAACATGTTTCAGAATTCTGAAACTCCATCTGGTTTTGAGTTCCCAATGTGCTTGTCACATGCTTCTGACAGATTAGTGCAATGACGATCCCTTGAGTTCACTCTACAATCATGTGTACTCCAGGGAGCAGGCCAAGGGTAATTCACGGGACTGTCTTCACTTCTTTATTTTCCTCTTCACTGAACACACACTAATGATAAAAACCCCTCCAAGCATGTTCTGTGGTCTTCTGGCTGGTGACTTGCTTCTCAGACTGCAACAGGCTGAGTTACCTAGAGAAAAACATTGCTTTATTCTCACACTGGCCTTTCAAATCAGCTGGAAAGATCATGTCACTGTTTTCATCAGCCACTTGCTAAAAATGCCTTCCCTGAATTAGGGTGTTTGGAATCCCATTTGTGCTGGGGTGATGTATGGAGCAGATTTGCTAAATCTGGTTGGCTTGTGCACAGCCAGATCTGGTTGCCCTTCCCAAATCTTTCACTTCTCCTCACGTGTAAGGAACATTCCCTTGCCTTTCTTTGCTGTACTACAAATGGAGCAAAATGTACATTTTCAAAAGAAGAAGCCTCTCGAAAAGCAACCACTCCAGTGCACACAATTCTCCCCTCAGGGACGGGCTGAGAGGAAGAATGAATTGCACATGACAGCTGTTAGGCTTTGGTTTTGTTTAATGCAGTGCAGGCAGACACTGGAAAGGGTGGCATCAAAATCCCAAACAAAATGAACCCCATCACTGAGCTACCAGGCAGTTGCATGGAAATTCACATTTCTATTATGCCTGTAGATAAGAGTTAGCATCTAATAGCTGCCATTTTCTTCTTTAGCTGACACAAAATGCCCTATCTTTTTTTTTTTTTTTTTTTTTTTTTTTTAACCTGCTCATGTGCCATGTAGTGGCTGGGAGAAAGTCCAAAGGCAATGCTCATTGTCACTCTTCATGCCTCTTCCTACAGCAGTTGCTACAGGCAAGTTAGTAAATTTAAAGCATAGAAATCTCTGAATCAATCTGAATTTCTTCTCATTCTCAATATTAAGAAACACACCTAAGTAAAATACTAAGAAATGCAGTTAAATGTAAGCACTGATGATGAAAATCTATTTAAAGACTTTGTCACTCCTTAAAGGAGTTGAGGGCTTGGATGGATTTTTGTGTGTATGTGTTTCATTCCTCTTTTGCTTTCTGAAGGTCTTTTGTAACCAAGATATGAGGGATGGTAGGGGAAAGGGAAGTGGAACCTGGTCTGGATGAAAGACAGAGCAAGATCTCAGGCCAGCTGTCATCTCAGCTAAAAAGCATTAGAAGTATTCCTCAGCACTATTTTCATAATTAGTCCAGGTACCATCTCTCCTCTCTAAGACATGAGTGATTCATTTCCTTCCATCAATCCCTGGAGAATCTTTGATATTTAAAAGTGAAAAACTGGACAACTTTGTCTTATTTCCTTTCCATCTCTTCCTCCTCCGGTCTTCCTCCCTCTGGAATATTTTGGCTGGGTTGGCAGCCAGAAGTAAGCAGGAGCCTGCTGACTGCAGGATTCTCATGGACAAGTGATAGAGCTTGCTTTAAACACACCAGTACCCGCAGCTGAGCCAGACAAACAGATGGAAAAAAAGTGGAAAATAAAGCTGTGTAAGCTCCAATGAGGCAAAAAATAGATACTTCTTAAAGTTTTGTTAGCTCTCTACAGAAACAGCACCCCAGGGAAGGTTCTCTGAATTTTATAGGCCAGGTGTTCACCCGAACAAAAGCAGAAAGAGATGGGTTTAAAAAAAAAAAAAAAAAAAGAGGGGGAAGTTTGCTGCTTTCTCTATTCTGTGAATTCTTTCACGGAAGAAATCAACAGGGGTCCCAAAATGTAACTTTAAAACTAGCTTAAAAGGCTTCTTTAAAGTGAGTATTTAAATATTGTGAAGGTTTATTTCCACTTTCCATTCCCCCTACATTTTTTTTTCTGTTGTAGAATAATAGTTTTAGTTGCTTCTGAAGTACTGAAATTTACTTTTGAAGAGACTTTAAATGACAATAGAGTATTTTTTTCCTCCTTCACTTTAGTCTCATATAGTTTCATAGAATAGTTTGGATTGGAAAGGACTTTCAATATCATTGGGGATGCTGGTTGATGAGAAGCTCCACATGAGCCAACAATGTACACTCACATCCCAGAAACCAACCATGTCCAGGGCTACAGCCCTGGCAGCATGGGTAGTAGGTGAGGGAGAGGATTCTGCCCCTCTGCTCCACTCTGCTGAGACCCCACCTGGAGAGCTATGTCCAGCTCTTGAGTCTCCAACACAAGAATGACATGGAACTGTTAGAGTGGATCCAGAGGAGGCCACAAAGATGATCAGAGGGCTGGAGCACTTCTGCTATGAGGACAGGCTGACATAGTTGGGGTTGTTCAGTCTGGGGAAGAGAAGTCTCTGGGGACACCTTATAGCAGTCTTCCTGTACTTGAAAGGAGCCTCTAGAAGAGCTGGATGAGGAGTAAGGGCTTCAGACTGGAAGAAGCTGTATTGAGATGAGAAATGAGGAAGATATTCTTCCCTATGAGGGTGGTGAGGCACTAGAACAGGCTTTACAGAGAAGTTGTGGGGGCTCCAAGCCTGGAAGTGTTGAAAGCTAAGCTGCATGTGGCCTTGAGCAAGGTGGTCTAGTACTGGGTGTCCCTGCCCGTGGCAGGTAGTTTAGAACTAGATCATCTTTAAGTCTCCTTCCAAGCCAAACCATTCAGTGATTCTATGATCTAAGAAGAGGATATTGGCAGTGATAGAAATAACACCTTCTGAAAGGTTTAGCTAGTGTCTTCCTCTTGATAAACAATCAAAATACCAGTTGGCTTTACCCAGTAAGCATCATGGTCACTTTCTCCATATCAATCATCCCAAAGCTATATAGCCAGTGGTTGGCAAGTAAGCACAAAAACAGGGTCACATTTTCTGTCTGGTGTAAATAACAGGATAAAGCTTGTACAGAACAGAATTGCCATCAAGAGAACTATTAAGAGATAATATTCGGTGGAAGCAGGCTCTATGATTATATTGTTCTCTTTCTACAGCAAGATTTTTTCTCAAAAATATTGGATTTTTTTTAAGTTTTTGTTTTGTTTTAGTTTTTAGAGCTCTTAAAGTCAAATAACAAAGCTTTCTTCTTGGAGTTTGAAAAAGAAACCACATAATCTTTTTTTATCTGGAAACTGGAAAAAAAAAAAGACTGAAGATTGTTATCTGTCCCCAGAGCTTTTAGTCTAACATTGTTCATGTAGAAGTTTCTGAGGCCATATGGGCACAGTAGGTTCCACAGCATCTTTTTTGCTTCCCATGCTTGTCTGACATATTGCTGTGCACAATTGCAACTTGAAAGGCGAGAAGTTTCACTTGAGGTTTGTAAAAGTTAGTAAATTCCAATAGATTTCTAATAGAAAGTTGTAATATTTTGGTACTTGGCTGAGATTATATTGGTCCTGATTAAGGGGTTCGTGGCATGGATGTGATGTACCTGAATTAAAGAATGAAATTCCATCCTTAATGAGCACGTATTTCCTTCTCCTTCTACCCCCCCAAACCTGACAGCAGCACAGGTGCAGATACTATATAATCACATTTCCATCCCTTTGCTTGCACACACAGAACATCAGGCAGTTATTCAGCTAAAGAGCTGCAAGCCTGTAGGTAACCAGACTGTAGACGTAGATTTCTCCTTGAAAAGAGGAATATATTTGAACAAAGTCTCTTCCATGCCATACTCCTCTATTGGAGAAAGAAGTGTTTGATGCTGCTTGCTTCACAGGTTAGTCTGGTGGTTAATGAGGGAAGGGAGGAAGTTGTGCTAACATCCCCGAGGTCTGGGAAAGGGATCCTTGGGAAGATATTTCTTTTACATGGTGATCTGCTCTAAGCTCCTGCTTTAAATACAAAGAACATCTTTCAAAGCCACCCTCAGTCTTGTGACAGTGTCTGCAAGCAATGGTCTGTAGGAAATAAGTGCACACAGCAGATGAGGTTTATAGTAATGATAAGCAGAAAAGGAACTTCATATTTCACTTTGTAGTTTTGCACAGGTGTTCAAATACAGTTTAGAGCAACAAGAGCCCTATACCTTATGATAGGGAAGACTTTGCTCATTATATTTCCTCCACCACGTTGTTATCTTCTTGAGCTAAACTACTGCTCCCCTTAGCAAACTGCTGCACAGGTGTCTACTCAGAGATTAGTTTCACCTCCTGACTGAAGAATTGGCAAAGTTGAACTTGATGTGCGAGAACTGAATTTGCTTTTAATTTCTTAGAAGAATTTAATTATATAATTATAGTTGCTCTTGGCAGGAACTATTCCTTTCAGATGTGTTTTAGGAACTGTTATCCTCTCTGATATTTTTTTTTTTAATTGAACAATAATATTATTAATTTCCTAGTTTCTAAAGTCAGGAAACAGATTTTTTTTTTTCCTTTTAATTTATCCCTTTACCTCTTTCACAAAAAGACCCCAAACAAACAACAAAAAAACCCCAATAAAAAACAAACAAACAAACAAACCCCACAAACCAAAACAGGTAAAAGGGTCTTAATCCACCATTACTGAGTTCTTAAACCAGCTTATGGTATGTTTTATATACATATATTTAGCTCCAAGCAGTTAGAAACTGTGGCTGTGTCTTAATGATGCATGATGGCAATTTGGATGGGAAATCCACTTTGCCTTCTGCAGGGAGAGTTAGCAAACCTGTAGAGCCTCTCCTGCCTCAATTACTGCTAGTTGATTTTGTTCTGGTTATATCAACCACACTGACTTATTTTAACCTCTATCTAGGGTCCATCTTAAGAGTCCTGCTGTTGATATGAGATAAACTGCTCTTGGCTTCTTAGATGAAAGAGGCTGTATCTCATAAAAGCCAGGTACTTCTGCTCATTCCTTTTCTTTTTTTCCAGTTTCCTTTCATAGAGAAGGGAAAACAAAATGGAAAACTGAGTCATTCAGACCTCAACAGCTCTTCCTAAATTTCCCTTGCTGAGCCATTACAGCATTCCCATCTAGTAGACATAGCAAGTAAAGAGCCACCTAGATCTCATTAGAATCCATCCCTATCCTCATTTTAATATCTGATGATTTTGAGTTCATGGTATTTCTGTTTAAAGTCTGATGTCTCAGAATGTATGTATGCACCAGCTGAAGCACTAAAGATGTGGGAAATTCCGGCTCCATTATACAAGAATAACAAACCTCTGACCTCAGCGAGACAAAATTAATGCCTGTCTCTTGTGTGATATTTGGAGGTTCCTGATTAGGTGACCTACTGGAAAGCAGCTACTTGGAGAAGGACCTTGGAGTCCTGGTGGGCAATAAGTTATCCGTGGGACAGCAACGTACCTTTGTGGCAAAGAAGGTCAATGGTATCCTGGGGTGCATTAAGAAGAGTGTGGCTGGAAGGTCAAGGGAAGCTTTCCTCCCATTCTTCTCTGCCCTGATGAGACCATGTCTGGGGTATTGTGCCCGGTTCTGGGCTTCCCAGTTCAAGAGGGACACAGATACACCACAGAGTGTCCCACAAAGGCTATGGGGATGATGAAAGGACTGGAACATCTGTCTGATGAAGAAAGGCTGAAAGACCTGGGGCCTTTTAGTCTGGAGAAGAGAAGACTGGGAGGAGATCTCATTAATGTTCATAAATATCTGAAGCATGGGTGTCAAGAAGAAGGGCTGGTCTCATTCAGTGATGCCTTGTGGTAGGACAAGGGGCAGTGGATGCAAACTGAAACACAGGAAGGTCCACCTCAACATGAGGAAAAAATTCTTTACTATGAGGGTGAGGGAGCACTGGAGCAGGCTGCCCATAGAGGTTGTAGAGTCTCCATCTCTGGAGACTTTCAAAACCCATCTGGATGTGTTCCCATGTGACCTGCCCTGAGTGTCGCTGCTTTGGCAGAGGGTTGGACTGGATGATCTCCAGAGGTCCCTTCCAACTCCTACCATTTTGTGATTCTATGATTTAGTGACATCTGAAACTTTATTTATCTGCATGGAGGAAACTTGATAAACATTTCAAACTGGAAAACAAATTAGATTTATTTTCCACATCTCCTGCTTTTTAGAATTGCCAGTATGTAACCATAGCTACCTCCTAAAATGTTTGACTCTTGGGCTGTTTTCTTTTAAGGGAGATAGAAGTTGTATCCCTGTTTCTGAATTGTCAGGTAGTGCTACCATCACTGGGACAACATGTGTTATGTAAAGAGAGAGCCAGATTTTCAGCCTGCTCCTCATATCCAGGGGCTACTTGTGATTTACATTTAAAGATCTTTGTGGAAATAAGGAAAACATAACAACATATCATATGTCAAATCGAGGTTGGATATAGTCTGAAGCAATTAGGATTACTTTGGTTAATAAAAAGAACACTCATGAAGACTGCTATGGTATAAGGGTATTAATTTGAAGTGGAGATTATAACTTGATTTTGACACAAGTGGAATATTAGCCAGACATATCACAGGAAAAGAAGTCATGGGATGACAGCATGCAGTTTGACTAAGCATCTGCCTGCAGCATTCTGTAGCAAATTCCAGTTTCTAACATCTGTCATAAAAAAAAAAAAAAAAAGGCAAAGTGGATTTATTATTAAGATGCTGGGTGGGTATTTACAGTTCTTTATTACTTATTAGTTCTGCTACTAAATTACTAAAAAGAAAATGGAGTTCTGGTGAGGAGCAGAAGAAAGTTTCTTCTTAAGGGTTTGTCCTGGATTATCACTTTCTGTTTCAGTCCATTTTTTTTTCCAGGGCAGGAGTAGCTGTGCTGTGCTTATAGAGGCTTACATCAAACACAACTTCTGCTCTTTTAAAATCAGTTTTGTAAATCAGTTTTGAAAACCAGATAATTCAGGTGCACAAAGCCACCCAACTGTATCATCAAGTGACCTACCTCCTGAAGATTTTCCACAGCGCAGCCTGGATGCAATAATGGGAAACACTCAGCAGCTTAAATATCCATGGAGAAGTGGTGTGGTCAGGAGGTGACTGGACAGGACTTCCTTCTAGGAAAAGATCTGTTTGCTCTTTTCAGCATGTTCTGCAGACTAAGATTCTTTGGTAGCATCAACACACTTATACTGACTTAGGCTGACTGACAACTGAGAAAATAATGCAGAATAGAAAATCATAGGTTTGTGTTTGTTGGAAAAGACCTTTAAGATCATCCAATCAAACCATTATCTAACTCTCCCAACCCTGGTGCTAAACTATGTCCCTCAACACCACCTCTCTGCATCTTCTCAACATCTCTAGGGATAGGGATTAAACCACCTCCCTGGAGAGCCCTTTCAGTCAGTAAGTTTATTCTAATATCCCACCTAAGCCTCCCCTAGTGCAACTTGAGACCATTTAGTCTTGTCCTGTCACTTGTTACTAGGGAAAAGACATTGATTGATGTGTAAAAGGGGTGAATGGCATAATCAGGCATTTGTAGTGTGGAAGAGAGGAATATTTTTACAGTTAGTTTGTAGAATGTCATGCCTAAAAATATGGTCAGGAAAAGAGGAAAGAAAAGATAGGAGAGAGGAATATGGATGAAATCAGTTGAAAATAATTTTGCTAGAAGTTGATTGTTGAGTAAAAATTATTGCATGTATGCAGACAACTGTTCCTCAGTAAAGACTTTGTGTTTTCTTATTCTTATTTAAAACACTGAAGTCACATAAGGTTATTAAACACTATTACTACTCTACTATTTCTTTACTATTAAAGTGTAATGTCTTCCAGAAAGTGCACTGGTAGAATAAACCTATGAAAATTTTCCTTCTTGCCAGATTGTTTTTATTTTCTTTCTTTCTTCCTTTTTTTTTTTTTGCCACAGTGAAGGAAGTAATAACAATAGATAACTAAATGCATTATTGTTGATATTCCCAGACTATATATGGATTAAAATGCAAGAGAGTAAGTGGGGAATAAAAAAAAAAAAAAAAAGAAGAAGGCAGTTTCTTCTCTAGAAGTTAATTCATTAAGATTGACCCTCTTGTAGGTCTTTTGTCAACATTTTTGTCTTCCATCTGTGCAGCCACCGCTGCATAACATCCTAATAACTTCAGTGAGTTATTTCAGAGATAGATTTTTTCTGACACATGCTGCCTCAGGCTTCTCCTGAAAACATCATTCTCCAGATTTTGGCAATCACTTAGTGTCTATCATTCTTCTCCATCCTTCCCGTCTTTCTCTTTGCCTTTTGACTACTTTCCAGGCAGCTGTTCTCATTGTCTGCTCTTAAATTCATCTCCATTTGGGAAAATGCATCATCTTTGCATCAACTTTGCAATAGATCAGTCCATTTCCAGCTCACTTCCATCTTTTGTTGGCAACAGTAAGTCACGCTGCTTGCAGAATACAAGGAATCAAATGTGACTCATTCATGTAGTATTTTGTCAACTTTTCTTCTTAGAGCACTTGTCTGATAGATCTTTTCCTCAAGGCAAACGTAAAGCCCATGTGTTCGAGGTCAGAGGAAAGCAATGTAATCACAAACCAGAAGAGTAATTTGCAGATGGAATGTATTAATTAAAAAAGAAATTTAGGTTGAGTTGCAAGCATAATCTTTAAGACATTTATTGAATATAAGAGCCAGTCCTTCACAGACTTCAGATGTTCAGAACTAACCCTGAACAGAAAGAGGCCAAATATGGCTATTTGATAGAATCGTGATCAGGCAAGGCATGCCATGTTTTATTGAAACGCAGTGCTCAGCCAGGCAAGTGAAAAACTGATAATCTCGCTTTTTCATGTGTGAGAATGAAACATGGCAAAAAGATGGAGAGAAACATTATCACTTATATTCAGAACCACAGTTCTGTCCCTGCAGCAGCAGCAGGAATCACAGTTCTGTACTTCAACAACAGACTGCCAGTGCATTTGTCAGTGTGCAGTAGCAGTTTAATCTTATTCTAATCATAGAATGGTTTGGGTTGGAAAGGACCTCAAGATCATCTAGTTCCAACCCTCCCTGCAACAGGCAGGGACACCTTCAACTAGACCAGCTTGCTCAATGCCACATCCAGTCTGGCTTTCAACACTTCCAGGCTTAGAGCCTCCACAACTTTCCTGGGCAACTTGTTTCAGTGCCTCACCACCCTCATGGGAAAAAAATTCTTTCTCATGTCTAATATCAGCCAAGCTTTTTCCAGTCTGAAGCCATCACCCCTTGTACTGCCACTCCATGCCTTTGTCCAAAGTCCTTCTCCAGCTCTCCCATAGCCCCCTTCAAATATAATCATCCTCTAGAGTCATCATCAGTATTCTCAAGTTCAGTGTGATATACAAGGAAGGGAAGGATGACTAACTACTTAAGTAGCTTTTTCTTTCTTTTTTTTTTTTTTTTTGTGAGTGGAGTAATTAACTGGATGATTTAAACTACACTTCAGTGCTAGTGTTTCTGTTATTCTCAGGAATTCTTTTGTGCAGCTCTTCAAACACACTGGGCTTGAACAGTAACAAGAAGTGGAGCAGATTCTAGTTAGTCTTTGCTGTCTTTGTCCAGGGAGAAAAACTGATTGACAGAATGAAAAGGTGGACATGTATTTTTCTTTTACTCAGAGGCAGAAACAAAGTCTCTAAATAACCATACTGTGGCGCCTTGGATAGCTCTTGCTGGTTTTTCCTTGGCAGGCTGTTAGAATTGTTTTTCCTTCCTGTTTATTTCTGTTGGTTTTTTTTCTTGCTCTGCATTGCCAGTGCTATGCAAGAATTTCATACAGCACAGCCTGTTGTTCAAAAATCAGATAAATAACCCAGACTCCCAGAGGCTGAAATGGAAGTGGAAGGACAGTATGTTTAAGGATGTGTCCATGTTACTGAGATGATAGAGTGTAGCTGAATTAAAAAAAAAAAAAAATAGAAGAAGTGCTTTTGGACTTCCTTTCTTTGTCTAGTTTTCTAAATAGAGCCCAGACATAGGCACTAAAGATCCCCCACATGGTAAAATTGGGAGAGTTAGGTACCTTCAAATAAGATTAGAAAAACTCTTCACTGAAAGAGCAAGCCACATACATCTAGTCAATACTTTCCTAGTGCTGAAGTGCTCTCTGAAGTCTTTCATCTGACTTAGGACTCCAGGCAGACATTTCTTTTCATTTGATTGAAAGAATCCACTCCTGCAGATAACAGTGAGCAACACTCTATTTTCTTAAATGCACTTTTTTATAGAAAATGTTCCACTGGCTCGAGAACTGCACAGAAAGTACAAGCATTAGGCTGGGTTTAATACCTTCTAAGGTGGTGTCACAGTTTTGGGTCCTTCAGTTCTCTTGCTAAGGTTGTGCTATTGCATAGCTTAGAATTGTAAGATAAAGAAGTGGGATGAGTTTTTAAAATTTTAAGATATTATTTATTTATTCATCATCCTTTATGCAGTTGCTTAATTCTTTTTCTTTTTTTCAAGAAACAGAGAAGTTGCACCTACCCCCATTTAATTAGCCTCCCCTTTCCTCTTTCCCCCTGGCCTCATGCTGTCCTTCACTCCAGCAGATTAATTTTTTTCCCAGTCTTTTGTAGCCTTGTGCTAATGACAGAGGGAGGGAGTTAAAATCACAAAAGTCAGGTTGTCATAAAAGCTAATGGCAGCAATTTGTCCTTTCACAAGGTGTATTTACTGCTATGGGATATATTTCAGTATCCATGGAGGAGAAGTAACTTTCTGCATCTTTATTCTTAGCTTTTGGAAGTTTTTAGACATTTCAGTGTTTTCATGGGAGAAATCAAGACTGAAATAAATTACCTGACAGGATAAAATGGGACTGAAAATGTTGGAGGTAAATAAATTAAAAAAAGACAGAAAGAATGAACTAATCTGAATGGTTTGGGGTGGAAGAGACTTAAAGATCATCTAATTCCAGCACCCCTGATAAGTCAGGGAACATCTCCCACTTGAGCACCTCGCTCATGGCTCCATCCAACCTGGCTTTCAATGCTTTCAGGCTTGAAGCCTCCACAACTTCTCTGGGCAGCCTGTTCCAGTGCCTCATCTCTCTCATGGAAGAATTTCTTTCTCATGTCTCATCTAAATCAAGTTTCTTCTAGTGTGAAACCATTACCCCTTGTTCTATCGCTCTATGCCTTTGTCAAAAGTACTTCCCCAGCTCTCCTGCAGCTCCCTTCAAATACTGGAAGGCTGTTAGGAGGTCTCCATGGAGCCTTCTCTTCTCCGGGCTGAACAAACCCAGCTCTCTCAGCCTGTCTTCACAGGAGAGGTGCTGCAGCCCTCTGAATATCTTTGTAGCCTCCTCTGGACCTGCTCTAACAGTTGTGTGTCCTTGTGTTGGGGGCTGCAGAGCTGGACACAGGACTCCAGGTGAGGTCTCAACAGAGGGGAGCAGGGGGGGAGAATCCCCTCCCTCAACCTGCTGCCCGTGCTGCTGAGGAGGCAGCTCAGGACATAGTTAATTTCTGGTCTGCAAGTGCACACTGCTGGCTCATGTTGAGCTTCTCTTCATGCAGCACCCCTGAAGTCCTTCTCTTCAGGACTGCTTTCCATCCATTCTCTGAACTGGTTACCCAAAGGCTCATTGGTAATTAGCCATACATCACCCTAGGTTCAGTAGCTATGAAAGCTCTAAGGGTTACTTTAAGTACAATTGCTTTATCTCATCCCCTGGTTTTATAGAAATGCATAAAAAATATTTTCTTTATATTAACTTAGTTTCATTTTCACTTTTTTCCCTCACATAAACCATAAAGAGTAGCCTTTCTTTCAAATCCTTTGTTATTATGGTGGTCTGCCATAAATATAATAATAAAATAAAAAAAATATTAGAATAAAAAAGAAATATTTGATAGAGAGAAAAACTAGCCATAGACAAAGTGAAATTTTTGCAGTCTTTTATAAGCAGTAATAGAACTGTGAGACCATTTCAGCAACAGGCCTGGTGTCATTTGACACACTAAATCATCATGATGGATCTTGAAAGACCCTAAAGACATACTTACTTAAAGTACTTACAGATAACAGCAACTAAAATGAAATAAAATAAAATTAACAAAACCTTAACATGGTCATATTTCCATTCATCTGAATTATTGACAGAATGACTTGTACTTTTCTGCACAAAAGATTGAATTTTAACCACGTTTTAGATAGCCAGGCCTAATACTTTTGTCTGGTTGTGTGCATACTCTCAAAAACCAGAAAAATCATTGCAATTTTGGTTTGACTAATTAAACCTCAGGCTGGACTTATACTGTGCTTACAAATATCTGAACCATACCCAATAGAACATAATGTCTGAAGAAGCTATAGCTGAGCAAACTCTGTTTACAACTTAAAGATAGTATTTATAGATTCATAGGTTCACAGAATGGTTTGGGTTGGAAGGTACCTTCAAGATCATCTTGTTCCAACCACCTTGGCACTGGCAGGGATACCCTCCATCAGATCAGGCTGCTCCCTCCATCCAACCAGGCCTTGAACACCTCCAGGCATGGAGCATCCACAAGCTCCCTGGGCAACTTTTTCCACTCTCACTGTAAACATTTTCTTCCAGTCTAAATCTCCCCTCTCAGCTGATATCTTGACCTGACAAGAACAGGCTTTCACCACCCCTCTGTAAAGGATTTATTGATAACTTTTTTTTTTTTTTCCCCCATTGTATAATTTGAATTAGAGAAGGAATGAAAAAAACAAAAAAACCCCAAAGTTTCCAAGTACTTGTGTTTATGTGTATGAATGTGTCTGTGTGTACATATATACACAGAATCATAGAAACATAGAACTGTTTTGGTTGGAAGAGACCTCCAAAATCATTGATTCCAGCCTAAAAGACACAGAAAACATAAGTAATAATAAAACACTAGATCTATGACTTTGTATTCTTACTTTATTTGGGATGCACATAGTCATTAAGTTAGGTAGAAGAAATTATATTCCATTCTAAACTGTATTTTTAGTTTCTTTTATAGCTTTTGAGTGGGAAAAATTATTTATGTTGGCTTCAAATTGACAGATATACTATGAACCTATAAAAAAAAAAATCGTTCTGCAGAGTTTGAGAAAAATTGGGCAAACTCTGAGCTTACATCATTTAAAAAAGTGATCCTCTAATGAATTGAGGGGTCTAATTTTCCTGTGCCTCTGACTTCAAAATGGCACAGAACTTCTTTTGCATAAATTGAACTACCTAAAAAGCAATACACAAAGTGTATTGGGAAAACACAAATGTCAAATTAATCAAAATTAATGTTTTTATTTTCCTTCCTCAGTCCTAATCCAACTGCTCATGGTTACTGAGTTCAGTGTTTAGGCTTCAACCCAACAAACCACTCATACATAGCTTTGATTTTAGTTTCAATTATATTTACCACATAGCACCGCTGCCTACCGGCTGATTTACTTTCTTATAGTGGTGATTTAGCACTCCAGAGTTATGATTAATATTTTGAATCAAACCTTTCATGAAATCAGTACATTTCAAAAAGGAAGAGTACTGGAGTCAGCAGTGTGTTCCAACTGGAAAGCTGAGGTGTGTGTGCATAGAGCTGGGGAGCAGAAAGAGCTTTCAGACAGAAATGAAAAAAAAGAAAATAAATACAAGGAATATGGAAGGTGGCATATTTATGCTGAGAAGGAGGAAAACACTTTTCACTTTTTAAAAGGCCATTCTGAAGTTAATTGTAATTGAACATTTATGTCAAGGTTTCATAAATAAATGTGCTTCCACCTCTAAAAGCACTTTGGGGGTTTGTTGTCTATATTCCAGAGCAGTACCCTGCACTGAATACGAGAGTCAGAAACGATCTGCAGTGATCAGACCTCACCTAGTTTGGAAAACAGAAGGAAAAGCCACTCCTGAGACAAATAACCTGGTTTTTATTAAGTGGTTCTGTTTATTTTCACATTTATTTAACAAACTAGTTTGAAAGCTGAGTGTTTTAGAGGGTTATATAGACTTCAGGACTTTGTGAGTAAATCCCTGTGCATATAAAGTGATTCAAATACCACATAAAATAATTCAGTTATTTTTCATGGGGAGCACTAGAATTCATGGCATATTAAGCCTACATCAAAGTAAACATACAGATATTGGCAGCCACAGGAGGATTGCAAATATCACTTGGAAGGTCACTTCTGTAAAATATGCTGGGCTTAGCAACCAATAGAAGAAAGCCCACGAAGGATATGTTCTAGATATATTCCCCTTGGGAAGCTTTGGATCAGGAGAAGCTTGACTGCGAACATATATGTGTGTAAAAATAAAAGCAAAAGAAAAAAAAAGAAAAAAAAAAAAAAGAAAGGGAGGTTGAAAGCAAATCTGTGGATTTATGGAATGAAGTCTTCAGTGTTGCTGTGTTCTGCATGATATGGAGGAATTGTGCTAAGTGGGTTTAACACCCAGGGTCCATTCCTACAGACTTATTTCACCAATATTATAAAAATTCAGCAAGGTTGTGCCAATTGGTGCAACATTTGATTGTTTTTTCACTCTACTCTGTTCTTGTGAAACCCCACTTGGTGTACTGTGTCCAGCTCTGGGATTCCTCAACACTAGGACCTGATGGACAGGTTGCAGAGCGCTGGAGCAACTCTGCTATGGAGATAGGCTGAGAAAGTTGGGCTTGTTCAGTTTGGAGAAGACAAGGCTCTGAGGAGACCTTATAATGGTCCTCCAGTACCTGAAGGGGACCTACAGGAATGTTGGGGAGGGACTTTTTACAAGGGCTTGTAGCACTAGGACAAGCAACAACGGTTTTAAACTAGAGAAGGGTAGATTTAGATTGGACTTTAATGTGTCTTGGAAAATCCAAGTAAACTGGAGTATATGTATTTTGTAAAATGCTTTCATTAGATTACGCTTTTTGTCCAAAAATTAAAGAAAAGTCTGAAAATATGACTCCTAGAGGAAGAATCACAAAAAGAAGTAGGAGTAGTTTGTGTGATTGCTTTAGTGCATAGAATCCTGGAATACAACATCAGTGGAAGGTACTAGAGGTCTGAGACAGATCAGGAGGGAGCAAGAGCAAAAGGTAGGAAGTTGATAAGGAAAACTGAGAATCACAATATAGGAAAGGCTGAGAAGAAGTTTGTGTGGGTTGGCATGAGAATAGATCACTTTCATACCTACAGTAATTGTATAATTGTTCTAGGGCTACCTTGTCTTTTTGTAGGCTTTAAATTAGACCAGTCATATAAATCATACATTTTAGAAGGAAGCATCTGCAACATTCATTTCAAATAACAGAAATATTTATGTGTGTGCTGCAGATTTGTCTTTCAAAAAACACCCCAGAAGAGAGAGCAAAGATAAAAGAGGAAGACTCTACTTTGAGGTTGGTGAGAATATATTTAATGAAAAAATGGTATAAATCTTCATGATGAATCCTTTGGTGTTTTTAAGGAAACCAAAAAAATCAAGTGCCTCCAGTGCCTCACCCCCAGAAGAGTGAAGTTTTCTAGGTACTTCACAAAAACATTGTTGACCTCATTATGTAGAGGAGGAAGCCAATGCATGTATCTGTGTATATGAAGCCTTGTATGTAGTCTTGTGTTATTCCTTTACTAAACAAATTTATTTGTTGGTCTTGGAAGCTTCTTTCTGTACTATGATAGTGAAAGTATTGGGATATTCTTCTTCTCTTTCAGCTCCAAGAGTTCTGGGTTGCAATAATGTAGCCTGGAAATGATTAGCATCCAGATTGTACACTGATAAAATGATTTCAGTTGGAAGGAACCTTTAAAGGTCATCTCAAACAACACCCCTTCAGTCAGCAAGGACATCTGCAACTAGAGCAAGTTGCTCAGAGCCCCAAACAACCTGCCCTGGAATTGTTTCAGGGATTGGGCTTCTTCACCATCTTCATTGTAAAAAAAAATTATTCTTTATATTTTCTAGTCTAAATTTACCTTCAGGTATCTTAAAACAATCACCCCTTGATCTGTTGCAACAGGCCTTATTGAAAAGATTATCACCATCATTCTTATTGACCTCTTTACTAAGTAAAGAAAGGCTGCTAGAAGGTCTCCATGGAGCCTTCTTTTCTCCAGGCTGAACAACCCCAACTCTCTTAGCCTGTCTTCATAACAGAGGTGCTCCAGCTTTCAAGGCCTTTTCTGGACCCACTCCAACAGGTTCATGTCCTTTATGTACTGGGGACTCCAGAGCTGGATCCAGCACTTCAGGTGGGGTCTCAGCAGAGCAGAGCAGAACAGAACACAGGGCCGGTCTCTCTTGACCTGCTGCCTACATGGCTGGGGATCAGCCCAGGATACAGCTGGCTTCTGGGCTGCAAGTGCACACTACCAGCTCATGTGGAGCTTCTCATCCACTGATATCCCTAAGTCATGCTCTGAATCCCTTCATCCCCCAGCTTCTGTAGATACTGAGGATTGCCCCAACCCCTTTGCTGAACAGTGTTCTTTATCCTGTTGAACATTATGAGGTTCACTTGGGCCCAATTCTCCAGTTTGTCCAGTTCCCTCTGGATGATATCCTGTCCTCCCAGACACGCCAGCTGCATCACTCAGCTTGGTGTCATCAAGGCTTGATGTCACCTATCTGTGTGGGTATGTCCTCATGCCAGATGAAGAAGGAAAAGTTGACTCTGACCACTGCTGGTGGTAGACCTGTTGCATACACAGTGTGACTTTGAAAAGCAAAGTCATGGTCAGAGAGTGGAGCAGTTTGGGTAGTTGCCTAATGTGTTCTTCTCTCTTGGAGAAACATGTTAACTGCTTTGCATGAGGCTGTACTCTGATAAACTAGCATCAGCTACAGAATAGCAACTTTTATGCCTATCTTAGCTCACAAGTATGAAGATAAATGACCTCACAGTTGTCTGACTTCTTATATGTGTTTTTTCTTCAATTCTTTCCAAGTTTATTACTCTTCCAGCAGCTAACTTCACTCACTGCTAATCTTCCGTCTCCCTGTAACTAACTTTATCTTTCTAACTGTTGATTTATCACCAGTGAGAGACTCTTGATTTATGCCAGGTATATTCATCCTTTTCCAAGTCAAAGTGAGGACAGATTTCTGCTGGAACTGTAGATGGCATGAATGTAAACCTTTCAGTGAAACTTGCATGATGCAAGTCGATATGGAGGCATTGCCCAAAGGGAGTTATCATAGAATCCCAGATTCTTTTTCGTTGGAAAAGATCTCTAAGATCATCGAGTCCAACCATTATCTAACTCTACCAACCCTGGTGACAAACCATCTCCCTCAGTACCACATCTCTGTGTCTTCAAAACACTTCCAGTGATGGTAAATCAACCACCTCTCTGGGAAGCCTATTTCCATGTTCAAGAACCCTTTCAGTCAAGAAATTTCTTCTAATATCTAACCTAGACCTCCCCTGACGCAACTTCAAGCCATTTCCTCTCATCCTGTCACTTGTTATTTTAGGAAATAGGCCAACCCCCACCTGTCTCCAACCTCTTTTCAGGAGCTGTAGAGAGCCCCTCAGCCTCCTTTTCTCCAGACTAAAGAACCCCAGTTCCCTCAGCTGCTCTCCAGATCCTTCATCAGCTTCACTTCCCTTCTCTGGACCCTTTCCAGCATCTCAATGTCCTTCTTCTAGCGAGGGTCCCAAAACTGAACCAAAAATTAATGTCTTCATACTTGTGAGCTTCCTTTTAGTTTCATGTTGTAAGTGAACAGCATAACACAAGAACATGTATGTTTCAAATATGATTTTATATTTTTTTTTTCATTTTCAGCATTGCCTTGCTCTGTATAATACTGTAAAACTGTCAGAGCAGCCGACCTGGAAAATAATCTGCTTCATCAGAGTGTGATTCATAGATTCACAAAATGGCTTGGGTCAGAAGGGACCTTTAAGGTTGTCTAGCTCCAACACCCCAGTATTATGAAATTACAGAACAATATTAGAGGAGCCTGATAATTTTCTGATATTTAAAGTAATATTTAAAACAGAAAGAAGAGGTTCAGTACCTAGAGCTCTTGTCACTATGACATGGGTTTCTTTGCAGAGAAAGCCTGACCTTATGCACTATTGTTTCTGTGCTATATAGTTCATGTGCTCATTTGAAACAAGAAGTAAATTGATCCAAGTGTCTTTTTTTCTGAATATTGAGATGGGAGAAAGAAGAAAGAAAGCTTCAGTTTCTTACCTTGCCTGGGCAGGTCTTGGTTGGGCAGTGGGCATGTGTGAAAAAACAAAGCATGTGAAACAAAA
This sequence comes from Indicator indicator, assembly GCF_027791375.1. Classification (NCBI taxonomy): domain Eukaryota; kingdom Metazoa; phylum Chordata; class Aves; order Piciformes; family Indicatoridae; genus Indicator; species Indicator indicator. The sequence goes on from NC_072017.1 coordinate 8,407,195, forward strand.
AGGGTCTAATGCTTCTTGGCAGCTGTGGCAATTATGACTTGAGTCATGGCTGCCCAGAAACACTATAGAATGAATTAGGAACTGAGCAGTCTAGAAACGTGATTGACTATGAAAATTATTTACTGTTCTCTTAATTGGAAGAGTAGTCTCGAGAACTGTTTCTTTAAGGAGTTTTCTGAAAAGTAGAAGCAACTGCTGAGAGAATAACATAGCAGCTTGTTGTTATTTTGTAATGCAAGGTTTCTACAGATTTCATAGCTTTTAAAAGAAATTTCTTTTAAAAACAAGCAGGGCAGGGAGGTTTTATGAATAAAGTGAATCTGTCCCAGTAATAACTAGTAAAAACTAGTTCTTAAGCTCCTTACAGACTCTGAATCAACAGCCCTTGGGTTTGGAGGTTAGATAGTTTCAGAATAGTTTCCCTATCTGGAGGAAAAAATGCCTGGGAAGACAGAGAAAGCATCTCTTAAATAAGACTGAACTTCAGCTGTGGTTTCATCTGTGCCATGATGGACAGGTGGAATTTTACCCTGAAATCTTAGGTAGATTCTTTGTACATACACCTGAGATTAGGTGGGGTGGCATTGCAATATTTGACACTTGTTAGTGATGCAGAAGAATGAGCATGAGTCACCCTTCTCTCTGGGGGGGAAAAGCTTTCTCCTGGAATACATAAATCTGTAAAACCTACAGTCTCAGAGACCAGCATCAGAAGGTGCTGAGTGCTGGATTGCTCAGCTTGCAAACACTTCCCCTTGCTATCAAGGGACCTCAAGGTTTTCTTCACAAGCTTAACTTGAATAATAAGCCTGCATTCAAATGTCCCAGTGGCATCCATGAAGAGAGACAACTTCTTCGAGTTTAGAAGTTCAAATGGTGATGGTTGTACCTTTTAACCCCATAAATGGCTCTTACCTTGATCGCCCTAAGCACGTTAGCTTCATCATATTGAAGAGATCATGACATCTTCCAAAGCACATAGGCAAAGCAGTGTCATTAGTTTACTGATTAAGCTGTTCTCAGGGACAGCAATGTCACCCAGCTGGGGCTGCTCTTTTTATGCTTAAGTAATTAAAGCTGTAGTTGACTTTACTCCTTTGCAGTAGTACTTAGTGGTACCAGTAGTATTTACTTAATTTAAAGTAACATTTAACTATTTTAAATAAGAGTCATATTGACTCTTTTGAAGTAGTACTTAGTGGTACTACTAGTATTTATTTAAAGTAGCATTTGGCTCTTAACTAAATACTATTATCAAGTAGTATTTAACTAGAGCAGTATTTAACTAGAGTAGTATTTGACTACTTTAACTAAAAACAAACAAACAGAAAACCCTAAACCAAACCAAAACAAATCAAACCCCAAAACATAGCCAGGATGAGAAGCAAATACATACAGGAGATAAGGTGTTGCCCCTTCTATTTAAATACATAGGAGAACTGTGAGTAGAGCTTCTGAAAAACAGAGCAGACATTCTAATATAATGCTCTTTTTGCTGCTCATGACTTACAGCAGACTCAGATTCTGCCTTGTTAATCACTAATTGTAAAAAAAAAATTATCTTTCTGTCATATCACAGTGAAGGTGTGAATCAGGACAGGATATTGCAGAATGTGTAGTAGACAACAAGATCCCACCATAAAACTTGTACTGTAGCAGTAGTGGCAGCCTTAGCTTCTTCATTAAACTCAGAAGCAGCCACTGCCTCTGTTGTGTCATAAAGGACATATTTAATAAGTCAAATCTTTCTGTTGTGTTTGAGATAAGAATTGAGAATAATTGGTACTTCTAGACTGAATTAATTGCTTTAGTGTATTTTCACCTGTTGGGTGAAAGGTGCATTTTAAAGGTCTGTGGAATTGAGACTTGTTCCAGAAAAGCTCAAACCCAGTTTTCCTTTTTAGCTAATGTATTCCTCAAATTAATTTTGTATCTATACTCATGGTGATTATCAGATTTTGAGGATTTTGGCTGTCAGAATTTTTTCATTCCTATGTGTATATATAAATGCACAACAGGTCAGGTCTTGAATGAGAAAAATAAAGAGGTCATACAATTTTTTTTTTTCTTTCTGAGGGAAAAATACAGAGATAAGATAAAGTAGAGGAAAGAATGAGGGGAAGATATAGGCAAATTTATAAACTGCGTCCTATTCAACAGATTTGTTTGCCCACATTTATTTGGTTACCCAGGGAAGTTGTGGATTCCATCCTTGGAGTTGTTCAAGGCCAGGCTGGTTGAGGTCTTGAACAATCTGGTCTAGTAGAAGGGGTCCCTGCCCATGGCAGGAGGATTTGAACTAGATGATCCTGAAGGTCCCTCCCAACTCAAACCATTCTGTGAATCCATGAGTCTATGAATCTATGACAGACTACTTTGAGATAACCCTTAAAGGATATAGATACATGTGCTAACTAGAGAAGCCTCTGCCAGGTTTATGAGGAGCTCACATTAAATGGTGTCACACTTTAAAGTTCAGGATGTGTTTACTGGGTTAAAATACACTCATGATCATAAAATATAGCAGGAAGCTAGGCCTAGGTGAAGCAAAGTTGTCGTGCTTTAAGAAACTGAACTGAAATAGGCAAAAAACTTGAAACAGATCTGGGACTATTATGCCTTTACATGCTCTTAGTAAAGAGACACATTTTATTTCCTACTTTCTCTTTTTGAAAAATGTTAAATTTAGGATGAATTATGAATGTAGATGGCTTCAAAAACATGAAGCCATCTCTACCCCTAAGAGAAAAGAGTAGCAACTTTAAGCTCTCTAGGAAAGCAACTGTTTTCTCATGATATTTATTCATAGAACAATAAGTTTTGACATGAGAGCAGGACCTCTAGGCACTGCTGCTATTCTAATTTATTTAATACAGGGAAGGAATTCATGTTAAATAGGGAGTGCTTTGACACAGAGCTGAATTGATGCCTCTGTGTCATATTTATCTACAACCAGCCTTTAATCATTACAGTTTTGTTGTAGTCTATATCATTAACTTCATTTAAGCTGATTGCCTATTAAATATTGAAATGATGTGCTAAGCACTTCAGGAAAGTATTATTTGTGTGCTCAGGAAATTATTATTTGTGTGCTACTTGAGGCCAGCAGCAGGACCAGGGCAGGGATTGTCCCCCTGTACTCAGCACTGGTGAGGCTACACCTTGAATACTGGATTCAGTATTGGGGTCCTCACCACAACAAGAAGATTGAGGTGCTGGAGCATGTCCACAGAAGGGCTAAAAAACTGGTGAAGGATCTGGAGAACAGGTCTTGTGAAGAGCAGCTAAGGGAGCTAGGGTTGTTTAGTCCAGAGAAAAGGAGGCTGAGAGAGACCTCATTGCTCCCTAGAACTCCCTGAAAGGAGGATGGTGCCAGGTGGGGGTTGGTCTTTTCTGCCTAGTCACAAGTGAGAGGACAAGAGGAAATGGCCTCAAGCTGCACCAGGGGAGGTTTAGCTTGGACTTTAGGAAAAATTCCTTCCTCAAAGGGTTGTCAAGCACTGGAACGTGCTATCCCAGGCAGTGCTGGAGTTATCATCCCTGGAGGTATTGAAAATATGTGTAGATGCGGAACACAGTTTATTGGTGGTATTATTAGGCTGACATTTGAATCTGATGATCTGAAAGATTCTTTCCACCCTAAATGGTTTGATGTCATGATTCTATGGGATTCCTAAGACCAGGCTGGATGAGTCTTTAAGCAAGCTGGTCTAGAGTGGGAAGCGTCCCTGCCTGTGGCAGGGGATTTGGAATCTTTAAGGCCCCTTCCAACTGAAGCCATTTTATGATTCTGTGAGTCTGTGGTTCTCATTGTGTTACATTAGCTGGACTATTTTAGATCATTGCTAACAGTAAGCAAAAAAGTGATAATTATTTTTCTCCTAAATATTGCCCTTATATTAGAAGCTGATATTGTCTATAGTCAGTGAGTGTATCTACAATAATCCTGACACAAGAATTGCCATTCTCTAATATGTTGTCTTCTGTTTCTCAATTTCTATTAAAAGAAAAAATAAATCCAAACAACTCATTCACATTTGTATTGTATTAGAAAAATATTAATATGTTCTTAACTATTTTCCTCCCAGTAAAAATAGGAATTTAGAGACTGAGATACATGTATTAGTCTGTACTCTAAGAACTTTTTAGAGAAAAACTGACCTGAATTAAATGTGTTGGGCCTTGTTGAAAGGTGAGTCTTTGAATCAGGAAGTGCTGGGCAGGAAGGGAAAACTCACAGAAATGGCAATAAGAGACAAATAGGAGGGAGGTATATGGCTGGGATCATTAGTTGAGTGAAATAGCCAAGGAGTCTATTGGATGACCCTGATGACTCAGGTAATAGAAATGGGATGAAATTCAATAGCCCAGCAGGGAAGGTCATACACCAGGGGACTAATAACAAGCATTTCTGCAATAAGCTAGGAGCTGAGCAGCTGAGGTGCGGTGGTCAGTCATAGGCTGTCTGTCAGTTCTCAACAGGACACAGCCCAAGGGTGTGTTTTGGTAGCTGATATATTTCTAGAGGGAAAAAGGAGACCCACAAAATGGCACAAAGACCTTAGGTGTAATATGAAGTATTGTTTCATTCATTTTATTTCCAAAACAGACCATAAATAGGTTCAGAATTGTACTGATAAGGTATCCTGGCTCTTAACCCTTAAATTAAAATCTGACAAGAGAGGTGATTTGTTCCATATCAGCAGCATTTTAGGGGGGTAAACATCAGCACAGGAAGTTAAGTCAATGTATTTTGGAGGGATGCAGACAAACACGCCTTAGCTGTCTGTGGATCAGCTTAAAGGCAGATAACAGAGTTGTGATATCCTGGATCAGCTTTCTAAAATTAAGAAAAAGTAAATTACTACCAAGATTAAGTGAAGTTTTATACATTTTAAATGGGTTTGGATCTGACTATCCATAACATCAAATGCTATGACAAAGACAACATTTTGAGCTAAGTCTGCAACTATTTTCCTTTTTTTTGTTTTTTAATTCCTGATTCATGTGTGGAAAATTACAAAGAATCAACAAATGGTTTAAGTTGGAATAAACCTTAAAGGTCATCTAGTTTCAATCCTCTTGCCATGGGCAAGGACACTTCCCACTGGACCACCTTGATCAAGGAATGATCCCACCTGGCTTTCAACACTTCCAGGCTAGGACCCTCCACAATTTCTCTGTGCATGCCTCATCACCCTCAAGGGGAATAATTTCTTCCTAATGTCTCATCTAAATCCATCTTCTTCCAGTTTGAAGCCATTACGCCTTGTCTTGTCACTCTATGCCTTTGCAAAAGTCCCTCTCCAGCTCTCCTAGAGGTCCCCTTCAATTACTGGAAGGCTGATAGAAGGTCTCCACGGAGCCTTCTCTCCAGGCTGAACAACCCCAGCTCTCTCAGCCTGTCTTCATAGCAGCCATGCTTTAGCCCTCTGGAAATCTTCCCATAGTTCCATGTCCTTCTTCTGTTGGGGGCTTCAGAGCCGGACCTGACACTTCAGGTGGAGTCTCAGTGGAGTAGAGCACAGGGGCAGAATCTCCTCCCTCCAACTGCTACCCATGCTGCTGGGGATGTGTGATAGCCCAGTCCTCTATTGTCTCAAAACAATGCATATGGCAGGACTGGGTTGATTGCCCATGATGACTCTGTTGTCTCAACACAATGAATCTGGCAGGGCAAGGCTAATAGCCCATAATGAGTCTATTGTTTCAAACAAAGTGTGACATATCTTGTCTTGAATAAACAGGGTGATGGCTTTAAAACTCTGGAGGAGAGCTGCTGGCTTAACAATGAAAAGAGATAATTCCTGCAGAGGTAGGAATTCCCTTGTTAAAAGGATGTGCAACAACACCATGCACTGCAGGGACCTGGTGCACACCTTCCTTTGTGATTTGCAAAGTCTGTTCCTCTCCTCAACAAAAGGGTATAAAAGGACCACCACTTCCGGGGTCCACATATTTCATCTACCATGGAAGACCCTGCTGGGGTGTGCACCTGCCACCAAAGGATTTGGACTCTGTATCCAAGAACTAATGATATCTTTCTTTCTCTGACTTCTTAAATCTCTCTCTCTTTTGCCTTCTTATTTTTCTCCCCATTTTGCCTCTGCTCTGGTCAATTACAGAAAGCTTTCATCAGCTTTGACAAACCCAACTCTTCAGCCATTTGATGTTGCTTCACTTTAATTTACTGCAAGGGAATTTCTGAATCATAGAACAACCCTGCTGCTGCCCAGGATCAGCTCAGTATTCCAGGTTGTGATAGGATGCACCCCAGGACACAGTTGGATTCTGGACTGCAGACTCACATTGCCAGCTCATGTTGAGCTTCTCATCAACCAGCACTCACTTTAACTGAGGATTTGGGCCCAAGCTCTATATAATCTTCACTGAAAATGGACAATGACCTTCCTTGTGAAGGGACATTAGACAATTTTTTTATACTCATAAAGAGCCATTAATGAGTGTCTGTGACAGATGTAAAAATGTTACAGGAGGAAGGAGAAGTTTTAAAGAGGAATGATACAGAGACAATTTTTGACTTGTAAATAGACTTTGGCCAGACAGGATTTTTTTTTTTTTTTTAAGATCTTGTGAGTGAAGGTAAAATGGGAAAAAAAACTTGGTTTTGGAGCTAAATGTGTTGGTTAAGATAAATGAATCTTAAAATGGAAGAACAGTTTTTCAGGAATGCAGAGATGTTGAAAGGCAGCTTCAGGAATTTATTTCTGATTCAGTAACTGAGTAATTATCAATGACATGATGATTATTGCCATGAACCCACTGAAGGAGGAGTACTTATTTGCTCCTTATTTGTATGTAGTACAGTGAGTAGCAGGCTCATTAGCTTTGCCTGTGGTCAGCAGAGCAAAAGGATATGAGGGAGGAAATTAGCTCTCCCAGTGGTGGAAGGCTCTGACACCTGCCATGGCTCTTTTCCTGACTTGCAATTGCCTCCTCAGTTTGCTACTCTTGCTGAATGCTCCCCCTAACTCTGGGCACATGGTAATTCACATGTGAGCACTTAATTAATTGCTTCATTTAATCAGTGTGTGTGCAGAAAAGCCTTATGCTAGCAGTATTTCTCCTCAGGAGAGCTTGCCCATTTGAGAGGCATGGTCTCTCTGTCCCCTGATAGCAATTAACAACTACCAAATTGCTCCCGCTGAATAATCATGAAATTCGTCTGTCTCGGATCATTTCGTGTGGTCTAATAGTGCTTAAATTTAGTATCTTGCCAAACTGGGGCCCATCAGAAGCCACAGTGATTTCATGTTCTAATTTAAAGGCTATGAAATGACCTCATGCTTTGTGTTTACTTACTCATACCTGTTTGAGTATTGGGAAAAAAAATGCAATTTTGGAAGTTAAACAAAGAGCCTTTACATTAAAAGCCTTTTCTAAATGTAACCTAAGAAAAAATAACAATAAATAACAGTAAATATCAACATGGATTTCTGCTTCTGACTTCCAGTACCTGAAGGGAGCCTAGAGGAAGGCAGAGAGTAACATTTCATAAGGGTGTCTAGAGATAGAACAAGGGGGAATGGTTTTAAGCTGAGGGAGAGTAGGTTTAGAGTGGACCTTAGGAAGAAGTTTTTCAGTATGAGGGTGGTGAGACTCTGGAATAGGCTGCTCAGAGAGATTGTGGATGCCTCCTCCCTGGGGGTGTTCAAGGCCAGGTTGGATGAGCCTTGAGCAAACAAGTCTAATTGAGAGGCATCCCTGCTCATGGCAGGCAGATTAGAACAGACGATCTCTAAGGCCCCTTCCAGCCTAAGACATTCTAAAATTCTATGATTCAAAATGTCTTCTTGGTCTACATAATCATCATAATAAGACTTGATATCATTCCTACCTATGATTACTCAGAGACCACACTTCTTATTTATGGATTTGTTTCTTTTATTCTGGAAAGCACAGGGAATCAACATCTCTACTAGGGCTTGCACGTTTTCTCTGAAAAACTTATTCAGAAGAATAACACTTTTAAAAGGTGATCTTTGAACCAGACAGCCCAGACACACTTGAGCAAAGCCAAAATCAGGATCTTAACATCTGAAACAAGTATCAGAGTGGTGGTTGTGAATAAAAGCAACATTTCCTTAAAGCCACTGCTTTTCCAGTTTGTAAAGAGCCTTGACCTCTAAGTTTCAGATTCTTTCTGTAAGAGCTGTTGTCTCCACTGACTAACTCTTGACATCCAGAAAAGCAATCTTTGAAGGCAGATCTTGTTTAAGCCTGCATATTCCTTCTGATGAAAGAGCCAGCTTAGAATTGTTTGAGCTTTTCTTCTTGGGCTTCAGTGCTGTGAATAATCCATCTAAGAAGAATCGGAACCAGCAATCTATTTGGAAAGGTCATCAGCCACTGTCAGAAATTTCAGGGAGAACATTCTCAGAGGCCTTTCAGGTCATGTATCTGGGGCAGAAAATGTCCATCCCTTAACCAGAAGAATAAAATGAACATCTCCGTTTAGTAAGATGTCCTTGTTTGGGCTAGCATTGATTCTCCTCAGGGTTTTTCCTCCCCAGCTCAGTCTCTGCTCAGGCCCGGCACCTTCTGCAGCTCAGGGAAGGTTTGCACAGACAGGGGATTCTGTGAGGAGTGAGCATGTTGATAGGGAGAGTTAGTGCCATGAGGTGGGCTGCAGAGCAAGGGCACTGCTACATCTTGGGTGTCATCTTGGGCTGCAGAGGAAAAGGCTGCAACTGTGGGGAAGAGTAGACAATTCCTGTGACTCTCAACTGACCAAGCAGTGATTCCACCCCATGGATGGCATCTTCAGTGTAAAGCTGAGGGGTCACCAGGGGCAAGTTCTGTTCTTTGATGTCTGGTGTCAGAGAAGGACTCTATTCTGCCTCTGATACTGATCCATGAGTTCCTGAATTCAGTTCCAGAATCCAAATCTTGAATCTGGTTCCCATCTGCTGCTGAGTCCAGTCTGGGACTTCTGTCATAGCATAAATAGTGATGGTGACTGATTGCTGTCAGGGGTTGGGTTCCATATTGGTTTGTATCTATTTGCATCTATTTCATTTTATTGGTGGCATTTTCATTAAAGTTAGTTTAGTTTCTTTCCCAACCCATCAGTCTCTCTCCCTTATTCCCTTTCTCTTCCCTTTGGGAAGACAGCGGGGTTCACAGAGAGCCTCTGTCACTTGTTTAGTGACCAGCTGAGCCCCAACCCCTGACATAAGAAAAACCAATCTTGACATCAAACAAAATTTTAGCTACTGTAGTAATGTGAAAGCGTCATGGCTTTTCATCTTTGGATCACCAGACTAGATTTGCCCCACTCTACTCTTGTCTTATACTAACTCCACATAGTTACATTGGACTCACACCAATGTAAATCAAGTATGTTAAAAAGTATGTGAAAGCCACACTAAACACAGAAAAGCAGAATAAAAAGCTTCCATTATTTGATACTGAAGTCTCTATATATTGAAGAAAAAGATAATCAGGCAGAGAAAGTATTGAACTAATATAGAGAGGTATAAGAGTAAGAAAGGAGTAATTAAAGATTTATGCCACTTTTTTAACTTTTGGTTTTTGCTTTTGCTTCAATGGATGTTTTATTTTTTTGGGAGTTTCCTCCTTCAATATTCTTTCTTATTATTCCCTGGATAACTTGCATTCTCTTTTTTGCCTAAATTCAGTATAGCCTCAAGTGCTATCTGTCAGGCAGAGTGCATCATTCATTTTCAATGATTTTAAACTGACCTCCTCTTCTACCTTTTGAAACATTGTTTTTAACATTTAGCATAAACTCTTCCAGAAATACTCTGGATTTGTGCTGTCATTCCATCTGTCCCTGAAAAAAAACACACTTCACAATGCTTTAACTTGAAAAATTCTGAAGAGGAGTTCTCTTAGAAAACTTAATACTCAAATCCAGATGCTTGTCAGACAGAATGAATTTGAGCCCCTCTGAATGTAATACCTGTCTTACTCATACCACAGGCTTCTGCTTTATGAACCAGCTTAAAAAACAAAATCACAGCAAAAGTGGCAGAAGATTTACTCTGCAGTGTTGGTGTCTTGCTGAAGACAAACTTAGAAAAAAATGTCATGATTAAAAAGTGGACAGATTTAGTGTGCTAATTGATTAGCAATGTTACTTACACTTGTGCAACTGCATATGTCCTTCAGAACAACTATGAAACAAAGAGAAGACATTCCAGAAACATGCCTGACTTTGGATCAAACTGAGTAACAGTGCCTGGCTGGTCTAGAATTCAGCATCACCACGAAGGTCCTCCTTCCAAGTCAGGAAATAAAGCAATAAGCTCAAATCCAGTCTTCTGGTTTATACACTGTAAATATTTAGCAGTATAAATAAGTGGATAAATAATTTTATCAGTTCTCTTTATCACATCACATTTTCTATTCCACCAGCAATAGAAAAGAGAGGCTGAAGGAGAATGAATTGAAAGGAAATGGTAGGAAAGAAAGAGGAATATTGTTCCTGTGATACATTTAAAACTAACAATAAAAGTTCTTGCTCTTTTCAGTGTTCAGTGACAATTCCAACAACCTAATAAAGGTTACATCAACATAAGAATCAGTGCTGCAGTAAGAGAGGTTGCATAGATTCAGTTTGGTCAGTTTGTATGAAATTATTTCTGCCTGTTGTGTCAATAATTCAAATTTATCCCAGTTAAAGAGCTGAAATCTGCAGTGTTGATAAAAATCAGCTTTTTAAAAATACAATTCCAAGCATAAATAGATGCTGGACAGAGAATGAATAGAGAGTAGTGCCGAGGAGAAGGACTTGGGTGTGCTGGATAATGAAAAGCTAAGCATAGGCTGGTAAAGTGCACTTGCAGCCCAGAAACCAACTATGTCCTGGGCTGAATCCCCAGAAGCACAGGCAGCAGATGAGGGAGGGGATTCTGCTCCCCTGCTGCCCTCTGCTGAGACCCCACCTGGAGTCCTTTGTCCATCTCTGCAGCCCTCAACCAAAGCAGGTCATGGAACTCTCAGAGCGGGTGCAAAGGAGAGCCATGATGATGCTCAGAGGGTTTTCTTGTATGAAAATGGGCTGAGAGGGTTCATGTTGTTCATCCAGGAGAAGAGAAAGCTTATGGGAGACCTTCTATTAACCTTCTAGTGTTTGAAGGGGGCTGCAGTAGAGCTGGGGGAGGACTTTTGAAAAAGACATGGAGTGACAGGACAAGGTGTAACGACTTCAGACTGGGAGAAGCTGGATTTCAATGAGATATGAGGAAGAAATTCTTCCCCATGAGGGTGACAAGGTACTGGAACAGGTTGCCCAGAGAAGTTGGGGAGGCTGCAAGTGTGCCAAGGTTGGATGTGGCCTTGAGTAAGGTTATCTATTGTGAGGTGTCTCTGCCCATGGCAGGGTGGCTGAAATTAAATGATCTCTAAGGTGCTTTCCAACCCAAACCATTCTGTGATTTTAGGAAAAAATAAATAAATATTTCAGCCATTTTTTTAAAGACTGGCACTTTTGAAATAAAGGCTAGTTAAATTTTCTTTTACAAATAAAGTAAAGCTAGCTTTAACAGAAGTGAATTTAATTTAATTTTCATAGTATCTCATGTTTATGCAACAAGAAACAGTAAAACCTGTTTCTTTTTCTGAGTGCAGTGATGGTGATAAGCAGCTGTGATCGTGGTTTTTTTGAATAGAAATTAGAACATGTAATAAATAATGGCAAATAGAAATCTCCCCTCAGCCTTCATTTGTGCAAGGTTATTTGAACACAGAGTGCCTCTGAGAGTTCTAGATCTTTGCCAAAAAAATCAGGGTGTTGAAATTAATTAATGGGTACCCAATTTAAGGGAAGATGACAGCCAGATCTGAAGCAAGTCCTGTGTCGTCAACCTAATTTAGTTTGGAGGTCAGGATTAAAACGAAAGGAAGAAACTCTAGATTAAGGTAATTGCTTTTATTTATTAAAAGCAGTTGATATCACTGCATTATTCAAAGCACTAAGAAAGTCCTACAGACATTTTTAAAGATTTTTAATATCCCATTTACATTTTCAGCCATTTATTTTAAACTGCTTTGTCTGTCTTTAAAAGTGATTAATGCATGGAACCCAGACACGCTGACTAAATGAAAAAAAAAGAAATCCCCCTTAGGAGCACTTCACTGAAAACATTGTCCTAGTTACTAGAAGAATAATTATAGTGAAAGTTTCTGGAGATAAAATTCTATCACAATATGCCTCTGAGCTTTAAACTTACTTAGTCAAGCTAAAATTTAGCTTGACCCAAAATTTATTGAGTCAAGCTGTGTGTTTACAGAGCTCTTTGTTTGAAGAAAAAAAAAACTCAATAATAAATCTGAGAATAAAAATAGAAATAACATGCCATAAAGGAAAGGACTTTTATGTGATTTTCTGAAAACCATCCATTTTTACATGCATATTCTCTCTACAGTGAGATTTTATTCTGATCTGAAGCACACTTAGGAGATAGAAGAAGTGATAATAATTCCCAGAGCTGCAGTCTTTTTAATTAAATTTGCATTCCACCTCTCCATGATAGATGGGGAGTCATTTGACAGCAGATTAAAGTTAAATGATGCCCCTTACCCAAGAGTTAGTTATTTTTGAATGTGACTTTGCAGGTTTCTTGGGCAACAGCTTTAGATTTAAAAAAAAAACCAAAAACCTAAACAAAACAATGACATGTCAATATCTCTGTGTGCATGTGTGCATACATTTGATAAATATTAAACCTCAGTTTGCACCAAACTGTCCCTATTAGAATCCTTATTTCTAACTGCCTTGAAGATATTTTGGCCATCTCACTATTTAAAGACTAAATATGTCTTTAGTCTGAATCTTTTACATGGTTATTAGCATCTGAGTTGTTACTTCTTTGTCTTAGGTCATCTGTTTTTCAATATGTTCCCAATTTTAATTAATGTGTTGTTAAAATACAACTTAACAATAATACTAAAATATTACATTAAAGGCAGTTTTATGCATAATTTGGTTTAATGTTCCCTAGTAATTGTCTGCATATTTTAGAGCAAAATTATAGGGAGCTTTTCTCAGTGGATAGGACTTGGTAGTTGGAGTCACAGCTGAAAATCTGTTTCTGAAAATTTATCCTGAAATTTCTATGGAAGTTTAATTGCTATCATTTCCCAAGCAGGATTTTAGAAGCTGTGGCTAGAGACATTATGTCTACCTGATAGATCTTGAAAGTCACAAAGATGTGGAGAGCTTCATTACAGTTTTACAGCTCTAGTTCCAGAAGTTTACTGTACCATATGGCTAACAGAAAAGAAATAAATAGTGGCTGTTAATCTGTTGGGTGAAGAACAGGACATAAAAGTCTATCTTTTGCCCCCAGTATGATTCTTTGTCTCAGGTATAGGTATCTAATCTGATTAATACCTTACAGGAATAGAGTATGTATCTTGCCAGACAAACTGTAAGTGAGAGATAGAGGTTGTGCAGACGTACAGGTTGTACAGTTCATGAAGGACAAAGAACTGCTTGAGAGGGTACAACAAAGGGCTACCAAGATGATTAAGGAACTAGAACATCTCTCTTATGAAGAAAGACTGAGGGAATTGGGGCTTTTTAGCTGATAGAAAGAGAATACTCTGGGGGGACCTTATCACTGCTGATTAATGCATAAAGGGTGGGTATCAGGACAACAGGGCCAGTCTTTTTTAAGTGGTGCCCAGTGACAGAAGAAGAAGTATGGTCACAAACTTGAGCACAGGAACTTCCATCTAAACCTGAGGAGGAGCTTTTTTACTTTCAGGGTGGTAGAGCACTGGAACAGGCTGCCTAGAGAGGCTGTGGGATCTCCATCTTTGGAGTCATTCAATCAAAAGATGTGTGACACTTCCCTCAGTTCAGCTCCCTAAGGGGTTTATTTTCCTTTGCTGATACAAAGCATATGAAGTAAGTTAGATCCAACCTGAGCCTTGTACAAGGAGTCTTCTTCTGCACCCAGTCCAACAAGGCTGGTAGAGGTATGTTTAGTGAGAATGTTAGAGGTAGAATATTGAGTGATAAATGAGAAAGAAATAGGTCTCTATACTGGCACATTGGACTTGTCAGTCACAACACAAACAGGATTCATTCAAATACATCAGCATCTTTTCAGGCATGTAGACAAGTAAAGACAACCTTGAATACCACTGCTCATTCAAGACTTTTTAAACAAGGCTGATTGACACCAAATATAAGAAAATTGCAGCTGTGGAAATCTTCATTAATTGGAGATATAGCTACATGCATCAAGGTTTGATCATTCCTTGATAACTGAATCTTCTGGAATTACTACTTACAGTTCATTGTAGAGATTTAATAGTATTGCCAACAGTGACATAGAGACTTGCTCTCTCTCTCTCTCTTTTTTTTTTCCCACCACAAGTGGTAAATAATTAAGAAAAAAATATTTTGTGTATCTGCTGTAGAAAATGCATCAGAAAAAGGAAAACAGAGAGGTGCCAGTTGGGAAGAACAACCCTATTGTTATTTCCATGTCTCATCTTGAGGTCTGAAGAGAGATTGACTGTGTGAACAACTGATTTATCTATATATTTATAAATTGTTAACCATTCAGTGCCAGTGCTATTTTGTTCATATTTTTCCTTTTACCAGTTTGGACAGCATGTAAATGACTGGTCTCACTGTGCTCTGTTCATAGTTTCATAGATTTGTAGAATGGTCTAGGTTGGAAAGGACCCTAAAGATCATCTAGTTCCAACCCTCCCTGAAATGAGCAGAGACAACTTCCACTTGACCAGGTTGCTCAAGGCCTCATCCAACCTGGCCTTGAACACCTCCATGGAGGTGATGAAGAGGATGTGTGCCTGATTTTGCAGGATCCTTAGGCACCAGTTGCTGCCTTAATGCCTAAGCTTAAACACCCACCTAGGACACACAACTGGAAGTAGCCCTTTGACCCGTTGTTTGTTTCTGTTTGCTAACTTATTTTAGCATTAAGGGAATGAATAGACTCGTGGCTCTTCTCATAATATGGTTCTGAATATTTGGGCCCAAAACTGAAGTGCTTCACTCTACCAAGGAGAAAAAACATTTTCACTAAAGGAATAAAAGCAAATTCTGTGCAGGTTTCACAGCTAGGCCTTTGATGAAGGTCAAAAGGGGAATCTCCAGATTTAGTCTGGAGATAATCAAGGTAGTCCATAGCACAATGAAATGAAAAATAAAAAGGAAAGGGAATGCTACATGACAGAGTTAGAACTAAAAAAAAATACATGGATAGAGGGCTGCTCAACAAAAAAATAGAGATGGAGAGAAAGCAGGGAAAAAAAAGGTGTGGGATACACTGCAAAATGTGAAAGTGCAGAACAGCTGGCCAGAAAGTAGGTGTGTGAGAGTGATTGAGTCTTGTCCTTGCAGAAGCCCTGTACATGTTTTGGGTCACATTTTAACAATTAAGACTTTTGAAAATAAGCCTTTAGATTCAAATGCCTTACATTTTAGGATAGAAGATCACTAAGTCAGTAAATAATTTCTTTACATTCATGTCAGCTTTCTTCCTCAGAAATCATGTATTTCTCCTTCTGACTCACTTTTTTCCTAATTCTTTGTGCAATTCCAAGTATTGGTGGAAATCTCACTTTCCTCATCCCTCTCTGAAAAAGAGCTCATCTTTTTCATTCCACAACCTGCAGCTCTCCTCTCCTGAGCAGTCCCATTAGCTTCACTCAGAAGATAAAATGGTAGAGCAGCATGATGAATTGCAGTACCTATCTTCCTCTGCATGCTTGCACTACACATAATTTTTTTAAGGCATGTGTCATTCTCATGTAGGTGCTGCATGTCTGTCTGAAATAAAAGATTTGTCACATGGAGGAAGCCTCTTCTGGCAATTTGTTTACTGTCTCTCCTCAGTCTTTTCATAGTATCACACTGAATTGGTTTGTTTCCAAAATTTCTGCTCTGGGTGCAGGCTAAGTGAGAAGGAAAACAAAATAGAAACGTAGAAGTTCAAAGGAGAAAATTTTCCTCCTTTTTATGGTCTCAAAAAAAAAAAAAAGGTAAAAAAATAATTTAGTTGCATATTTTTTTCTGCAGTTCTTGTCAGAAAATGAACTTGGGAGTTGTAAGGATGATCAAGTTCCACAGAAAAAAAGCTGAACAGTGTGATCTATGGCACGTTTCAACCCAAATCTTACTTTCAGCCCCACTGACATAATTTTTGTACTCCTCTTGCTCCTGCAGACCTTTATTTAGCAATGAATTGGGCTGAAAATGTGACAACAAGTGGCTTCAGCTTTCCACCATGGTGAATTCTTGGCTTCGTTTGAGGCTTTATAGGCGTTTGCACTGGGGTCTTCTGTAATTGGTCTGCTTCTGCATTGCTTTGATGGTGAAGAGTAAGCAAAGAGGCAAACAGCTTTCTTACCATAGAATCATAAAGTCATAGAGCCATAGAATCATAGAACCAGAATCATAGAATCATAGAATGAGTTGAAAGGGACCTTAATGATCATCTAGTTCCAACCCACCTGTCATAGGCATGGACACCTCCTACTAGATGAGGTTGCTCAAGGCCTCATCCAGGGAACCTGGGCTTGCTCAGCCCTGGTTTTGTCTTTGGCTTGTTCAGCTGAGATCTTTATATTTAAATAACTTTTTTTTTTTTTTTTTAGATGAAACGAAGTTCTATAGAAAGTGCTGTCTTTTCCCAGGTTGTCTTTCATTTCAGATGTAAAATATGGTCTTTCACACTGTTGTAAATGCACTGTGAGCTTCATTCCATGAAGACTCAATGATTTTCAAAGCAATAAGTAAATTATTGTGCAGGATTTTTCTCTTATTTTTATCCTAGTGCAGGCAAATATAATTCGCCATAATGATTTGAACAGTTTTTTATTAGCTGAAGTGATGCTGGTTTTTTAGTGCTTATCCACATAGGAAACACAAACCAAACTGGAAATACTTATCCACAACTGCAGCAGCCCGTGAAGTTGCACAAGAGATTTATTTGTGCTGATGAGAAAGTTCTGTGCTGTAGTTTATTGTGCCACCTGTAGCATGGCATCTGTTATTTTCATGGGTTGTTCACCTTTAAATTTCAGGTTTTGAGGAGAAGACATCTAGGTACATTTGAGATCACATCAGAGATTACAAATGCACTCCATATATCCAAGGACACAGTGGAAACAATATATAGTGTTTCTTTTAGCATTCAAGCTTAACTTTTATGGTCTCCAAACTATGGTTCTTCAATTTGGTTTCTTAAGGAGCTGTTTAAAGGATTTGTTACAGAATAAAGCTACTTCACTCTGCTTCCCACTGCAGTTGAACCATTACAGTTTATCTTTTCTTCTTGAATTTAGCCTCTTTATGTCTTGAGTGGCTTCTGGGTCTCAATCTCTTTTCCACTGACTTCTTCAGTGGTGCTGAACAGTATATTTTCTATGGCATTTGGAGGAATATACTTAAAAGAAAGCTGTTATATTCCAAACAATTAGGATTTTTATAGCTTCATACACATTCTTTTTATCAAGATACTTGTTCAAGAGTGTTCTCAGTAGTGTGAATGTTTTAAACCCCAGTGAAGCTCATAAAACTCAAGTGGGTTAGTAAGCTTATTTTGGCTATTCCATAGGCTGAGTTCTGTATTTTGGTAAATAACATCAGAATCAATTACTAGCTACCAGCAGACCCTAGTTATGAGATCTCAGTTAACAACTGAAGAGCTGTGAGTGAAATGTCACCAATAAAATGAGCATTAAACTGCATACCAATTCCTGAGAGATTCCTTAGCTTGTTTGGTTTAGTTCAATATATTGAATAGTAGGGGAAAATCCTATTATTTCCAGCAAGCAAGTAAAACTTAAAGGAATCACAAAACCATTAAACAGCATTAGGTAAGCAAGTATACCTTGGAGGTTCTGAGAACAAAATGTCATTCACCTAATATGACTTGGGAAAGACTTTTATACCTGATGAGAGCTATGTCAAGAGGTAACAAACTGAAATTGAACCAAAAGGAAATTGGCAATACAGTTCTTCCTGCCTCTGTATAAAAACAAAGGGATCTTAATTATTTTGTATTAATAATGCTGAAATTAGTGGAACATATTATTAGCTTTATCTGTCTCAAAAAGACTATATTTTTTTTCTCTTCCGTGCAACCTGCTTTGCATATTTTTGCTTTTATTCCACATGTGTATACTGACATGGGTATGAAAGCAGTAATTCTAGTTCTCTGATTTCCATCTTGGTGGGTGTAGGTAGTGTTGTAACAGAAGAGACTGCCTGAAGAAACTGCAGTTGAGAAAGGCATTCCTGATTCCTCACCTGAACAGACTTATAGAATCTTAGAATGGTTTGAGTTAGAAAGGATCTTAAAGATCCTAAAGTTTTAACCATTCTGCTATAGGCAGGGACACCTCCTACTAGACCAGTTCAATCAAGGCCACATCCAACCTGGCTTTTAGCATTTCCAGATTTGGAACCTCCAGAGTTTTTCTGGGCACCCTGTTCCAATGCCTCACCACCTTCATGGGGAAGAAGTTTCATCCAACTTCTTCCGGTCTGAAGCCATTACGCCTTGTCCTGTCACTCCATGCTTTTGTCAAAAATTCTTTCCCAGCTTTCCTGCAGCCCTCTTCAAACACTGGAATGCTGCTAGAAGGTCTCCATGGAGCCTTCTCTTCTCCAGGCTGACCTACCCCAAGTTTCTCAGCCTGTCTTAGTTGAAGATGTGATTCCGTCCTCTAAGCTTCTTTGTGGCCCCCTCTGGACCTGCTCTAACATTTCCATGTCCTTCTTGTGCTGGGGGCTGCAGAGCTGGACACAAGACTCCAGGTGGGGTCTCAGAAGAGGGGAGCAGAGGGGCAGAATCCTCTCCTTCATCCTGCTGCCCAAGATGCTGGGGCTGCAGTCCAGGACGTGGTTGGTTTCTGGGTTGCAAACACACATTGCCAGCTCATATTGAGCTCGCACTGAGCTGCTTGTCATCCCAGCACTCTTTTTGCTTTCTGAAAGCCTGTGTTTCCAGTGAGAGAGTTGAAAGTGGTGGTGTGGAGAAGGCTTAGTCATGGGATTGCTGGCTGGAAAGAACCTTTGTTACACTCCAAAACTTTTTATGAGCAGCAAGAAGAACACAGGAACACTGCCTGCAATGATGTCAATAATTTGTTCCTAGCCCAGGTTTTCAGTGTTTCTGTTCTCTTTGTTGTCTGCAAAAATGGCTTTAATGGAACTGTACAAAGTATATCCCAACAATAACTAAATATTGTGAATTTTGTTTACAGTCTAGGGTCTTGGATGCTACTTTGAGTGTGTTTTCTTCCACAATATTTTATTCTGGAGTCATAGAAAATTCAAACTATATTGCATTTCTTCTTTCTATAAATTGTAGCTAAGATGAAACCCCAAATATTAGTCAATACTAAACTTGATCTGGCAATTGCTATCTCAACTGAAAATGATAAAATCAGCTGGGACCAAAATAAACCCCCAAAAGTCCTGAGACTTCACTATCAGGTCAGTGGACTCTCAGGCCTTTTACTGGTATTGTTAAAAAAAATCATATTTACTGGTTTATATGCCAGTATTCTTTGTTGTGGGCAGTTGCAGATCCACACTTGTGGATATACAAGTTTCTAAAATTCTCTAGCAATTTTATATTCAGTTCCCTAGCTAATTCCATGCTTATGTCATGATTTCAATGCACACAGACCTGATCTACAACCACAGAGGCTTCCTGCTGATCATTACTATAGTGCCTCCAGCACAGTGAAGCAAGTTTTGAAGGCAGGGGAGTCTTGTATTGCTGTGTCCTGCAGTAATCTCCATGGATGTGTTACTATGATTTCTCTGTAACTGTGGAGGGGCAGGCTATCTGTCATCATTCTTCATGTTGATTAATCATGAAGCAGACTATATTTTAAATTCTATCCATCTCATTAGGTGCTCTGTACTAAATGTCAGAACTAGCTGAGCAAAGCTCACCTTCACTAGCTCAGTAAAAACCTTATAATCAAATTTAGCAGCAGATTCCAAAATACTCTCTGGGATGAAGAAGCTTTGCTAGGTCAGTTATTTTTTAAAGAAGCAAGGAGGGAAGAAGCCAGTGATTTATTACCCTGAGCTTTCAGAGGAATATTGCTTCATGTCAATGATCCTGCAGTCAGAGAAATCTTCTGTGATACAGGCAGAGTGCAGGTGATGGATGGATGGTGTTGGGCAGCCTGCCGGAATGTCCTGACAGTGTGTTATGAGTGGAGTATCTCCTGCCATTTGAAGGCTATATACCACCACATGAAGGTGGTGGTGATGAGTTAGATTGTAGTGAGTGTTTCAGGGTGAACTTTCATGCTAAATAATAATTTGAGTGCCCTGATTACAGACAGCCATTTCAGAATGAAGAGAAATGCACTATAGTTATTACTAGAATAAACAGCATTAGTAGGAGTGAAACCTTTCCTACCTTCCCCTACTCTCAAAGCTCTTCAAATTCTCTAAACACACTTATTTAAATGTCAATATATCATACAAGGATTAAATCTTATGGTGCATACAACTAATTTTAATGACTACATGTTCCACATCTGCACTTAATGACCTGTCTTGGGATTGTGCAACCTGGAGAAGAGGAGGCTCTAGGGACATCTTACTGTGACTCTTCAGTGCTTATAGGGGGCTTACAAGAAATATGAGGACAGATTTTTTAGCCAGGCCTGAGTTGCCCTAGGGGAGGTTTAAGCTGGGTATCAGAAGCAGCTTCTTGACTTAAAGAGTTATTAAAGACTAGAACAGGCTCACCAGGAAGGTGGCTGAATCCTCATCCCTAGCGGTGTTTAAAAGACACCTAGACATGGTGCTGAGAGACATTGTTTACCACCAGACTTGGTAGAACTCTACCAAGATAATGGCTGGACTAGAGGTCTTTTCCAACTGAAGCTATTCCACAATTCTATCATGTTTCTTTGGGTGTTCTATAATGTGATTTTTCATTCTTACATTTTACCTATTTTTAAAAACTATTTTGTACTCTGTTATTAACAGTAAGGAAAGACAAGAAGCATGTTTTTATTTAGCTAACATCTCCAGTTGACTTTGGTAAGACAATTTACCCAGGGAGGTGTTCAAGGCCAAGTTGGACAGGGCTTTGAGCAACCTGGCCTAGTGTAAGGTGTCCCTGAACATTGAAGAGGGATTGGAACTAGATGATCTTTGAGATCCCTTCCAATCCAAACCATTCTATAATTCTATGTTTTTCTGTTGGAGAATTCTCCCAGTTGTGTGAGGTCTCATGTGCTCATAGGCTGTGACTCTTGTCACTTGCCTTAAAAGAAAGTCAATCCTTGAGAGTTTTATTCAGACTTCTAATTGCATTGTAAATTCTTATTGCTGGATGGATAAAGACTAGGGCTTGT
Source organism: Indicator indicator (assembly GCF_027791375.1). NCBI lineage: Eukaryota > Metazoa > Chordata > Aves > Piciformes > Indicatoridae > Indicator > Indicator indicator. Next base: position 8,428,564 of record NC_072017.1, read on the forward strand.
AGTTGAAAAGTTGGAAAGTTGCAGCTCAGGAAATCTAACTGCTCAGAGATGACACTACATAAAAGATACTCTGTGCTGCGATTATTTTTGATGTGTGAGACAAAAGACTTTTTTTCTCTCCTTCTTAAATAGCTGATTTTTTTTCCACACAAAGATGAGGTTGTTGCTTTAGTTCTGCAAGAAAACCTCAGTTATGACATTCTGTAATTGTCTTTTGAGAGAATCCAAATTAAAAAGGCATCAGGCACTATTAAAGTGAATGTGAAATTGCCAGGCTTCTCGTGATGATTTATTATTTTCTTTGAAATAGTTTTGAGGCTCTGTTGATAGACTTCCCGTTGTGGTGTGACTCTTCATAGCAAGAGGGTGCATTTGTCTTTTGAAAGATACAACAGATAACTGCTCTTCTTTTTGCAGCACAGTTACAGAATCTTGGGACCTGGGAGATCCTGGAGAAATGCAGCCAACTACTTCTGATGATATTCATTACCTTTAGTCATGATTATTCACTGTGCTAAATCTTTAAGGAAGGAAAACAATAGATAATCTTTTCTCTGTTCTTTAAAATATGTGAAGCTGCTGTTAGTTATTAAACAGCAGTTAAAGAACTGTTGGAATATTTTGACAGTGGAGCAGCAAGGGGGAAACCAATTAGAAAATAATCACGAGGCTGAATGAGCACCCAAAGATGTAGTGCCTGACATGAATGGCAGGTGATGGATAAAGAAGTTCTAGGATTTGCCTGTGTTGAGGAAAAAAGTGTCTGCAAAAGAACTGGGAAATGCAGAAAGGCCTGTGGAAGAAATTCTCTGAGCACAGATGATGATGAACGGGGTTAAATCCAGTGGGCAGCTGGTCACTAACGATGTTCCCCAGGTCTCAGCACTGGGGCCAATTCTCTTTAATATCTTTATCAATTATCTGGACGAGGACATTAAGTGCACTCTCAGTAAGTCTGCAGATGACACTAAACTGGGTAGGAGTGCTGATCTGCTCATGGGTAGGAAGGCTCTGCAGAGGGATCTGGAGAGGTTGGATCAATGGACTGAGGTCAGTTGCATGAGGTTTAACAAAGCCAAGTGATGGATCCTGCACTTGGGTCACAACAACCCCGTGAACACTTCTTCTTGGGCAGAGTGGGGGGAAAAGTTGTCGTCAGAGAACGACCTGGGGGGTTTAGTTGACAGCTGGCTGGGAATGAGTCAGCATGTGTCCAGGTGGCCAAGGAGGCCAACAGAATCCTGGCCTGGATCAGAAATAGTATGGGCAGCAGGACCAGGGAACTGATCTTGCTTGGCTTTGGTGAGGACATGCCATGAGTACTGCATTTGGGTTTGGGCCCTTCGCTACGAGAGGGACATTGAGGTGCTGGAGAATGTTCAGAGAAGGACAACAAAGCTGGTGAATGATCTGGAGAACAGGTCTGGTGAGGAGCAGCTGAGGGAGCTGGGGTTGTTTAGTCTGGAGAAGAGGAGATTGAGGGGAGACCTCCTTGTTCTCTGTAACTCCCTGAAAGGATGTTGGAGTGACATGGGTGTTGATCTCTTTTCCTGGGTATCAGGTGATAGAACAAGAGACAATGGCCTGAAATTCTGCCAGGGGAGGCTTATTTTGGGTATTAGGAAAGGTTTCTTTTCTGAAACAGTGGACAGACATTGGAATAGGCTGCCCAGAGAGGTTCCTTGAAGGTGTTCAAGGATTGTATGAACACAGCACTTTGGGATATGGTTTAGTGGCCTTGTTGGTTCTTGATGATGGACTTGATGATTTTAGAGATCTTTTCCAACCAAAACAATTCTATGATTCTATGATTATGTGTTAAGGATAACAGGCTGTGATGTGCCATGTTTATAAGAAGATTGAGCAAGTCTACTGCCTTCCCTGATCTCTTGTTTTTAAGCATATTTGCAATACTACCAGTATGAAAGTGCCTGAGCACATGGGAAAGTAGTAGGTATACTTTTACTACACATTTGCTGCTTTAATTTCTCTGGCTGATTGTTCCTGTCCACATGGTAGGAGTTTCCACCCACACAGGAGGTTGCCTGAGCTAATTTGGCATAGCTGAGCTAACAGAATCTTCACTGAGTCTGGAGAGCAGGAGGTCAGAGGAAGAGGGAGAGCTGGATGGGCAGCTTCTCTGCTAAAAGAAAAGCTACCAGATACTCCCTGTGGTGGCCAATCTTTTACAGCTGTACCAAGTGCCCCCATGACAGCACGGTACCCTCAGCATGAGAGTGTGAGTGACAGATCTGCATGGCAGTTGGGTAGTAGTCTGTCTTTCTATAGCAAACAGATAATTTTCGTCAAGGTAGATATCCCTGGCTGCTGCATTCTGGGTTTTGAAACTGATTTGTATGTACACCTCAGCAAGTATCAAAGCTGTTTGGAGGAATGCCTCACCAACAGGGTTAATGGTTTGCTGTGTGGAGCTGGCTTGTATTTCTCCCCTCACTGTTCCATTCTTTGCTGTGCCCATGCATACAAAAGCCTCATGATGTGCTGAGGCAGGAAATTCTCTGCTTCATCCCCTCCTAATCTCCCATTACTGGATCTGAAAAAAATCACACTTTCTATAATCACCTGAGGAAGGAGCCAGCCTGTGCATCAGCTCTCCTCTGCAGCTCAGAATTTGTTCTTTATAGAATCACAGGATGGTTTGGGTTGGAATGGACCTTGAAGATCATCCAGCTCCAACCCCCTGCCATGGGCAGGGACATCTCCCATTAGATAACATTGCTCAGAGCCCCATTCAACATAACCTTTAGGGACAAATCAATCAGCTACCCCAAACACAGTCACTGTCTGGTAGATAATTCATTCTGTATTGAACCGGGATTAACAAACTTTTTAAATCCTAGTTTTTGTGAATCTCTTGCACTTTATTTTGAAGTTGTAGGAAAAGAATATGGATTCTTTCTCCTTGGTCTGAAATATCTTCCTTTGTAATTTGCAAGTTCATTCCTTCCTAAGCAGATTATATTTAAAAGAAATGTTAAATCTTTTTCCTATCTGAAGAGATAGCTTTTGGATTACAGGAAAAAGCAGAAAACAAAAAACATGATGCACATCTATCATAAATAACATATATGTCCTTTATTTATTTATTTATTTGGTCCTCTCTACAATCCTCTGTCTCTGATTAACAGAACAGGAAAATTTTATCATGACAAAATTAGAAATGAACTTTTGAACCTTCAGTGCTGAAAATTAATAAACCAGCTCGTCCTCTTTGGGTGACATGATAAATGGTAGAATGCCAGGAAGAAGAGATTGCATTGCAGAGTGATTTTGAGTCAGAAGGATTGCACTGTACCACCAAACACTCTGTAGCTAATCCTATTAAGAAGATGTGGAAGCTATGAACGAGACATTTGTTAAGCCACTATGCACACAGGAAGATGAAACAGCACAGTGTGGGTTTCACAGTGTGGCCTTATTGTGGTTTTAATCATGCTGTTACCTTTGCAGAATATATCCTTTTATTTTTATTTTTTCCCCTCCAATACGGTGATTAGAATTCTGTTACCCTTATAACAGCTTCACAATTGTTTCTGTGTAAAAGTTTCCTTGTGCAGTATCATACACACAGTATAATCTCACAAATAATTATTTGCTTAGTCTATTAATTCATGGCTGAAAGGAACTGAAGCTTTTTAAATTTATTTCTTTTCGTAAGGCTATGTGATGACCTATATTTTTTTCCACAGAACTTGCTCAACTGGAAAGTTCTCTTGATTAATTTTACCCTGCATCTGTCCAGGCCTATTCCAAATTAACAGAAAAGAACAAGTGAACCTCTATCTCAGCCTTCTAAACTGATCCAAGATGTCAAACATCAGGTTTGATTGGTAGGAAATTAGCGTAATCAAAGGGCTGTGTGAGATCTTTCAGAAGGGGAAAACGCTCACTAAAGCTGAAGAATTCATAGATTCTTCTGTTGTTGCATCAGAATTTTGTTTATGTTAGTATTGATCCACTTTAAGAAGTCTGTGCTCATTGTGTTTGCCCTTCTGAGAGTGAACAGGAAAAGGAATAAATACATTATTATCTTCCTTTAGGGGTTTTTGCTGGTGAGTTACTAGTGTGACCACTTCTGGTCTTCATTCAAGCAATGCATTCCTTACAGTTTCATTGCTGTTTTGCTCTTGCTTATTAATGAAGGCAACTCATTCAACCCTTCTGCTGTTTTTTGTTTCTCTCTTCTTACCCATGCACACATTCTCTTTCCATTTAATTCACATCAGTGTTTCTTAGATTCTCACACACATCATAGACAAGATGTATTTGAAGGTTTCTCTTGCTTTTTCCTGCTTTCAATGGAAGTTTTTATGACTCTCTACAGCTGTAACTTGCTCATCTAGCAATTCCTGGAGGTAAATGTGGGAACATAAAGATTTTCTGGTCTTCAGAGTTGAGGCCCTCAGTCTATAAAGTCATACTTAGGTGGCAGTAAATGGCTGTAAGGTCTTCTTCCATAGGAAATGACATCTTCTATTTTAGGCTGAATAATCTTAGAACAGTTTCTTCTAAAGCAGCCTCTTACCTCTGTGTTGTTTTACCCTGTTTTAGCACGTTATCTGCAAGAATTCTTTGAGAACCTACTAAGATGTTCAAGAAACATGTGGACATGGCACTTTGGGACATGGTTTAGTGGACATAGTGGTCTTATGCTGATGGTTGAACTCGAAGACCTTAGAAGTCTTTTCCAACAAAAACATTTCTATGATTCCATTAAAAAAAAAGACACCAAAGAAATAGGAAATAAAATTTTGATGACAGGTAGTGAGGAGAGAGTTCTCCATGAATAAAGGATGATGTCAGGGTGGGACATTATTGAAGCAGTCTGGAATATAAGGTACAGGCACAAAGAATTAAATTGAGAACTGCTTGGAACTGAATCGTTAAGACACCTAAAAAGCCTTTGAGTTTTTGAATTTTAGATACTAAATTTGAAAATTTTTCTTAAGACACTGTTTGGAAAGAAGTTTAGTGAGATTATTTTTAGCATTTATTGTACATAACCCACTGCTAGCTCTTCTCTTAGAGTGTCTATACCTTGGTAAGAATGACATGACTCTTACAAATTAGTTGTGGAAGGAAGTTTATCTTCACCTATTGCTAATAGCAACAACCACGTACTTCTAATAAATTGACTAATAGATTGCTTCAAGGTCACTTAAAATCTAAAAATACCTTTTCCGTTGACTGCAAACATTCTAATGCAGCTGTCCCCCTTTAGTTTGGGGATTTTGTTTGTGTTTTTATAAAAAGCTACAACTTAAGTATTTACGAAAATCTGGCTTAGTGGTGGGGCCAATCAGAAAAAGTGGCAGTTTTATGGAAATTCAATGTATAATTTTGAAGTATCTGGTCACTATTAGAAAATGACAAAAGTAATTTTCAAACATCTTTCATAAGTTTGGGTTGGAAAGAACCTTAAAGGTCTTCTAGTTCCAACCCTGCTGCCACAGGATGCCACACCTCTCACTAGTCCAGCTTGCTCAAAGCCCCAGCCAACCTGGCTTTCAACACTTCCAAGCTTGGAGCCTCCACAACCTCTCTAGACAACCTTTTCCAGTGCATCACCACCTTCATGGGGAAGAATTTCTTCCTCATATCTGATGTCAGTTCAGTTTCTTTCAGTTTGAAGCCATTACCTTTCAACCTTTGTCAAAAGCCTTTCAGCTTTCTCCAGGCTGACCATCCCCAACACTCTCAGCCTTTCCTTGTAGGGAAAGGGATCAGAGGGCTGTCCAGCCCTCCTAGGCTGTCTCTAGACCTCCTCTAACAGTTTCATGACTTTCTTGTGTAAATACTCATTTACAAACTCAGTGATGGTCTGTGGATTTTGTCCTTCTGGAAGTTTGTTCCAGTTACTTGTATCTGAGCTGCTATGAATGATTGCTGCCATAGATGAAAAAAAAGGAAATAAGTAAGTTTTCATCTATTTTATGCTGATGAAAACTCCTTCAGATACCTACAGCTATGACTTTATTGGTGCAGTAAGTCTACAAAAATGGGAAAGTATCTCCCACTGCTGGAAATTGCATTGTTGGTTAACTTCCTCTCATTGGTATCCTCACACGTTAACTTCCTCAAGCTTCATTAGGTATCAAATGGTGCATTCAGGTGAGTTTGAATTTTGGCTTTTTATGCCCTGATATTTTAGTTCTATTAAGAAAAACAGAAGGCCATGCTTTTCATTTAAGCTAATGTTCCTTTATTATGCTGAAGTAGTGTGTCCATCTATCACTATGAATTCAACCATCTTTTTAAGTTAATTGCAAACAGTATTATCTGGTAGGCCACCTCTTATTTCTACCAGAGTTTAGTGTAAATGAGAATTGATCCCAAACTTTGAAAAAGTGAATGCAAAATCTGTTTAACTTAAACTATGTGTCAGCAGTTTAAAAGATGCTCAATATTTTCTTAGTCATTTTAAACCATTATTTTTGTGTCACAGTGAGACAATGTTTATTTCTTGATAAATTTTACACCTTAACATTATTTTTAGGTGTACTAAAAATTCTCTTCCTAGGTTGTTGCAATCAATTTGTACCTTCCTGATAATTAATTCAAATATCCATGCTGCTACATAGCTTGGTAAGAATGTAGAGCAGATAGAAGCAGAGCACATTAACATGTATGCTGTGTTTCTTCCAGTGTTAAAAGACGAAGGGGAGAAACAGAAGCAACATTGTTTAATAATTAAAGTGTAAAAGTGTAATTCAGATGTAGGAAGTAAAAAAAAAAAAAAAAGAAAAAAAGTATATTGGGATGTGTGAGTAAATCATCCATAGATATGTACTCTAAGTGAAAATCACTGGTGTTACCTCTGATCCCATCCTGAGCTAGATCATCTCTTTGGCTTCCTCTGGACCTACTCCAACAGTTTTCTGTCATTCTTGTGTTGGAAGCTCCAGAGGTGGATGCAGTACTCTTGGTGAGCTCTCATGATTTTGTTGACACCAATATTCACAGAATCAGAGGATGCACTGCATTGGAAGGGGCTCTTGAAGGTCATCTTGTTTAACCTCCCTGCAGTGAGCAGGGAGACTTCCAATCAGAAAAGGTTGCTCAAGGGCCCATCAAGTCTGACCTTGAATATCTCCAGGGATGGGGTTTCAACCACATTCCTGGGCAACCAGTTCCAGTATTTTAGCACTCTTATTGTAAAGAACTTTCTCCTTATGTCCACCCTAAATCTACCCTGCTCCAGTTTCAAATCATTGCCCTTCCACCTATTGCTACAAGCCCTTCTAAACAGTCCCTTCTCAGCCCTCCTGTAGGTCCCCTTCAGATATTGAAATACAAATATCATGTCGCCCTAGAGCCTTCTTTTCTCCAGAATGAACAACCCCAACTCTCTCAGCCTGTCCCCATAGAGAAGGTGCCTCACCCCTATGATCATCTTGTGACCTCCTCTGGACCCTCTACAACAGGTCCATGCCCTTATTGTGTTACAGGCCTCAGAGCTGGACATGCTACTCCAGGTGAAGTCTCACCAGAGCAGAGGAGAGTGGCAGAATCACCTCTCTCCATCTGCTGCCCACAGCGTTACTGTACTGCTATTTAACTGCTTTTTGAGTGTTAAGGTCAGAGCAAGCTTGTTTCATTAGAACAGATTCCATCAATGCAGATAAGCATATATTGCTTCCAGGGAATTTATATAGAATGAAATCCTACCAGAAGACAAAATCTAAGTTGCAGTTCATCAGATTTGTTAAGACTCCAGTGACAGTAATTTAGTGCCATAGTTACTTTCTGTACAGTAACATAAACTTAATGGGATTTCAGAGTGCTTCATTTGTAACAGGGAAAAAAAAAAAAGTGACAACATTTTGTGCATCACAAGGTATAGGTTAGAGCTGCAAAGAAACAAAACAAACCCCACAAACCCCAAACAAAAATCTCTGAAAGATTTATTAATTTGCAGGGTTATTATTGCAGTTCATCTGACCTGTTTTCCTACGGGAGGCCGTAAACTTCCCCCTGTGGTGAAAATTTTAGCTGTTTTTTAATATTTTCATCTTTTTGTTTTCTGACCGTCTGTCATAAAATCTTTTTCAGCTTAGTAGGTAAAGAACTAGACTAAGATACAGACAATAACATCATCAGGATCACTGTTCAGCTTAAAGCTTCCAGGAAATGCTCTGCAATGCTGTAGGTTTGATAGATTTGATCACCTTTCCTTCCTTATAAATCACACAATGCTGGCTGGGTGTCAGAATTTTTGAGAGGATCAGTATTGTTAATTTCCTCATTCTTAAATCAACAAGGTCCCAATCAAAAAGATCCTATTTTACAGACACTAGAAGAGTGACCTGAATGTGAGTTCCCCATTGATTTGCCCCATCAGGCTCCTGAGCTGCATTTGAAAAATGAAACTTCACATCTAAATCATCTGGTGACCTTGGGAATTGGGCAACTCATCTCTGAACAGCTGCAGTGGCTTTTCATTGATGCATTAATGCACTGATACAAGATGGAGGAAGTCCATTATTTATATTTCTGGTTGACAGAAAGAGTTGAACTTCAGTGTTCTGTGCTTCTTTGTTAATTCACAAAAAGTCGTCAATCCTGTAACTTCTCACTTCGATTTTTTTCGACCCAGAACTGTTCCCAGCAAGAAATGCAAAGGTAGCGAAATCAATATCCTAAGCTCCAATTTCTCTCCTTCCTTTCCTTGAGAAGCAGCCTTCAGTCTTCCGACCTACAACCAGCAGTAGCTGTGACACAGCTCCTTCATGGTGCCACTCCTGTTGTAAGAGTGAGCATCTGGTGGAGGTGGAAGGAGGACAGCTGGTGTGTACTTGGAGGCGTCCCAGTCAGCAGCCATATGAGCTGCACGCCCACACATAGGCACACACGAGATGTGACACTGTGTTGGTTACTATCTGTCTTTAAATCTGCTACCTGCTAATGCCCATATTTGAGAAGCTGTGAATAATCATTCCTTACCTACTGCTTTCGCAGATTTAGAGGCATGACGGATGGGATCGGGTATGAATAGAGGCACCTGGTGCCACTTTAGATGCCAGGGTGTTCCTCTGACTGTCAGCCAGCTCTCCAGGAGGATGTGGGTCTCATACTGGTCTTTTTATGTATCTGCCAGCATACTTTATACCTCAGACAATTTGAATATTTAAAGTTACTCTGGCTTCGAGGTTTCTAAATCTCATATGAATTTGAGGTCTTTTCTACATCTCTGCATATGGTAGAGCTTTGAAGGTGAATGAACACACTTTGGAATCAGCCAGTGGGATATGAGATTTTCCAGTCCTTTCCTAACACTGCCTAACAGTCACTTACTGTGTCTGGTGTGACTCTGTTTAGCTCTCGTCTTTGAGATCTGAAAAGTGGATATTGGCTGATTTATTGAGAGATTCTCCAGCCTCCCTTCCATTAATTCTAAATTATTGTTTCTCTTACTTGTCATGTGATATGTGACAAGAATAAATATTATTTTTCTTTATATTTCTTCACAGTTTAATATTAATTCAGTAGAAATTTTCTGATATATTTTTATATAAAAGATGTGATCACCCACATTGGGGTTGGGCCCCTGCACAATTTCAATTTTCTATCCTTTTTACTTCAATATAACTTTTCTAATGTGTGCCACAGCTTTCCTTTTCACCGAGTATCTGAGGTGCTTCTATAAGCAGTGTCATATGCCAGTATCTTTTGGAAAAAATAGGAATCTCTGCCACAATCCCTGGTTTTTTTTGGTCTTTCTTTCTTTGCCTGGAATAGAATCATAAAAATATTTAATCTTGGTATGTATTTTTTATACACTTGTTTTCCAACATTGTGATCAGTCATAGAATCACAGAACAATTTAGGTTGATAGTGGCCTTACAGATATCTAGTTCCAATCCCCTCATCATGGGCAGGGACTCCTCCACCTAGACCAGGTTCCTCAAGGCCACATCCAACATGGCTTTCAACGCTTTCAGGCATGGAGCCTCTGCAGCTTCTTTGGGCAACCTGTTCTAGTGCCTCATCACCCTCATGGGCAAGGATTTCTTCCTCTGTCTCACCTCAATCCAACTTCTCTCAGTTTGAAGCCATTACTCCTTGTCCTGTCACTCCATACCTTTGTCAAAAGTCCCTCTCCACCTCTTCTGCAGCCTCCTTCAAATACTGGAAGGCTGCTAGTGGTCTCCCTAGAGCCTACTCTTCTCCAGGGTGAACAACAAGATGAACAAACTTGGATATATTAGGCAGGAATACATTTTTTATTTCATATTTGACATGATTTATCATTTTTTTTTATTTTTTAAGAACTAAAAGGATTCAGACCTGACTTGTAGCACTTTTAACTTGCTTCTCTAAACTTAGTGAATAAAAAAGGATACTTATTTTATTGGAATGTAGATTTCAAGGTATTTCCTTTTCATTGTCTCAAAAACTTGATGCTGTTTTGTTCCTGTTTGCTGAAGAATTGCAACAGGTTTCCAAAACAGACAAGACCTTACCTCCATGTCATTTTTATAGCTTTGGGCATGGACAGAGCCTGCCTAAGAGAAACCTTGAGAAGAACAGTGATTTGTGAAAAAGGTGGAGAGGTTGGAGGAAATCAAACACATTTCATTTTCTCTTACACTCACAACAAATTAAGTTTCAGGAAATTTCAGCAAAAGCATATTTTCACACAGTCTTTCTTCTGCTTCTGCTGGGAGCCTCAGTTTGCAACCAAGTACGTAGTGTAATTGCAAGCATGAATTAGTAAGTAACTACACATCACAGAATCACAGATTCATGGAATCATTGGAAGGGACCTTAAAGATCATCGAGTCCCAATCCCCTGCAATAGGCAGGGACATCTTCCACTGGACCAGGTTGCTCAAGGCTTCATCCAGCCTGGCTTTGAACACCTCCAGGGAGGGGCATCCACAATCTCTCTGGACAACCTGTTCCAGTGTCTCACTACCCTCACTGAAAAGAATTTCTTCCTAATATTCAGTCTAAATCTACCCTCCTCAAGCTTCAATCCATTTCCCCTCATCCTATCACTACAAGCCCATGTAAAGAGGCCCTTCCCAACTGTTTTGTAGGCCTGTTTCAAATACTGCAATGGTGGGGGTTAGAAGGGACCTCTGAAGACCTTCTAGTCCAACCCCCCTGCAGAAGCAGGATCATCCAGAGTAAATCACACAGGAACACATACAGGCAGGTTTGGAATGCCTCCAGAGATAGAACCTCCACAACCTCTTCAGGCAACCTGTTCCAGTCCTCTACTACCTTCAAAATGAAGAATTGTTTCCTTTTGTTGATGTGGAACCATCTGTGTTTCAGTTTGCATCCACATGCTTAAAGAAGAGGGAAATAATCCATTGGTCTTTACACATATGTAACATTTATGGAGTGTGGACTAGCTTTAGAATGATATTGTCCTTCTAGGAATGAGGTCATACAGCTCAGAATATTACTACTACATAAAACTGGAAAATATGGCAAGAAAGTTATTGGCAAGTATTTACTGAAATGTAGTATTTCACTCACCCATCTATTTCAGCATCACTCCTTAGGTATGCTTGATTTTCCTGATCGAAACTGCATTAAAACAACACAAGCATTCCCTATTTCTCTGTCCTGTATTGATGGTGACTAAGTCTTGAGTTGCTCAGACCGAAGTTTGCCTTTCATTTTTCTTGATCACCAATCAGGAAATGGAAAACTGCTGTGAAGCCATGTATCTTCAATCACAATTACTGACCACCACTTGGATATCACCTAGCAACTGCAAGGAGTAAGCCTTCAGAACAGGGAAATCTTTGAGCAGTTTCAAGAATGAATCCCTGAAGGAGTCATAATTTTCTTGCAGAGAGGAGGAAGGCAGAACTCACTGAAATATACATGTGCAAAAGTGTGAAAATCTCCTGCCTGTATCTCAGACAATTAACAAATCTCTCTGTGTTTGGTGAGAATCCCATCTATGAAACTCTATCAAATCTTAATGAAATAGATGACTTAGGTGAGGGGAGCTCTATAACCTGATGTTCCTCTAGCACATATCCACTCTCCTGAGTATTTGCAGAAAATTAAAAATTTTCTGGCATAGTACTGGTGAGCTGAATATGATTGGAATCTTAAAAATTTATTTGCTTCTGTTCTTCAAATCTAGACTATAATGATGTCTCCAAATGCTGCAGGTTCCATCCTGTTTGTTTTTCATCTTGCGGTGATAATAACATTCTGCCGATCAAATTTAGGTACAATTGTTTTGAAATCCCCTGATATTGTTGGCTTTGCTTTTTATTAACCAGATAATAAATGCTTATCTTTCTAATACATGAGGGATGAATACCTCTCAAATGCAAAAACATTCCTTTTAGGGGAAAAAAAAAAAAGTAAATATCCTTTCTATGCATCTGTTATTTTTTTTTCTGAATCTCCATGAAGTTTTGCATCTTTCAACATAAACCACGGATCCTTCATTGTATTTTATATTCTGGTTTTGATGGAATAAGCAGTGAAAAAGATGAAGATTGAAGGATGGATAGGGAGAACAGTGTGTTATGGAATCATAGAATCAGAGAATTGTTTTGGTTGGAAAAGACCTCCAAGATTATTGAGTCCAACCATCAACCTATGAACCAACCATGTCCCAGAGTGCCATGTCCACACATTTCTTGAACACCTCCAGGGATTGTGAGTCCAGCACTCCCTGGGTAGCCTATTTCAATGCCTGACCTGTCTTTCAGAAAGAAAATTTTCCTAATATCCAATCTAAACCTCCCTTGGTATAATTTCAGGTTGGTTGGATCCATCCTAGTTTACCATCAAGAGTAATTTGCAGTGCCACCACCCATGAGAGAGACTGAACACAACCAGCACTCATCTGCTGAACTGTGTGAAGTTGTGAAGGTGCACAGGCAGTTGGATAACCTTGAGAGGGGATGGTAAGCAAAGTGATCACAAGGTACAAAGCAAAATAAAATTTGAAAGCTGGATGGTAGCATAGTAATTAATTTGAAGTTTGGCATAGAAGCAAACACACAAACTTGATATAAAAGTGTTTTTAAAACTGTAAAGTAATCATAGAACAGCTTGAGTTGGAAGGACCTTGGTTTGTACAGGGGAAGGGAGTAATTTGGAAGAGGCAAAACTGATTTGATTAGGTTGGCATAATATTGATATAATATTATAATGAATGAGCCATAGAGATAACATGGTAAATGAAAACGAGGTCTAGTGCCTCAAGAAGATAACATTTCATCAATAAGCTGTTAGGATTGCTGAACAGTTTGTAATAGCAATTAATAATCCTTCTCAAGCAATTAAAGATGTGCTTGGGAGAAAAATCACTGCAAGGTACACAATATCCAATAGTTTTTACCTCTACTGTGGAGTGATTGAATTTTTTTCTTTCTTTTTTCTGGGGCAGAGAATCTGACTGTTTCAAAGGATGATGAAACTCATAAAGCTAAGCTTGTAAAAGAAAACTTTTTTGTTGTTGTTGTTCAAGTTTCAAGGAGACTACATGTCTTCTCTTCAAAGTCCATGGCAAAAAAAAAAAAAAAAAGGAACCTCTTTAAAAGTATTAAGTGATTCAACTTATTGAACTAAAGCCTGTGAGCTGCTTAAGCACAGAAGCCTTTGATTGACTTCTTTTCTTTCCTTCCCACTTCCCAAGAACATGAAGGAGAGGTGGTGATAATATGAGTGGTAGTGATAATATACTTGGTGGGGTTTTTTGCAAAAATCAAGGAACAATGAGTACTACAGGAGTGCTGAGAAATTGTTGACTTTGAAATGCAACCTTCAAGGGAGAGTGCACAGGGCACAGTGGGGAAGGCACCACAGTTCACATGATTCTTTTTCCTCAGGGGTTCTTCTAGGGAATAAAATAACTTGTGAAAGATGTCTGGGATTTTTTGAGATCCCTGAAATTTCTGAATCACTAGGGCAAGCAGAGGGCTGGAAGGTTCAGCTGGGCAGTGTATCATTGTGTATAACTCATAAAATTCATTGATAAAATTCCGTTCTTGAAACACAACTGATTTACTCATTTCAGTACTATTAACTTACTACAGGCTGTGGCATGGGCTTGAGGAATGGTGTGTGACTGTTGACCTGCTTTCTACCAAAGTTTCAGCCAGTGACAAGGTTTTCTTGGGTGATGTATCATGAGCAAGGGATTATTCAAAATTGTTGGCTCAAGAAACTTGCGGACCTGGTGCTTCAGGACAGAGTTTAGTGGTCATGGTGGCCTCAGGTTGGACTTGATGATCTTAGAGGTCTCTTCCAACCGACACAATTCTATAATTCTATGATAAGGCCACCCTGTTTTAGGAAGAAGAAAGCCAAGGCATGAGGAGATCAGAATCATTTATGCCTGTGCACAGACAAAGTGTCACAAAACATTTCATTTTTGGAGCTGTAAAGCACTACTTTGGGGTGTTTTATGACAAATTGAGCTTCAAAAGAGAAATCAGATGTGGCTCCTTCTCATATAAAAATATTATCATATTGTTACAGTACAGAATAAATATGCAAATAGGATTGATCTTTGAAAATGAAATTAAAGCTCCCTTTGAAACAAGCAGTAACACCACAGAATTAACTAGGCTTTTTAAATCTTATTTCTCAAATCTGTACAAGTCCCTTTCCTCTGGCCAGAAGTGGAGAGCTTGTATCAGTTTAGAATTAGTTCTGAAAACCCAAAATGTAGTTTTGTTACTTGGAAACAACTTGTGTCTTTTTTTCTTCTAGCAGTCAAACTTGGAGAGGATTTGTAGGCAAGATTTTGTGATCCTTCTAAAAAAAGTAGACAAACAACCCTTCCTCCCAGAGGGGAAAAAATGTAATCCAAAACCAACAAAAAAACAGTGCAGTGCCCACAATTACAATGAGATTTACTAATATTCCTAATTACCAGTTTACTAGAGTTCTTTCCTAGATATTCATCTGGAAAAAAATATTTGATGTGTTGGTTCCTCTGTAAAACATTCAGTCTTAAAACCTTTTAAAAATTTTCTTGTTATATTAAAGAATCTTGAGACTAAGAAAATATTTATGGGACCTAGTCTGATACTTTTGAAATAGCCAAAAGTTAGTTTTAGATCAAGCCCATTTACTCATCAAGCTCATGTGGAAGAACTAGGCTTGTGGTCCTGCTTTGGCAGGGGGGGTTGGACTTGATGATTGTCAGAGGCCCCTTCCAATCCCTACTATTTTGGAATTCTATGATTCTAATCATAATCATAGGTTTACAAAGTTAAGCTACATAAAATTGGTTAAGGAAAGGAAGAAGAAACTAATTAACTGCATCCTGTTTATGAAGCTTGACATTCCCATTATTGACTATTTAAAAAGTTCACAAAGCATATCCTTGTTAAATATACTCTATTTTTGTTTTCCAGATCAGGCAATAGACAGCTTGCAAGAAATTTGGTTTGTTTGTGTTGTTCTTTCTTCTTCTTATGGATAGCATAAGCATCTTCAGATGTCTGAATATTTCATTTAACTAGACTTCTGTATAAGGACACATCAGGAGTGTTAACAAAATAAGAGATCTTTAAGGCAGGTGGCCTGATATGTCTATTTCTAGAAATAACACTTTATTTTAACTCTACATTTTCAAAACAAGAATAGCTAAAAAGTTTGGAAGATAATTAGCTTTGGCAATACCCAACCACTCCTGCTTTCTGTTGATGTCAGTAGGTCTGGGGAACACAGGCAAAGGTCAGTGGTGGAAGTGCTCTTCAGCATAACGATTCACTGAGACAGCATTCTCCAGGCCTTTCTCCATAAATCCTCTTTCTGTCATCAAGACAGCTCTTGAAAAAGGCATTGCCTAACTTCTGGTGCTTGTTAGCATGTTTTGATTATCGAGGTAAAGGCTAAATGTGGCAGATGTGGAATGTATGCAAAGCAGACTGAATGCAGGTAGAGCTGTGCCTCTGTGTGCTGGCTTTCACTGAACAATAACAAGCCTTCTCAAGGTCATCTTAGTTCCTTGTTTTTATTCTTTCAGCTTTTGCTGTTGATAGATTGGGTGGATTTTTTCGTTTTCATTATAAATATCATCACTAGAGATTTTAATGGTTGAATAGACAGGCTGTGTAGTTTCCAGATGTAAAACAAAAAGAAGTGACTTTCCTTTAGTGAGTCATTAGAAGGGTCACTGATTATTAATTTCTACTAAATGACTGCCTAGCATGGTGTTAACTGGGTCACCTTAGTGACTTAGGTGGGCTGTACTTTCATTCACAGGCTTTCCAGTTGATTGTGTGCAGGCAATGGGAGAAAATGACTGTGACTTCTCATCTGGCTTGGCAATAATACAGCTGGAGGTAATAAAAAAAAACAAAAAAACAAAAAAACAGGCAAGTCTAGGGAAAGCTTCAGTTCCTGTACTTAATTATTTAAAAAAGCTGCCTAATTGTAAGCTTTATCTCTGACAGTTGTCAGATGTCTTCCTGCAAGTGAAGATCAAAAGGAATAATTAGTATGTAGTCTCTTTGTCCCCCTGGCTAACAGATTTTTTCTTTCCCTTTGCTAAAATGTGCACTGATGAAGTCCTTAATGGAAGGCAGTCATTTTCTCAGGTGAAAGTTTCCTTTTATTTTATCTAATTCTCTCTAGTTCTGGTTTTCAGACAAGTGGAAGAGTAAGAAAACTTGCCTTTGTGTAGTTTTTTAGCATAATTTCTTCAGCAAATTGACAAAAGTCTCCTACTGTGAGAGAAATGTTTCAGCATAGTTCTTCTTCTGTAATGCACAACAAAGACCTCCCTGTAAATGTAACTTCCAGCTTTGAAAATATCAATAATCTGTGAATCCCTCGTTCCTTTCCTGTTTTATTCCTAATTAAAGCCTTAATTGGCTCCCAGCAGTGAGTATTTTGGACTCTATTCTTATCTGAAATACACAACTATGTGAGTTAATTCAGCTTCTACAGAAAGTAATTAATACTTCACATACCTCTGCCTTTAAAAACTGGGAAAGCAAGAGGGGACATTTCTCCCATGAAGACCTGAGGGGTAATAGATGAGAGGATGAGCCATCTCTAGTGGATGCAGAAGGGTGAGTTCCTCTGGCTTGTTTTTATGCTTTCATTCAGGTGGCTTTGCTTAAATAGTCCCCAAGGCAGGAGAACAGCAGGTGGCTGAAGGAGATTACAGTACATCTTACTCCTTGTGAACCACTCCCTTCAGTAAGGGTCAAAGTCTTTACCACAGAACTCAGGGATACTTTAGAAAGACTTAACAGAAATGTAATAGATAAAAACCTTATTTTGACTCATACCATAGAATTGTAGAAGTATAGAATCGTTTGGGTTGGAAGGGAAGATCATCTAGTTCCAACTCCCCCCACCACAGGCAGGGAAAACCCCACCTAGATCAGCTTGCTCAAGGCCACATCCAACCTGCCTTTGAACACTGCCAGGCTTGGAGCTTTCAGAACTCCTCTGGGCACCCCGTTCCAGCGCTTCAACACCTTATGTCCAGCTTCTCTCAATTTGAAACCATTATCTCTTGTCCTGTCACTCCATGCCTTTGTCAAAAAGTCCCTTTTCAGCTCTTCTGGAGGCCCTCTTCAAATACTGGAAGGCTGTGAGATCTCACTGGAACTTTCTTTTTTCCAGGCTTCCTCAAGAACTTCTTACTTGAGAAATAAAATATGTGAAAGAGAATATACTGTTTGGCTGTGCCCGGGCCACTTGGCACGTGTACACCCAAGTATAAGTTGCTGTTATCCAGCTGTCAAGGTGAAAGGACTGCTCTTCTTCTCAGGGAAACTACTGAGCAGAGGCTTGAGCTGTGAGAGGCTTCATGTATCCCCAAGGACTTCAGCATGAGCTGTGGGTTCAGGCAGGGAATGCTGACCAGTGTGGGAACCTGTAAGCAGGGAGTTCTCTCCCAGCCCAAGCACAACATGAACTGAACAAGGACTTTGCTTTAGAGATTCACGATTTGACGTCTTTGCTTTCAGGACTAACAGAGTTCCTTCTAACAAATTTGTCCTAAGTGCAAGCATGTACCTTTTGGCTCCATAAAAAAACTCAGAACCCCAAACCACACACATATATTTGTTTTTCCTTACTTTAAGTCTTAGTATTTTAATCTTTATCTGTCTTTCTCTTTTTGAAGGGCATTTCAGTGATGAAAGTTGTGTTCTGTTACTGGTTTCAGTTCTGTTTGTTGTCACACACCTTCTTTATGAATCTTCTTTATGAATCTTCTGATTCATAAAATCTCACAGAGAAACTTTGCCATTCATTCCTTCTTCTTTCCATTTCCTTCAGATCTCTTGAAATGTTATACAGTCTATTGAGCCAAGTGAATCTGCATTATTCATGACCAGAGAAACTTTCTGGATAATTTCTATTACCTTTTGCTTTCAAAAGTATTAAGTGGCACATACCATTAGTAGTTTTCTTGTATCAGTTCATTCATCACTTTTACCTTGGCCATTATACTTCATTCTCCTTTCTCCTCTGGGGACAATGGTAACAATTCCACTCAATTCCCCCTTGGTGTTTCACTTTATTTTGCCAAATGTATATTGATATTTGGATGGCCAAGGCCAATTTATGCTTGGGCAACTGATGTGATTTTGTCTTATTATCAAGCCACTTTAGTTCCTGGGAGGCATCCAAAATTCAGCATGTGTGTGTGCCTTTTCATATCCTTAATATTTGCATTTAAAATGACCATATGTTAAGTGTATGTAGTCCATCAGAAGTAATCAAGAGCAGGCTGAAAAGTAGGTTTTGTACAGCAGAAACCCAACAGTGATGCTTTCAGTGGGATAGTTTCAATTCTTCCAGGCACCTGCAGCTTATTGTGACGCTACTGAAAGCGCAGAAATCATGCTCCATTTTTGGTGGTTTTATTGTACAATCCTTTCATCTGGACAGCTGTTTTCAGTGGATTACAAGCAGTTGAAATCTCTTTCCCCAGAGATTGCTTCCTGCTATTTCATCTCTGAAGACATTTAAGTCTTTCTCCACCTAGCTCGTAACTGTTCTTTGTATGTTGAAAGCAATGGTATCAGTTTATTTATTTATTGTTAAAGCAATCAGTTTAGGGAAATACCAAAGGTCACCATCACCCATGGTGAAATCTGTGAGCTAATGGAGCTGTATTCACTTACACTCAGCTGAGCTTGGCATCATTCCTGAAATACACTAAAAAGGAGGAGCAGAATAGACAAGAACAATTCAATGTAAGGAAATGTGAATTGAAACTACGAGCAGCCAGGTGTGCAAAGCTCTGCAGACAATTAAGGGCAGCCTTTCAGAAGTGAGATGGGCTTTCAGGTGACCCACACTTAATAACCAGGGGGTTTTATAGCCTTCACAGAGCCATAGCCTTAGATAAAATCTTAATCAGATTTCTAGAATATACAGCACTAGATAACAGGTTACTCAGGGACTGATAAGTGGAATGTCTCTTCGACTTCAGAGACGACTGAAGGAGACTCTTATTGTCCTTGTCAAGTGGACTGGTGACCAATGACATCAAAATACTGTAGCCTAAATTGACATAAACTGGTTTACTGCAGGTCTTGCTGTTCCCTCCATGCATCTCACTGATAACATCTCCTTTGTGCTGACACAGGCATTCATTCAGCCACGCACCACTCTGGGAACAGATTCTGGGTTAAAACTGCTCTGAAGAGGTTATTTCTCAATTTATGTTATTTTGTTATTCCAGTTCACCGTGCAGCTCCACAACCACCAGGCAGTGGCATTCAGAGGAAGAGCTTCACAGTGGTAGGAGAAAACAGCTTGGAATAGGGACAGCAAGGGGTAAGACCTCTCTCCCTGTGTTACAAATTCTGGCTCATTCTCGCTCAAGGAGCTTGTTGAACAGGATTGTTAGTTTCACGCTTTGCTGTGAGATTCCATGACCTAGCAAGACTTGAGGGTATTTTTGATTCTGCCTGACTAAATCCTTTCTCTCAATTAGAACCAGCTCTTACCTCATAACATGTTATCACAGGACATCACCTGAACTGAAAGCTGAAGACGTTGTTTATTTCCTTCTCAAACTCTTTGTTTAAAAAATACTTTCATCTTTTATTCCCCTGTTAAATAATTGTTCTCCTGTCTTGATGGAAAAATATAATCTCTACCTTTTTTCTTTCATTTTTCTTTTTCATTATTGCCATTTCCTTTAAAAATATAATGTGGGATGGAAAAATAGATATGATCATTATTTGGAAATAAGATCAGATAAAAGCACTGAGGGTGAGAAAAGGATGGCATGATATTGTAACCCTACTTCTGTGTTCATATGGAATTTATTTAATTTTTTTCTTAATTAGTTTGCATTCTTAAAAAATGGCTCAGATAAATTTTGTATTTCTATTTTACTTAACCACTGAGGCATGGAACAGGGAATGACACTGGTACTGTTACTTTAAATATCACGCAGTTGTTTCACCTGCTGAGATACATTTTGAACATTTTTGGTGATATTTCACTTTCTCAACCACCTAAGCAGAGTGTTTCACAAAACTAAATTGCTGATGGAGAGAAAAAAAAAAAAAAGAAAAAAGGAGGTGGAGAAGGGAGAGAATATCAGACATTTCCAATTACTGTTTCTGATAAAACATTTTTTCAAAAGATTAGGCACACTCCCTTGAAAGTAATTTGGAAGGATTAGATTTAGAATCTGAGTTCTTCTGAAATCTACCTGTTGAATTTCTTAAACAGGGGCCAGTAATTAAATGCAATTAAAAATGACAAGGTGTTGAAGTGCTAGGTGTACCTAACTGAGGAGATGGTAAAATCTTAGTGAGGATATCCTGAGTCCTGTGATCAGCTGCAAGAATGAGGTGTGTCTTAGGGATACCAGTCCTTTCTTCAGTGTGTTTTACATTGGAGGTACTTTAAAAATAAGGACTGTAGCACCAGCCTAGGATTTGTTTTCTTAGAGTGGTTTATGTTTTCAGCATTACAAAGTGTTTAATCAAACAGCTTAACTGCAGGCAGCTGAGAGCTTCATAAGGTTTGAAGGACTTCAGGGTAAAAGAAGATTGAGTCCTTCTGGAGTTGTAGGTGGTCTAGTGCAAGAATATAGTTTAGTTTGAATTGAAAGGGACCTTCAAGATCATCTAGTTGCAACTTCGCCCTACCATGGGCAAGAGCATGTCCTGCTAGACCAGGTTGCTCAAGGCCTCATCCATCCTAACTCTGAATACTTGAAGCAGGGTTCAATTTTTTAGTTCCTTCCTGGTGCAGTATTAGATCCATGCCTTTCCTGAGCAGGACTCTGACTAGAAGCTCTGAAACCACGACACTGATGTGCTTGTGTGAAAGGGGAGTAAAGAACACGTGCCAGAAGGAGCCTGGTACAGATTTGGCAGCTCTCATGCTGCACTAGGTGTGTCTTCAGTGCACTTAGGGCACCAAGGAAGGGGTAGAAGGGGCCAGAGGCCACTATGCCTCTTCCGTTCTGAAGCACAAGCTTAGGGCATCACTCAGTTTTCTTCAGAGAGTACATCTTTTATCAATTTTTATCAAATTTAAGAGCTTTTGCACTTCTAGATTGACTAAATTTATGCAATGGACTGTAACAAACCAGCTCTTATTTCAGAGACAAAACAAGTGACACACCTGACCAAGAAACTCGTTAGTTTCATCAACAGAAAAGCTCTCCACTTGTTTTCGATGCTGATGCCTAGATGAGGCATAGCTGTGCTGCGTTATCACCTCAGCTACCTTAATGAGCAGGTGGGGGCTAGCAGGGCTGGATTTCACTCTGAGCTTCAGTTAGAAGATGTTTGCCAGCTTGATGGATTTTACAGTATGCTCTGTTACACTGTGGCTGTGGAAAATGGATGTGGAGTCAGCTTTGGTCCATCTGTGTTGGATGTGCTTGTGATCCTGCAAGAACAAGAGACAGCAAAGGTAGGAGAAAGATGAGCTGGTTGAGTGTTAGCAAGCCTGTCTGCATTGAGTTGTCTGACTCTAATCGTTTCACCCTGAGTGTGTACCTGACCTATTCCAAATTTAATTTAAAGTGTCTTAAGGTGTCAAGGTTTTAAGCTGTGTTTGCCAACCTAAGTTATGACTGTTGCAGTTCTTCTGGTTCAAAATAGCTTCATTTTACGTTTCTGTATGTCTCCATCTCACTGCTCCCTGTAGCGTATTTTCTGTAGCGTTTTTTTTATAGTAGGCTTCTGCAGTTCTTTTTGTTCCCTATTTTTTAGGTAATGTATTCTTAGTCCAAAGCATAGCTGCTCTTTGTACTCTAAGTTCACCCTTTGAGGAAGGACTACCAACCTTTGAGTAAGGAGCAGCCATCTCTGTTCCTTAGAATCTCTTCTCCTGGGCTAAGTGTTGGAGCTATGTCTGGGCAAGGAGGTATAAAGGCACAGTCATTAATATACTTGTGCTTTGGGGTCTAAAAGAGGACCTTTGCCTGAATTTTCCTAGGATTTCTGAGTGGAGACCTGAGGTGTGCAGGCTGGAGCCTAGGGTGTGAAGAGAATAGCTCTGTACTGTTGATTGATTTGTATTTTCATCAATTCATTAATTGATCTGTTTAAATTTGGTCTTGTTAGCCTTTATTAGGACAACAGTGAGACGGTACAGGTATTGTAATATTGATTTTTATCTCAAAGAGAAAGCAGTACATTGACCTGTCAGGATATGGTGTTGCACAGAAGCAGATAGCTCTGCATCCACCAGGTACATGGGGATTAGAGGGAATGGATTTAAGCCTGGGGAGAGTAGACTTAGAATGAATATTAGAAAAGAATTCTTTAAAATGAGAGTGGTGAGACACTGAAACAGGTTGCCCAGGGAGGTTGTGGATGCCCCCTCCTTAGAGGTGTTAAAGGCCAGGCTGGACAAAGCCTTGAGCAACCTGGCCTAATGGAAGCTGTCCCTGCCTATAGCAGGGATTTGGAATTAGATGATTGTGAAAACCCCTTCTAACCCAAACCATTCTCTGAATCTATGTTGTATTTTGAGTCATCTACTGAAAGTGAGCAAGCTATGTGTGAAAGTCTGGATGCAGGGCCCAAAGAAATAAATTCAGAACGGTTTATTAGCCTGTGTGCATGCTTCTGTTCTAACGGTTAAGTAGGAAGAATTAGAGTTTATATTTCTAGACCCAAGATGTAGAATCATAGAAGGGTTCTGGTTGCAAAGGACTTTAAATATTCCCAAACCCTCTTGCCATGAGCAGGGATGCCTCCTACTCGACCAGCTTGCTTGAGGCAGTATCCAGCCTGGCTTTCAACACTTCCAGGCTTGGAGCCTCCAGAGCTTTTCTGGGCAAACTTTTCCAGTGCCTCACAACTCTCATAGGGAAGAATATCTTCTTTCTGTCTAAGGTAATACAGCAAAATTTCCTGTCTCATTAGTGTTAAAAATATCTCGCTTGTTCCCTAATGACCTGTTAAAACTCCTTCAGTAGTAGTTCTTTTACAAGTAAACCAAAATCAGTGGTTATGATGGTGGTGGGGTGTGTGGGGGGGGGGGGGGGGTGGGGGGGTGGGTCCCACCCCTTTTTATTTCACCTTTTCACTTCCTTGCTGTATGCAAGTTGGGAGCTGGTTTTGGTTAGGGCACTGGCAACTGCTGGTTTTACTCTTTCTTAGTACACCAATTTACAGAAAAAAACCTCCAACCCTTCAGCATCAAAAGAAGGTGGTTATTATGCTGTTTGATGGGTTTGTTATGGCATCCAGCAGTCCATTTTGTAGGAAGTAGATGTGTATCTCAAGCTATGTACTTGGTGGGAAGACGTACTTCTGCACGAATTCACTAATGAATTCATTAGTGAAAATTCAACACTGAGCATTGCTGTCATACCATGATGAGGACAGTTAATCATCTCAATGATGTGGTGGAAAAACTGGTTTTCCACAAGCAAGCGCTCTTGTGAATGACAGAACTGTAAAAATACTGGGATGTAATGATTAATATTCAAGGTGAAATTCAGCTAGCTATTTAAAATCTCTGCAAAAATCTTGCTTTCAAGCCATGGAACATAAAGGTCTGGTGGAGTCTACCTGCAGAAAGTTCTTACCTCTTCACAGAACAGCTCCTTGTGTTATCTGTTGGGGAAAGCAGGATGTTCAAACTTACCCTGAGTTCAGGGGTATGAAATGTAAAATTAAATCCTTGCTATTTTACAAATATGATTGCCTCCAGTAGAGAGGGTAGAACTCCCTTAGTGAGATTTGCTACCCCACCTGCTTGCCGCAGTAAGTTCCTGCTGTCCTAGCTCTTGAGAAAACAAATGAAAAATAAATAAATAAACACAAATCTGTCTGCACTCAGAGCAATAGTTACTGTGACAGCAAAAAGCAATTTGGGTTTAACATAATTTAGCTGCTGGAATTGAACTTGCAAGCTTTTAAAGGAATTTCTAATGTAATACTGGGAAGGGTAAGAATTGGATGTGATTTGTTTTTACTTTAAGTTTACCAGATCAAATATATTGTTCAGTGGCAAGAACCTTGGTTGGACTTCATAGAATGGAGCATGCTTAAATATATTGTTTGAGTAATGCACTCTGTAGCAGGTTTGTTGGTATGAGTGGATTTAACATGAGCAGTAAGGTGCTAGCAAGGTGCTTCTGCTACTCTATTTTCTACTTTAGAAAGACTTTGGTTGTGCTGAACTGCATTTTGTTTCTCTTATTATCATATCTCAGTCTCCTATACTGATGGCATATACGTGTTGTGATACAGTAACATGGATCTTGAGCATATAACATAGCAGATCTTCAAAAGCCAAGGTGCTGACACAGAAAATGTTTCAGAGAAATGATTATGGAAGCTGGTAAATAATTGGTGTACTCTTAAATAAAGAACCCAGCCACAAACAAGCACCACCACTCCCCCACCTTCTTTAAGGTTTCTTAACCTTAGGGTCTTTGGAAGAGACTATAGAATGATAGGGGTTGGAAGGGGTTTCTGGAGATCATCTAGTCCAACCCACCCCCCCCCCTCCCCCCCCCACACCAGAGCAAAGTCACCTAGAGCAGGTTGCACAGGACAGCATCCTGTCAGGTTTTGAAGGTCTCCAAATAAAAAGACTGCACAACCTCTCTGGGCAGCCTGTTTCAGTGCTCTACCACCTTCAAAATAAAGTTCCTTCTCATGTTTAGACAGAACTTGCTATGTTCCAGTCTGTGCCTGTTACCTCTTATGCTGTTGCTGGGCACCACTGAAAAAAGGCTGGTCCTGTTCTCCTGGCACCCACCCTTTAAGTATTGATAAGCATTGAGTAGATCCCACCTCAGTCTTCTCTGGGCTAAGAAGCCCCATGTCCCTCAGCCTTTCTTCATAAGAGTCATTTGGAGTCCTTTGTACCCTTTCAAGCAGTTCCTTGTCCTTGAACTGGGGAGCCCAAAACTAGACCCTATACTCCAGATGAGGCCTCACCAAGGCAGAGATGTGAGAAAATTGATCACAGTAGGGTGTTAATTATATTATTTTTATTTTTCCTTCTAATTTTATTCTGATACCTGTAGCTGTTGTGAAAAGCAGGGTATTAGAAATCAGAAGCATATCAAGCCTAGCATCCTACCTATCAGGAGTTTCAGCAGGAAGCCCTAGGGTGAGAGCAAAGCAAGCACATAGATTTTTACCTTCATGCATGCTCTGATGCATCTCTGATGCTTCCTGAGCCATAGCTAGCTTCTCGTGTTTAAGATGGATTACTCTTCCATGCATTTATCAAATCTCCCATTAACTTATCTAAATGAATGTTCCATGAATGTTCATCCTATGGACAGGCAGAGGATGTGATATTGATTTTTTTTTTTTTTTCTTTTTAGAACACTATTATTTGTACTCCAGGTTCTTGGAAATACTTTTTTTTCTACACCTATACATGACAAAATCCTGTCTTCTCCCATCCCTCAATTCCATATCCTGCTTTTAAGCCTTCCTTCTATCTCTGAGGTCTGTACCTAGATTCATTCAGCCCTTAATTAACTAAACAGTTAAAATCTGTTAAAAAGGATGTTAATAAGCTGCATTAATTGTGGTTTGCCTCCCTTTTTACTGTTGTGGAGGTGGGTAATAAGCAGCCGTCTTTAGGTGTAAGCCTTGAATGTCTGACTGAGACATCTCATCACTAAATGTCTGCACTGGCAGATACTCAATTCAGTATCCTAATTGATCCAAGCCACTGAGGACCACCTTCTAGCTTCTGCAACTGCAATATCATGCACTTTCCTTGATGGTTTCATGCCTTGTTAGCTTGTAAATTAATGGAAATGGAATAATAAATTGAAATACACTTTCATCTTCAAAATTAAGTTTTGTTTCCCTTCTCCCTTAAATTCTCTAGTGGCTTGTTTCTATACTCCCTGAAACTTTTTTTATTTTTAATATAATATAAAAAATCTTAATGTGATTGGAAAGGTTTACCTGGAAAATGGACACTAGTAAAATGCTCTACTATGGGACTGACTTTCTGGGGGAAGCTTGAGCAAGTGACATAATCCTTGTGTTTCTCACCTGTCTAAATTAGAGATAATAGTATTCTGCTGAGATACCAATCCTCTGAGACACTTAGTTAAGTTGAACCAAACATGTAGGAAAGGATAGCTATTAGAAAACAAACAAAAGTATAAACCCTTGTTTCAACTGGGGGGGGGGGGGGGGAAGGAAAACCCAACATGGAAAATGGCCTGTTAGAAGTTGTGTCAAATTGCCTGTGGTGTGGAATCTTGTTCCTCAGGAGCTGCTGGAACTAATTCTTTCCTCATACCAATTCTACATTGTCCAGTGGTGTGGCAGCCTGTGATAAGAGGCTGTTCCACATTTAGAAAATAAGAATAGCAGCTGAGCTAAGGATGTTGCTGGAGAGTTAACTTATATATTTTGACTTTTAAGGGCTTAAGTCAGACCCCCAACTTTATTTAAATGTATTTTATATTGAATTATAATAATCATCCTACTTACCTCCCATCTGCTAAGCTGCTTAGAAAATAAACAGTAGGTACTGCCTAAGCATATGCACTGCAAATAAACTGTCAGAGAGCCATTACAGGATTATTCTTTTGTTGTAGCTGTCACTGGGCGAGCTGTTCCTCATATGCTTGCTAAATTAGATGACTATTTTTTAAATACTCTTTGCTTTCTATGCCAAGGTGTCCCTGCTTACTTGTTTTATATAACGTGCTACTGAAATGAAATGGAGAAGCTTTACTCTGCAGCATTCAGTTCTGCCTGCCAGATGGCTGAGTGACTTCTGCCTCACAAGTCTCCACATTTTCATGCCCTGACAACTGGATTTACAAATGGTGTGATTTGAGTACCTTGAACTGAGAGGCAAGCACTGTTAAAACAAAAGGGAAAACCCCCAAAACAAACAAGCAACCTCCCCCCCCTAATCAAACAAAAGCTGCTACATGCCTGTTCTCATTTAGTTTTAAGTCTCTGATGAGATCTGTAGATACTTCACTCCATGCCAGTCTGGTCAGAACTTCCTATGTATTATCTTGACCCTACAGAAATCTCTCCTGGTTGTACTCACTGACTGGGATCTCTAAGTAAGCAGAGATGTTTCTTTCAAAAGTCAAGTTTTATTTCCCTTCACCATCACTTTGAGGATGTTTCACAAGAAACTATCCCCAGAACTTACATAAATAAATATTTTCTTTAAAAAGAGAGGTATTTATCAATAGCTAAATTAATACTGTCTAATGTTCCACAGAAGACAGTTACATGAACTGTCCAAAATTAATGGTGGATGAGAAAATACTGTAGAAAGAGAGACTTAAGCCCATTAGCCAAAATTTTCTGTTTGGTTTATGGAAAAAGCATGGATTTTGGAGATTAAGAATCACAAACAAATGAAGCCCAAATCTGATATGTATCAGCCAATGGAAACAAGAAAGGTTGTAGGTAGCAAGATTTCTGAAATAGGATGGGTTTTATTTTCCTTTCTAAATAGCAAGGGGAATTGTTTGGTTTTACAGTTTCAATAATAGAAAAAAAATGTGGCATTTCACTTCAAGTCAATCTCTGTGGCTTGAGTCTTGTCAGACAGGTCATGCTTTTTTTTTTGCCTTTTTATTTGGTTTTTTTTTTGTGTTTTATTGGTTGTTTGTTTTTTTTTGGGGGGGGGGGGTGGTGTTTTGTTTCTTTGTTGGTTTTGGGTTTTGTTTTTCTTTGCATTTGATTTACCTGAAACGAAGCTGGATTATTTGAGTTAGAGCACTGTGCAGAAGAATATGTTTTCACCAAACTCAGTCCTAGCAATCCCTGAGGACCTCTTATCTCTCTCTTCGTAGTAGGTGCTGTGCTGCTAGTTTAGTGCATCAGAGAACCTTAAGCTTGTCTTAACAATATCATTAAATCACTATATTGCTGTGAAAAACCTGAAGTGAACAAATCACTGTCTTCAATGATATTGTTCCAAGAGTGTTTCCATCTTTGCCCTGTAATGATCCTGCTGTAGGAATGGACGTTTCCACGTAATGGGAACGACTACCAGGCATAATAAACTTGCAGGGGTTGATACCAGTGCTGTAGTAAACATTTGGAAAAGAACACTTCAGTCTCTCTTGACAGTAGGCTTACATGATGACAGACCTCAGCAGTTCTTCAGCTAGTACCTTCTGCTATGTCAGTGTCTATTTCTCTTCCTGCTTGCCTGAACTGGAGAGCTCTTTGCCAGTATCAGATAGCAATGGCTTGTCTTTAAATCTTCTGACTCTTTGGGTGTAGGAAATGTCTGTCTTGTGTTGAGGAGGCAAATAACAACGTGTTGGTTAACTAAAAATAATGTATTGTAATCTTAACTCATCTGTTAAGATTTCACTTGTTAACAGTTATTTATTAACTCAAACAGCTATCTATGGTTTGTCACCTGCAGCAGTTATCCCACTGGCTTCCACTGAGCCAGCCTACAGTTGTCCTGTGGTTTGATTTTTAGCTTGTGATACTAATAGGAAGTTTTGGAAATCAAATGTGTTGCTGAAGTCCTGAATCTCATCCTTACTTCTGATCCCCTACTGGCCTCATTCTCTTAAAATCTTGCTTCCTCTCTACCCTTCAGAGGATGCTTTCCTTATAATTGCTGGGTTATAGTTTGCCTAGAGGTCTCTAACTGCTCCTAGCCTCCTGCGGCTGAAGTTCTTGTTGTAAAGATGTTTTATTTCCCCTTGAAAAGTGTCTATTTCATGACTTTTGCAGCCTTGCTTAAAAGTAAAATTGGACAGTAATCCTTCAGAGTGCTTAGATAAGCCCCTCAGGGAATGATAATGATATTGGCCATTTTCTAAATAGCTGAAACATAGCTTCTGTTTGAAGGAGCCATTAAAGAGATGAGTAATCACTGGTGACAGATCTTCACAATGGTGTTTCAACAACTAATTAGGATTGTTGTCACAGTTAGTGGCATTTCTTCCTGGTAAAGCAGCATGCAAAGTAGCCCTTGTATTACAAAGTACTGTAGCTGACAGCCCAGAAGTTGTTGATGGCTATGAGGTCAGTGTGCAGCTGCCCAGAATAGTGAAGAAATGATTAAATGTCTGCAACCTTTGAGACAGAGATGTTCTCCAACTAATTCTGGTGAGACTTTGACATGTCATCTGGTGCTGATATGAAGAATCTTCCTAGACCTAGTTCCTTATCTAGGAAAAGGAAACAGAAGCCAGCAAAAAAAGAGTTATTAAAGCATAACCTTCATATTGTTCAGGATCTGTGCAGTAACTATGTTTTCTTGGGTGGGAAAATGCATTATCATGTTTCTCAGGCTCACAGTCCATTTGGAAGTGACAAAATGAAAACAGAGTAACTGGAAAAGTAAAGACATTTTTCCCTGACTCCAAATATCTTCCCTTTTTTAGTGGCAGCCACAAGTTTTGCCTTTGTTAATTCAACAGCTGATTAAAAGAACAGTCTTTCAGCTTTCCTGCTTTCTTTAGTGATAGTAGTGTGTCACAGTTAGAAAAGACTAGAACACTAAAACAATAACAGAGTATATTTGTTGGATTAATCATAGTGTTTGGAGAGATCTTGTGTTTTCTGAAAAGGTTTTCACTTTTTTTTTTTCAGATGTAAACAAAAAAAGGAAATGTGCTAATCTAATTCCTTGAGGTAGTAAATCAGAATACTTCTCCTAGTGGCTTGATTAATTCCAACACCTGATTGCCTTGAATAAGCCAGGGCAAAGTCAGCTTTTTCTTGTGACAAAAGTTTTTTCATTAACACTTTATACTACTATGGAGATGAAAAAAAACATCATTCAGCCTGCAGAATAGAAGGCTGCTGGGAGATCTTCTAGCAGCCTGCCAGTATTTAAAGTGGGCTCTGGGAGAGCTGGAGAGGGATTTTTGGCAAAGGCATGGAGAAATACGATGAAGAGTAGTGACTTTCAAATGGAAGAAGTTGAATTTAGATTAGACTTTAGGAGGAAATTCTTCCCCATGAGGGTGGTGAGGCACTGGAACAGATTGCCCAGAGAGGTTGTGGAGCCAGGAAGTGCTGGTAGCCAGGTTGGATGGGGCCTTGAGCAAGCTGGTCTGGATGGAGGTGCCCCTGCCCATGGCAAGAGGGTTGGAATTAGGTGGTCTTTAAGGTCCCTTCCAACTAAGACTATTTTATGATTTTGCTAGTTTCCTCTCATTATGTCACTTGATATTAGGGAGAAGAGAGTAGCCTCCACTTTGCTCCAACCTTCTTTCATGTAGCTGTAGAGAGCAATGAGGTCTTCCCTCAGCCTCTTCTCTAGAGTAAACAACCCCAGTTCACTCAGCTGCTCCTCACCAGACCTGTTCTTCAGACCCTTCACCAATTCTGTTGCCCTTTTCTGGACCTGTTCCAGCATGGCAATGTCTTTATTGTAGTGAGGGTCCCAAAACTGAACCCAGGCCTTGTCAGTAGTGTACAGGGGAAGAATCATTTTCCTCATTCTGCTGGTCACACTATTCCTGATCCAGGCCAGGATACTGGTGGCCTTTTTGGCCACCTGGGCTCACACTGGCTTATGCTAAGCTGGCTGTCAGTCAGCACACCCAGGTCTTTTTCTGCCTGGCATTATCTTGGGGGTATTGGTTACTGAAAGATTCAGGTTAAATACACAATATGTGACATAAGTTTAAAGAGCTTTTGAAAGACATGGCAGGAGCACGGCATCTGTGACCTTTTCTAAAGCTATGTAACTTTGTCTCTGCTCCTTATTTATATGCTGTGGATTGAGGCTGCAATTGACAGTGAAACTTCAGTGGAACCAGCATTCATTTCACCTTGATGTTAACTTTGGAAAAGGCAATTTAATTTCTTCCTGCAAATATAGGAAGATTCATCCCTTTGTTATCTTTATGTATTCAGACATTTGAGAGGGAAACGCTTTCTATATTAACTAAGATTTCTAATGACTCTTCAATGGCTACAAATGTCTTTCCTGGGAATGGAAATCTAGATGCTTCTAGAGAATTGGTGCATTTAAAAACTTCAACTACAACATGGTCCTTCAAAGGACAAGTCTTTGTAGGATTGCTAAGTCCAAATTTAACCAGAAGCTTGTATAGAACTTCAAACTTTTATCACTACGTTTTGTACCTACCCTAGCAGTGACCTGAATGTCAGAGTGAAAAGTAAACTTGGCCCTAAGGACAAATAGCTGTAAAGATTGATTTAATAGAATCATAGAATTGTTAGGGTTGGAAGAGACCTCAAGGATCATCTAGTTCCAACCCCCTTGCCGTGGGCAGGGACACCTCACACTAGATCAGCTTGCTCAGAGACACATCCAGCCTGACCTCAAAAACCTCCAGGGATGAGGCTTCTACCACCTCCCTGGGCAACCTGTTCCAGTGTCTCACCACCCTCATGGTGAAGAGCTTCTTCCTAACATCCAATCTGAATCTACCCATTTCTAGTTTTGTTCCATTCCCCTTAGTCCTATCGTTACCTACCATCCTAATAAGTCCCTCCCCAGCTTTCTTGTAGGCCCCCTTAAGATATTGGAAAGTCACAATAAGATCTATTTGGAGCCTTCTCTTCTCTAGACTGAATAGCCCCAACTCTCTCATAGGAGAGGTGCTCCAGCCCTCCAGTCATCCTTGTGGCTCTTCTCTAATAGCTTTAATTCTCTATCATTTGCCAGAGTTTTGGGGAATATTTTACATAAGTATATATTTTTTATCTATATTTTAACAATTAACTTCAGCTAAAATAAAATTTTCTTCCTGTGCCTTTTGCCTTCCCCACCCTTATATACTGTTATATCAGTATCTTGTGGTATTAAGGCTGCCTCCTTGTTGGTTCAGTCTTTTCAGTTGGTTCATGCGTAGTTCATTGTGTATGACTGCAGAGTTTCTACATTGTAGAAATATGGTGCTTTAAATAAAATTCAAATGTCTGAGTTCCTTTTCTAACTATTGCACTTACAATATTGCATCAGTATCATACCTATCAGAAATTATATCACTGTGTATCTGGAACATATAACGTATGGAATATGGAATATAGAACACACAATTTGTCCTGGATGACATGGGGTATGTATGGTGATATCAAACCTTGAGCGGAGTGTTCAATTTTGGGGCCCACACCACAAGAAAGACATTGAGGTGCTTGAGTGGGTTCAGAGAAGGGCAACAAAGCTGATGAAGGGCTGGTGAGGAGTAGATGACGGAACTGAGGTTGTTTAACCTGGAGAAAAGGAGGCTGAAAGAACTTGCTCTCTACAGTTCCTCGAAATTAGGTTGGATCTAGGTAGGTGTTGGTCTCTTCTCCCTAGTAACAAGTCATAGGATGAGAGGAAATTATCTCACTTTGTGCCAGGTGAGGATTAGGTTGGATATTAGGAAATATTTCTTCACTGAAAGGGTTGTTAAGCCCTGGAACAGGCTGCCCAGGAAGTGGCCCAATCATCATTCCTGGAGGTTTTTAAAAGGTGGTGTGCAGATGTGGTGCAGAGGGATGTGGTTTAGCAGTGAACTCGATAGTGTTTGGTTTATAGTTGAACTTGGTGATCTTAAAGGTCTTTTCCAGCCTAAACGATTCTATGGTTCCGTGTTGTGAATAATGAAAGGAAATAATTCTGTGTGGTTTCTCATTCTTCCATAATTAATATTCCTCTCCAGATTTCAATAGCAAGATAGAAGCTATTGAAGAGCTGCTTATAACCTGACAGAAATCCTTTCAGAGAGCAAGTTTGCTGCATGCTCTGCATTCCTCATTTCGTAGGAGGGACTCTGAAGAAGAACATCCTGTTTCACTCAGTGTGCAGTTGTGATTCTGATACATGATTTCTCTTGTGGCATATAGCTAAGTTTTCAGGCCTTAGAAACTTAAGGCAACATGTCTTTAAAGTCAGGTACCTAAATGAGAGGCAAAGTGGTCTTTTGATGCAGAAATAAATGAGACTTCTCAAAAATTTCATTTGCCACTTTAGCCATGAAATTTCCTGGTCTTCAGAATCTGCTGAGATAGCTGGGGAAAGAAACTGGAGAGGAAAATGACAGAAATGGGAGAAGAAAACATATCTTTCAGAAAGATGATGACTCTTAACTGAAAGGAGGAAGGCTGGAAGTGGTTGAACTGAGGACCTGGCAGAGAGACTGAACATGCTGGAACATATCCAGAGAAGCGTCATGAGGATGATCAGAGGGCTGGAGCACCTCTCCTGTGAAGACAGACTGAGAGAGCTGGGGCTGCTCAGTCTGGAGAAGAGAAGGCTCTGAGGAAACTTTATTGTGGCCTTCCAATATCTTAAGGGGGCCTAGAAGAGAGGTGGGGAGGGTGTCAAGTAATGATAGGACTAGGGGGAATAAAACAAAACTAGAAATGGATAGATTCAGATTGGATGCTAGGAAGAAGCTCTTCCCCATGAGGGTGGTGAGACACTGGAACAGGTTGCCCATGTTGGTGGTAGAAGTCTCATCCCTGGAGGTTTTTAAGGTCAGGCTGGGTGTGTCTGTGAGCAAGCTGATCTAGTGTGAGGTGTCCCTGCCCATGGCAGGGGTGTTGGAACTGGATGATCCTTGAGGTCCCTTCCAACCCTAACAATTCTATGATTAGGGGAAAGAGTTAGAAGGGTCTGCTTAAGGAAAGAGAGGACACGACCTGGAAGCTGGGTAGGAAAGGAAAAATTGTACAGGCTGTTTTTGCATGTGTGAACCAGAAGGAAATTGGCTTTTTGGAGCAACTGGACTGGAAGAGAATCACATCAATTAGATTGACATCTAGAAGGTGGTAAATAGTAGCCTGTCAAAAATGGAGGTAGGAACAGAAGAGAACACAGCAGAACAAGAACATACATTAAATAATGCATCTGTATATTACAGTTTTGGAATCATTCTGATTGTAAGGTGAAAAAAGTCTCTGCAGAATGTTCAGGTGTAAGAATATTTTTCTTTCAAGATGAATCTGTTTTTTCTTTAATCAGATGAGGATTTTTTCTTTTTTTAAAGAAACTATGTAAGCCATTTTGCATGGAAAATACTTTTTATGGTTGTTTGGAGAGCTCTAGTCAGATCTAATGAAATAACCTTAATTACGTATCCATATGCTCCATCTCATTTATAAACAGTGGAGGGAAATTTTTGTTCTGCTGATACTGCTGTTGTTGTTACAGCCTGCTGCTGTGGGTGCCACTGAAGCAGTTAGTTCCCTTCTTTCCTTCTGTACTACATTGTTTTCTTAATTCCTGGAATGCTCTCTCTGTTCTGGGTAAACCCAACAGCCTTCTTGCAATGCTTGCTTATGAAAACACGTTTCTAAAGATCTATGACTGCAATAAAAGCATGTATGGTATCTAATGCTTGCATACACTTGCCCACCCCCATTTTTCTTGAAAATAGTCCTTGAAAAAAAACCCAAATAACCTAGGCTGGAAGCATATAAATAAACACAAACCATAGATAGCTGTGTGGGAATGGGTTGTATCTTTGTGGAAGACTAGTTGGGTTAATTTAGCAATATTCTTCCTGTCATGGTTTAACCACAGCCAGCAGCTAAGCACCACACAGCTGCTCTCTCACTTTCCACCCCAGCAGGAAAAGGGGAAGACAAAATGAAGTCTTTCTCAGCCAAAACCAACACTCCTCTTTAACTAAACAAACAAATAAAAACCTACTAACACCAAGTAGAAAACAAACAGCAATAAACCCAAACCAACCAACCAACCACCACCAACAACTGCAAACCCCAACAAAACATACAAAAAGCGAACAACAAACCCAAAAACATTTAAGCATTTGCCTGATTATTCAGTGGAATTTAGGAGTTTAGCAGCAATGCATCCAATTATTTGGTTTTGGGGGAAAAATTCCTAAAGCTTTTGCAGATTTTTATTTCAAGCCTAGGCGTTCTTTGAACTAAGAATACAGAAGACAGGAGAATGAAAATGATGCTTCTGCAGTAGCAAGGGAAGCACTACAGGTGTGATCTTGAATGCTTTTCCATTTCATTCCTCAGGATTCAAAGCATATCATCTCCATTGTCTTTGCTGAGCCATTTCCTTTTAGGAATAAACAACCCCAGTACAGTATCAGACACTAATTTATTTGGAAGCGATATTTGAAGGTCATCTAGTCCAATCTCCAGTTCAAAGCAAGTCAAGTTAATTAGTGGTGTGCTCAGTTCTGTCCTCAACACCTATAAAGAAAGAGATTCCATAGCATCTCTGGGCAGCCTGCTACTGTATTTGAACACCCTTGTGCTACAAGAAAGTTCCTTTCCCTGTACCAAATTGTGTTACTTGCTTCTCAGCCTGTATCTGCACCTCTGAGAAGAGTCTTGCTCTTGTCTTCAATCTATTACCAGGTCAAGTGTTTGTAGGCAGCAATAAAGTGCACTGTGAGCAGCAAAAGCACAATGATCATGTGAGAGGTAGCCTCAGGAGCTGAATGATAATGGGTGAGACCCTCTAGAGAGAGTGACCCACCCCCAGCAAACTTTTCAATTTATAGTGAGCATGATGTTTATCCCTGGAGATGTTGAAGAGGGGATTGGATGTGGCACTTGGTGACATGGTTTAGTAGTCATGAGGTCTTGGGTGACAGGTTGGACTTGATGTCCTTGAGGTCTTTTCCAACCTTATTGATTCTGTGATTCTGTTGGACAGCTTGAGTCAGCTGCTCTGGTTTTCACTCTTCCTACCTTCAGCACCTGGCTGACACAAAGCTGAGTCCCCAAATGAAACACTGCATGGGGTTATTCCATCTTAGATGCAGGACTTTGCATTCCCTGTTATTGTACTTCATGAG
Organism: Indicator indicator; assembly: GCF_027791375.1. Classification (NCBI taxonomy): domain Eukaryota; kingdom Metazoa; phylum Chordata; class Aves; order Piciformes; family Indicatoridae; genus Indicator; species Indicator indicator. The sequence continues at coordinate 8,464,727 of NC_072017.1, forward strand.
GTGTCTGTCACTCTTTCTTCACCCCTTTCAAGTTCCTCTGAAGAGCAGCCCTGAGGTACAACATATTGATTGTTATCCTCAATTTGGTGTTTGCAAAATTCCTCCAATTTGGTGCTAAGCTGTGGGAGGAGGTGTCAAAGTCCTGGCTGAAGTCCAGGTTTACTATAGCCATTGTCCTCCCATTGTCTGCAGTACCAGTTGCTCATCATGGATAGCAAAAGAGATGGTGAGAATAGAGTTGTCCTTGGTAAACCTGTACTGGTGGCTCTTCCATCACCCTCTTGCTATTCCTGGATTTAGAAATGCCTTCTAAGACACTTTGCCTGTCCTTGGTCACTACAAGGTCCAACATATGGAAAAGGAAGACAAGAACTAAGGGGAAGGAGCAGTTCACAGCTAGCTTTATGCCTTGATAAGGAAGGAAGCAATATGGAGAGGGAAATCCTCACTGTTTCACAATGGAAGGATGGGAGAAGGAAAAAAGGAAAATCTTTGTAATGTATCTGTGGCTTTCCTTTCTCCAGAGGAGACATTAGGCAGCAGCAAACTTTTGCTTTGCCTTAAACTGTTGAAGGAGAGTTGGATGCCTCATCTTGATGAAAAGCATGGAAATTATCTGCTAGTAAAGAGTGAAGAGTAAAAGATCTTCATTTCTTTTTTTCTTAACTTGGATTTCTAAACAATGAACCTTCTTAAAAACATACAATCAGAGTTTCATATTTCTATAGTGCTTTTAAAAACCCATGAATGGGCACTTAGTTTGAAAGCGAGGGAAGCACACACGCTCTCTTATCACGAGATTGCATACAGCAGTGCATAGATGTCAGAGTCAGAACAGAATTATTTTCACAGGAGTAAAGCAGTATCATTTTTCTCCAGCTTTGCAGGCTGACAAGGCATAAGAGCACAATAAAAATGGAGATTATCCATTTAAAAAGTGGTCTAAAAACATCTTACAATGTTTAGTTAGTTTAAAAAAAAATATGAAGGCGGAGAGGGAGAGAAACACAACCCATTTACAGTAATTGCTATCTTGCTGATACCCACAGAGGAAATGACATCCCTATTTCAAAGAAATCAAACAAGCCAAGAGAATCTAGGAACTCTGAGCTTCATAAAGAAAGTTTTCTTTTGTTTCTTTCTTCACTTCCAGGGGACTGAAGAGAAACTTTCTGTATGTTCACTAAGAACAAAATTTGTCTCATGGGACAGGGACAGAAATCTTACTGGAAGACTGAAATAGAACTTAGGAGGTTCCTGAGGCTTGTGTGGAGCCCCGTTGCAGGTTGATATCTTAACCATTCAAAGGCCAAATCATTCTGGTGCTTCAGTACAAAGTACTAAATGGGGCTGTGTCATTCAATGATGTGCCAGAAGTGTAACAGGCTTCATCTAATCATGATTTGAAATACCTAGCCATGGTTAACCTTTGAAATATTTGAGTCACTAATGGATTTCAGTTTCTAATAACAAAATATGATACCTGCAATATAGGTTTAGCCTCAGAAATACAGTTTGAACTTCTTGTAATTACTAGTTTACAAGAGGGGAAAAATAAGACGGAAGTGTATGTAGCACAAGGGGATTGGCACATTAAGCACTCCCTTCATATGAGGTCTTGGAGAGATTCTGCTTTGAAAGTGTGTTAGACATTGCAGGGATCTTATGTCCCTAACACACATCATCCATTTTGTCCAAAGTTCCTTGCCTGTATCACTCTGAGCAAGTATAAAAAGGGAAAAAAAAAAATGAATTGAAGGTAAACAAAATAAATCCTGCCCTTTCCTCATCCTCAAATAAAATTCAATACCTCTATCAATAAACATATAATTTCAAACCAACCAACCAAGAAACTCACAAATAGTTCCTCTGAATTCATAATTAATTTCATTCGAGACCCTGAGCAGGGATCTAGGATTCTCTTGAGTCAATGAACTTTAAATGAAGGTACACAGAAAGAGCAGGAAGCTTTTTGAAGCTTCTTATAGGAGCCACACCAGCAGCCCCCTCACCTAGTATGAAAACCTTACTAGATATAAATCCAGTACAACTGCTCTGCTAGAAATAAAGCTCAGAGAAATGGGTATCTTCATAAAATCATACTAATCATTACTTATTTTTTCCCCCTCCCCTAGCTAAAAATCTCACTGGTGTAAACAGAAGCCCAATTTGGCATTCTTTGAAGCTGTGTCCTCTTTCGTGTGTGCTGATGACATTTTTTCCCAGACATCTACTAGTGCAATGATGAAAAGGAAATTGAAGCACCTCTTGTAAGAGGAGAGGCTGAGAAACCTGGGGCTGTTTAGCCTGCAAAAGAGCAACCTGAGAGGGGATCTTCTCAATGCTGATGAACCTCTGAAGGGTAGAGGGCAAAAGGATAGGACCAGATTCTTTTCAGGGGTGACCAGTAAAAAAAAAAAAAAAAAGGGCCAATGGGGACAAACTGGAACTCAAGAGGTTCCACCTGAACTTGAGGGAAAAAAAATTCTTTCCTGCAGAGGTGTCAGAGCACTGGATCAGGCTGCCCAGGGAGTTAGTTGTTTGTTTTGTTTTATTTGTGAGGGTCATTTAAAACAAAGCAGCAAAACTTTTTTGTAAATTGATTGATCTGAGGTTACTGCTAGAGAGATCCAGGAGAATAAAAACTTAGATGACAAGTTATTTAAGGATATCATGAAAATGATGTAGCTTGGATATTGGACATCAATGAAGAGTCTGAGCAGATGACAGCCTGATTATGTGTCTGAGAAACTACTGTGTTAAACTATATTTAAGAGTAGGAGGGAGAATAAGGGATTGGGAGGTGAAAACATTAAGAGATTCATTTTTTTAATTTCTTTTTTTTTTTTTTTTTGAACATATGAAACTTTAATTCATAGCTAGCCATCCATGAAATCAAAAGTCAGAAAGATAAGCCAACATCTTCCTGATGGCCTTGAAAGAGAAAGGGTACTTTACTAAAGCTGTAAAAACCATTCATTTCTTGAGGGGGAGTCAGGGAGAACTTCAGACCCCTCCACATATATGTATTTACATAATTGTATGCTGCTAAAAGCATTTAGAGTATGAATACAAGTTCCCCAATTTACAAGTTTGCCTCCACACAGTGATTATATGGTAGTGAGCAGGAATATAAAGGAGAAATATTTTAGTAGTATGTAAATTTTTGATCATTCTTTCACAAATTTAAGTGGTTGGTTGCTTCCCCAAAAGGTTTGTAATAGTCACTATTATGGTAACTAGCAAAGATTTTGCTTTGCAGTATAGGAAGCTCCCAAGACAAATACTTATTTTTATTCCTTTATATCAATATTTATACATCCTCAGTCAATGATCAAACTTTTCATGGTGCTAAGCACAACACTGAAGAACAGTTCTTTCCCTCAGAGATGAGGTCAGCAGCGTCATAGAATCATAGAATCAGTCAGGGTTGGAAGGGACCACAAGGATCATCCAGTTCCAACCCCACTGCCATGGGCAGGGACACCTCACACTACATCAGGCTGGCCACAGCCTCATCCAGCCTGGCCTCAAACACCTCCAGGGATGGGGCCTCAACCACCTCCCTGGACAACCCATTCCAGGCTCTCACCACTCTCATGGGGAAGATCTTCTTCCTCACGTCCAGTCTGAATCTCCCCACTTCCAGCTTTATTCCATTCCCCCTAGTCCTGTCACTACCTGATAGCCTAAAAAGTGCCTCCCCAGCTTTCTTGTAGGCTCCCTTCAGATACTGGAAAGCCACAAGAAGATCACCTCAGAGCCTTCTCTTCTCCAGACTGAACAACTCCAACTCTTTCAGTCTGTCCTCATAGGAGAGGAGCTGCAGCCCTCTGATCATCCTGGTGATCCTTCTCTGGACACCTTCCAGCATGGCCATATCCCTCTTGTAATAGAGGCTCCAGAACTGGATGCAGTACTCCAGGTGGGGTCTCACCAGAGCTGAGTAGAGGGGAAGAATCACCTCCCTTGACCTGGGCTACACAGCCCAGGCTCTGGTTGTCTTTCTGGGCTGCAAGTGCACACTGACAGCTCATGTTGAGCTTCTCGTCCACCAGGACCCCCAAGTCCCTCTCCCCAGGGCTGCTTTCTAGCCAGTCACTGCCCAGCCTGGATTTGTGCTTGGGATTGCCTCGACCCAGATGCAGGACCCTGCACTTGGTCTTGTTGAACCTCATGAGGTTGGCTTGTGCCCACCTCTCCAGGTAAATAAGTAATGAATGGGAGTAAAATCTTTTATGTCTCCTCTGTTGTCACTAAAACTTCGTCCTTTCCATTGCTGCCTACTTAAATGCAACCTGCAGTCCATTGGAAATGATATCATGAGAAAGTCAGAAACTTCCACAGGAACTGTTAAGAACACTAACTGCAGCAACTAATGATCATCACCATGTCATTTGCAGATACATGTAATTTGCCAAGAAAATGCTGAAAAGTGAAACAAACTAAGATTTAAAAAAAAAATTAGAAAAACCCAAGGAAACTAAAGCAACAACAACAACAAACAAACAAAGCCAAACAAAAACCCCGAAAAAAACCGACAAGAAAAAACCCCAAACTCAAACCAAAAGAACCCAAACAAAACAAAACCAACAAACCCACTCCCCCATGCTCCCCCTCCCTGAAAAAACAACCACAAAAACAACCCAAAAAAACCTACCCAAATAAACAGCAACCACCTAACCCAGAACTAAGCTTTGTTTACAATATGTTTTTCTCTTGAAAAGTGAAACTTTAAAAGCAAATAGTGTCAGGTTCTTCTGGAAGATGAAAAAGACATTACAAGCTTGATTTTGATCATGTACAAGGCCACTCAAGAATGTCTTAAACTGACATGAAAAAGAAATATTTCTGTTTTCTTCCTTGTTTTTGTACCAGATGAAAAGAATGCTTTATTGTACTAGGTGTCTTGGTGAAGAGCAGAGGTCTAGCTATGATAGATAACAAGCAACAACTCGTGTGCAGTTTCTGTCCTGCATTTTAATTCTATTGAAAAACCTCAATAATAATTCTATGAAAATCTAGACTATGTTTTAGTGTCCGGATGTTTAAAAACACTGCAGTCACTTTTGAGTAATCAGTTTTTAGATACATCACATTTACTCATCAGCGTTGGGCAAACATTTCCCCCAAAGGCTGTGGTGGAATTTCATGCTGAGGAAGTGATCTGAATGCATATCTAGGTATACATTTGAGAGTATACATTTGAGAGGCATTTGGGAGAGAAATCAGATCCTCATTTCTACAGCAAATAAAATCCCCCATACATCTTTATCTCTGCAGCAAAAGAAGGGGATCTGCTTGAATGCTTCTCGGGTCCCACAGTGACTTTAAATGAAAGCAGCATCCTTTTGTCTTATTTGAGAATCAATCAGTACTGTTTGCTGCTGAGGAATATCTGTGACAAGGGACAGCTGAGACACCTAGAAAAACATTTACTTTTCCATTCTACGGGTGTTACTGTCTTGGTTTTTATGCATCTGGGAGAACATTAAATACTTTGCCGCTGACTGAGTGCTTTATGAGATCATTTTTGTGCTAGAAGTACTCCAGATCCAAGTGTTGGTTGTCTCATGCATGTATAATATTACAGAAAGTAAATTATTTTTCAGTTGATTAAACAGAAAGTTTTTTTTTAATTTTATGTTTTATTTTTAGAGTGTATGTTCACCCATCACTAAAAGCGTGTAGGTATCGTGTCTTTTTCCCCAAAACACTCCTGTGAATTGGGACTACATTCCTATAAAAATCCATGGGAGACTTCTGTTTAGCTGTTTCTTGCCATGCACAAAGAGACATGTGCAAGGAGATGCACAGTTTCTGAACTCAGATGAGTGAGTTATTAGGTTTTACAGCCAGGAGGTAGCTAGCACTAACAAGCCAGGATATACATCACTGTGCTTACCACATCCAGTGAGGCAGTGGATGAGTTCTACAGTTAGAGGCAGAAATGTTAGACTGGAATATTACTTGGCTTATCCAGGGCTCTATCCATTTGTAGCGTATTCCTTTATTCTTTTATTTTTTTTAATTTAATATATTCTTGTGAGTGTTTCCCCTTCTTGGCAATACCATGATTCTTTCAACAATTTAATGTTTGTGTTTTTCAAATCTTTCATGGCTTTAGGTCATGGGCTTTTTCAGGCCCAGATTTTGTCTGTAGAGTTAACCCAACAGCACCTAGCTGTTCTGCACCAAACTAGGGGGTTCACAGAATCACAGAATGGTAGGGGTTGGGAAGGGAACTCTGGAGAACATGTAGTTCAACTCTCCTGCCAGAGCAGGGTCCCTTAGAGTAGATTTCACAGAATGAGTCCAGAGATGGAGACTCTACAACCTCTCTAGGCAGCCTTGTCCAGTGCTCTACCACCCTCAACATAAATAAGTTCCTCCTAGTTTTTATATGGAGCTTCCTATGTTCAAGTTTGTGCCCATTATCCCTGGTCCTGTCCCTGGGCAGTCCCATCCTCCTGACACCTACCCTTGAAATATTGATAAGCAGTGATAAGATTCTCCTCAGTCTTTTCCAGGCTAAGAAGCACCAAGTCCCTCAGCTTTTTGTCATGAGGGAGATGTTTTTGTCCCCTGATCATCACCGTAGCCCTTTGCTATTCCCTCTCAAGCAGTTCCCTATCTTTCTTGAACTGGGGAGCCCAGAACTGGACCCAGTAACTCCAGATGAGACCTCACTAGGGCAGACTAGAGGGAAGGAGAGCCTCCCTTAACCTGCTTACTGCACTTTTACAACAGGATACCACTGGCCTTGTTGAATACAAGGGCATGTTGCTGGCTCATGGTCATCCAGGTGTCCACCAGGACAGAGCTGCTTTCCAGCAGGTCATCCCCAGTTTAATAAAGACCTTTGGGCTTAGAGCTACCCACCCTTGAGAGGTACTTTCAGAAAGCTGTGAAAAGGTATAACCACCTTCTTAAAAGGGTACAACGTTCCATCTACTCTGCTTTGGGACTAGCTTTTTAGGTATTTCTGTTGTTTTCAAAACTCTTCATTGACTTCACTTACTGGAGAAAAAGGCAGCAAAAGAGAGTTTTCCTTATTCTCTTCTAGAACTGTGGAAAACAATGACATAACCTCATGTTACTTTTGACATCAAAGAACTGGAAAAATCCAGACAGTAGAAAAGAGGCTTCAAACTTGAAAGAAGCTCAGCTGAGATGAGAAGTAAGGAAGAAATTCTTCCCCATGCGGTGAAGCACTGAACAGGTTTCCCAGAGAAGTTGTGGAGGCTTCAAGCCTGAATGTGTTGAAAGCCAGGTTGGATGGATCATTGAGCAAGCTGGTCTAGTGGGAGGTATCCCTGCCCATAGCAGGGGTTGAAACTAGATGATCTTTAAGGTCTCTTGCAATCCAAACCATTCTAGGCTTCTATATATTTTTTTTTTAAATTTTTATTTTTTAAAGAAAATGTAGTTTTTGGAAATATTCTTTTACTGTTTTGATGGAGTAAATTATTTTGTGTTTGGGAAACTTTCCTCCTTTAAATAAAACTGTCAATAACATTTGCTATTACTCCGTGTATTCACATTGGCCAGAATGGAGTCACCATCCCTGGAGGTGTTAAAAAAATGCTTTGATGTGGCACTTTAGGACACTGGTTTAGGGGGAATGATGGTGTTGGGTTAAAAATTGGACTTGCTGGGTTCAGAAGTCTTTTTCCAACCAAAACAATCCCTTGATTCTGTCCGAACCAAACGAAATTATATCTGATTGTTACTGAAAGTTGTCCTCTTATTGTAATTAGAGAATGAGAAGATACAGAATAGAATAGCAAGAAATGAAGAAATCCTTTGATTTCTACAAGGTCACACAGAGAAACATTGCTGTCACATGGACTGTGTCCTGTGTGTCTGGGGACAGATAGGTGTGTCTACCTGTGGCCTTTGGAGCAGTAATATTCCAGTTAATACCTACACACCAAATATCTTTGTAATCTGAAATGCTTGCATTATTCACTTCTTCAAAAAGACACTGGGGAAAGCAACTGAATTATATAAATGCAGACTTTCCCTGGGAATTTCTCCTGGTAATTTTTTTTGTTTAACATTTAATTCTCTTCAGAGGTAACAGAATCAAACCACAAAGTAGATGCAGAGAAAAATACTCAGATGCCAAACTGAAGCAAAACCAGCACAAAACAGGAGATCTGTTGGCAGCATGCAGCCTGTAAGTGGCTGCTTTTCAGCAGCTGCTTTGAGAAAAAGCAAATACTTTAAATCTGAAGAGATACATGACAGCAATAGTGAAGTATAACCTCTGGGCAACTTTAATTGAATAGGAGTAGATGAGCCACTCTTGCATGTCCCAGTTCAGTAAATCCTTTAAATGTTGCTGGGAATTTTAGTTGATTTTTCCTGTTTGATGCAGAAACATCTATTACACATTTAAAAAGTACACAAATATGCCACTGATCCTCTGGTCCTTGGTAAGGTGCCAGCCACTCAGTATCAGTGTTTGCACAAGCAGCTGGAGTTTTTCTGGACCTATTCCTGTCCTGTAGCTGGATGCCTTCCTGACTGTTTGCATTTAAAACCATAGAATCATAGGATTTTTTTGGTTGGAAAATACCTTTTATGATCATCAAGTCTAAGCAGTACCTAACTCTACCAAGGCTGGAGCTAAACCATTTCGTTCAGAACCACGACTCTGCAGCTTTGAAACATGTCCAGGAATGGTGAATCAACCACCTCCCTGGGGAGTCTGTTCCAGTGTTTGAGAACACTTTTAGTCAAGAAGTATCTTATAATATCCAACCTAAACCTCCCCTGATGCAACCTGAGGCAATCTCCTCTCCTCCTATCACTTGTTACTAAGGGGAAGAGACCAAAATCCACCTCACTACAACCTCCTTTAAGGAAACTCTCTTCTTTCCCTGCACTTCATCATAAAATCATAGAATGACAGAATCATTAAGGTTGGGAAAGACCTTTAAGATCATTGAGTCCATCCATAACCCAACTACCATGACCACTAAACTATATCCTAAAGCACCATATGCACCTCTTTTTTTTCGTTTGTTTGTTTTTTGTTTTTTTTTTTTTACTCCACCACCTCCCTGAGCAGCCTGTTCCAATGTCTGACCAGTCTTTCAGGAAAGAAACCTCCCCTGGCCCAATTTAAACCCGTTTTCTCTCATCCTGTGAGGTAGTTTATATCTGTAAGCTTCATAGGCTGAAATGGACACATGCTTGAATCACATTTTAATTTAAGAAGATTTGGAGATAAGTTTAATAGGAAGGATGGTCCAGAATGTGCAGAATGAGCTGTTCTGTGCATTTTTTTCAGGCTTACTAACAGATGTGAAGAAATCTCTAGGTTACAGTAATCTGTTGTTTTCTCTAACATAATTATTGTTGTATCAGTGGCTAGAGCTGTTCTCCGTAGGAAAAACAAAACAAAAAGCATATTTTTGTGGTATTAAAATAATGCAGTTAGCAAGATGAATATGAATCTGTATGGAAAGGATTTGTCTGCCAGGATACATTGCTTACTTAAGAAAATTCAGCAGTGTAGAAGTGATTCTTCTTTTCTAATTTTGTGTTTCATTATCTACTGAGCAGGTAGGTTTTGTTCTCACTCTTTATTGTACCTAATAAGAACCTGAGTGACAGGTTTATGCCTTTGGAATAAGAGTATAAACCTACAATGGACCGTATTATACACAGTGGGGTGTTTTGTTGTTTTGTTTGGTTGGTTGGTTGGTTTTTGTTTTGTTTTGTTTCTCTCCATAGAGACTATCATCAGAAGTCAATGTTAGAATCATGGAAACCTAGGCTGGTTTAGGTTGGAAGGGACCTTCAAGGTCATTTAGCTCCAACCCCCTGTCATAGGCAGGGAATTTCCCATAAGACCAGCTTGCCCAAGGCCCCAGCCAACCTGGCTTTCAACACTTCTAGGCTTGGAGCTTCCAGAAAAGGCTTCTCTGGGCAATGTGTTCCAGTGCCTCACCACCTCTCAAGGGGAAGAATTTCTTCCTCATGCCTAATCTCAATCCATCTTCTTCTAGTTTAAAGCCGTTACCCTTCATCCTGTTGTTCAATATCTTTGTCAAAAGCTCCTCTTCAACTCTTCTGGATGCCACTATGTTACATGATCTCAAACTGAAAAGAAAGGACAAAGCTAGTTTAAAATTACTTATCTTTATTTTACCAGCTTCTAATAAAGGTTTGTCATATCCTACAGGGTTAACAAATGAGCAGCTTAATCCAGATTATAGTAAAGATATAGAAAAGTATAAGAAATGTAAGTAAACTGTTTTGTAACAGTAGCCTTTACTTGTGAAAAGTAAATGTAAAATGCTCCTATACTCTCCTCTTATTCTCTCTCCTCCTCTTTCTCTTCCTATATTTTCTTATTCAGAAGCTAGAGAACTGTATTTTAAGTAACTAATTGGAGCAAGAACTAACCTTCAACAGAAAGGAACAAATAATGGTTTGATCTTCTATGAAGGGTGATGTTTAATGATGCTGAGACTGAAGGAATATGAAATGTTGAAAAAAAATTAGAGAAAACACTTAAAAATGGCTTTAATAGAAAAATTGTTTATGGTTAAGGATGGCATCAGTTTATCATAGTTTATTGATTTTGATCATGTCATTTCCCATGGAGGCTGTATGATGGAGAAAGGCTAGCAAAATCATGCTGGAAAAAAATAATCATTAGAAAAAGTCACTCTTTCAGCCAAACTTCCCAACACAACTTTAGATACGTGTGTGAAGCTGGAAGAAATGAAAAGATTTAGCTGCTAGCTCTTGAGGTTTGTAATGCACTTTTATTGTCCAACAGACAATAACAGTCCAGCAGACACTCCAATTTTTACAACACTGAGATGGAAAACCAGCTTCTGTATTTCAACAAAATGTCCCTATCATCATTTCTCCTTCTCAGCTCTGGAATGAATGAATTAACTGTTCTCTATTCAATTACACATTAAGGAAGAAAAAAGAAGTGGGAATGTAGACTAGAAAAATTAAATCCTTTGAAGATTATTTCCACTGTTAACTAATTTTCTTTTGTAGCATTAAACTCGGAGATCTGAGAACTGAAAGCTAAAGACCCAGTTCCAAAATCTATAGGCATATATCTAATTAAAATCACATAAAATCACCAAAGTTTGTCCTCAGTGAAATGAAATGGAAGCTGTGGAAAACAAATCCAGCAAAAAGCACTTGCTGCTACTACACAAGTGGATGTTAGCTTTATAAGGGAGTCAGCAGTTTTAACAAGCAGTCTCTTCTGAAGGACTATAAAGTGTTTAAGGATAGAGCTGCTGGTTGGTTTAATTTGATTCCTCATCACTGCAGGTTTAGTTAGATATCTCAGATAAGTATAAGAAAAACCCAACCATATTGACAAAAAATATTGACCTAGCTAAAAGATAAAAAAATTGAGATTAAAGCAGGACATGGAAGAATGTGGCAGGAAAAAATAATTGGATTCTTATTCTGCAGACACTCAGTTCTAGTACTTCAACAATACTTGATGCTGAAGTTTAGTTTAAATTTTCCTTTAATTTCAGCTCACCAGCTAATTATGTATTTTATACCATATTAAGTAATATCTTACAGACATTTTTATCAAACTGCTTCTTCCTTGCCTGCTCCTCTGCATCTTCAGCCCACACAAAGGTCATGGTCACAATAATCGGTTAGAAACAGTTGGAAATTTCTTCCAGTGTTTTGGTTTGGTTGGGGTTGGTGTGGTTGGGTTTGTGGCAGCTCCATTAAAAGCTTTAAATACCCAGAATCCTCCCAAAAGGAATAATTTTTGCTGCCCAACATTTTGTGCAACCTATCAAACCTTCTCTTTTAAGATAGCACTTTACAGTTGTGAAAATCTTCCATTTCCTGCGCCACCATCAGCAGTTCTAATCACTGTTAGTAGCTGATGTGTTTGTGTTCCTCATAATGCTCTTTGACATTTCTCTGTCAAACTCGTTCTACTTTCTGACCTTCTGGAGCTGTTCTAAAAAGAACACAGTAAATATTTGAAGTTAAGAATTTGGTGTAAGTCCAGTGGATCTTTTAGCAGTCTTGACACTTTTGCTGGTTTAATAGAACAACCTATTTTGATTTGGATTCTCAAGAAAGAACATTTTCCTGTTCCACTGTATATGAAGAACTATAGAAAAAAGCACTTCCTATGCATTTGATCAAGCCTAAATTCTTATGGTATTTTCCTTCAACTGATGAGTGTATGCACGAGGGCATCCTTTAAGACTGCAAAGAATGCAGAGTTCCTCTGTTCCTATTTAGCTTCTGCAGCCTACCTGAAAACAGTAGGCAACACACTTATTTATTTTTTTCCCCAAGACTGGGAGCAATGATCACCTCCTGTGTATGGAAACAGAACTATCTCTCAATTTATGAACCAAGCTCTTTTTGTTTTGCTTTATTTCCCTTTCCTCTTTTCTTTTTTTTTTTTTTTTGTTGTTGTTGTTCTGTATATTTCATTGTTGACAAAAGGTATTTTTCTTTGTTTAACAATTTCCATGGAGCCTGGAATGGAGATATGGGTAACAGTGCAGGTATAACTGATAGTTGAATGTTTGTGTGGGTTTTTGGTGTTTGGACTGGGTTTTGTGGTAGTTGGGTTTGGGGTTCTTTTATTATTATTTTTTAAATTGAGATGGATGTCCTTTATACCTTTGAGAACACCATCTAAAGCTAGCCAATTCTACACAAGTTGTTCTGTCGTTCAACTAATTTTGTTTAGGGCTTTATTTTCTTGCCTTTTTCCTAGAAAAATCCCTAGGCAAGTAGTAAACACTAAGAAATGTCTCTTCATTTTTAAAAGAATGCAGCAAGAATGAAAATGAGGGAAGGGGAGCAGGGGTGGGGAGGTGGTTGTGGAAATTGAGAGCCACTTTGAGTGTAGGTCAGCTTACTTCTGTTCACATAATCCTCATTTTCTACCCATGAAAGTCCAGCCCCACATGCATTAAGTTTTGGACTCTGCTGATAACAGTTGGAGGTAGCAGAAACTGAAAGAGAACAAGCCATGTGCTGTCACATCTCCAGAGTAATTTCTTTAAAAAAAAAAAAAAAAAAAGATATTCTTTTGAAGTGAGGTTTTAGCCAGGAAGAGTCACATGAGCAGAGAAATACTTGCACAAACTGGGTAGCAGAAAAACTCAGAACAAAAATTAAGAATGGATTAAGAATAATAAGAAATCGATATTTGGAAGGTGACCATGGGATTTTATAGGTGACAGGGTATTATTTTCCCCAGCAAATGTGGCATGTGGCACAAAAGATCTCCCCATCTTGTGAAACTATTGAGAGCAAAGCAGTAGAATGCACTTGGACAGTTTCCTAAGGTTATTTGCTTTTGTATGAGCTATTCAAATGCCTAACACTCTGTGCTCTACAGAAAAGCTGATATCTCCACATTGTAGCTGATTACTTCTGGCACAGTCTTATTAAGCCTTGTCATTTACGACTCCAAATTTGAATTCTCCAAGCATTTAAAACAGCAAACCGTACCTCATTCTGGATGTCTTATTTCTTTTATTGCCCCAATAATAATTTCTAGGCATTAGAGGTCATTTGTTAAATGTAGCTTTAAGAGCCCCATAAGCCTGAGCGTAGCTCCACAATGCTGTGTCCCAGGACTGCATTTCAGTACTACCAGGAGTGAAAGATGTGGAGAAAAATAGAGACAAAAGCTAAAATATTATCACTGCTCAGGTTTTCCAAGCAAAAATTTCTGGGGCTAAATCATGTTCCTAAGCACCACGTAGAGACTTAAGAATCACAGAATGTTAGGGTTTGGAAGGGACCTCAAAAGATTGTCCAGTCCAACCCCTCTGCCAGAGCAGGATCACCTATACCAGATAACACAGAAATGTATCCAAGTGGATTTTGAATATCTCCAGAGGAGACTCCACAACCCCCACCCCAAGAAGCCTGTTCTAGTGTTCCATCACTCTCACCCTCTGATGTTTTCATGGAACTTCCTATGCCTATGAAATAAATAAGCAGGTATTTTTAAGCTTCAAAATGCTACTGATAAATATATTAGCTGATACTATTGTTTATTTGTATGATGAATGATAGTTTATTTGCAGTATCAGCTAGTCTTTTAATCCGTAGCATTTTGATTTAAAATTTTTGGTTTGCTGTTTTTTTTGTGTTTGTTTTTTAATTTTTGAGAGGTGACAATATGAGCCCCAAGTTACTGAATCATTTCTCTAGTGTTTGTCCTCTAAGAGTAGAAATTAGTTTCTTCATAGCCAAGGAAGAACTGGGGCCATGCTGGCTTGGTTTTCAGCAGCTGCATTACCACAGTTAATCCATCGTGCCTCTCTCCAGACAAGATAGCTCTGCAGTGTGTTAGACATGCCTTCTGATTTATCTGATCCTCTTGCCTCTTCCAGCAGTATAATATCTTCAAAAGAGTAAAAGGTTAATTGTGGGCTATCTGGTACACTTTATCACAGGTGAACATAAATGTGCAGGTAGTTCCAGGAACTGGTGATTTGTAGGAGAGGATAAATTAGATTTATTTTTTTTTTTAATTTACTTTTGTGTGTGTGTGTGTCCAGAAAGAATATGTACTAAGAGAAATAATTAACTAAAGAGAAGTATGTTGAAATACAAAGAATACAAAATTGACACTGCACTTTGAGAGTGAGAATGAAACATTTTTTTACACATTGAGTATCTCACCCATTTCTGTTTTAAATGATCTGGAAATACTCAGTGTCAGTGTAGAAGGCCATTTGGTTGAACCAGAGTGGATGAAGAACCAGCTAAAAAGGGACTTATCTCTCAAAGTGTTTGGCAAGTTTCCTGTTTTGCACCAAAGCACTGCTGATGGATGTGTTGTGACTAAGCAACTGGCTCAGATGGGTCTTGTGGCTTTCAGCACCCGCTGAGCAGGTGTAGGGGTGCTAGGTCACTGATTTTTGAGAGGGTCTTGTGTGATAGGAACCCCAAAACAGCCCTCTTGCACACTGAGCCTGCACCAAACCGAACCGTGCATACTGTCACCTGGCACCACACTCACCGGGCTTGTGCATGAAGCTTCCTGAACTGGGCAGGAATCTCGGGACTCATTCTGTTTACAAATGGTATCATTGGGAGCTAGAAAAGGAGGATCCTCTCTCTGAAACTCCCTTCCACCACCAAATCATGAGGAACAACAACAGAGAAGGACCTCTCTTTACCAACCCATTGGGAATGCCAGACCTGCAAAACATTGTTGGATCTTCCATAGCAATGACTTTTGTTGCAATCTATAAAGACACCTTAGCTTATATTTCTATACATTTCTTATAGTTTCTCCTTTCTTATCTTGCACCTCTCTTTTGATAGTAATAAACTGTTGGACATTTGACTCATTTGTGTCTTATCTCACTGTGGATGAAACAGGACCAACCCTCCGAGCGAAGTGGAATGGGACAGTAAGCCACATGCCATAGGCACTAGAACAGTGTTACATGCAGCAGGAGAACACATGAGTAACCCAGATATCCACTTATAGCTAACTACAGTTGGATAATTTTTGTGTAAACTTCTACATAAGCCTTTCTTTGCTCAGTTTGCTGCTTTCCAGAAATGTCCAAAGCTCTTAAGAAGCTGTCAAGTGCAACAGAGTAGCTGCATGGCTGAAGCGTTCCAGGCTCTTGGGTTAGTGTCTCTGCTGGCAATACCTTTTGCAGTGGTGCCACACCATTTTATTTCAGTCTAGCATGAGCAGCCCCCTTGAAAAATTGCATTCCAGTACAATGCTTTGTTTGTGTTTTATGTTTAATGTAATTACCATTCTCTTTCCTGATAAATAATATTTTACAGTGAATTTACAGTGGCAATTTCCATTACCTTGTGGCTCACAAAAGCTAATCTGTTGAACAATTTCAGTTGTGCTTTTATTTATCTTGATTTACAAGGTATCATTCATTGCTTCCTCACAATTCTGTTATCTCTTTTAGCAGACTGCTCAAGGGTCTGATTTCATTCTACAGATTTTAAGCATCTAGAAATTAAACATATAAAATAAACTAGTTATGTTTATTCTGCTAGACACAGCTAGTTACACAGAGAGAGAATAGATGATTAGTTTGCTATGTTTTAGAGGGATTTTTATGTATTAAAATAAATTATCCTTATAAGGTGCTGTCTCTCAGTTGATGGCAAGTGGAACCTAAGTCTCATCATTCAGAAGCTTAATTTTTAGATATTTATAATGATGCAATATTTGGATACCTATGGCTCAAAGTACACAGTATTTTTGAATGTTAATTTATTCTTGGCTGCAGTTTAATTTACTCTTTGGAATATTTCTCTTCATTCCCAGCCCTAGAACTGCCCAGAAATCAAGAATTCTTACTAGGAGCTTTCCTCCAAAAGAAATTATTTTTTCTTTTATCAAGGGTGAGTTTGGCATTGTTATTCCAAAGACAAAGCATATTTATTGAGGTTTTCATAAAAGCATAACAGATGAGCTGTTCATTCTGTCTTCACATGATGGTTTGGGTTAGAGGGGATTTTAAAGGTCATCTAGTTCCAAATCCTCTGCCATGGGCAGGGTCACATCCTACTATTAACATTTTGCTCAAGGCCCCGTGCAACCTGTCTTTCAACGCTTCCAAGCTTGAAGCCTCCACAGCTTCTCTGGGAAACCTGTTCCAATGCCTCGCCACACTCAGGGGGAAGAATCGCTTCCTCATGTCTAGTCTTACTTGAACTTTCTTCAGTGTGAAGCCATTACTCCTTGTCGTGTCACTCCATGCCTTTGTCAAAAGTCCCTCTTCAGCTCTCCTGGAGTCTCCCTTCAAATAGTGGAAGGCTGCTAGGTCTAACCAGAGCCTTCTCTTCTCCAGGCTGAACAGCCCCAGCTCTCTCAGCCTGTCTCCATAGCAGAGATGCTCCAGCCCTCTGATCATCTTTGTGACCTCCTCTGGACCTGTTCTAACAGTTGTGTGTCCTTCTTGTCTTGGGGTCTACAGAGTTGGATGCTGGATTCCAGATATGTCAGCTCAGCAGAGTGGAGCAGAGGGGCAGAATCCCTTCCCTCCACCTGCTGTCCATGCTGCTGGGGATGCAGCCTAGGGTAATTGTGGCAATAACTGCATAGTAAACCAAGATATGTAAATATTTTCTTTATTAGCAAACAAATGCTCATCATCTAAAAGCAGCCACTTAAATTTCCCTTTCAGTCCTGAATATCATTCTCCTCTCCACACACTGCTGGATTATGTCACTTAAAAAACACCTGACAATGCATGTTAAACCTTGCTTACAGCTACTCATCTGCTAAAACCAGTCCCTCCTGCTTATTATTTTAATGAATCCTGTCCATTCCTTGCATTCACCCAGGTAAAACACTTTGACTTTGCTACTTCAGCTTAATGAGGATGGTGAGCCCAGTGTGTGTTACCATAAAGGACGTGCTGAAAAGCTGGAGGTGTCTGATCTCTATAGGTGTCTGTCATTTCATTTTGCACTCTCTGGGTGATGGACATTTGTAAAAGACTGAATTGCCTTTAAAGTTTCCAACTGAATCAGGACATTTGTTCACCCTGCACTCTGTGCCTCTTGTACCCAGCATCCACTCTAAGGATTAAAGAGATGTTACTTGTCACCTTTATCTGTCAAATCAAGAAGGAAGTACATTCCCTGTTTCACTTGATCATTAAAAGATTTGAATCTCAGTTGCCTTTGGAAGACTCCCTGTGTTTATAAGGGATGAATCTTTTACTGATGGAACAGGCAAAGGCAGCACAATATATCACTTTGTATTCTTCCTTTTTAAACTTATTGATGGATTTTAGAAATATCTTAACTTTCAGGGTTGTTTTTTTTCCTAGTGATTCATTGTCTAACATCCTGGTAGATGTAGAATTGGAGGGGAAAAAATATTTAAGAGTTCACGAAGTGGGATTTTTGGGTTTGCTTGTTTCTTTGCAGGGGTTGAATGGTAAAGTCCATGTTGTTAATATGTTGATGGTTGGACTTTAATCATAGTATCATAGAATGGTAGAGGTTGGAAGGGACATCAGGAGATCATCAAGTCCCACTGCCATGCTGAAACAGGTCACACAGGATTGCACTAGGATGGGTCTTGAAAGTCTCAAGAGAAGGAGACTGCAC
This sequence comes from Indicator indicator, assembly GCF_027791375.1. Taxonomy (NCBI): domain Eukaryota; kingdom Metazoa; phylum Chordata; class Aves; order Piciformes; family Indicatoridae; genus Indicator; species Indicator indicator. The sequence goes on from NC_072017.1 coordinate 8,482,838, forward strand.
AACCTCTCTGGGCACCCTGCTCCAGGGATCCTTCACACCCACAGTAAAAAAAGGTTTTTCTCATGTGGAGGTGGAACTTTCTGTGTTCCAGTTTGTATCCATTGCCTTTTACCCTATCAGAGGACACCACTGAAAAGAGACTGTCCTCTTCTTCTTGGCACCTGTCCTTCAGATATTTATAAACATCAGTAAGATCTCCTCTTTATAGGTCTGTTCAAACCTTAATTGTTCTGTAATATGTACTACCTCACAAGACAAATATAAAGTAGACTAAAATAACAAACCTGTTCTCTACCCTCTAAATTCAACTATTTAATGAAATCTTTATTTTATCTCTTTTTAAATGTATTCAAATGTAATTCTTTCTAATAATCTGCCAGGAAATTAATTCCCTGGAATTCCAGACCTATGAGGTCAGGAAAATTGTTGTCTGCTCAGCAGCATGTCTGTAGTGATTCTCTTAAAAATGATCATAGAATGATGTGTATTTGATCAGGAGTGGAGTGCCTTCATTAAGTGCTGCAAAATTTTGCCTTTTGACACAAAATAGTCAGAACAAATTAAGGGCAAAGAAGGGGATAAAATCAGTGGCTTTGTATTATCAATGAAAAACTGAATCAGATGTATGTCTAGGAAAAGTAAGTGGAAGTGAAACTGATAGCAAATCTAGGAAGTGAATCTTGCTCTGCTGCATCTCTTTACTTAGCCTGTCTGCAAAACCAGCACTGAATAGAGCTACTCTTTTTCTGCAGAAAAACAGGTTAGAAAAAGTGGAGACTACACAGAAATGATTTTCTCCTCTACCAAAAGAAATGTTACTCTGCCAGTAATGCTTTTCTGTCCTGTTTTCTTTGGAAATTCTACCTGCTTAGCTTGCTCAGGAAATAGTAGGTTAGTTACACTTCAAGACTGTTTCCAGGAGAAGAGGTATTTTGATTTTTGTCTTAGAAGACCAGGCTGAAGTAACTCTGGTGTTTAAAAATCGACACTAATTACCTTAAAATAAAACACAATGTACATTTTGTCTTGAGAAATAGAATATTCCTGGTGACTTTGTGATTGTGTATTTAAAGGAAATGCCACCCTCAGTTTAAACTGGTAATTATGGTCATCCCAAATAATTTGGGATATACCCAGGTTTTTCTGCCCAGAGGTCTTTAACAATATCTCATCCTGCATCACAGACAACTTATTTACAGAAATGCCTTGCTGGAGATGGCATCAAAAAATCATGCAGAAAGCCAGAACAGCTTCACCGAGGGCAAGTCTCTCTTGACCAACCTAGTGTCTTTCTATGATGTATGACTACATCAGTGGACAAGGGAATAGGTATGGATGTGATCTATCTGGGCTTGTGCAAAGTCTTCAGTATGGTCCCCCTCAACATCCTTCTCTCTAAATTGGAAAGATACAGAGAGGGTCTTACAAGAAAGATGAGGCAATACTTAGCCTATAAGAAAGATGGAGGCAAGACCCTTTTTAGCAGGGCCTGTTGTGACATAACAAGGGGTGATGGTTTCAAACTAAATTTAGAGACCAGGTTTAGACTAGACAGAAAGAAGATATTTTTCATCATGAGGGTGATGAAACAGTGGTCCAGGTTGCCCACAGAGGTGGTAGATGCCTCACTCAAGGGCAGATTGAATAAGGCTTTGAGCAACCTCCTCTAGTTGAAGATGTCCCTGCTAACTTCAGGGGTGTTGGACTAGATGACATTTGAAGGATTCTTCCAGCTCAAACCATTCTATCTTTTGATCTTGTCCTATATCATTCTATACATACTAAGATCTGGAGAAAGCTGGAGCAGAAGCTTGTGCAGAGATTTTCCTTCCACTTTGATGTTCTATAAGCAGAGATTGTGATGAGGGCCTTTTAACATAAAGGAAAACAAGATATACTGCTTCTTTGGGTGTTTGGGTAGAATCAGGTAAAGGTTACTTGAGAAATAAGTTAATGGATTGAATTTTATAGCTGTGTGTATAACTGTCAAATCTCTGTGTAAATTACCTTTCTCTTCTGCTGGCTGGAATGCAAAAATCCAATAAACTGTTAATAAAAAAGGAAAGGTCATATGTAAATACCACAGATCTTGAAACTGAACCAGAGAAATATGATGGTTTGCACACAAATATAATTTCATATTCTTTTTCATGGTGTCTAATGTGGGATGGGATTTATGATATGTGTTTTTTATCTAAGTGTGGTGAGAAAAGAGTCTATTAAAAAGAGATTTGCTTTAAATCTGAAAACAAGTGTTTGATCACTAATTGCCTGTTTGCTTCTCTAGCTTAACAAGAATTATTATTTTTCCTCATTAAGACAACTCAAAAATAGAGACTGATTTAATTATTCTAGTAATTCACAGGAGCTTTCACAGTGGAATATACATTTTGTTTTTTCAGTCCACCTGAGCACATGCTTGTTTACGTGGTTTTATTCATACTAATATATATTGGCAGCATCCTTTCTAAAATAAAAAGATGAAGGATTTGGCTAGAAGCCTGATTTCATGCTCAGAAAACTGGAATTTATACAGGTGCCAGCTTCAATGAAGTCATTATTGCTTAAATTTTATTTATGGGAATTATACTTTTAACTTTTAAAACTGAGACTTTCCAGATACCTGAGTTGATAAACATTTATTTAATTTGAATTTAAAAGAATATATATAGATGTATTGTAAACAAAGTGCTCTTGAGCCTGTGGTGGTCAAGGGCAGATCCGTGTCACTCTGGAGCTGTCACTCCTAGGTTAGCTCTGGAGCTGCCCTTCTCTCCTTCCATTAAGGATATAGTATGAACACACTGGATGCTTTCATAGTACTGCTTGCCCATTTAAGAAATTACTTTTCTTCTGGGCTATTAAGCAGTACTACAAAGGGATGTCAGCTTCAGTATTTGTAACTAGAAGAGATTTTTAAGAAGGCAATTTTCTCTTAGAATGAGCTTCAGGTAGTGGCTTAGTTTAGAAGTGATCTGTGAGATCTGTCCTTTGTAATCAACACATGAATAAAAAAGCCCCACTGCTTGCCTTCAAAACAATATCTTGATATCAAAGATGCTCTGAAATTATAGTGATTACCCACTTATTTTTCTAAACAGAAAGATAAATGGTGGCTTTAATCAAGAATAAGCATGAAAAATAAATTGCGAAGGGCATGGGTTGTGTAGTTTTAGGATTAAACAGTCACAGTTGTGAACACCTTCCTGGTAGCTTGCTTTTAAAGATTTCTTTTTTTAATTACCTTTTTTTTAATTTTCTTTTTAAGTAATGCCTAATTTTATGTCCAAGTGAATGGAGTGGTAGAAAGCAAAAATTATTGGAGCCTTCGGACATTTGGGATGCTCCAGTCTTCTGTAAAATAATATTTGAAAAAATTCTTATATTCAAGTGGAATTTCGCTGTAATTTCTGAATTATGGGGAATTTAGATCAAGAAAGATGTGTGCCAGCAAACTAAAGCCTAGGTTAGATTCACTGTGTTGTATTGGGAAAATTTACAGGCATATCCCACTGTATATCTGAATGGGAAAGGGACCAGAATAGAATTCAACTTCACTACCTACTTCTCTTCATTCTTTTAAAAGACCAGATGAAATGTTAGCCTATCATCAAAAGCTTCTGGATGAAAGTGGCCCGTGAATTTTGTGAGGCTGAACATACCTCCAGCTTATAGGCCCTCATTGATGTCTACCTCATGCTTTGAGTTCTACCGGCAAAGTAGAACTATTCTGTATTAACTATCTAGGAAACAGCACAAAGTCAGTGCAGATAAAGTTCTGCAGGCTGCCAGTAAGATGGAGCATCCATATAGTACTGCTCAATATGTGCAGAAACCTAATGGAGAGTATGTCTTGGTGTTAATCAACATTCAGATTTAGACTGGATATTAGGAAGAAATTCTTTACAATAAGGGTGATGAGACACTGGAACAGGTTGCCTAGAGAGGTCATGGATGCCCCCTCCCTGGAGGTGTTCAGGGCCAGGTTGGATGATGTCTTGAGGAACCTGGTCCAGTGGAAGGTGCCCCTGCCAGTGGAAGGGGGGACTGGAACTAGGTGATCTTTTAAGGTCCTTTCCAACACAAACCATTCTATCAATCTATGAAATCCCAATGCAATCTAGAAAGTCCTAGTTATAAGCCCATCCTAGGCAAGTACTGTTATCCCTCACTGTTATTCTGTATCTTAGGAAAGCCTGATGATATTAAATCTATTTAAAGAGCTGAGAAAGACTTAGAAACCATGCAAAAGATAAAGGAAAAGCCTCAAGGTGTAAAAGATGGTGTCACTCCTTGTATGGGTGTAACTAATTGTGTATTGTTTAAGTAAAGAAACAGAATTAGTGGTAGAAGAGCATTTTGTCCTGTTAGCCTATTGTACAGTGGTGTCCATATGGACAAAACCCAATAAATTCTTTCACAGAGTTCAAAGATTCAGATTGCATCAGGTTGGAAAGGACCTTCAAAGGTCATCTTTTTCCACCCTCTTCAGTCAGCAGAGAGACCTCTAATTAGATCAGCCTGCCCAGGGCCACATCAGGTCTGATTTTGAATGTCTCCAGGGAGACCATATTTCTGGGCAGCAGGTTTCAGTGTTTCACCACCCTCATTGTAAAGAATTTCTTCCTTATGTCCAACCTAAATTTACCCTGCTCCGGTTTGAAACCACTGAAGTTGATGAATTTGTGTATGTTTAGATGCAGAGTTGCAAATCTGTCTGTGTAAAAATCGCTAGAAAGCAGTCAGAGGTAATCAGCATTTGTATTTTAATCCGTTGGAGCTGCAGTTTCAGCAATAAAAATGCCCCACAAAAAGCATTACTTCAAAAATCAGGTACTTTCATATGCTTAGAGGCACCTGTATTTTATTCAGTGTGGTAGATCTGTGTACTGGAAAACCTGAAAAGAATTAAATTAGCATGAATTCAGATTTTTCTTCAAATAAAGAAGTGCATCTAATTTATGATAAAGAGCTTCAAGACTAAGTGTTATATCCTGTCATAAGGATTTGTAGGCTTTACTGAGTAAGGTATGACTCTGACACCAGCTCCATAATTAGAAAAACTTCTTCTGCCTCTTTTCTGCAGAAGGCTTTTGAGAGGCTTGAGCTCAGTGACTTTTACAAACACAGGAAGTGAATTGATCAAATAATCTTCAGAACCACTCTGTTGTCATTTTCCTCATTCTCTGTGCAGTTCTTTTCTCTGTGTGCTAAATCATGTGGAAGGGAAAGAGGCACATTCTGTAATCTCAGTCACAATAATTGGATTAAACACCTTATTTATTTTTTTCCTCTTAGTAACTCTCAGCATTTCTAAAATGTTGTGCTTTGAAGAACCATGGGACTATTAAGGGTAAACTTGCAAGTGTTTGCCATCTCTGTGCTGCACACTTTCAAGCACTTTACAAAAACTCCTTGCAGAAACAACTCAGACAACTAAACATCCGTGGTGCATAATTAATAGCCATATGAAAGCTGGTGAACAATATACTTCAGAATACTCATGCTGCAAGTAATTGTGACATTTCCAAATACTTCCCAGAGTCAGAAGCTTCAGGGGTTTGCATTTATTCATTTAAAAAGTTTAGGTGGTGCTGTCAGTAATGTGCACAGAAATGTGATTTGTATTTTTCTGTTGTAAGCTGATCATCTTCACAAACCAAAGCTCACTGTGATCAGGAGAGACTCCTACTCTCTTTAACTGGTACTGGACACACAAAATATCTTTATTGCAAATGCTATAGATTTGTATTCACCTAATGATGCTACATCATGGAATCCTAGAATTTTTTTGTTTGAAAAAGACCTTTAAGATTATCAACCCAAATCATTATCTAACTCTACCGATTCTGGGGCTAAACCATGTCCCTCAGCACCACATCTCTGTATCTTTCACCACCGCCAGGGATGAGGGTTCAGCCACCTCCTTGGGGAGCCTATTCCAGTGTTGGAGAACCCTTTCGGTCAAGAATTTTCTTCTCATATCCATCTTAAATCTCTCCTGGTACAACTCGAGGCCATTTCCTCTTCTTCATATATAAATATGTCATATGCACAAAACACAGAAGGCAGTAATTGAGAAACAGAATTTTACTATGATCAGGACTGACTTTTTTTTTTTTTTCCCTTTTATGTAATCTGTGTTGTTTCATGTTGATGGCATTCATAATCACCAGGGCTGTAAAGAATCTCACCAGTCTGTTGTTCCGTGTTGTCGATGTTCGTATTCATCAGGGCTATAAAGAATCTCACAAATCTCTGTTGTGTCATGTTTATGATGTCCATATTCACCAGGGCTATAAAGACTCTCACAGAAGTTCTTTATTGTGAGGGTGGTAGAACACAGGAACAGGGTGCCCAGGGAGGTGGTGGAAGCCCCATTCCTGGAGACATTAACATCAGGCTTGAGGGGGCTCTAAACAACTTGATCTAGTAGGGGCTACTTCCAATCCAGTGCATTTTTAATTCTATCATTAATAAGGTGTAAGCTCACTTATTCCATCCAAGCCATTTGTCTGACCAGCTCAAAGTTCGTGGGGTTGATCTCCATTCTAGATTCTGTAAACTTCTGTACCAATTACAGCTGATCTGAATTCTTCTCAGTTTCTCCTCCCCAGAATCTGAGCTGATAAAAAAAAAAACATTGAAGCAACAGTACTCCATTACTACCTGATGGTTAGGAAGCTTCAGCTTATTTGCAGTGTGTGTGGAATATCACTGGTTTCTTTTTTTTTTTTTTTTCCCTTTCCATTTCTATTTCTCTTGTTACTTTTAATATATCCTTTTAAAACCATTCTTACTTAAACTAATAGATATGATTTGAGGCCTCGGTGTAGTCTAAAACCTTCATGATTCACAATAGCTTTTCTTCTGGCAAGCTTTCACAAAAGTTTAGTGCAGCACTTGTGCTCTGCAACAAATCTGCACATAATACAGGGAAATTTCCCTCCTTGCCCCTAGCAAGCTTGTTATTGTGTCACTTGGAGATGCTTGTGGTGACAGTGACCACTGTCTGGCAGGTGTTCCATGATGCTGGATAATAAAATCCCTATGGGAAGCTGCATATTCTTTTAATGTCGATACATCCCTGCCAGCTTCAGCTTTTGAATGATAAATGATGCAATTAAAGGATTCGAGATCTGCATAAAATAACTCTCCTGATTCCTGTTAACCCTAAATAAGTCAGTGACATTATGGAATAAATCTGTCTGCTAGTCTCAGTAAGAATATTTTTTTTTATTCTTTCCCCTAAAGGTGAGCATTTAGCATTATTATTATTTTTTCACTCTAACGTTTTTTTCACACCTTCTGAGCAATAAAACTAAAGAAACCAAAGACAATTTCTAAAAGAAAACCACTGTTTCCAAGGATGCCTCGAGTGTTGGCCAAAAGTAGTAAGATAATGAAAATTCCACATGCTGTTTTCTCTAATTTCTCTCTTAAATTACTGCCTTAATGTTGGTTTTATGTTTGACCAAAATGAAATTTTATTTACCCATTTAATTAGAGACTGAAGCTTCCAACAGCTGTTTTTCTACCATGATTGGCTTTAAGGAGATTTCATTTTGCCTGTTGTTCTCCTTCTTATTTTGAAGTTGTTTATCTATAATGCTGGATGCTGTGCCTGTGAGTGACTGAATATGGTAGAAGTGATCTTAAGGGCATAATTTTATTAGTCTGGATAAAAATTTTAAAAAAAGGATATTTAGCAATCTAAAAGTGATTTAGCTCAACTTCCCACAATTTATTTCCAGGGTTTTTCACCCATGGGTGTGGTGGGTTGAAAAATCCCCCCAACATTTACTTGCCAAACCAGCCGATGGTGATTTATTTACATTATACCACTTTCTGTTCAAGATCTGTGGAAAATTTTAAAGGTACAGCCTAAAACTACCACATGGGTCATGTGCTTTGAAGCTATACTTTTATATTCTAGTTTTTCTGTCATGTGCAGATCCGACTGAAATACATTTAGCAAGACATTAAGGCAAGAACATTTGAAGATCATTGAGCTTGTGGCGAAGGAATCTTAGCATCACAGTATAGTTATGGTTGGAAAAGTCCTTTAAGATCACTGAGTCCACCATTATCTAACTCTACCAAGTCTGCAGCCATCTACTCCTGGGGAGTAGGAAGTATAAAGGGGGAGAACTAACATGACTGATTCCTTTCTTAGTTAAGTGACCATATGAAACAGTGCAGGCCCTTGACTGGGATCTCTGGTGAGACGTGGGAGAAGTGTTTTCCACATTTGTAGCTTTAGCTTGTGCAGTGCATCATTTCTGGAACAGCAGCTGGGGAGCTGTCACCTGCAGCATTCCTGAATATGACCTTCATAGAAGATGTTACCTCATGTTTCAATATCTTGCTTTGTCCAAAACAAAACAAATCAGAGTAGAATAGAGCTTTAATACCATTTTCATTCCAAAGCAACGACCTAAAACCCAACCAAACAACCCAAAACAACTAAACAAAAAGCTCACCATGCCAAACAATTCCACTGCTACAGAATCAGAACAGAAAGAAGTTATCACAGCACTTGGCCAGCTACAAAACTTGTCAGAAGCTGAACACTTTCATGTTGCTCATGTCATTGCTACGTCAATTATTACCGAATGCCATTAGTATTTTGCTGGTTTATGAGCCCAGTTTCCACTACTAACACTGGCACTGTTTCTACTGGCAAACTGGGAGGTTTCATGGCATGACATCAATTCTCCAGAAGAAGGCTACTTTGTGAAAACATTATTAAGATTCTGGTATGCTAATGTTAAAAAAAGGTATAGTTTGGTCCAGGTACAAGGTCTCCTCTCTTCTTAAAACCTGGCAACTAGTCCTTTTTTATGTTTTTTTTTTTTTCTTTTAAAAAGCTGGAAGCTAGATATAGAAGCGTGAGATGAATAATTTTTACTTCTGTAAGTGTGTGTTTGGTGAATATTGCATTAACAGAAAGTCAGTGACATTGCTTTGGCAAGAAATTTATTTGACAGTATATTCAAGTAGTATCAATGTTATTGTTGCATAGCATAGTGATCTATAATGTTCTACCATTAGGAGAACACACATTTTAATGCCCTTATTCATCAGCTGATATGTCTTACCTGGAAAAATTCTGATGAAAGAGAAATAAGATTACAGATAGAGTAAAATTCAAGCACAGCTTAATGTTCTCAAAGTTATAGAATCATAGAATTATTTGGGTTGGAAAAGACCTCTAAGGTCATTGAGTCCAACTGTTAACCTGGGACCACCATGTCCCAGTTAGGTCATGTCCACAGGTTTTGTGGGCACCTCCAGGGATCATGACTCTACCACCTCCCTGTGCAGCCTGTTCCAATGCCTAACCACTCTTTCAATAAATAAATTTTTCCTAATATCCAATCTCAACCTCCCCTAGTGCAACTTGAGGCAATTTTTTCTCACCCTATCACCTGATACTGGGGTGAGTTAGTCCTTTTGGGAATAACAGTATTATAGGACGATTATAAAATTAATCTGTAATTATCACTCATTCTGTTATCACTTTTGTATGTTTAAATTCCTGTTTCATCTAAAGCATGTTGTGATGGTGCTCAGCCGAGGTACTGTTTGTGGGAGGTTTTCTCATGACACAAAAGGTGAAAGGTGTTTATTAAAAAAGTAATAAATCTTTATGTAATAACTGATGATTCTGACCCCGGCTTTGTCATGATGCACAGGTCACCCTTTTCATTGACTGTGATTCAGCTGAAAATCAAAACCACAACAACATATCAAACAGCCAAGTAAGGAATACTGAGATGGAAGTGGGATTATATTTTCCTTCCTTTATTTCTGAAAGAACTGCAGAAATAACCTCATCTCAGGTGAAAAGACTGCTGTTCGCTTCATGCCTGTAATTCAGGAACAAAGAGAAATACAAGAACTCTTGCTGAGTACAGATCCATACCACTATGTTTCACTTCCCTATTGCTTTTTTAAAATGTTGCTCACACTTAAAATGTTGAATTATTTATCACATGCCTAATATGGACAGTACCTACTCATTTGATGACAGTTCCCAACTCCTGTGATGCTTTGTGATCCCTTCCATAGGAAGGTGCAATATAAGAGAGTGACCTGTTTCTTCTGTTCATCATGTAAACCATGATTTATAAGATGATGTCAAACAAGTCTTGGTGTGAATGTGCCATTATTTATTCTAAACTTGTGACAGATATGATTATGTTAATTTAAAAATTGTTCCTACAAAGAAGAAGAAATACTAACTACAGAACTTACTTTTTTTTTTTTCAAGGAGGCAGGTCTCTAGGTGGAGACATTAGACTACATTTCAGTTAAAAGCATTTCTACTTACACATAAGAAACAGTGTTTTTGTGGTCATAACTAAAGATCCTTTTTTCATGGAAAAGGCAAGAGGAGCCAGATGCATAAAGTATGACCAAACAAATTAGTTATTTCCACAGTATTAGAAAATGTCATAGTTACTGTCATTGAGTAGGTGCACTGCATAAAATCATAGAATTGTTCAGGTTGGAAAAGACTTTTAAGATCATTGGGTCCAACCATTCTCTAATCCTGGTGCTTAACCACTTCCCTCAACACCACATCTCTGCATCTTTGAAACATCTCCAGAGATGTTTCCTCATTGGGAAACCTATTTCAGTATTTGAGAACCCTTTCAGGAAGAAGTTCCTTCTGATATCCAGCCTAAACCACCCCTGCTGCAACTTCAGACCATTTACTCTCATCTTATTGTTACTAGGCAGAAGAGACCAGCACCCACCAGGCTCCAACCTCGTTTCAGGTAGTTGTACAGAGTAATGAGGTCTCCCCTCAGGCTATGTTTCTCTAGAATAAACAACTCCATCTCCCTCATCTGCTCCTCACCAGACCTGTTCTCCTGACCCTTCACTGGCTTCATTGGCCTCTCTGAACCAAATCCAGCAGCTCAATGTCTTTCTTGGAGTGAGGAACTCAACTCTTGTATTGAGGGCATGCAACTTACTTTGTCCTAATTGCAGAGTCAGATTTTGTGTGGTATGATAGTGTCCTACAATACATTTTTTCTCAAACTATTACCTCTCTGGTCCAACTTGCTAGGTCTTTCTGGTTTGATTTCTGAATCACTGGTCATTACTATGTTTGGGTTTGTTAGCTTTTTTAATAATGGCTGCATTTTATCACAAGCTGGATTCTAGCTGGGGACCTCTGCAAAGTCAGAAAAGACAGGCAAAGTATAAAAAGAAGACAGGGCAGGTTGTTGTTAAAAGATCTAGATCTTTAAGGGGTATGAGGGGCAATATCCTTAAAATTGGCCTGGAGGTTAAATTGTTTTATATAAACTCATTCAAAAAGCTGAGTTCTTCAAAGGTCATTTTATAGCACAGCTGTTTTGCATGTTAGTCCACTCCATATGCTTTCTCCTGTATAAATAGCAATCATAAAATAAAATTTAAAAAGCTGCAATCAAAAAAACCCAAACAACAACCAAAAAAAAGCCCAAAGCAAAACAACAAACCAAAATAACAACAAAACAAAACAAAAAACCAAACCCTGCAGACTTTGTCTAACTTCCCTTTTGCCAAAAATGTAGACCTGATAGCATTAGCTCTGATCATCATCCATTTAAAAACTAAGTTGAATTGTTTGCTCTTTTTTTCCTGTTTAATTTTTGATTGTGTCCTGTGCTAGGGAATTTCTCATTACACACATTGTTGTTACATTTAATTAGGAAAGTTTATTGATTTCTATCCTGTGGGGAAAGAAAACTCCAACCCAACAAACAGTAAAATATTTGATCCTTGCTAATTACATGAACAAACTCGGAACAAGAATCCTGGTTCTGTAAAAGGTGTTCTAGTAAAACATGTTCTTAACTGATAAGGAAGAACAAGCATTACATAAAACTTAAGAAGTATATTGTTCTCTAGGACTAAAAGTCCACTTTAAGCACAGGTAAAGGGATAAAGATCATAGAATTATAGAATGGTTTGAGTTCTAAGGGACCTTAAAGTTCATCTGGTTCAAATCCCCCTGCCATAGGCAGGGACATCTTCCACTAGGCCAGGTTGCTCCAGGCTTTGATCTTGAACACTTCCAAGGAGGGGGCATCCACAACCTCCCTGGGCATTCTGTTGCATCACTGGGGAAATGAAAGCCTTGAAAGAGTAGGTACAGTAACTGTTTAGGTTGTGTGAGTTCAAAGCAAACAAATAACAGGTGAAAAAAAGAAAACAGTTTAGAGATAAATTATGAGTAAGGACTGCAAATGTCTGTTGTAGCAGAGTGAAATTTGTTCCAGGCACATGGAAAAAAAAAAAGGTGAGATGCATGACTGGGTATTTAATTAGGCATCAGCTTCATTAAGGTAATTCTTACGGGAATCACTTGCAATAATTTAGTATTTAGTGCAGTTCATGATTCCTCTGTTAGCAATTCTTAGAGGATGGAAAACTCCCTATCTCTTAGTGAACAACACTCAGCTTCAGTGTGGGACCCTGATAATTTCCCTTTTTTCTGAAGCTTTTTGGTTTGGTTTTGCTAGATCAGCTAGCAAGGGATTATAGATTCCCAAGCTGCTTTTGAGGGTGATTTGCCCCGAGTCAAGTTTCTACTGCAGTTTTTCAGAGCACTAGATGACCACATGTCCCATGAAATACCAACAATTACTATCTAGCTGCCTCACGGAGAGTCCAAAATTCATACCCGACTTAGATGTGAAAATGCTAATACTTGCCTATTTAACATTAACCCTAACCAGGTAACATAGAACGTTAAGGGTTGGAAGGGACCTCTAGAGATTACCCAGTCTAGCTCCCCTTATAAAGCAGGATCACCTAGGACAGCCCACCCAGGAATGAATCCAGGTGGGTTTTGAAAATCTCCAGAGGAGACTCCGCAACCTCTCTGGGCATCCTGCTCCAGTGATCCATTCATCTTGACACCCACCCTTCAGATGTTTATAGATCCTGATAATATTTCCCTGTAGCCTTCTCTGCTCAAGACTAAACAGTCCCAGGGCTCTCAGTCTTTCTTCATAGAGAGATGTTCCAGTCCCTTCATCTTCCTCATAACGTCTGTTGGACTCTTTCCAGTAGATCCCTGTCTCTCTTGAATTAGGGACCCCAAAACTGGATACAGCATTCCAAGTATGGTCTCACCAGGGCAGAGGAGAGGAGAAGGAGATCCTCCCTAGACCTGCTGGACACTTTTCTTGATGCACCACAAGATGCTTTTTGCCCTCTTGGCCATGAGGACACATTGATGTGCCATGGGTAACTTACTGTCTGCTAGGATTACAAGGTCTTTTTCCATAGAGAACATCCATTTTTCATTTTTCATGCAATAATTCTAGTTATTTAATGGGCATGTATTTATTCATGTCATAACATCCCCAGGCTTTCCATGTCCTAGTCAGTATTATTTCCCAAAGAATTTAAGAGGACTTTATAGGCAAGTGGAAAATGTCTGTTTGCTCTAAATATTTTGTTCCTTTTGTAAGGAGCCTGAAAGATCAAATTCATAAAGATCCCAGACTGCTCTAATCTTTGGTTGCTTCGCAGCTGCCAAACAATTTCAAAATACGTTTTTGTATCAGCCAACATCTCTCCAGTGATGTTCTCAGAGGAAATGGAAATATTTACCCTTACTTCCCACTTTATTCTTTGGTATTTAATCCATCTCAACTGCTGTAACAACCAAGGTGCAGGAACATTCTGGGGGGAGCTGGATGTCTACCTGAAGGCCAATTACTGAACTATTTTATGTAGATCAATTGAAATAGGCACACAGAAGTTTTCTTTTTCTACACTGAACTCATTTTTTTGTAATTCTAGGACACAGAAACAGCTGCAGCTTTCTTTCGGGGGAAAAATGAACACCTTAATCAATTCAGCACTCAAAATATCAACTCAGGTTTCTTGTGATACCTTTTGGATATACTTTAATAAGACAGACTTCTCTAGGATGAGAAGAAATTTAGAATTAGACTATCAAACCACCAGAGTCCATTGAAGTTCTGTGTAATGAGTAGAATTCTCTAAGTCCTGGTGAGTTAACACTGCGTAGATCAAAGCCTAAAAAAGATTCTTCAGAAGGTGGAATTTATTAAAAACAAACAAAGTCCCTGATTGAATGTGTTGCTTATGAAATGTTCTAGTTTGACAGCCCCAGAGACCAGAGTCATCTCTGTTCATCCAAATAAAAGGTACTGTGTAAGTAACAGCTAGGTAGCTGTCCTGGATTTCCACAGTAGTGGGAGAGAAAGGATGGATGGGTGTCTGGGAGGAACTGGGAAGGTAAAATGTGCTTAAAGTTGGAAAAGTTTAGTGAATGTGAATAGGGGAATGCTTATAGTATAGAAGTCATATGCAGAACAAGGTCTGAAAGGCTGCAAACAGATATATAATGAAGCTGGATTGCTGCTAAGTTGAATGCTGTTCCTTGACTTTGTTCAGGTAACAGAGAGGTCAGGTTTAGACACTGCACTTCTGGCTTAATTGGTGCATATGGCTCTCATCCCAATTCTGAGTTGAAATGCAATGAAGGAAAAGGGCAAACCTGAATTTATGATCTGAAAAAATGCTTCTAGATTCCTCTGCACCTACCAGTGTGCTTGTCCTAACAACTGAATAGTGTTTGTTGGAGCAGTAAGGGAGACCACTCAGCTTCAAATTCATCAGAAAATCATACAGGATATAGAAGTGTAAACTCAAGGATTAAGGTGAGGAAAAACCTTTTATTGGTCATAGAAACAGAATAACAGAATGGTTTGGGTTGGAAAGGATCTGAAAGACCTAGTTCCAAGCCTCTTGCAATGGTCAGGGGGACATCTTCTACTAGACCAGCTTGCTCAAGGCCACATCCAGCCCAGCTTTCAGTATTTCCAGGCTTGAAGCCTCCACAACATCTCTAAGCAACAAATTGCAATGCCTCACCATCTTCATGGTGAAGAATTTATTCCTAATCTCATCTCAGTCCAGTTTCTTCCATTTTAAGCCATTGTCCCTCATCCTGTCACTCCATACCTTTGTCACAAGTCCCTCTCTAGTTCTCCTGTAGCCACCTTCTAACAGCTTTCTGCATCTGCTTTATTTCATACTCTTCTTTCTACTTGACTGGCTGCAAGCATTCCAAATAACAGTGAGAGCAGGTAACATTTCCAGGAGGTTCACAAACTAAAATGTTCTTTATAGTAAAATAATTAAGAGAAAAAATAAAGATTTTGAATAGCTTTCTTTTTCTCTATAGACAAAACAGCACCAAACCCCCCTCAAAATGGGGGGAGAGGATCAGTAATGCATGTGGTAATGTCTGTAGCAGTGTATACTGGTGTCATCTGGCTTTGTATTCCATCCAAGCACAGAAGGAGAAGAAAAAACCCAAACTATTAGATGTTGTATCGCTACCTTCAGTGCTTTTCACCTCATCCATTGCAATTAATTCCTTTTCCTCTCATTTTAGTGGTACAGAAGCATAAACAGAGTAGCTGAATCTTCTGTCAGGATGTAAATCACTTCCTAGCAAGTCTTGTGTGCTGTGGTTCACTTTGGCTGCAGAAACAGATGTACAAAGATCACTGTAGTTCTACCATTAAGGTAATGGAGCCTGCTACAAGACTAGGGGAACTGCAGCAGATTTCATTTTGCCATCCCTTCAGAAGTGCTGCATTTAATTACTTGGATGACATTCCCCCTGCAAAGAGAAGGAGATTTTTGTGGCATATCTATGAAGTTACACAAGCAAAACATTTGGCCAGGAACAAGAGAGCGCTTCCCTAACTGCTTAAGCTTTTAAAAGAACGAAAATGGAAGTTATCATTTAAAAATGGACTTTCCATTGTTGTAGGACAGCAAGTAATTAAGGAATTGAGTGAATGACATGGAAGCCATAACCACCTGCTCTTTTCATACCTGTCTGAGAAACATCAAAAGATGTAGCAACAAAATTATTCCAATCCATTTCCTTCCAGTTCCCAGCGTCCTATGCAGGCTTAGTAACTGACAAAGCGGCACTTGCCAAAAACTAATGTTAGCCAGTATTGTATTGGCCCCAAAGAGCAATCATCGTTGTAGTTAATAAGGTTATAATGACACTTCCTGCCATTACAGTTCACAGTTGGCAGAAGACCTACAGCAGGTGGATTGAGACTTCTTTCTAACAACCTATTATCATGTCCTCGTGTTGTGTCAATAAGAAAACTGCTGTCCCATATTCCATCCTTCACAGATTTTTCCTCACTTTTGCATGCCTTGCCTTCAAGTTAAGCGTTTTTTTTGCAGCTGACATTTGTTTAAGCAGTTTAGAGCAGTCCTGGGAATATTTCCTGACTCTTAGAATTCAAGTACTGTTGGGAGAGAGATGGAGAAAAAAAAACTGCTTTAAATCTTGATGTAAAAAGATTTAAAAGAAAATAAAAACACCCCAGAATAAAATTCTCTGTTTAAAGACAGGCTGGGGATGATAAAGAGAAGATGGTGGGCAAGCAATATTGGTGTTACTGGCAGATTTCCACTGACTAAATTGGAGCTATTTTAATTCCTGCCTGGTTAGGATTTGGACCAGTATCTTTGATAAGAAAATTTGTTGCAGTCTGCACTGTGATTTTGCAGCAAGTGCCTCATTTAATTTTAGTTCAAAATGGAAATTATTTGGCTGGCTTGTAGGCTATGTGATCAAATGCAAGTCAACAGATCATGTCTGATGTTGCCGATATTTATTCAAAAACCTTACAACACCAGTAATGTTTTTTTCTTACTCCTTTCTAACCCCCTGCCTTTCTTTAATGTGCACAGGGAATTTTACTTTAACATCCAAAGAGCTTTTTTAAAAAACTATTATTTCACACATTTTTTGCACTAGTTTTTTTGTTTGTTTTTTTTTTTTTTTTTTTTTGGGGGGGGACATTGAAGCACCCAACACAAGATTGCTGTCGTTTTGACAAGTACATTACATTCTCAGATCCACATGAATTCCTGCTGCAGAGGTGAACAGGCAAGTGGTGATTCTCTGACAACAGTGCTGATAAGAGGAGGTGAACAGAATGTCTCCTTGTCTGTATTTGCCTCTGTACCAGATGTATGCTAGGGATTTGTGGCAGATTATCCACAGAGCCTCTTAGGCTGCCCTCAGTACCACAAGTACTTGGTTATCCTTGTTTTGTTTTGTTTTTTTTTTTCCCTCTTTTGGTTATTTTACCTCATTTCTGCAGGTAGAAAGATTGGGAAAGTGTTTCCATCTGCTTAACAACCAAAATTCATAAAACTGTGGTTTTATATTATTTATTTTTTATGATTCTTTAATTTATTTTCTTGATTTTTTTTTTCCTCAAGTCCTCTTCCACCATTTTTTTTCTGTCTCTACAGATATCACAATAAAATTATTGAGGCTTAATTAAAACTACACATTTTTTTTGTTCAATAGATGTCTCATTAGCTGTAACCAAGCAAATATTTCAGTATTTCTGTGTTGATTATGTATTTATATTTAATAAATAAAAGTAAGAAGAATTTTTAACGAGCAGTTTCACAAACAAAACAAAACACCACCTCCCAACCACCCCTCACCAAACAACAACTAATGAAATGAAAAACCAGGAATGGGTTGTTTTCTTTCTGAAACATTAACTGAAATAGTGAATTTAGTATGACCTTAGTACCCCAAGTACCTGGTTATCTTTGTTTTCTTTTTCCCCTTTGGATGAGTTTGTTTCTGCAGCTTGAAAGATTGGGGAAGGGCTTCCACGTGCTTAACAACTAAAACCGATAAAACATAGTTGGGTTTTTTTTGGGCAATTTTTAAATTCAGGATATTTTTTTCTTTAGTACCCATCCCTCTATTTTTTTTCTCTCTAGAGAAAAAAAATTTCTCTGTCTACTGATATCATAATATAATCAATGAAGTTTTGTCAAAACTCCTCTCTTTTCAGTTCAGTAGCTCTCTCATAACTTGGGAACCAAGCAAATATTTCAGTATTTGTTTCAGTGTTGATTATATTGAGAAAAAATACTAAAAGCAATGAGATTTTCAACAATCTTTCAAAACCAAAACACAAAAAAAAACAAAACAAACAAAACAAAACAAAAAAGCAACCCAAACTCCACTCCCCCAAAATACCAAAAAACCAAAAACCCCCAGAAAAAAAACCAAACCAAATCAACCCAAAAGACCCCAAACCCAACCAAATAAACCAAACCTTCAAAAACACATCATCAATATCATCATCATCATCATCTTAAAAAAACAAAACCAAACCACCAAAAAAACCCCACAAAGCGAAAGCAAAGCAAACCTCAACACTCTCAATTTTGTTGTTGTTTTGTTAGTTTGAAGCATTAACTGAAATAATTAATTTGGTCTGCAAAAATTTATCCTTTTTTTGTTTGTTTGTTTTTCTGAATCTTCCCTGCCTTCTTAATATATTCACCACCAAACTAAAAAGAGTTTGAATTATTTTCTCCCTATTATCTCTAGCCGATGCAGCAGATAATAAAATGAAGTTTGTGGTAATAATTTCCTTATTTTATTTGTATCTATTTAGTTTTATTGCTTCTGTTAATATGATGGTGATAATGACAGGAATCAAAATTAGGTGAAAATAATATAATTAAAAGGAGAGGCAGGAGAAAGTATCTCTCCTACCCTAATTCCCACGCCTAACTAGCCAATCTTTTTGCAGTTTTTATTTAAGTGTCTCCCATTATTGTGCTATGACTTTGATTATTGTGATGAGAAATTAGGATTTATCTTTCTACATGTAAATCATCATTTCCTTTCACACAAAGCAGCTGAACAAAGAAATATATAGATAATTAAGTCATCTTAAAGACAATGTAATTAACCACCTCTTTGAAAAATGGCCTTGGATTGTCTTCCTTCGGAACAGTTCTAGAAACACCAAGGTGAAGAGCTCGTCCCTCACTCTTAAGGTTGTATTGTCACTTCACTCTTACTCCATTGAGCAGCTGGATGAAGGTGAAGCTTGAGGAGGTGACAAGGAAGGTGACTTTCTGCAGTAATTGATGATAGAGCAGAGCTCTCTTCAGTCAGATTAATGGCTTGAATCACTGCCTCAGAGTTGTTCTTCTGTATCCAGAAATGCCAATGGGTTCTAATGGCCTTTTATCTATGTCTTTTGCCTCAGAATTAAACCAAACAATTAGAGATGAATCAACATTTTGGGTTTTCCAAATCAAGGAAAATAATACCAAACAAGCAAAAAAAAAAAACCCACCCCAAAACAGCCAAAAGATGACAAATCAGCTGTAGCTTCAGCAAAATTGATTGAAAGATCACTTCCTCATAGGAAATGCTTATAAATAAATAGAAGTAGATATAGTAGTTGTGACTTTAAAGACATGTTGTGGGCAGAGTTCAGTGATGTTTCTTCACGCCTTTTGGCAAGAACTGGTATGATACAAAAAGAATCAAATTGCTTGCTGTAAAATATGTATAAAATATGTAAAATAATTCAGTGGTATGACAATAATGCTGTCAAATATTTAATGATATGACAATATAGGATTATTCAGTGACTGACAAAAAGGAGGCAAATTGTAACACCCTAACAAGATTTCCTCCTAAACTAACTCTGGAAAGCAGAAATTTGCTGCAATCATTTCCCAAAGCTTTTAGAGTTTGTAAAAAATTAAAAATTTAAAGTGAGATATTCTCAAAAGAGCAAGATGTTCACTGGCAGAAATATAAAATGAGAGTTTGAAAGAACAGCAGTGTGTGCTAGGGTAAACAGGCTTGAAAATATGAATGCATTAATTGGAACATCTAATTAAAAAAATAGAATTTAACAGCTCCAAATCATGTGAAGGAATTTGTTTAGTGACAGTTGCTCTTCATGAGAAACAAACCTACAACTGTAGGTTTCAGAAGCAAGAATTGTGTAGTCAGAGCCAGCCCTTTAAGGCAGGCATCCAGATTAGTAACAGAAGTGACATATTGATACGTCACTCATTCTCTTCATTAATTGCCAAGTTGAACACAGCATGTCAATAATTTAGTACCTGTGTTATGTTAGAACAGAGACTTGTTGCAAAGACATTTGCAGTTTCTTTCAAGGCAAAGTGCAGGTTTATTAAAAGATATTAAAAGTGAAAGAGGAGTTAGAAATGAAAACAAACGCTGTGATCAGACACAGCACTTTCAAATATGTATACTCTGGTGGAATCCAGAGCCTTGAGACAAGAAGGACTGTTAGAAAGGGGATTCACAAGAGCAATTGCCTTATTAACAAAAGCTGTCTGAAGTAATAAACAGGAAAATGAGGAAGAATAAGATGCTTATGCCCACGTGTCTCTCTTTTTTTCTCCCTCTCTGAATTATTTGGTTTCCTGTAACTACAGAATCATAAAATTGATGAGGTTGGAAGGCATATCTGGACTTCAACTAGTCCTACCCACCCTGCTCAAGCACAGCCACCTAGAGCAGGTGGTCCAGGACCATGGCCAAAAAGTTTTTGAGTATCCACAACCTGTATGGGCAATCTGTGCCAGTGCTTAGACACCCTCCCAGTGAAAACGTTTCTTGTTGTTCAGAGGGAACCTCCTGTGTTTCAGTTTGTGCCTCCTGCCTCTTGTTCTAAAGAACACCACTACAAAGATCCTGGTTCCACCTTCTTTGTGTCCTCCTACCAGCTATTTCTATACCTGGATGATATCTCCCCTGAGTATTTTCTAAGCTAAACACAGTCCCTACTCTCTCAGACTCCCTTCATGCAATAGGTGCTTCTGGCCCTTCATCACCCTTGTGGCCTCTTGTTAGACTCTCTCCAGTATGTTCATATCTCTCTTGTACTGAGGAGCCCAGAACTGGACACAACGCTCCAGGTGTCCAGTGCAGAGGGGCAGGATCTCTCTTGATATCCTGGCAACACTCCTCCTAGTGCAGCCCAGGATACCATTAGTCTTTACTGCAGGAGCAAACTGTTGGTTAATGCTCGGCTTGGTGTCTACCAGAGTTCCTAAGTCCTACTCTACCAACCTGTTTGCCAGCTGTTTGGTCCTCAGTGTGTACTGGCACATACCTTTGTTCCTCTTCGTGCAGGACTTCACAAAGTTCCTGTCAGCCTATTTCTCCAGTCTGAACTGGCTACAGTGGTGTTGGGTTGACAGTTAGATTTGATGATTTTAGAGGTCTTTTCCAACTGAAACAATTCTATGATTCTATAACGTCCCAATTTCCCAACCTGTTCCTGTAGTGACTTTTCTTGTAACAAAGTGGGTTATTTTTCTTGTATCTAGTCAGAATCTCTCTTTTTTCTTCTTATTCCTTTTTTTTTTTTCCAGCCACAATCCACTGTGAAAAGCCTGGCTCTGCTTTCCTGATGATGTCTTGTAAAGTACTGGGAGGTTCCCCACTGAGCCTTTAAAATAAATAAAATTTCAACTCTAGCAAATGATGTTTAAGTTTTGCTCCAAACTTCTTAGCTCCCCAGGCAGAATCAGTAGCACAGAATCCTTTCATAGGCTCATTAAAGAGACTGAGGGGGTGTGGTAATGTTATTCACTTTGGAATTCAGTGAAATTTATGGTAATGAATAAAATACTTCACCTGCTTTCAGTCAGTGTCCACGTCACAAGTGAGATAACTGAGGGGAAGCAGCGTGTGTGCTTCAGCCTCCATTTTCCAAAATCCTAAAGTATAAACAGATGAAATGAAGGTAACTGGCTGTGAGCTCAGATGAAAAAAAATGACTTTTTAGCTTAGTACAAAAAACAAAATCAGAAAATGGCATGTTCTGTAAAGACAGCTATTACTCTGAAGTCAGTTTATGGAAGACTGAAATAATACATAAATATATATAAGATGAGAAATCAAATGAATATATGTAAGTTGCTAAACTATGCCAAAAATTATAGATTTTGACAGATCTGAGTTGCTGTGAGAATGACTGACTGGAATAAGAATTACTGAATACATAAATCTGCTTCTCTGTCTGTCAGTCTCCGGTTTTCTGGTATTTTTATTTTATTCCACTGCACAGAATGTCTCGAATGACCAAAATGATCTGAAGCAATTTTAAAGACCTGTTTAGGAAACAGTTTACAAGCTGGAGTGAAGTCTATGTTGAGCAAACTTGAAAGGCTTTGGAGGTTTGATTTAGATAAGCATATAAAAGCTTGAATATTTATCTGAACCTACTTAGCTTCTTGTAGGTTGTTTTGGTTCTGGATACAAATGACTCTTTCAGAGCTGAATTAGATGCATGGTGGTAAAAAAGAAGAAAATGCTAACAGTTTTTAAAGTGTTAGAGCTTGAGCTGGCAGGGAATCATACAATGGCTTGAGTTGGAAGGGACCTTAAAGATCAGGTTTTCTTTATCAGGAAAATCTTTTTCTGGGTCTGTAAAATGCTGCTGTTGCTGCTGAAGATGAGAAACCTGACATATGAGGAAAGGCTGAGAGCTGGGTTTATTCATCCTGGAAAAGAGAAGGCTTAAGGGGGAGACCTTATTACTATAGACCAGTACATAAAGTGTGGCTACCAGAGGGATGGAGACTCCCTTTTTACAAGGAGTCACATGAAAAAGATGAGGATCAATGGGTATCTAGGGAGATTCCCATTAGACTCCAGAAGAAAACGTTTCACCATGAAAACACTCAGGCATTGCAATCAGCTCCCAAGAGAAGTAGTGGATTCCCCTACATTAAACCATTTTAAGACAGCTTGGCAGGGTGCTGGGCCATCTCATTTAAACTACACTGTCATCTAGAAAGGTTGGACAAGATGACACCCTTGGAGTCCCTTCCAAGTTGGCACTCTGTGATTCCGTGAAAACAAAACAAAACAACAACAAAAAAGAAAAATGTAATGAAGAGGGATACATGGTCCTGAACCATAAAATGCTGGAGTGAGGGTAGTTACTCAGCCTAGAATTAGCGTGGGCTCAAAGTCACTGTGTTATTTTTTTATAGGCTAGGAAAATTGCTAATTGGCCATTAAGTGAATTCATAATAAAATGTTGTAGCCCTTAAAACCAATTTCTTTTCCATTTCAGAGTAGAAATGCACATAAAAAAAGAACCAAAACAAACAAACAAACAAAAACCCTGGCAAATTTTTAAAAGGAATACTTGCAGGTATTGTCTGATAGGAACAAGTCCTGAAGATTCAAAGACCACTCTACAGAATTAACTGCAGATAAGACTCACATGAGCACTGGGCTAGTTCTGTGTGTTATGTTGAACATCATTCATGGATGAAGGCTTAGAAACTATTTTAAGAGATCAAGTGAGAAAATGCTTTGAAGGACTCAGCTTGATTATGAACAGAAAATATAGCTTTAGGGAAAAAAAGAAATTTCTGCATTGATGACTTTTTCTTTTTTTTTTTTGGGTAAGAAAACCACTAAAGCTTCTAAGTTGGAGAATAAAAATGAAACTGAAGAGTTAGACATTTTTGGCAGTGTTTTCTTTGCAGTTGTAATAAATGCCTTGAGGAGGGCAGATTTAGATTGGATATTCTTTACAGTCAGGGTGGTGAGAGACTGGAACAGGTTGCCCAGGGGGGTCATGGATGCCTTGAGCAATCTGATCTAGTGGAGAGTCTCCCTGCCAAAGCCAGTGGGGTTGGATGATCTTCAAGGAAACAGATAATGTTCAAGGTCCCCTCCAACCTAAAACATTCTATGAATCTATGAAACAATAAATTGATTCCTTGGGCTAGAGAATCATTAAGAAAATAGCTTCCTGTGGAGAACTTGAGGAGTCCCTGTTAGGCAGGAGTCCTTATCTGGCTGGTCTAATAGTGTGTTTTGGGCCAGCAGCATGAGAACTTCCCCGAAGCTTTTTGTCCATACAGACACTTAAGTCTATTACAAGACTCTGAAACTAACTGGATCTCAGCAGGACTAAGGAGTTAGACGCAAGGTGTCGAGGTTAGGGAATGAGACATTTCATCTCACTCCATCATTTGTAGAATGATTGGACAGAGATTTACTTGACTGTGCTATCAGAAAATTGTGTTGAATCTTTTGAAGTTTATTTTGGGAATTGATTGCAGTAGTTCTTAGCAGGTGTTTGATATTCAGCAGTCACCTTTCAAGCTCAGTGATTGAAGAGATGTCATGTTGCATTATTTCTGTTTCCTGAGTAGATGAGCATGGGAGAAGTGTTTTTGTGGTGCTGCCCAGTCCTGCTGCTACAACTGTTGGACCAAATGAACATAAATTAACATTATGCCAAATGAGATTTTTCTTTCTCACTTCCTTGCAAACAGTGAAGGGCAGAATGATCGTATGAAGTCTCACAGTGTTCAGACACAGCAGACCATGTTATGAAGCTCCACAAATTATTGAGGTTGACCTTCAGTTGTCAAAATAAATTAACACTGAGAACAGGATTTGTGATGCATTTTCCTATTTTTCCTTATTATGGCTGATGCCTAAAACGTCATGCATAAAATTACAGAATTGCAGAATATCATTGGCTGGAGAAGTCCTTCAAGATCATCCAGTCCAGTCTTTGACCCAGCACTGCAAGCACCACTAAACCATGTCCGTAAACACCAGGTCTACATGCTGTTTAGATACCTCCAGGGATGGTGTGACTCCACCACTGCCCTGGGCAGACTATTCCAATATTTGAGAACCCTTTCAGTGAAGAAATATTTCTTCATATCCAGCCTAAATCCCTAATCCAGAAACTGACAGTGGTCAGTACCAAAACAAGCACAAAGCTGTAAACCTGTAGAGGCAGAAGTTGCAGATCACATCTGCTAAGTGCTGAAATAACAGTTCACAGTAACAGAGAAATGAAACATACAGGCTACAGCCTCCCAACAGTGTCTTCATCTGATGTCAGAGTAGCAGAATTGTTAGTGAATGCAGCTGTATCCCTCATTCATTTCTCAGTTTATTAAGTTCTGTGAAGTGCATTTCAAAACCATTTATCATCTGGTTTTGTTCACAAAATGGAACTTGCAACCAGTTATTGCCCCTCTAGATAGTGTTCATATCAGCTGACACATTTCCAATTAAATCTCTTAACTCCAAACGTCCATCCTGCAGCAAAACATATCTGGAGGAGTACCCACATCAAGATGGAATTGTTTCTTCTCCAGAGAAAACAAACCAATCACAGATGACACAACATGATGAAAATGTTGAGGTGGGGAATCCATGCCCTTGTTTCACTTATGAATTATGAACAGCAGAGCCATAGCAGGCTGCTCAGGGAACTGGTGGAGTCACCATCCCTGGAGGTGTTCAAAACATGAGTAGATGTGGCTCTTCAGGACTTGGTTTAGTGGTCATAGAGGTGTTGGGTTGATGGTTGGACTTGAGATCTTAGAGGTCTTTTACAACTTCAATGATTCTGTGATTCTGTGAGTCAGGATATGTCATATCCATAGTGAGACCTTTGCAGGGCTATTGGTCACCCAAAATTTGCTTTGCTTCCAAAGCTATGAAGTTTATAAATACTCTGTGGAGTTTTTCATATTTTTTCTCCCTATTAATGAATAAAATACTAAACTTCGAGAAACAAGGGGATTTTAATGACAGAGAGTTGTTTCCTTGCCAGTTTTATGCATGCCAACATTGCATCATTACAGTAATTATTAGTTTAAGAAAAAAGTCCTCCAGGAGGGACAAAGTGGTTCAGGTTTGATATATTATTAAAACCGTTTCTGAGTGTATTTGTGCATCAGTATTAGTCTGCAAAAACCTGACAGCAAAGCTTGCCTTTCTCCCACACTGCACAAGAGTGGTCCCATGAGAGACAGAGGCTGCTGCTGACATGCTTTAATCTAAGCCAAAGTAAAAATGCCTTTTGTGTACTTCTAACACAGAAACATTACAAGAGTGATGTTTTTTTCCCTCCTTCTGAAGCTGGTGACTAAAAGGTTCAGAAGAATAGATTAGATCCATGTTTAAAATATCCAAATGCACTTTTCAAATAGCTGCCTTAGCATTCATATGTCTGTGCTTTCTTCTAGCTGTCAGGGTCAGCTTTCTGTTTGCAGGATCATTTGCAGATTTCGTAGCCATGAGTGGTTAGTGCAAATGAGAATGTACTCAGATAGTGAAAGGAAAGTTCAAGAAAAGCAAGAGTTTAGGATAAAGGCATACTTTCCTTGGCACTTTTTGTTATACATTTTTCATCAACATGATTAGGACAAGAGGAAATGGCCTGAAATTGTGCCAAGCGTAGTTGAGGTTGGATAATAGGAAAAATTTCTTTCCTGCAAGAGTGGTCAGGCATCGGAAGAGGCTGCCCAGGGAAGTGGTGGAGTCACCATCTTAGAGGTGTTAGAACAAGTGTTTAGACATGGCACTTTGGGACATGGTTTCGTGGCCATGGTGATGTTGGGTTGGTGGTTGGACTCGATGATCCTAGAGGCCATTTCCAACCCTAATGATTCTATGATTATTGGAATAAATAGATATAAAGAGTAATATATTTAAGTATTATCTTGTTAAAGAACTTGCTGTAAATCCTACCTTTGTCATTTTCCTCTAATAACTAGTTATTGTTAATTTTAATAACTAGTTGCTGTTAACTTCAGTGAAATACTTGTTGTCTTGATTTAAATATATTTCTTTCAAGATTGAAGAGAATCAAGAAACAAGGTTGTCAGTAATAGAAAAATCTGATAGCTGAGTGTCACTATTGTGTTACTGGTATCACAAGAATAGAAGCAAAATTGTTTCAGTTGGAAAAGACTTCTGAGATCATCGAGTCTAACCATTGAGCTAACACAACCATGGCACAAAGTGCAATATCCACATGTTCCTGGGATGGTGACTCCACCACCTCCCTGGGCAGCCTGTTTCAAAGCCTGACCATTCTTGCAGGGAAGAAATTTTTCCTATTGTCCAACCTAAGCCACCCCTGGCACAGTTTCAGGTCATTTCCTCTAATCCTATCACTGACACTAGAGAGAAAAGACCAACTTCCACCTTGCTACAACTTCCTCTCAGGTGGTTATAGAGAAAAATGAAGTCTCCCTTCAGCCTCCTTCAGACTGAACAACACCAGATCCCTTTGCTGTTCCTTGTAAGCTTTGTTCCCTAGATCCTTCACCAACTTTGTTTCCCTTCTCTGGACACACTCCAGCTATTCAAGGTTTACATCTAAACGTCTTCTAGTCTGTTTACATGCCAAATAAAAGGAAGACCATAGAAAATATGGGCCTGCTGCTTAATGAGGATGCCCTCTTGATGGGGATGCAGAGAAGGTGTAGTTACAGAATGCCTTCTTTAGTTCAATCTTTACTGCTAAGGCTGGGCCTTAGAAATCCTGGGAAAAGAGGTAAAAAGAGAGAGTCTGGAGAGAGAGAGAGACTTTCCCTTGGTTGAGGAGAATCAGGTTAGAGATCATCTAGACAAGTTGGACACCCACACATCCATTTTTTGATTCCATGAACATTTTGTGTCCCTGGATCAAGGGGGGACACAGATGTTCTTCTACCCTAATTGTCCTGTTCTTGAAGCTTTATGCCACGTCTTATGAAAGTGACATATTAACTGCACCTGTCACAGATGGCACAAATCCTGTTGTTCCTAAACACCACATCCTGCACCCTTCCTTAACTGAGATGTTCAGTCACTGATAACTGCTGGTGCAAAGAGTCAGGACTCTCCTGAGAGAGATTAGAGTTGTGCTCTACTAGATCTTGATGATGAATCATTACCAAGTAGGGGAAGAATTTGAGTCACTCCATTACATTTTCACACATGTTGTGTTTTTTCGATCTAATAAATAGGGTATATAAAATATGTTAATATTTGGAAGAGAGCAAATATTCTTTCAGGAAATAATTTTGCAGCTATTGTAGCAACATCAACAGTTTTTGTCCAGTTTTCTAGACTTCTTGGTGCTGCACTTTAAATTACAGAAAATGAGATCCTGCAAAGGATATTTGCTTTTCTTTATAGTGTTTTTTACTATAGGCTCTATATGGCAAAGGAAAGACTGACATCAAAACAACCTCTACATTTTCATTTTTGATCAAATGTGGTGTTTATACTTAGAAGGAGGTGGGCCCATTTAGTGGTTAAGGGATGATCTGTTGGTGTTTTGGATGGCAAATACAGGTCTTCATGCTCTGCCATTTCCCAGGCAGAGAATTTTTCCTTGCCAGCAGTGCTGAGAGTTCCTGCACATCAACGAGGCAGCACTGAGCTCAGCCTTTTACCTGCCTTGGGAAATAGCCTAGATGTTTTCTATTTTCTTTGAAATGCAGCTGACTAGGGGGTAGTGAACCTTAATTTAACAAGGAGTTACCAAGGCATGTGTTAGCTCTCTCACCTCATGACTCTTCCCTGTTGTGTACACCTGGTCACATGTGCTTGCCTTATATTTTCTTCAGAGCATTCCACAGCCATCCACAAAGAAAGTTTGTGTGAGACAGGACAGTCCTGCTGTGTTTAACGTCTTTCTCTGTGATCTGGATAAGGGGATTGAACAAAACCTCATAAAGTGTGCAAGTATGATATTGGGTGGAATCGTTGACCTACTCAAGGCTAGAAAGGCACTGCAGAGGGACCTGGACAGGCTGGATTGATGGGCTGATGTCAATTGTATGAGATTCAACAAGGCTAAGTTCCATGTCCTGCACTTGAGTCACAATGCCCCTATGAAGGTTCTAGGCTTGGGAAAGAGCAGTTGGAGACTGCCCAGCAGAAAAGGACCTGGGGATGCTGATCAGCAGACAGCTGAACATGAGCCAGTTTGCTCAGGTGGTCAACAAGGCCAACAGGATCCTGGCCTTGATCAGCAATAGCATGATCAGCAGGACCAGAGAAGGGATTGTCCCTTTGGACTCAGCACTGATAAAGCCACACCTGGATTACTGGGTTCAGTTTTGTGGTCCTCACTACAAGAAAGACATTGAGGTGCTGAAGTGTGTCCACAATAGGGGAATGAAGCTGGTGAAGGGTCTGGACAACAGTTCTGGTGAGGAGCAGCTGAAGGAACAGGAGTTGTTTAATCTGGAGAAGAGGAGGCCGAGGGGAGACCTCATTGCTCTCTAAAACTGCCTAAAAGGAGGTTGGAGTGAGGTGGAAGTTGGTCTTTTCTCTCTAGTGTCAGGTGATAGGATGAGAGGAAATGGCCTGAAGTTGTGTCAGGGGAAGTTCAGGCTGGATATTAGGGAAAATAATTCTTTCCTGCAAGGGTGGTCATGCATTGGAACAGGCTGCCCAGGTTGGTAGGGGAGTCACCATCCCTGGAGGTGTTCAAGAAACGTGTGGACATGGCACTTTGTGCCATGGTTTAGTGTGCATGGTGGTGTTGGGTTGACAGTCTTAGAAGTCTTTTCCCAATGAAACAGTTCTCTGCTTCTGTGATGCTCATAGCTGGGGATGGACACAGGCAGCAGTAGTTGATTGACATGAAGCTGTTGGGATCACCTCTTGTATTGCTTTCCCTAATGATCTTGCTTGTATTTAATTCTGCATAGTAGATACATTTATTGTTTTCTAGTATGCTTTTGAAGAAAACTAGTTGATACAGAGTCGTCTCAGTTGCAAAAGATCTTTAAGATCATCAGATCGCTTGTTTATTTAAATTCTGTTTTATAAAAATAAAAAACAATAAGCTGAGTTATGCTTTGAAACATATTCTTAGAAATATAAAACCACATTTTTAATAACTTCTGCTCCTGTTTGCATAAATGAATGTTCCATGTATCTCCTACAGCAGGTCCAGCTACAAGCCTGGTGTGTATAGATACCAGACAGCATCTGGAATATTGCCTTTTCCATTGGGTCTCATGTGAAGAGCTGAATGCTGTGAGTGGTGTGAGCCACTCTCAGTGTTAGGTGTTCTGTGAAGGGAAAGAGAAGAGACTTAGAGAAGGATTATACAATAAAATATCTGATGGAAATTGTTAGCTCCAAGAATGGATCCTTGCAATGTCATCCAACAAATCATAAAATGGTTTGGCTTGGAAGAGATATTAAAGATCATCTAATACCAACACCCTGCCAGAGGCAGGGAAACCTTCTAGTAAACCAGTTGCTCAAGGCTCCATCCAACCTGATTTTGAGCACTTCCAGGGTTGGAGCCTCCACAGCTTCTGTAGGCAACTTGTTCCAGTGTCTCACCACCCTTACAGTGAATAATGTGCTATTGATTCTCCTATGAAGAAAAGAGTCTAAGCTTCTAAGATTTTTTTTCTCTTTTTCCATCTGAATTACAAACATTGGTTAGGAGCTAGATAAACTGAGTTTCATTCAAACTTAAATTTTACCTGAGTTCCGTTTGCTCAAAATTGAGAACAGAATCTTCTTGCAAGAATCACTTCTTCCATGAACTTCTGTGTTTCTACACTCTAACACTGAAGAGGCATCAGAAAGGTGGAGGGATGTTATATCATTTCTTTGAGTCAAAGGTACTTGAAATTCTCTCCTTAAAACAAGGGCTGTTGGTTTCCCTCCTGAGTAATATAGCAAGATTTCTTTTTGCCTTTCATCACAAATTCTAATATTTTCATTCCTGACCTATGGGTGGAAAGAACAAAAAACAAAAAAGGGCAAAAAACCCCACTGAATCACTTGGATCCTGCAGTCTTACAGAGCAGCATCAATTCTTGGCTTGTCACCTTTCATTGGATGGGAATTAAAAAACCCATACGAGTATGGGAAAATAGGATAAGAAAAATGAAGGCAGCGTGGGCAGGAGTAGATTCACTTTTCATTCTTGGCTGCAGATGTTTAGTATGCTGCCCATACTTCCAGTGTTTTATCCTGCCTGCCTCCTGTTTCTTGTTTTCCTGGCGTTCAGCCTCACTTTGGCTAAGCTGATAAGAGGCAGCTGGTGCAAAGACTCATTTGCATCTTTCTCCAGCTCTGCAGTGACTCAATGTGGTAGGTAACAGCTATGGAGGTGGGAAAACTTGGGATAAGCTAAGATCCTGGAGGAGAGGCAAAGAAGGAGGCAACAAGTAATTAGTGAGTTGGAAAGTAAAGTAAGCAGTGCTGAAAATGGAGGGTGGGCACAGGCACTCTGCTTGAGGTCTTCAGAGGAAGAAAGAGGGAAGAGTGGGAGGCTAGATATGGTGAAGGAAAAGGGATTTGTTTGGGAAGGATTTAATTTTAGGAAGTGATTTTAGATCAGAAAGGGATCTACAGGAAGGCTGGGGAAGGACTGTTTAGAAGGGTTTGTACTGACAAGATTAGGGGCAATGGCTTCAAACTTGAGCAGGGTAAATTTAGGTTTGGCATAAGGAAGAAGCTGTTTAAAATGAGAGTGGTGAAATGCGGGAACAGGTTTCCCAGGGATGTAGTTGAGGCCTGTCCCTGCAGACATTCAAGATCAGACTTGATGTGGCCCTGGGCAGCCTGATCTAGTTGGAGGCCTCCCTGCTGACTGCAGAGGGGTTGGACAAGATGACATTTGAGGATCCCTTACAATCTTATGCATTCTGTGTTTTTTTTAACCTTGTTATTCATGACAGCAATAATACAATGATATTCTTGTTTTCCATTTACATTTGTATTTAGCATATAAATAATAAACCTACTCAGTTAATCTCCTAAACATATATTGCCTTTGGATTTCTGGTTTGTCCCTTAGTGTTGAAAGAAATTCATCCATGGAGGATATTTCAACTCATAAATGTGTGGAACATGCTAAAGAACATGAAGTGCAGAAGCGAATGTTTCAGTAATGAATAAAATACAGCCACATTTCTTACAGTTCTTAATGTCTTTTTCCTGGATTATTCCAAGGAAGACCTGAATACCAAGTAGCTGGTACTGGAATATTTCTCTCCAAATGTTCACCATGAGTCCACTTAGCAAGTCGTTGCACAAATTAGAATCATTCCTGATTCCCAGCTGATTGTTAGTGTCTTTAGTTTTGAGTGGTGGTGCTTGTTTTGGGATAAATGTCTGAAAAGTATTTAAGCAGATCCTGAAGTTGATCTCTTTAGCATGACTAAGAGAAAGCCTTACTCTTTGCATGCTCAAATAGTGTAAGAATGTAAGAAATGCTTTTCTGGATCAGATCAAATGGTCCACCAAGCTCAGTTACAGTAAGACATAATGCTTAGGGAAGGCACAAGTCTGGCCAATCTCTGATACTTTTTTTTTGCCCTACTTCTCCTCAGCCATAGGATTAATGTTGCTGACTGTTCACCTCAGCATCTAGTTTGCAAGCCTATCATTTATGAATCATTTACGAATTGCCTAATCCCTTTTTTGAAGCATCTAGCTCCACAATCTCCTGTAGAAAGTGATTCTGGAAATTTTCTGCCCACTGTGCACAGAAATAGATGGTTTAGCCTATTTTAAACTGATCTCTTTCTTCTCCATAGGTGTCCACTAATTCTAGGGTTGGAGAATGAGCTGACTAGCAGTTCCATGTTCTTCTTGCCCACTCCATTAATGAATTTCAAACCATGATCTCACCTCATTCTTTTTCTCTGCAAACTGAATGGTGCACAGTTATTTGTGTTCTTCTGAATAAGGCGGTGAGGTGCCCTTCATCATGTCACTTGCCCTCTTTATGCTTTTTCTATCTCCAGGACAACCTTTTTGGAGATACAGAGAGCAGTATTACATATACAGCCAGAAAACCAATAAAACAGATCTTTCAAGAGGAAAGTGTTAATGTTTCTTCCTCTCCCAGGAGAGGGGAAAAAAAAAACAAGGAAAAAAGGAAGAAAGAACAAATGATATTTAACAATGACTGTACTTAAAGCTGAGATTTGACAGAACTGAGTGGGATTTGAGGTAGAGAACAGAATAGAATAGAAATACAGTTTATAATTTGCTGTAAAACATGTACATAGAATGATTACACAGTTATTTCAGTTGCACAGAAGGATTCTTTTCCATGGGTGGGCACTATAGCAGGATCTGCACAAGGAGCAAAGCTGCAGACTTTGTGGCTGCTCTGAACACTCTTCTCCTTCTGTCTGTGATAACTGCCACTTATTTGGCTGCAGAAAATGTGGGGATCAGACACTATCACACGGAGACAGAAAGTTTATCTTGCACTCCTCTGCAGAGTAGGAACTAAGCAAGAGTGTAAATTACCAGGATATCAAGCAAGGTTTTACAAGTAAGAAAGACTGTTCTCCTCAGAGACAGAGATGAGAGTTTCTGAGGTGTGGATATCTCCAAATGCTACAAGTCAGAAAAGGCTCATACACTGCCCAAAGTAATAGTTACTGTTGTGGAACTGTCATTAGAATGTCATTGTCATCCTCGTCCCCCTGGAAAAAAAAAAAAAAAGAATAAAATATGGTCTGTTCACATAACCAGATGTGATTGTATTTGTGTGGTCAGTGTGAGTCTGAGTCATCACAGGATTGTAGAGCTGTTTGAGTTAAAAAACACTTTTAAGATCATTGAATCCAACCAGTATCTAACTCTGCCAACTCTGGTGCTAAACCGTGTCCCTCAGTATCACATCTCTGTGGCTTTTAAACACCTGCATAGATGGGGAATCAACCACCTTCCTGTGGAGCCTCTCTCAGTGTTTGACAACCTTTTCAGTCGACAAGTTTCTTCTAATGTCCATCCTAAACCTCCCATGATGGAACTTGAGGCCACTTTCTCTCATCTCATTACTTGTTACTAGGGAGAAGAGACCAACACCCACCTCACTACAGCCTCCTTTCAGGGAGTCATAGAGAGCAAGAAGATCTCCCATCAACCTCCTTTTCTTCAGGCTGAACACCCCAGTTCCCTCAGCTGCTCCTCACCAGACCTGTTCTCCAGACCCATCACCAGCTTTATTGTCTTTCTTTGGACATGCTCCAGCACCTCAAAGGCTTTCTTGCAAGTGCAAGTGAGTAAGCAAATTATTTCACTCATAATTACATGCTTTGATTTTTGGGGAAAAAAAAAATTAAAAAGAGCAAAACAACAAAAAATTGTGAAAAACAAAACAAAAAGGAACCAACCAACCAACCAACAACAAATCACAAAAACCAAACAAACAAGCAAACCCCAAAAATCAAACACCCAAAAAAAACCCCAGCACACAAACAAATATTTCTAAAGTCCATGATTCAAGAGTGAAAGAAGGAAGAAAAATGAAGGGGTGCTGAGGTATTTCAGAAGGCTTTTCTTTGCTTTCCTTTTTGTTTTCTTCTAAAAATATGATTCTTTAAAACTATTTTGAAAGGTATGTTTCCTATATGCAACATATTTTCTGGACTTCATTAACCATCAGAAAATCTTAAGGACTGGATGGCTCTTTCTTCATGACTTAAATTTTCAGCAGGTCTTCTAGATGATTGCAGTTCTCTCACGACATATCAACATGCAACATGCTCCTTGCAGCATATCTCTAGCCTGTGTGTTAACAGCTGAATGCTCAGACTTGTTAGGTGAAGATAGAATGAGAGGGAATGGCCTTAAATTGTGCCAGAGGATGTTTAGGTTGGATATTAGGAAAAATTTCTTCACAGAAAAGAGTGGTCAGGCATGGGAACAGGCTGCCCAGGGAGGTGATAGAGTCACTGTCTCTGGAGGTGTTCAAGAAATGTGTGGAAATGGCACTTTGGGACATAGTTTAATGGCCATGGTGGTGCTAGGTTGTTGGCTGGACTCAGTGACCTTAGAGGTCTTTTCCAACTGAAACAATTCTATGATTCTATGAAGATGTTTGGTCTTTTTACCTTAATTCTACCAGAGGAGCCAATTCTGAATCACAGAGGAGACTGTTAGGCAAGGTCTGAATTGCTGGACCTCCTCACAAGAGACTAAGGTAAACCACTTCCAGACTGCAAATACTTGTGATGTGCAATTCCACTCTTGAGTTGGTCAGTTAGTCTGATGTGCTTGGTAGAAAGGATATTCCCTTACAAACTGAAGTGATCGAGACAGACAAAATAAAGACATGCTCCTGAGGTGTGATATCCTTCATGTAAAGATGTTCAAAACAATAAAAAAGGATTTTATTTTTTCCTTGGTGATTTGTAACACAGTAAAAGTCTGGTGCAGAAGAGATGGAATGCACTCAGTTGTTCAGTGAGTGGATTCTTGGTAGAAAATCTCTCTGTGTATAAGTGCTGTTGAAAGATAGACACATGTTTCATGTGCATTGACAACCTAGTGGCACAGTTACCACTATTATAATTTATTTCAGATCTGGAGAAACATCATATCTTTGTAGCATAGATGTGGAAAAAGAAGGCTGAAACGTCTCTTTGTTGTTTTGTGTGGGTCTTTTTTTTTTTTTTTTTTAACTTTTAATATACATTTTTCACAATCCTGGCTTCCATTTGGTGACCTATAACCTCATCTGTTTTCAAGAGCACTTCAATTTAAGAGCAGCAGTAACAGCAACAGGAATAGGAGAAGCAGCAGGGATTCTGCCTGTGTAGCTATGAGAAGTATTTCAGTAATGAAAGGGATAATTGTGGCTCCCTGCCTCTGCTGTAATTGAAAATCTAGTACAGTGCCTTTCCCATTTAACTTTATTGCTTAAGTTCAAATCAATGTACAGGAGGGAAAGCAACACTAGAATAATGCCTCTAATTGTGCTTTCCTGTCCATCCACCAGTTTGAAATCTAGCTTTAAAGGAAAGAGCAATTAGATATATTCAGTTATAGAGGAGGAGAAGAACTTCAGTTAGAAATCTTGGTCATGAAAAAGTACTGCTTACCAAATATTTACTGACTACTTCTGGCTGCCAGGTTATCTGCACAAGATTAAAAACAAGTAACACATTAACACAGTGGTTCAGGTAACCTGTGCTGAAATACAATGGAAAAACCTTTTCATTGCAGTAATGGCAATAATTTGTAAATAACATGGCTAAAGCTGTTCCATCCAGTAACAAAGCACAACCTTAAATCTTAAATGTTTGAAGCATTTTGCCTGGAGAGGTTGTGGAGGTTCCAAGCCTGGAATTGTTGAAAGCCAGGTTGAATGGGGCCTTGAGCAACCTGGTTTAATAGAAGTGTCCTTGCACATGGCAGAAGGGTTGGAACTAGATGATCCTTAGGGTCCCTTCCAACCCAAGCCATTTGATGATTCTATGATTTTTGTCTCCTATGGTCTTAACAGCAATGAAGATATGCAGTATATTACACAGAGCTCTCCTTTGATAATAATTCTTCTTCCACAACACAGATCTCAGATTTTCTTATCTTTCTTCTGTTGACCTGATAGCTTAGTTTCTACAACAGCATCCATACAAACAGAAACACAGTGGGTTTAACCACTCTAAATGCATCTGAAGTGTGCTCATGCATAATATTCTCATTATTTACAGTCACTTGTATTGCTGTGAGAAAAGAGCAGTTCTGAAGATAGACACTAATTATGGGTTTGAATAGGATGTTTGCTGTCTGATAAGAAACTCTAGACACACCACCCTCTCTTCCGCCTGCTTGGATGTGGCATCAGTTAGCTTCTGTTTTCAGGGTAAAATCCATGTAGATAATCTACAGTGTTGAATCTATAAAGTCCAGTTTTGCTTTATCAGCACTTAATTTGGTGGGAAAAACTGACTGTATTTAATACTCAGGAGTGGAGAGAGGCACTAGGTATTTTGCAGCAGCAGGGAAAATAAGAAATGCAGGGAAAGAATCTTCAAGGGCACGAAACAAAAGAAGCTATCAACAACCACACCTATCCTCCTCTGCCATAATGAAAAGTGCAAAGCCCTGTTTATTTTTTATGTTTGTATTTTTAATTAACTCCTCAGTAAAAGAAACAATATCTTTTAATAGGTAGATTTTCCTAGTACATATAAGGAGATGGAGACTTTAATTTAGACTCTTCAGATCAGCTAAAGGGTTTTATAGGCATCCATGCATGTCTAATTCAGGTCCCATGAAGAGTCGGTTACCCTATGCCAGAGTTAAAAACCGTCATGTTTGCTTTCTGGGCTGCAAGCTGGCTCATGTTGAGCTTCTCATCAACCAATCTGTGCTTGGTAGTGGCAAAATAGCTTCTGGTTTGCCTCTTGGGGGTCTGAAGATCATCATGTACCTTACAGATAGCTCAATATCAAACTCCTCAGCTTATTTGGTATGCAAACACTCTGTTCAATCCACAAACAAAGCTTTCTTTTCAGTCAATATCTGCATTATTAATTTCCTTTCGTATTTAATAACAATAATTCTATAATTCTGTTTTAAATGGCTTCAATTTTAAATTGTTTTACATATCAGTAGAGATTTAGCATTCCAATTTAGCATTCCACTGCGGAAAGAAAGCTAAAGCTTCTCACCAGTTCAGATTCTAACAAATGCTCAAGAAACTTTTGGACTGTTTGCTCATCTCTGCTTGCTTTTAAAACTAAGAATATTTTAATTCACCTGGTGTACAACCATATTTCGGGTCTCCTATTTTAATTTTACAGTCATTATGCACTATTGTTTTCAGATTTAATGTAAACTGGACAATATCCAGGAAAATCAAAGTGTTTTTCAAGAAGATTTTAAGTAGTTCTCAGTTTAGTTTCCAATTAGTCATCCAATTAGACAAACCAGATCTCCAGATCTTACCCGAACAAGAAAATATAGTGGGAAGAAAAGAGAAGTGTTTTTCACTTGTATTTATGTTGCTGGATTTAAAGCAACAAATAAAGGTAGCAAATTTCAGACTATATCTCATATCTGTCTTTAAGGATGCTGCAGAAAATATCCTTTGCTGTGCAGCACAAGAGAGTCAGAACATTACCTTCTGATGGCAATGGAAATTATTTCCTTTGGGCTGCCCAGAAGGAACTTGAAGGAATTATCATAAGATCTTCCAGTAATAAAATTGCTTGTGAATTTCAATTCATTCACTTTCTAGGATGTTTAGGGTAGAAAGTACAAGATGTGTCTAAAATCTCACACCGTTTTTATGATCTGTGGCAGCAGCTTTCTCTAGGACAGAAATAAAGCTTAGATTTTTGATGTCAGTTTTTACCACTTTCCTTATCGTAATAGAGCTGCATAAGCACACATAAAATGCAACCACAACCATATTTTTTTTAACCATCATCAACTCTTTTGCTACCATTAGCAAAAAGTGTTGACTGGGGGCCAACTGTGCATGTTTGCTCAGTAATTTGAAATTCTGTGTGCTCTGCTGAGTAGCGTTAGGAAGGAGTTGCTCTAAGACAGGTGCCTCTGCCACGGATGTTAAGTGGTCACCCACGAATGCTTTCAACAACTGACCCACACCAAAGTACAATTCAAGCAGAACTGGATTATTTAACTGGAACCAATTATAGCAAGTAGACACAAAATAGCTTGTGAGAGTAGGTATAGACCAGATATTAGGAAGAAAATCTTTACTGTGAGAGTGGTGAGACGCTGCAAGGGGTTGACCAGGGAGGCTGTGGATGCCCCCTCCCTGGATGTGTTCAGGGCCAAGTTGGACAGGGCTTGAGAAGTGTTGTGTAGTGAAAGGTGTCTCTGCCCATACCTGGGGGACTGGAACTAGATGATCTTTAAGGTCTCTTCCAATCCAAACCATTCTATGAATCTATGAGTGGGAAACATTTTGTTACAGGATAAAGAGTAGATAACAAAAATATTAAACATAACCAAATGCTCAGACTAATTTGATTGCTGAAAATCTGCTTAACAAATTATGTTGACTTTCCTATTCTTTGATGTATCAAGTAATTTAAGTTGATAATCACACAGGAATGCATCCAGGCAGTTTTTGAATATCTCCAGAGAGACTCCACAACTCCCCTGGGCAGCCTGTTCCAGTTTTCCATCACCCTCACACGGAAACTTTTTTTCGTCATGTTTCCATGGAATTTCCTACGCCTCAACCTGCACCCATTGCCCCTTGTCCTCTCATTGGGCATCACCAAGAAGACCCTGATTCCTTCCTCTTAGCACCCACCCTATACGTATTTATAAACATTAATGAGGTCACTCCTAAGTGTCCTCCAAACTAGAGAGCCCCATCTCCCTCAGTCTCTCCTCATAAGGAAGATGTTCCACTCATTTAATCATTTTTGTGGCTCTGCACTGGGTTCTTTCAGCAGTTCCATGTCCTTGAACTGAGGGGTCCAGAACTGAACACAATATTCCAGATGAGGCCTCACCAGGGCAGAATAGAGAGGGAGGAGAACCTCTCTTGACCTACTAAATGCACCCCTTCGAGTATACCCCAGAATGGCATTGGCCAAGGTGTGGCAGTCAAAAATGTTGTTTTTACTGGATGGATGCTTACAAAGTTGTGGTTTTCCTAATGGAACAGTTTTTATAGCTGAGATTGGTTCAGCTTCACCACATTCAGAAACACACCAGTACATGTCATATTCTTCACAGCAGGATATTTTATGGTTGTGTACTGCAGATTGCTCTGCAGACTCATAGGTATTAAAAATTTGTGTAAAATTTTATGAATGAAGAATCAGAAATTCAATTAAAGAATATTGTGACCATAAAGTATAACAGTATATCATAGGAAAAAAAAAGTGAAAAAAAATTGCTAAGAATTACAGCTTTGTAAATAATTTTATTTGACCAAAAGAAAATCATTCTTATAAATAAAATTTCGATTGAAATTTTAATTATTGATTTAATCTTGAGGAGGGTAGATTTAGACTGGATATTAGGAAGAAATTCTTTACAGTGAGGGTGCTAAGACACCAGAACAAGTTGCCCAGGGAGATTGTGCATGCCCCCTCCCTGGAGATGTTCACAGCCAGATTGGATGAGGCCTTGAGCAAGTTAGTCTTAGTGGAAGGTGT
Organism: Indicator indicator; assembly: GCF_027791375.1. Taxonomy (NCBI): domain Eukaryota; kingdom Metazoa; phylum Chordata; class Aves; order Piciformes; family Indicatoridae; genus Indicator; species Indicator indicator. The sequence continues at coordinate 8,522,450 of NC_072017.1, forward strand.
CCCTGCCCAGGGCAAGGGGATTTGAACTAGATGATCTTTAAAGTCCCTTCCAACCCAAACCATTTTATGATTCTATGAATATACCATTAATCATGAATAAAATGTGAATTTTATTTTCACTGGAATACACTGGCAAGGGTCTTTGTCTCTCCTGATAGGATCAAGATGAGCTTTACAAATATTCTGCCTTCTTCCAGTTCATAAAGACTATGTCTTCAGCCAAGTAAAATGATGGAGTATGTGCTCAAATTGTTGTGGTGTTTGTGAGTAAGGAACAGCAGTCCCAGGGATGGGTAATTTTGCCAGCTATTCCCTGACGTGATGAATCATTACTCCTGATTTCAGTAAGTGACTAATTTATGTTGTTAGAGATTTACTGCCTGCCGTTTGGCATGTGACAGAGTGATTCCAAACTGTACTCTCCAAGCTGCCTGAGCTGTGGCAAGGCTGGAGTAATTACAGTCTTGTGTGGAAGTGGAATTTCAATGTAAGCTGTAAAGATCAACCCACAGAAGTGCAGAGGGCTCTGGTTTTGGTCTGTTCGTGTGGTGCTGCTGCCAAGCCCCAGTGTATCTGCAAAGAAATCCTGAGAAATTGAACAGAAAGGTTCATTTTATTCTGTTGCAATTTAATAATTACTTTAGTAAATAGACTCATGCCTTAGCAACTTTTTTCAAGTACAGACTATCAGGAACCATTGTCTGTTAGTTCAGACAAGAATCTCCAAGAAGTCTCTCTGTTCTTTGCTGAATAAGATTGTTTTGTCCTTTGATATAATAAATAATGCAATACTTGCTTTTTGTTTTTTTGTTGGGGTTTTTTGGGTGTTTTTTCTTTTAGTCTGGGGACTAATTATTGTACATTATTTTAAACGTCTTAGTGTTTTTGTCCTTGGTATTTGAACTGTCAGTATGGAACAGCACAATTTTGTGAGATTTACTGGCCACTCACATCAGGACTGAGCTATAGTGGCTTCATTAGGCACTTTGGTGTGTCAGTGTCTTAAGTTAAAAGCAATTTTACTCCATCCTTTCATCAACCTCTAAACTGTATAGATCCCACACTAGAGGATGAACTACCTCCAGCCTTAGGAAGATAGTTGAATCTACAGTGGCTGGAGAAAGCAGTGAGATCCCTGTGCTGATTCATCCCTATAGGATGAGACAAATTATCCTCTGGAGCAGTCTGATAATTTTCTACAAGGGATTGTAGACAAATAGAATACATTAGGCTGTGACTTTTCTTCTTCTTGGATATATTTCAAGATGATCTTAGATTCCTTCCCTTTATGTCGGCTTGTGCATAATTTTTCTCTGTAAGGCAGTGGAGGATGAGCAGAAAAAGCCAGCCAGCAGAAGAAATTGTGGGTATCTTCCGTTTTTCTGGTGCCACTCTACTGCACAGTCAAAGTTGAACAAACACTGAAGTACCATTAAGATCCTAACAACTGCTTCCACTCTGGCTGTACTGAAACTTCACAAATGAATTAAAAAAGAGCATAAGCTGAAGCTGTGTTCCTCATCACCTGGGAGAAATGTGCAACATGAAATAGGATAACCTCCACGCTCTATCAGCTCTTTTCTGCCAGAGAGGAGTAAAGCAGGATTTGGTGCTGTTCCCTGTTCACTTAGCACATTTCTCTCTCAGTACCACTTATATGATATTAGACCTGGTGGTTGTGTTTGCCTGGTGGGATGGGTAGGCATTTTCATAGAATCATTAATGATGGAAAAAACCTCTAAGATCATCAAGTCCAACTGTCAACCTAACACGATCATGCTCACTAAACCTTGTCCCGAAGTGCCATGTCTACACATCTTTTGAACATCTCCAGGGTGTTTCCTCTTTCAGGAAAGAAATTTTTCCTAATATTCAACTTAAAACTCCCCTGGTGCAACCTGGGACCATTTCATCTGTTCCCATCAATTTGTTTTGACCTTTTATCCTGTTGAAATTACCAAGCCTTGCCTTTGACATCCTCTGGGGAGTCAAATGTTGCAGCACCTTGAAGCCTATCTGCCAGGAATTTGAATTTATGAAACCTTTCCTAATGTATAGAGTAGATAAGCTAATATTTTAGCCTGTTATGTTTATATAATTGATGTCAGTGGCCTTTTCTTAAACTCAATAACTAAAAACTGGCAGGCTTGGTTTATTTGTTTGTTTATTCTCATATATCCTCAGTCAGTAAAAATCCCTGGGTATTCATAGTAGGTTAGATTTGCTAGAACTGTATTTCTTTCTCCTTGGTAACAGCAGCAGACAGCACTGAAAGAGAAAACTAAGTAAAGAACAATTTACTCTGGCGGAGACCTTCTAGTAAGTCGCATTTGGAGAGGAAGAGAAGGGCTGTGTAACATATGGTGGCAGCTGACAAAGGGGAGGTGGGAACAACCCTTCACAACACCCCTGCTGGCTTCTTCCATGCTGGTCAAAGAGCTTTGATTCTACTCAAGAACCCCTGCCTGGTGTGAGGTCAGATTCAGAAAACAAGGGCCTTCACAGATGAAGGCTTAGAGGCAAAGTCCTTAGAGAAACCTACCTTCAGCTCAAAAACAACCATACAGGTGCTCTGAAAAGATACATCCCATAACAAAGACACCACAGACATAGAGTGAGCTGCTTCTGCTGGATCTAAGATGCCCTTCAGTATAGGGTGCATGGTAAAAAGTCCTGTTAATACAGAGGTGATAATGTGGGATGATATTGCGGATCCTTGATACCAACTGCGGTTATTAATTGTGTTCCTAGCATTTCTTTTTGCTTAGCAATAGCACTTGCACGTTATTACAAGTGCATTTGTGGACACATACACTGAGTAATGAAACCATACCAAGATATGACATGCTTAAGCATCAACTATTAAAAGTAAATAGGGGTAATAAAAGCGTGGCCACCAGATCATCTTAAACCAGATTTTATTGCTCCCAGCAGCACACACACATAGAGAAATCTGGAATTTCCCACCCCTCCTGAAAGAGCACACAGACACCCAATGAAAAGGAGCAGCAGAAGACATATTCTCTGACCAGTAACAAGGTCTGCAAAAGCCATACTGTCTAAAATGGGCTCACTGAAAGAATCTGAAAGTGGAGCTAGAAGGGCACTCCACGTCTGAGTTCTCAGAGGCTGTTTCATGCTGAGGTTAGTGGGCAATAGGGGAAGGGTAACAATTTGAATAGAGGAAGGAATTTTAGGCTTCTGCAGAAAAGAAATAGGAACAAATTAGATGGATTTTAGTGGACACTGGCTTTTATACCATATGGCCCAGTGCAGCAGAAGTGTGATTGCCTGCTGACTTTGGGCATGCAACTAGAAACACTAAATAGTAGTGGAGTTTGAGAACTGATAGACATCAGCACAAGTTTCAGTCACCCTCAGATCTCGCTAAACCCAATCCCAGCAAGGGATTTTAAAACTGCCTGTGGCATTTTCAAATCAATCCATCAGTCTGTAGGTAGCAATGTAAAGAATGCACAGCCAGCACAATACCTGTTCCAACCAGTGACAACTCTGCTAGTGCATTCTGAGCAAGCCACAAGCAATTCAAAAGTCTTGTGAGGAAAGAATCACAATAAATGAATCTCTGTTCCCAAGAGGCTGAATCATGATTGCAAGGATCAGGAGAAAACAGTGTCACTTGAACAAGGAATAATGCATTATAAAATTAGGTGCATGGAAAAAAACATCCTTGCATACAGATCACCCTGGCTTGTTATAACATTCATCTTTCAGTAATCTGTCATTTCTTCCATGGCATCTAAAGCTAAGGGAAGTGTAATATAAATCAAACAAACCCCTTTTCTTCAAGGCAACTTTTTTTTTATTATTTTTATTTTTTAGTTATTTATTCAGGGAGAAAACCCAACATATCAGGGCAAGCTTAAATCAATCCTACAAGATCTGACCTCTCAATGAAATCCTTCTCTGCAGAGCAATGAATCCCAGGGCAGATGAACAGGTAACAAATTGCTGTTGGTCGTATGGTAATGTAATCTGGAAGAACACTGTAAGGCAGGCATTAGAGCCAGGTTTAGTAACAGCATTAAAGCACTCAGGTCATAGAATCATACAATCATTTGGGTTGGAAAAGACCTTCTTCAGTTTATAGTTTCCCCTCTAACGGTGCTTTCCCATTAAGACATTTATGTAGATGGATCCTAAGATGGGTTTTCTTTTCTGAAAGCTGGTAACCAACTGAGAATAAAAACCAACAGGTAGTGAAAGGATAAGGTTTCTTGCACAAAGGCGTGGATGTTACTGGTTGAAATTATGGCTTCAAGTTGCACCAGAGGAGGTTTAGGTTGGACATTAGAAGAAACTTCTTGAGTGAAGAAAACAAACAAAATAAGTAAACAAACAAACAAAAAAACCCAAACCAAACAAATAACAAGCCCCCCAACACACACCCATGGTAGGAATGTCTGAAAGTTTTGTCTTGCAGATAAAGAAAAACTTGGAGAACAGGTCTTGTGAGGAGTGGCTGAGGGAACTGATGTTTAATCTGGAGAAAAGGAGGCTGAGGGAAGACCTTTTAGATCTCTACAACTACCTGTTTCACTCTGTTTCCTTTTTAGTTCCCTATTCCTCCTTCAACCTCATTTCCATATTGATTTTGACCACATGGATATTTTCCAGTCTGGGGTGCTAGAACTTAATGCAATTTTATCCTTAGAAGTCACCTTTTGTATGGTCATGTGTTCAGCCAATAGCTTTAGATAAATTCCCATGTAATTACTGAAACAAAAGATCTACACTAAACCTCAAGTAACAATAATGACTTCATTAGCAAACACTCTAAAAATTTCTTCTATTTTTTCTTTCTTTTTTTTTTTTTTTTTTACAATTTGCAATTGATTTCCACCATGTCCAGTTCCATTAGCACCCTCTGTTCAAAAAGCAAATTGCACCTTCTGCTCTTACATGAGTGCAGTTATTATGACAGCTCAGTGTGTAGTTTTTACACCAGAGCAGAGAATGAAAGGTAAAAATTAAAAGGAAGTTATGGAAGTAAAGGAGTGATATTGAAATTTAAAGCTTTTGTCAAACTGAATTATTTCTGCAATTTTTTCCCCATAAATCACTTTCCTGGAAACTGAACAATTTTGAAGAATGTAGAATTTATTTCCATAAAATGTTAAAAAAAAAAGAAAGGGAAAAAAAAGGGAAAAAATATTCTATTTATTTAAGTGCTGTATATATTACCCATAATAATGCAGCAAAAAGTACCAGCACTGCTTTAGCAGTGTATTGTGGGAAATTGCAATCATATCTTTCTACTGGTACATTTTAGTTATGCTCTTTTATTAGGGTCATCTGGGTTTGAATAACAACTATTTATACTAAACAGAGAAAAAATTTCAGTTATGTTTGCTACAAATTTCTGCTTATCTAGAAATCTGCATAAGAATAGTATAGAGTCAGTTATGTTAAATATATTTTTATATATATATATGTATACACACATATATATACACACACACATACACACACTTTTAATGTCAGTTTAGTACAGCCACGGGATACCAGTTCAGGGAAAAGAAAGAGGAATAAGAGTTCAAAAATATAAATATATATTGGAAAAAGAAGATATGAGGAAAATTGTTTCCAAGAGAACCTTAGCCTCAAAGAAGGATGTAGGCTAGGATTATGGTAGGAATTGCAGTCTCTTTCTCCCTTTCTGAAGTATTAAAACTAAACCAAAATGGAAAAACTGGATGATAGTGGCTATATCTAGCCAAGCAATAAACTAGAAACTAATCAGAGAAATCTAGTTTGCAACAGAAAAATCAGTCTTCTCAAAATGTTATTGTAGGTACCTTTTAATTTTTTCTTTTTCCGTCTTTTTCCTCCCTGCTTTTTATGTAGTACTGCTAAAAAAAAAAAAGTAAAAGGCAAGAAAAAACACCTTATAAAAACATACAAAACTGGAATGTTGAACATGTAGTAGATAATGATTTACTGATTCTTTCAGCTTCATCCACAGATAGTGGATATCCATCATCATACACTAAGCCCTCCTACTAAAACCATCTCTTCAATACAAGAACATCTTATGCAGCCATATCCAAGTGGATGTCTGGGCATCCCTTGCTGCTGCCTGCTGTGGGGGCTTGTTTTCCATAAACAAGTCATGGAAGAGCATCATTTGAGAAATGACCCACTCCTGACTACTCTCTGAAAAAGGATAGCCTGAGACTTCCACATTTCCAGGGTCTTGGGCATCTTGGGGCTGCGTACTCAAGTGAATTATTCTCAGAAACCATGCCCTCAAATATTTAGAGTCATAGAATCATTGAATTTGTTTGGTTGGAAAAGACCTTTCAGATCAACAAGTTCAACCATTAACTCAGCACTGCCGAGTCACCACTAAACCATGCCCCTCAATGCCTCACCTCCACAGCTTTGAAACTCCTCCAGGGCTTGGGACTCCACCGCTGCCCTGCAAAGCCTATTCCAGGACTTGACGACCCCTTTAGGGGAGAAATTGTTCCTCACGCCCAACCTAAACCATCTATGGTGCAACTTGTGGCAGTTTCCTCTTGTCCTATCTCTTGTTACTTGCAGAAGAAACCAAGAGACCTCACTACAACTCCCTAATTGTTCTAGTTGCAGACCTATCCTGATCACAGCACCTTGAAATTTAGGGATTAAGGCTTTAATAGATATAACTAAAGTTGCTACACAAACATCCATTGGTTATTGCAATACCAGAAGATGTGTTCCTATGCATCTCCTCAGCAAAAACTACAGAAAGAAAAATAGAGCTGGTAAGTGAAGCCTTTGATGTGGAACAGTTTGTGGCATTCCATGAAGACCTTAATGAGTATTTTAAAAATAATTGCAGTTCTGAGCTGGGCTGGATGAATCTAAGATGGAGATCTGATGGTGTTGGTGAGGCTGAGTTGTATTTACAGCTGTGACTATGTGCCTGGTTTAGGTTGGAAGGGACCCTAAAGATCATGTAGTTCCAATCCCCTTGCCATGGCAGTGACACTTACTACTAGACCAGGTTGCTCAAGGCCCCATCCAAGAGTTTGAGCAGTTCTAGGGCTGGAGTCTTCACACCTTCTCCATTTCAAAGCTTTCAACACCATTATCGTACAAGTATGGTATGTTTGATATATGAGTGCAATGATAATATCTTTGCTCACTGCTAGGGGGTTGGACAAGATGACCTTCGAGGGTCTCTTCCAACCTGATGAAGTCTGTGATTCCATGATTCCACTTCCACACCCAGCTGAACCTGCATGGTGCAGCACTGGTATGAAAAGCATCAATGTTCTCATACAAGCCATTGCTGCATTGCCTGGGAGATCTGTTCAGGCACAGTTAATGCAGAAAACCCAGCACAGTAACAGCACTTAGTGATCTGTTTTCCTTTTCAGGGCACTCTGCAAACATTAAATAGTTAGTTAATCTCTAGAACTCCTCATTAGACAGCATTTCAAGAACTTGGTATCTAATTCTCTAATAACTGTTAGGAAAAAATCCCTTTGAGAGTTACTCCAAGAGGTTAATGCCTGGTGATGGAGAGATGATAGTAGTATACTAGTAGAAATATAATATTGTTTTGGTCAGGAAAGATCTTTAAGATCATCAAGTCCAACTATGAATCCAGTGCTGCCAGGTCACTGGAAAACCATGTCCCTCAGCACCACATCTAGTAGCTTTTAAACCCCTCCAGGGATGGGGTCTCCACAGCTGCCCTGGGTAGCCTATTCCAGGCTTTGACAGTCCTTTCAGGGAAGAAATTGTTCTTCATGTGCAACCTAAACCTCCCTTGATGCAACTTGCAACCGTTTCCTCTCATCCTATTACTTGTTCCTTCTGAGAAGAGACTGACTTATTGTTAGCCCAATCTTTCTAGACCAGTTGCTTTTGCATCTATGTAATACTAATTTTTTATGGATTTATGGATTCCAAGCATAATATCCATATACTCTTGCTTTCTAGAGAAATTTCTAGAGGAAGGTATATTTTAACAAAACTTTTCCTACTATTTTCTCGAGATTTATTTGCCTTTTACATTGAACAGCCTGGAAGAAGACAGTAACAGCAAAAAAGCAACAGTGTAGGGGTGCTGCACAGCCTGTTTTGCATGACTCTCTCCAGAGTTATGTGCTGTGAATCAGAAATGAGAAAATGTTGTGGGTTTTTTTTTTTTTTTTTTGCAGTGTGGTTGCTTCCTGACAGCTTTCTGAAATGCTTTATAGAAGTTTACTTCTCTTAATTAATAAATTACACAATCACAAGTTGTTGTTGATAGTTTCCCAAGTCTGGGAGATGATGAGTTGCAGCCCTTTGGTGGGTAGAAATAAGGGTTTGGTTTTGATTGACGAAGTCCTTAAAATATTTACTTGTAACATTTTGTTAGGAAAAAAAAAAATAAATCTCCTTTCTAGGCTTCTGTCTAGGGATGAGGTTAGAGTAGCTCATTTGCCCTTCGACATGCCACACAGCTGAAGCTGGCAGCTGGGACATGACAGCATCTTGTTTATCAGTCTTTTTACCAGGATTTGATTAGGTTCATGGGAGAAGCTGGCATATATATATATATATATATATATATTTTTTTTTTTTTTTTCCCCAGGCAGATTTATATTTAAGCTTCTTGTCAAATAAATAAAGAGAAAAATGTGTAAAATGGGTGAGTATAAATGACTGCTGCTCCAGCTGAAAGAATTTCCTTTCTGAGGTTTTACTGAACAAAAACAAATCCAAACCCAGATCCCTTGAGTTGTGTCTAATTTATATTTTATTGATCACGCCAAGGGACCTTAAATCAGTGCCACATTTAGCTGGAGAGGATGGAGCTGGATCTCTACTTCCTCTCAGTCTGAGACAATCTATTCCATAATCTCCTTCTAGTGCCTCAGTTTTCCTGCCTCAGGAATGAGTTGGTTGCTCCAGAACCAAAGCAAAAAGAGAACTGCAGTTTAGGCAGTATGACTGATTAGGTGCAGAGGGAGCCAAGTAGAGCTGACTTTGTAATCCCGTGTTATCTTCAGCTGTACTAAATCCTCCTGGAGGAGATTTTTTTTTTTCCACATGTCCATCGGCTTTTCCTCAGAAAAAAGATTGCTTACAATATTTCATCTCACTAGAAAATTTTCTTCCACATAAAAACAAATTGTCAATATACCTAAAGAAAGCCCAAATGAGTATAACCCAGTCAGCACCCAAAAATACTATGTTTTAGAAGAGCCAAACATTTCATTTAGGCAATGCTAAAGATGCAAAATCAAAACCTCTGGATGAATTTATGAAGTTAAGCATATTACAGTCTTTGGAGGGATGCAGACCTCACCTTCAGATCACTTTTCCATGGCATAAGCATAGCCAGGGGTTACTGCTAAATCATTTCCCTCAGTGCCACATCTACATTGATTTTAAACCCCCCATCCAGGGATGGGGACTCCTCAGCTGCCATGACAGCAGGTTTGGGCTTCTATGTTCACCCACATTGTCTAAACATTCCATTGTGCATGGAAGTTTAAAAAATGGTGTTTGTTTTTCTTTGTAAGATTTTATAACATTTCAATATGCTCATGCTGCATTTCTAACATTTCTTCTGTTTGATTTGATTTTATGCTATTTAATTTCTGTTTTGTTCAAGGATTTTTGTTTGAGGTTTTTTTTTATTTATATGTGGGGTTTTTTTAAACTTATTTCAATTTGCAGAAATTCTTAATGACAGATGAAAGAAAATATTACATTAAAATATGCTCTGTCTGTATTAGCAATGATGGGAGGGTAGAAGTTTTTTTTTCACCTGTAGATTTTTACCAGCTTTTAAAAGAGAGACATTTTAAGAATGTAAGGCCACATCTCTTTGCAAAGCACTTCACTCATTGTTGCCAAGCATATAAATTCTACACTAGATTAAGCCAGTTTTGCAGGTGAAAGCAAAAGCCTGGGAATATTTGAAAAAAACATTCAGTGTGTGGTCTTCATCTGAAAATTAACATGTAGAGATTACATAATAAAAAATAAAAGGTACAGGAAATAGCTCTACTTTTCCACCATTTCTTCAATGTTTTCTTAAATCTTTAATCTCTCTCCTAATTTGGGTCTCAAAAAGTCACATTTGGTACAAGTTTGTTTGGATTTTTTTTTTTTTTTGGTTGGTTGGTTGCTCTCTGTAAGGAAAAAAACCATCCACTAAATTCTTTAATATTTTTTAGAATTTTTTTAATTTAAAAAGAAAAAGTATGGACCAGGGGGCTTCCATTTCCCCCTTTTCTGCTCCCCCACCATTTTTTCCCCTTTCCCCCCCCCCCATTTTTTCCCCTTTTCCCCCATTGTCCACCCCTTTCTCTCCCTTTCTTCCCCCTCCTTTCCTTGTTTCCCTTTTTCCTTTCATTTTTTTTTAATTTAAAAAATATTTTCTTTTTATCCTTTTTTTCCTTTTTTTTTTCTTTCTTTCACTTTCTGTAAAGGCAAAAGAAGTAGCAGAAATACCAAATCCCATATTTCATTGGTTAAAATAAACTTAGAGCACAGATCCTGACTACATTTGTCTCCCTGAAATGACTTTTTTTTTTTTTTTGGGGTACTGACCTTGCCATCCTTTTGCCACGCTTGAATGCACAGGAGGTCTGTGTTTGTGTTATGGAATTATGATTAATACCCCTTTCCCCCAAATTCTTCTTTCAGAAGGTGTCTGCTTGGTGGCTACCCTCAGCCTCAGTCCTGCCAGTGCCAAAACAAACATTACATTTGGGGAACAGCCATTATTTCAGCATGATATTCCATGACACTGGAGGATTAACAGATTATTTAATCTATGGCACCCACCATTTGGTCAGAAATTCCAATAAAATGATGTCCTGTTCATTAATTCATAGTATTTATTGTAGCAACATCCATCACAGTGTTCCAATTAGCTATTAATGTCCATGTCACATGCATTCATGTGAGATCTGCACTGCAACTCATCAGTGATTAACTGCACCATCATTTTAAAAGTGCTACAGGAATTATACAAAGTAGCTCTTTTTCTTTCAGCTCTCTTTAATTTATGCTCATTACAGTTTCCAAGGATACATTATATTTTTTTTTTGCTGCATATGCAAATGTTATGATGATCTGCTATTTACTTAATACCAAATAAATCTTTTGACAGTGAGAGATTCAAATGAAAAAACAGGACTGATGCACAAGCAGTGTAAAAGACAGTGTTAAAAAGACAGAAATGCTCTTACCTTGCTGTTAATTTTTAGTGAATAAAAATAGAAACAAACAGCTATTGCTGCAGTGCTTGGAGGTAATTAAAACTGAAGTTAAATTCAGAAAAAACAATAACAACAACACAACAAAAAAAAATCACCCAAAACTGAAAAAAAAAAACAAAAACACAAACAAACCCCCCCCCCCGCAAACAACCTAACTATTGAAACAGCACCCCAAACCAGAGGAAATGTTAATGTGAAAATCCAGATAATCATCTGTCCTATACGGAAAAGGATTTGTGAGAAGAAATCACCAAAAAATCTATGCATGGAATCATAGAACGGTTTGGGTTGAAAGGCACCTTAAAGATCACCTAGTTCCACCCTTCCTCCCATAGGCCAGGGACACCTTCTACTAGAGCAGCTTTCTCAAGGCCACATCCAACCTGGCTTTCAATACTTCCAGTCTTGAAACCTCAGCAACTACTTACTTTCCCCTTGATACAATGGAATTCCAACCACTAAGCATAGAAAATAATTATTTCTTTTCTTTGTGATATGGGGACTCAGTTGTCCTCACAATTTATTTTAACTTCCAGAAAGCAAACACAGTTTCAGTTGGAAAAAGTTCTTTAAGACCATCATGTCCAACTATCAGCCCAACACCACCATGACCCTTAAACCGTGTCCCAGAGTGCAATGTCCACACATTTCTTGAACACTTCAGGGATGGTGACTCTACCACCTCTCTAGGCAGCCTGTTCCAATACCTGATCATTCTCTCAATGAATAAATATTTCATAATTACCAACCTAAATCTCCCCTGGCACGATTTCAGGCCATTTCCCCTCATACTATCACCTTATGCTAGGGAGAAGAAACTGACCTCCACCTCTCTACAACCTACAAGGAAGCTTCTTTAGTTCTTGTAACTGCTACAGCTATAGAATCAGCTTTAATGCTACCATCATCAGAAATGAGGGGTTTTTAATCTTCCGGAGGCAGAACAAATTATTCTGTGTTTTTAAGCAATATATACTTTTGATACATAATACTTCATTCATTAGGTAGCACCAGTAGTGGAAGAGGTAGAGTGAACCTCATAATCTGCTAGGAATTGAAAGTTGTAGAATTTTCTTCAGAGAAAAGGTTCTTTTAAATGGTTCATTTCACTGTTTAGACAAAGGGAGACACTGCATTATATATGACATTTTTGTTCTTGAAAGAAGAAAGAAATAGGCTGCAAAGTTTCTGGGGAAAAGCTTAACCTGTATCAAAGTGATTAAAGAAATCATGGAGAAAAGTGGCTATGCACTGCACATTTAAACTAATCTTCCAGCAAGAGTGTTTCATGATGAGCTAATTCTGCTTTGGGGGGATGGATGGTGACTTAGCTGCAGTGTTAAGTCTGATTACTTTGGAATGTTCTTTCAGATAGTTTAAAAGGATTTGAAAGAACATGGATGGCTCTAAAATACCTTAACTGCATTTGGGCACAAGCTGGAGTTCAATTATTTGAAAAGGAAATCTATGACAAATATCAAATGGGAAAAAATAATCCAATTTTATGTGTCCCAGGAATTGAGGGATCTTTTATGAATTATTCTATGAAGAAAACTTAAGAATTAGCAATCTCAAAGTACCATATGCAAAGTAAGATTAAATTGAAATAATGCTTCTTTAAGTAAGTTAGAATTAGACTGATTTAAGATGACACAAACTTCATATAAAGCTTTTTTTTTTTTTTTTGGTGCCATTACTTTATGTATTGCAGATACATAACTGCATTTTGGAAGCAGATCTAAAGTGTGGTGTGGTTATAATTGGCAAAATAACAAACATAGGACACCATGACAAGTGTACTCACTGAACATCTGCAGTTATATTTGTTGTGTGAATGTTGTGATTGCCAAAAAATTCATTGGAGTAGTTGAAAGCATAAAGTGCAAGAGATCACATTTTAAAATATACTGGTGTTCCCTAGGGCTCAGTGCTGGGGCCAGCTCTCTTTAATATCTTTATCAATGATCTGGCTGAGGGGACTGAGGCACCCTCAGTGAGTCTGCAGCTGACAGTAAGCAGGGAAAGAATGTTGATCTGCTTGAGGGTAAGAATCTGCAGAGGGATCTGGACAAGGTGGATTGATGGGCTGAGGCCAGCTGCATGACATTCAATAAGGTCAAGTGCCAGCGTCCTGCACTTGGGTCACTGCAACCCCATGAATGTTCCAGGCTTGGGACAGAGTGGCTGGAAGGTGCCCAGCAGAGAAAGACCTGGGGGTATTGATCAACAGCCATCTGAACATGAGCCAGTGTGTGCCCAGATGGCCAAGAAGGCCACCAGCATCCTGGCCTGGATCAGGAACAGTGTGACCATCAGGACCACCAAAGGGATCTTGCCCCTCGACTCAGCACTGGTGTGGCCACACCTTCAGTACTGGGTTCAGATTTGTGTCCCTCACTCTAAGAAAGGCATGGAAGTGCTGAAGTGTATCTAGAGAAGGGCAACAAAGCTGATGAAGAGTCTAGAGAACTCTAGGTCTGGTGAGGATCAGCTGAGGGAACTGGGGTTGTTTAGTCTGGAGAAAAGGAGGCTGAGAGAGACATTATTGCCCTCTACAACTCCCTGAAAGGAGGTTGGAGTGAGGTGGATGTTGGTCTCTTCTCCCTAGTAACAAGTGATAGGAGGAGAAGAAATGGACTCAAGTTGCATCAGGAGAGATTTAATTTGGATATTAGAGGAAACTTCTTCTCAAGTTCTTTTCAAACCAGGGCATTATAAAAAAAGTGCAAATGTTGAGATAGGGAAATCATTCTGTTGACTTTGAAGAACTAATTCAGTATTCAAAAGGGGAAAAATAAAGGAAAAGCAGAGAAATAGATTAACTTTGCTTGCATTATTTACTTGCTGCAAACTGGAGTTTTATATTAAATATGTTTCAAGACATTTTCTGAAAGAAAAAATGCATATTGATAGCCAGGAAGGAATGTAGATGTATATAGGGTGATCCTCCATTCTCTCTTATTAAATTAGTTTTTAAGATGGCATATAAGTATTCTAAAGCTGTGTGCTATGAATTTAATAGAAAGACTTTTGAGGTTAGACTGATGTGCTGTGCGGATGTCAAATCAAAATCTTTTCTTGTTAGGAAAAAAAAAAAACAAACCCTGTTGTTGTTCGTCTCCAGACTGAACCCTTGAAATAGAAAATAAAAGTGCCCAGGCTCCAAAAGCATTGTGGGTACCCTAGATTTCTGCATTAATGTCTTAAATTAATCTTTGACGAGGTCTCTCTCGTGAAATATCCTAACCCTATCTGGCAGTTTTCAATGAAGACAGCAATTTACTTTTATATGTAAAAACCTTCTTGTATTAGTAAGAAGAGGACTGCAAGAGGTGTGTTTATTATGAGATAAGAATACTCCTGAGAGAAAAGAGACATTCAGAGTAGCTGTATCTTGAAATGCTTCAGGATTCTGATCTGTAATCAACAAGGTTTGGATAAAATACGTATGAAAGTAATAAAACACCCACTGAGAGGAACTGTCTGGGAACATTATAAATTACATGCTTCTGGAGACTTTTGCTACATATGATATCTTCAGCATTTCTGAATTAATTAAAGTTTTTTCGTATCTGCTGAGAAGTTAGTGTCCAAAACTCTTAGCTCAAAAGAGCTATCATAAAAAACCAACCAACCAAACAAAAAAACCTCTAGGCACAATCCACACCATATTTCCACTAACTCTAAATGCAAAATAGAAACCTGAAGTCTTTCCAAAGTTTGCAAGAGGACCAAGCCTGGACCAGCAGCATATGAACCAAGACTTTTTCATGGCTGAGGCTAATTTAAAGGATTTCAGCCTGCAATATGAATTTTTAATTTTTTGTTATTTTTATGCATTTGTTATTGGAGCATAACATAGGTGTCTTCTAGATCTCTCATAGTTGCTTTTTTATCCTTGACTGAGGATTGATGCAAATGAAAAACAAAATAGTATTTTATGTGATGGCATTATCTAAATTACAGTACTCGTGTTTTAATTTTAATATAAACACACAGATGAGGAATAGCTGAGGGAACTGGGGTTGTTTAGTCTGGAGAAAAGGAGGCTGAGGAAAAAAACTTCTGGTTCTCTACAACTCCCTGAAAGTAGGTTGGAGAAATACAGGTCTTAATCTCCTCCTTAATGACAAGTGGTAGGACAAGATGAAATATCAGAGGAGTTTTAGATTGGATATGAGAAGAAACTTCAGTGGAAGAGTTCTCAAAGACTGGAATGGATTCCTCAGGGAGGTGGTTGATTCCTTACCCTTGAAGGTGTTTGAAAATCACCCAGATGTGGTGCTGAGGGTCATGGTTTAGCACCAGACTTGGCAGAGTAGGATAATGGTTGGACTCAGCGATCTTAAAGCTCTTTTCCAACGAAAACAATTCTATGACATAATTTCCTCAAAGCAAGCAAACAAAAAAACCACACAAAAAAGCCCAAACAAACAAAGAAAACAAAACCACAAAAAAACCCAAAAAAACCAACAAACCAAAACACTCCAACACAGTAGTAAATGAGGAAGATCTCCATTAGGTATATTAATAGGTCATTTAACTGATTTGTACTAAGGTGAGAACAATACTGAATTCTTCCTTCAGCTGTAATGGAAAGCTCAGTGTTAGAAAATGTCACATGTTAAGTAGTGATTTGAAATGCTTGCTAAAATACAGGCTGGTTGTATTTGTGACTTCCTTGAGGCCAAATGCCTTCCCTGAGCTCTCCAATTTTTTTGTCAAACCCTTCCCTCAGTGTAACAGGAAAGTACTATCCCAGTACTAGAACATTTTTAGAGTTGTGACTAAATAAGATTATTTTTTACAAGTAGTGTTTGTCAGCTTCTTTGCTGAAGAAGGTGGGGACTACTAAAGTAAGCTGAAAGACTCTTAATACAAACAGACAGGCAACTACATTTGAAGTAACATGTAGGAAGCTGACTTAAAGTATTTTCCAAAAGAAATTCTTGAGATACTGTAATTTGCATTAAAAAAATCCTGCAATGTATAAAATTAAATTCAAAATCACACCAGGGAGTGTCATTCTCTTCTAGTCCCATGAAATTCTTTCAGAGGTGCAAACAGGACAATTTTATTTTGATAATCACAGGTCAGTAAAAAGTAGTTTTGTAGGAAACTCACAATGAGAAATTAGATGTTTTACAAAACACTACATTCTAATCCCTCTCACCAGCCATAATTAGTTTAGCTGGGTTTGATTTTATTTTTTTTTCCTTCAGATTGTGTAGACTATTTACATTAGCATGAAATATGCCTTAAATGCCATGTATATCAAACACTGATGCTCCAGGATAACATAACTGTTTAAAAATACTCTTGACATGTACAAGACCCACAGTTCAAACAGCTGTCAGTGCCTGTGGGTGAATGTTTCAAAGTTATCAGACGTTGTAAAGGTGTGTAATAAAAATGAAAAGTAATGTAAATGGAAAGAAATACTAGTAACTTCTCAGTGAAACAGGAGAAAATTAAAATAATTCAGGTGAGGAATAGAAAGATACACCATGGTAGGCTGGGGGGTAACTATGTGGAAAGCAGCTTTGCAGAGAAGTTCTGGAGAACATGGTAGACAAATACAACCTGAGCTCACAGTGTACCCTTGTGGCACAGATGCCCAGTGGTGTCATCATAAAATCATAGAATGGTTTGGATTGGAAAGGACCCTCAAGATCATCTAGTTCTATCTCCTGCCTTTGAGGCAGGGACATCTCCTAATATAATGTATTGCACAAAGTCCCATCCAACCTGGCTTTCCACACTTCCAGGCTTGAAGCCTCCACAACTCCTCTGGACAACCTGTTTCAGTGCCTCACTGCTCTCATGGTGAGGGTGGTGTCCTAGGATGTATTAGGCAGAGCATTGTCAGCAGCACTGGTGAAACCCACCTGGAGGGCTGTGTTCAAGTGTGTGTTCCCCAGTGTGAGAGATGTGGAAGGAGCTCACTGAAGGGCTATGAAGTGGATGAAGAAGTTGGAGTGTTTGCCATGCAAAGAGAAACTGAGAGGGATGGAGTTTTTTGGGATAGAGAAAGTAAGGACCTTGGGGGAATCTTGTCAGTGAAGTGCCTAAAGGGAGAGAGCAGAGAAGACAGAGCCAGGCTTTAGGGTGCTTTAGGAATTCTGTCTTTGGCAGAAATTTGTGAATACAATTTCTGTTGGACCCAGTATATCTGGGTCTTTTTAAAGTAGATATTTTACTGTAATTGTGATTTATAAACCCCCTGAACCTGCAATTGTGTTTTTTCTTTTTTTAAACCTCTGCACCATCTCACATACTTCTTTTCATTCCAGCACTGCATATAATTTTGAAAGTTAAATCAGGTCCACTTTGAGTGCAGCAGTGCTGCTTTTTCTAACTGGCTTAATACAAAGGACTGGCTTGAATGGCTGTTCTTTAAAACACAACTGGGACCCTGAAATTGATGGCACCAGCAACAAACCCAACAGGTTTCCCATGTAGTTATCTGCAGGCAGAAGAGACAATCTCTGCCAAGTATCATAGTCAAGTGGTGCTGCTGAAAGGGATTGTCCCTGAAAGTTTGTTGGGTTGTTTTTTGTTTGTTTGTGATTTTGTTGTTGTTGATTTGTTTTTTTCTTTTTCTTTTTTTCTTTTTTTTTTTTTTTAATTCCAGTTGTTTTTTTTCAGTCAGTTGCTGGCAAAGATGTGTGCCAGGAAGAACACTGTGAGAGAAAGTGAAGCACTCTGACAAAATTAGAGATGGATAAGTGCCAACATATGTCTGCATTTGAGGACTGAGGGAACTACTGTGCTGGCACATAACAACATAGCTTCACACCAAAAACCATTTACAGAGAGAAAGGGGAAAAGCCAAGATAGAAAAAAATATTATAAAGGCAGTTTGCCAGCAACTTTAATATGATTTAATCTGCTAATTGAGAAAAATGCTGGTGCAATTTAGCCAGCTTGCAGATGCTCCTGAGTCTTCACAATCCTGTAAAAAAAAAAAAAAAAGGAGTATCTGTGTGAACCATGTGAGTGCTTTGAACTTGAAATGAAATCCTGAATTCTCATTTTGATGTAAACAAAGTTTAGTCGTCTAATGATAAACATTCAGGATGTGTTACTTATTTCACTACATTTGATGGCATTTTTGCCTAAGGTTTTTTCCTGTCTTCTTGGCTTTCATGATACTGGGTGAGATCCAAGCATTCTGAATTCAGGCAGGAAAGAATATATCACATGCCTCTGAGATCAGCAAAGAAAAAAATACCTTCTATATGCACATATGCTGGGGACAAAAGGCTACAGAACATATCTGCAGGCAGAAAAAGGGGCCTAGGGTTTGTGGGTGACAGCAAGGTGAATGTGTATCAAGCAACAGAACGAGAGGAAATGGCCTGAAACTGTGCCGGGGGAGACTTAGACTGGATATTAGGAAAAGTTTCTTTACTGAAAGAGTGGTCAGGCACTGGAATAGATTGGCCAGGGAGGTGGTGGAGGTGTTCCAGAAAAGTTGGACCTGGCACTTTGGGATATGGCTTAATGACCGTGGTGGTCTTAGGTTGATGATTGGAGTCAATGATCTTTTCCAATCCAAACAATTCTATGATTCTATGAAGCATCAGTACACTGTTGTGGTGATGAAGGTTTGCCAATCTCTAGGCAACAGGTTAAGGAAACAGACCTTTCATCTCTATTCAGTGTCTGTGAAGTTATCTGGGAACACTGTGCTTTGTTTTGGTCCCTCTATTATGAGAAAGAAAACAACAAACTGGAGCAAGTCCTGTGGAGGGTCACTAATGTGGTTAGGGGGATGAATTTTACAATTCACAAGTGGCTGGAGAAGCTTGGAATTCGTGTTGAGGGCTCAGAAAAGGAACTGAGGAGATGAGAAGTCACTAACCGTGATCTTGACTATCTAAAGGGACAAAAGAAGAGATTGGACTTGATGATCTAGAGGTCAGACTTGATGATCTCAAAATTCTCTTTAAACCTCAAGAGCTCTGTGATTCTAAGATACGGTCAGACTGTCCTCAGAGGCTCACAGCATAAGGACAATGGTAATAATTTGCAGAAAGAAAATTCCAAGTAATAGGAAAATTTCTTCACCATGGAAATTAGTAAGCCCTGGAACAGGTGTCTCAGAAAGGCTGGGTGTAGTCATCATAGGTGATTTCCAAAACCTGACTATAAAAAGCCCTCACACCAACTTGCTTTAACATTGAGGTTAGGCTTTATCTGAGGAGGAAGTTGTGTTAGAATAGTTCTAGAATTAAATTTGTATTTTTCTATGATTGTACATAAATTTTTTTTAGACTATGGATAATTATCCTATGTTTTTCTAATGTGGACATCTATTGCCACATTTATTTTTTTGTGTAAATTCAAATATTAGTTTTCTGTCTATTTTAGTGGTATGAGAACATTCTCTTTTACAGTAGTGTTCTGGTTGAACTTCAGGACTTCAAATGCTCTTCTTTAATATTCAGAACTTTTGAGTCATAGAATTGAAGAATAAGGCCTTTTGGAAAAGGCCTTTTGCACTACCTTTGTCACCAGGTCCCACTAATCTCTTAAGCTTCCTTTTCTTGACAATGAACCTTTCATGTTGCCTTTCACCTCCTGTGCTAACATCAGATCCAGCCTTCCTCACACCATCTCTACATGAGTGGACAATGTCTTTGTGTACTTTGTATTTATCCTGCCCCTGCTTCTACTATCCATATATTTACTTTTCATGTCTGAGCTCAGTCAGGAGCTCCATGTTCATCCTTGCCCATTTTCTGCTATGTTTACTTGATATTCTTCTAATGGGAATGAACCATTCTTGTCTCCAGACAAGGACAATAAATAAACTAGGCCCAAATTATAAATCACTATTTGCTTTCTTTCCTTACACAGTGATTACTCACATTTTCTAAAATTTATTAGGGATTTTTAGTCACTATTAAACCCATTTAAATGTTTAATTTTATTATGTTATTTCTTAATTGATCTAATTTTTCTTAGAGATTTTGGAATCTTCTGCTAAGCACTTTGAATACATACACATTAATGTATTTATAAGCCTTGTGCATTAAATCTTAGTGAGGCAGAGGGCATGATTGCCTCCAGAATCATAAACAAATAGGAAATAATTCATGGAGACACTTCAGAAGTTTGTCTACCCCAGTTTGGTGCTCCTTAAATATAGCAAATGAAACTGGCAGATGCTTGTCTTGTTTCTAGCAGAATCCAGTCACTCCAATTCCATTGCTTTACAGCTCATTTCTTTTCTCCTAAAGTTGAGCTTCTTCTTTTTGTTCTGTTCCCCATAGAAATGGAGAACCTTCCTTTTTGTGACAACCTTTAGCATACATGAACATGGTTATTTCTGATCTCTTCAAGTTTCCTCTATTCTAAATAAAGAAAACTCAATTAATTCAGTCTTTTCTTGTGGGGATTTTTTTTCTAGATTGCTTATCACTACCACTGCTCTCTTCTGAACTTTCTCTAATTAGTGCTCACCTTTTCTGAAGCATAGTGCTCAAAGTCAAACATGCTTTTCCAGGGTATTTTGCATTACAGAAAGGTCTTTTTTTATTCTTATTTTGTGCTTTATGCAGAGTATTTCTGCATCATAAAACAAATTATTATATATATTTTTTAATACTCTGAAAGCTTCAACTTAGTTCACAAGGAGACCCCCAGGCATTTTGAAGAGAAATTTTGGGGTTGGGTTGAATCTACTTGTGATATTTTCTCAAAATCAACCTACTTCAGCCACTGGGTTTCTGATTATGAAATGTGGCTGATACAGAGTTATTTCAACAATGTAGGATGTTGTACAGAAAGTATTGGACAAGTCTGAGGAAATAAAAGGCTTGATATTTATGATCACATGGCTGAAAACAAGTTTTTAGAAGTATATTTGCTGTGTTACAGAACAAGTAGATGTTTGTTGCAGTTTAACTCTCACCTTTTTTTTTATGGTGAAGTGGTTAAGTGTTGTTGTAGCTCCTGACTTCAGTCAAGAGCTAAGCTGCCTGCACTTATGAAGACATATTTAGGAGATACAGGATTTACAAAGGGGAAATCATGCTTGACTAATCTGATAACACTCTATGATATCATAACTGAATGGGTAGCTGCAGGGAGACCAGTGGATGCAGTCTACCTTGACCTTAAGTAAGGCTTTTGACACTGTCTTCCACCACATCCTTGTGAGTAAGCTCAGGAACTGTAGGATAGAAAAACAGACAGAGATAGATTAGGAACTGGCTACAAAATAGAGTCCAAAGAGTGGTGGTCAATGGTGTTAAGTCCAGCTGGAGAGCTGTAACTAGTGGAGTCCCCCAGGGATCAGTGCTGTTCAACACCTTCATCAACGACATTGATGAGGGGCCAGAGTGTCTGCTCAGCAAGTTTGCTGATGATACCAAACTGGGAGGCTGAGCTGATATGCCTGAAGGCTGTGCGGCCATGCAGCAAGACCTAGACTGAGAGCTGGGCAAAGAGGAACTTAATGAAGTTCCATAACGATAAGTGCAGAGTCCTGCATCTGGGAAGCAATAATAAACTGCACCAGTACAGGTTAGGAGGTGAACTGCTAGAGAGCAGCCCTGTGGAGAAGGACCTGGGAGCCCTGGTGGATAACAAGTTATCCATGGGTCAGCAGTGTACCCTTGTGGCCAAGAAGGCAAATGGGATCCTGGGGTGCATCGAGAGAGGTTCTCCTCCCCCTCCACTCTGCCCTGGTGCTAGATTCTATGGTCCTGCTCTGGCAGGGGGGTTGGACTCCATGATCTTCAGAGGTCCCTTCTAACCCTTAGCATCCTGTGATAATATGAAATAAGGACACTTAGGGAGATACAGAATAATAATAACTTTACTGTAACTGTAGGTTCAAGAGGACATTTTCTTTGGAATACAGAGAGTCTATTATAATACTGCAAAAGCAAGTAAAGTTTTCCTTTTCAATGAAGCAAAGCATCAATTAAATACAGGAGATGATTCTGATCTCTGAAAGTTATTTACATCTCCAGAAAGCAACACAAGACTTCCTAGAATGAAAATTGCCTACTGAAATGTACTAATTTTGAGGGGAAAAGATTAAATCTGTCCAGAATTAGAGGACTGCAGAGTACAGCTTGACTGTTTCACCAGGCAGATGTGTATATTTTGCGTGTTGCAGTCTGAGACACTCACTGATATCTAGAAATTATTTAAAATGGGAAAGTCTGGAAAAAAGATAAGAGCTTTAATCTTCAGTGGTGGCTATTCATGTCTTCACCCATCTATTTTATGAAGATATTAACTGCAGTGCTTAGTTTGGATGCTGCAAATACATACTTCTATTTGTATTTTATCTTAACTAAACATGAGCTAAGAGTGATTTCAAGGTTAGCCAGCAAATAATCATCTGTTAGCTAAATCAGGGGTCATTCTCCTTAGTTACTGGGGATAGCTTAACAAACATTTAGTTCCTGGGAATATCACCAGAGCTGAGTGTGTCACCAGAGAGGCTGTGCAGGCCAGGTGGAGAATTGGTATTTCAGTCAAAACAGGAAGGGATTCTTCAGTCTTAATCAGGAAACGAACTTGAATAAAGGCATTAAGGAACATGCTTCAGTTCTGATGACTTCCAGGGACTTTGTCACTGATTAGCAGGGAGAAAAGTAGTAGTAGTAGGAAGAGGAGGACCATGATGTGCTGCCCAGTACATACATATTAATACAAGGTGTCGTATTATAAGGGTTATTGTGTTCAGTGTGGTGTTTCTTCCCTATAAATGTAGAATTTTTAGAATAGCATACAGCTTCTCAGAAAGGCTTTATTTGGTCTCAATCATATAGTTCTGTTGTTCTGGTAAACAAACTGTATGGGATTCTGAGCAGTCTGATCTAGCTGAAAGATGTCCTTGTGTACTGCTGGGGGCTTGGACTAGATGACTTGTAAAGGTCCCTTCCAACCCAACCCATTCTATGATTCTGTGACAAGTACACAGTGAAGGGTCACCGAATTACCAAAGGTACCAGACATCTTGTATTACAATATTAGAGTGTTTCTGAAAAAATAAATAAATTCCAACAACTGTAAACTCAGAGAAAGGTAAAAGCAGCATCTATTTAAAAACAGCATCTATTTAAAGGAGAAGGTAGAGTTATAAGTAGCAAATGAGGATATGCTGATCGTTCTATATTTATACTAAAAGAAAATTCATAGTCATTAGAGCAGAAAGAGTCTGGAATGGAGTTTTATAAAGAGAGTAATGAAGACTAAAAAACCTTATTACTTCTAATACTGAAATTAATAAATATAAGAAAATAGGATGATTTGATGGCCCATTACTAGGGGCTATGTTCTGTGATCCACAAAGTCACTCTGATTTTGTACAGTGGCTGTCTCATGACCAGGGAAGTGATTGTCCCCTTGTACTCAGCACTGGGGAGACCACTCCTGCACTACTGGGTTAGTTTTGGGACCCTCACTCCCAGAAGGACATTGGGATGCTGGAGTGGGTTTGGAGAAGGACAATGAAACTGGTGAATGGTTGAGAGGACAGGCCTTGTCAGGAGCAGCTGAAGGAACAGGAATGTTTAGTCTGGAGAGAGGAGAGATCTTCTCACTCTTTGCAACTCCCTGAGAGGAGGTTGGAGCTAGGTGGGTGTTGGACTCTTCTCCCTAGTGACAAGAGATAGGACTCAAGTTGCAACAGAGAAGGTTTGTGTTGGGTATAAGAAGGGAGTTCTTGTCTGAAAGGGTTCTCAAACACAGGAACTGGCTTCCCAGGAAAGTGGTGGAAACCACATCCCAAGAGGTCTTTAAAAGAGTCAGAGATGTGGTGCTAAGGACCAAGGTTTAATACTAGATTTGGTGCAGTTAGATGATGTTTGGAATCAATGATCTTGAAGTTCTTCTCCATCCAAAATATTCCTATGATTATATGACAGCCTTCGTTAGTTTCTCCTCATGTTATCAGGGAAGAGTTAACATTATCGAGTTTGTATCCTGGATACCACATGCTTCCTTCTTTATTTATGAAGTGCAAACCAAGGGTGTACTTCTGGCCACTTCCAATTTTCTTGCATGAACATGGCCACCTTTTCTGGAAGCTAATAGAGTTTATCAGAGGAGATGTTTTCCTGTGGCAGGGATTGCTTCTGAGCACATTGTATTTACTACTATAAGCATAGCCATTATTTCTTAATTTCACAGATATCATTATCAGGTAAAATCTGCTTTTCTTGTGCTACTGGCCTTCCAGTATCTTAAGCGGGCCTACAAGAAAGCTGGGGAGGGACTTTTTAGGGTGCCAGGTAATCATAGGACTAGGGGGAATGGAACAAAACTATAAATGGGTGGATTCAGATTGAATGTTAGGAAGAAGTTCTTTCCCATGAGGGTGGTGAGACACTGGAACAGGTTGCCCAGGGAGGTGGTAGAAATCCCTGGAGGTTTTTAAGGCCAGGCTGGATGTGGCTCTGAGCAACCTGATGTAGTATGAGGTGTCCCTGCCCATGGCAGGGGGATTGGAACTGGATGATCTTTGAGGTCTCTTCCAACCCTAACAATTCTATGATTGTATGATTATTATTATTATTATTTGAGAGGGGAAAGAAGTGTGCTTGAGCATCTAGGGAAGGACAGGTAACTTAGGACTGCTTAATGTTTTCAGATGCAGATATTCAGACACCCATTTAAACTATGTCTAAGGGTATGAACCAGTTCTACCCAGTCCAAGAGCGGACTGCAATAGAGTTTCGCACACTGCAGACAATCTTTTAAATGCTGTCCTACTGATTTTGATTTGAGCTGCATAAATACTCTGATGCTTGATACATTTACTGATGTTTAGCATGATATACCTGTACCTGTACCTGTAATCATGTCATAACTCAGGAATAGGAACCCCGACGTTTTAATTCAGATTCCATCCCCCTTGTTCTTCTCTATGGAACCTGCTGTGATGATATAATGTCCTCTCTTATCTTCCTCTGCTGCATTAGATTTACCCAGATTTTATCATGTGAGGCTGGCTGTCTCAGTTGTTAAAAATAACTTCAGGAATTTTAATCTTCAGAGTCATGTTGCGTGCATCCAGATTCATATAATTTACACAAATTAATGTGTGAATCATATATAATTTGTTATTCATGTTAGATATGAAGGTGTATGCTTCTTATGCTTATACAATATCCTTTTATTCATATTGTTATTCATAACAGCATTAAGCATTCATATGCTTCTGGGTGTACCGGGAGCTATCTCATCAAGCTAATAATTAGGCATTAGGGATAGACTCCTTTCTCCATGGCCTGAAGCTCCCATCTTTTATTCAAAATTATGCCAGAGACAGTTTGCATGCATCTACTCCTTTTGAAAGTGGGAATAGGTTGGCTAAAATCTATGTACTGGAGAAAAAGCTAGAGTAGTATCATAGAATCACAGAATTCTTTCTGTTGGACAACATCTAAGATCCTCATGCCCAACCATCAACCTAACACCAGCATGGTCATTAAATGACAAAGTGCTTTTTCTCTCACTCAACACAACTTTTGGTAGTTAAAGATATTGTAAGTGGGAAAATATGGAGAAAGAGGCTACAATATTTATGCACAAATCAGACTGATGTAGGTAGGAAGAACACATCTGATTTTCATCTCCCAAAGCACTTACAGGATTGGACACAATTATGTTTAATTCACACCAAACTTACAGTATGTGTATTTCTCAGGAAAAATGTGAGTATATGTTATTGCTGTAATTAGCAGTAATGATATTTTTATTTCCAATAAGGAAATAATATTCATATTATTGTGTTTCAAATATCAACCAATAATTTAAAAAAAAAAATTAAAAGCTTACCCTGACATGAAAAGAAAATGCTATTAATTTTATCTTTCAAAGATGCCTGGAGCAAGACAAGGAATAAATTAAATATGTACCATAAATGTCATGCTATTTTAACATGCAGAAGCTAATGAAATGAAACTAAATATGTACCATAAATACAATGGTATTTTTAACATGCAGAAGCTAAGGTAACAAAAAAATGAAGGTTTCATCAGCTAAATTAAAGGATCTACAACTTTCTCTGTTTTTATTTTGGCATATTTTTGCCTTAAGTGGCAAATCTCAATTATTTCGTTATTGGACTATATAATTATTTAACTGCTTCTTAATTTAATTGTTTGATTTAGAACACAGATTGCACAGAAATATAGTTACAGAGAGTACTCTCAATTTTTGTACGTTATTGCACAAATATATTGAAGCACAAAAAAGAAATATATATGTAATGTAAGCTTTCCTACACTTTCACATGTGCACATATGGGGATGATGAGCCACTGGAACAAGCTACCTAGAGAAGTTCTGGAGGCTCCAACCCTGCAAGTGTTCAAAGCCAATTTGGATGAGGCCTTGAGCAAGATGATCTAGTAGAAGATGCCCCTGCCCATAGCAGTGAGGTTGGAACTACAGGATATTGAAGATCCCTTCCAACTCAAACCTTTCTATGATTCTATGATACGTTACGGTATGTGCAGCTGTACATGTGAATACAGCTGTGACGTGTACCTAGCGCATTGAAGTGTGTCTTCTACTAATTATACTAATGATTAAATAAATCTATCTATCTGTCTGAGGTTGTTTTTGAGCAAAGAGGAAGGAAACTTGGTATACTGGGTTCTGGAAGTTGCCAAGTCTTACATAACAGCAATGTTCCACATGATCTTGTATGTTTCTTGCTATGACCCCTATGCAAATACATGAAAATACTCCAAATTTGTGCTACATCTTTTACTTCTGGGGATCTGCATGTATTACATGTCAGATTCTGCTCATTAATCATTCCCCAGTGATTAACACAAAGAAAACTTAAATATTAGGTAGGGCCATTGACAGTTTTGCATCTAACCTGTTGTAAAAGTAAAGCTGATGACACTAACAGCTAAACACGTTGATCATCACTGTGAAAGAAGGTCTGTGATGGAGTGGTACCTACTGTAACCTGTATTACTCAACCTGGTTGTCGTGATGGAAAACAGACATAAAACAAGGTTGAACTCTCAGCTGAAATATTAAGCATTGTATGATCTTAAGCAATGTTTTCCAAATATGGAAATGGGCAAAAATGAATGGTGTAATTTTCTCACTATTTGCTTTTTTTTATTGCTCATCCATCTTTCTGTAGAGGGACAGAATTAGTCTTGTGTGTCTACAACTTGTGGCATTAGGAATGTCTGGCAAATAGTTAATTTTCCATCAGTTAGTGGAACATACTTACAGAAACAGTACTAAACAAACTATGTGGGGATGTTTTGGCCCAGAGCATTGCCTTCTAGTTATCTTTAGAACATAGCCTTATCTATGTTAATTTACCATGCTAATATTAGAAGCTCTTAAGCCCAAGACCCACATTTTAGATTTGCCTGGATTTGATCATTTATAAATAATATATATACTCTGCAAGTCTCTTCCCAGACCATAGTTCTTTTTCAGTGAGGGTGTGGACCTCTGAAAAACAGAATTTTCATAAACGTTCTATCTTCTGTAATGTACCCCAATTTTTTTTTTTTTTCATTTGTAGATAAATTTCATGAGCACTGGACCAACATGAAATCACATGATCTCAGCAATTGCCTAAACTTGCCTTTGAGCTGAGCTTTTTACAGCTGGCCAAATGATTGGTGATTCACCTGTTTTATTTATCTGAATCTCTGTGAACTCCTCCCCTAAGAAAAGGCTGAGAGAGAGAGTGATGGCAAAAGAATTGTTCTTTCTCAGCTAAGGCTGGAGGAGGCTTCTGTGAAGCTTTCATGCTTCAGCTGGCCATCAAAGAGAAAAAAATAAACTGTGATAGGAAAACTTGCAATTGGTGTGCAGAGCAAGGGCACTGCTCCATCTTGGGTGCTATACTGGGCTGCAGAGGAAAAGGCTGCACCTCCAGGGAGGAGCAGACAGTGCAGGTGACCCTCAAGTGACCAGCGAGGGATTCCATCCCATAGATGGTGTCTTTGGTGTAAAGCTGAAGGTCACTGGGGTTAAGCCTCTTTTTCAGTCACTAGTGTCTGAGGAGGATTCTGTTCATTGTACCTTTGATCCCAGTCCATGAGTTCCTGAACTCAGTGCCAGAATCCATCTCCTGAATCTGATTCCCATCTGTGGCTGAGCTCAGTCTGGGACTTCTGCCACAACATCAGTGGTGATGGTAACTAATTGCTATCAGGGGTTGGGTTCCATATCAGTTTGTAACTATTTGTTTTTATTTAATTTTATTGTTATTATTTACCTGAAGGTAGTTTTAGTTTTCTTTCCCAACCCATTAGTCTCTCTCTTATTCCCTTTCTCTTCCCTTTGGGAAGGGAGATGTGTTAACAGAGAGCATCTGTCAGTCCTTCCATGGCCAGCCTGCCCCTAAACCTTGACACAGGGCTTGGACAGACTTGGAATAAGTAGTGTGTTTCCTGATATTCAGATGGAAGCTCCTGTATTTCAGTTTGTGCCCTTTGCCTCTTGTCCTGTCACTAGGTACCACAAAAAACATCCTGTCTCTGTCTTCACACATTGATAAGGCTCCCCTGAGCTTTCTCATCTTTAGACTCAGCAGTCCTGGCTCTCTCAGGTTTTCCTCACAGGAGAGATGCTGCAATCCCATCATCATTTTAGTGGCTCTTTGCAGGTCTTTGTCCATATGTTCTGATCCATATTGTATTGTGGAGCCCAGAAAAGGGCTGGAGTAGAGAGAAAGATCTCTTCCCTTGACTTGCTGGCAGCACTCTGCCTAATTGCAGCCCAAGACACCATTAGCCAAGGGCACATTACTGCCTTGTATTCAACTTGGCATTCACCAGGACCCCCAGATCTTATTCTGCAAGGCTGCTATCCAGCTGCATGGCCCCCAGCATTTTCTGGTGCCTGGGGTTCCTCCTCAGGTGCAGGGCTTAGCTTTTCCAGCGTTGAACTTCATGATGTTCCTGTAAGCCCATTTCTCAAGCCTGCAATATGTTTTTAACATACAAAATTGTGTAATATTCACTGTTATGTAGCTGATAAGTGCCTTTTCTTCTCTTTGTCATGCAGCTAAAAATCCTTTTTCTAGCATACAGGAAAAAAATAAATTTGCCACATTAGTTTTAAGTTGCATCTAGTGATGGGAAGTACAAACAAACGAAGAAATAAATCTGACTATTTACTGATGTTTAAATGTGTCAGATCTTTTGTTCACAGAGTGAAAGGCAGAGGAAATGAGGATGGAAAATAAAACACTATCAAGATAACTAAGTGAAGAAGGAGGTTAATATCAGAGATTGCCAGCTCTTTCCTTATAGGCATATGTGTCTCTTCTGTTTAGGAAGGTTGATTGAGGAGAACTAAATTCTCAGACAGCACATGTGGAATGAAAGATGAAATGAACAAAAGAGGATTATTAATATTGCTGTAATGGATAGTAGAAATTAGGAAAATGTAATATACTGGTCTACAGTCATGATTTTATGCAAAACTTAGTCTTTTTTGTTCTAAGAAGGCAATATATCACTACAACAATTTTCCAGGTCAAGAAACTTTTCATCACTCTCTCCAACACCCTTCCATGGGTCTGTTCAGTTTAACATTCTCACAGCTTTTCAACTTCAAGTAGGATTTTCTTTCCTTCACAAAGCAACGCGGAGTGGCTCAGTCATTATTCCCCAAGGTCAGGGTTTGCAGTTTACAATGAGTTCACATACTTTGCCTTATGCTTTGAGTTTCTCCTCCTTTGCATTGTCTTACATGCCATGTACACCTTCCCTCATCAGTTCAGCCTACTGTTCATTCTGTGCAACACAGAGAAAAGTTTTGTTTGCCCTTCACTCATCTATGCACTGTGACAGTTGTACAGAAGAGTTCCTATGGACACAGAGATGTCTTTCTTTTGAAAAAAAAACAAAACAAAACAAACCCAAACATTTTTTTGGTGAGTTCAGATGTTTTTATTGCATTTTTAATCACAATGCAACTGCTTATTTAATTTTCCAGTTCTAACAAGTGAAATTGCATTATTGAAATTCCATGGCAATGCTTAAATGTTTGTATGAAAGATTAAGGTATCGGTAAGATAGCAAAGATGTTGTAATACTAAGAATAAAGAGAAGTTTCATAATAGAAGAACGAGCAGAAGTTTCATAAGAGGAATTTTTTTGGTTAAAATTATGTGTTATGGAATCTTACTTTCTGTGAGAATTGTTGAACTGTCAGATTCATTAAACAACAACAAAAAATAATTCTAAGTTTAATTCTGGAATCCTAAAATACATTCTGAACGTCACTTACATGGGACCGTCAAAATGATCTGACAGGTGGAATAATGGAAAAATCTGCCTTTTGAGCAGAACAGTACAGACACGTAGGATATGAAATTAGCCTATTTTATGACTTACAAGAAGTGAAATTGTGGTGTTTAATGTCTGTGTTTTCTTTCAAAGAATCATAGAATCATGGTTAGAAAAGACCTCTAAGACTATCGAGTCCAACTGTCAGTCCAACTGTCAACCTAAAGCCATCATGGCCACTAATCCATGTATTGAAGTGCCATGTCCATGTTTCTTGAACACTTCCAGGGATGATGATTCCACCACTTCCCTGGTCAGCCTGTTCCAATTCCTGACCACTCTTTCAGGAAAGAATATTTTTTCCCTAATATCCAACCTAGACCTCCCCTGGCATAATTTCAGTCCATTTCCTCCCACTCTATTACTTGATGTCAGGGAGAAGAGACCAGTCTTCCTTTTTCTTTTTACTAGATCACAGTTTGATGTTAGACTGGATTTCCTTTCATCTCTCTTTTTCTCTTCTCAAGAAAATATGCAGACAGCTATGTCAGGCATTCCAAGTAAGGTGCTGAGATGCAATACCTAAACTTGGAAATACTCTGACCTCTGTTTGTTATCTATGCAAAGATCTGCACTCTCTCAGCTTGTCATTCAGATCTTGCAAGGATTGAGTCATCCTTGAACCTGTGAACCTTTGAAATTCTGTCCAAAGTTAGTGAATCTGTTTGTTTTTATGACAAAAGCATTTTATCCACTGGAGACAAACATATTGAAAGTTAGGTTTCAGGCATGAAAGCTTAATTTTAAAATAGTTTGGGCAAAATGCTTAACTGTATTTTGTGGAAAAAGGCTCTCCAGGTTTTTTTTGGGTCAGCTTTCTCAGTTTCTACTGGGATGAAGAGAATTTTGCCATATGCACATTTGAGGCAGTAAATATGAGATGTCAACAGCAGTAAAAGGGTGGATGGCTGGAAGGAAGAGAGCAACAGTTGTACAGTAAGAGAAAGAAAAAAAAGTGATTCTGTTTGTCTCTGAAATTTTTCAAAATTCGAACCCTTAATAACAAAAATTATTCTTGCAAATTCCCTAAGCCTGTGTTAGCTCATTTGGATCTCTGAGCTTTGCAGCAGTGTTAAATTTCCATCATCACTTAGAGAAATTTCAGTGAAGATTCTTCTTTGGTTTATAATCAATTATTTTAAATCTGAAAATATCAGATTAGTGAGTCTTCAAACATCAAAGTAAGTTATTTTCTTAATTTGATTTGTTTAATTATTCATCCACAAAATTGATGAAATTTATTTGATTAGCCCACAATTTCTTTTTTATTCTTTTTTTCCTGTTGTCTTTCTTGTCCTCCCCATTTAACTGGAAGGCTTTTCTGAACCTGCATCATTCATTCAGATAAGTATTTTTTAAACTTCATAAAATCCTCTCCCTTTCAAAACAAACAAACAAGCACACCAGATGAAAAATAATCACTCTCACCTATATAGACCTTTAGCATATTGAGTTTTGGCATATTCTATGCAGTGGTGAATCCCTTCTCAATCCTTTACACTCTGAAGCAGAATCATTTTTGTTGGAAAAGACCTTTAAGCTCATTGAATCCAACCACTATCTAACTCTACCAAGTCTGCTGTTAAACCATGTCCCACGACAACACATCTCTGCCCCTTTGAAACACCTCCAGGAATGGGGATTCAGCCACCTCCCTGGGGAACCTGTTCTAGTCTTTGAGAAGACTTCCAGTCAAGAAGTCAGTCTTAATCTGTAGACCCTCAGCTGAATGGTTACTGAAACTGGTGTGACTGAGGAGGACATTTTACTTCTTGCACAGTCACAGGATTTTGGTTCCCTTGTGAAACGTGTAAAGACATTTTGCCAACTCCTGTGTTTTTATTTCCCATCTGCAGCAATAAAGTGGACTTCTGGGCTTGCAGGCTTTGGTCAACCATTGGTGTAAGGCCATGGATGCCTCAAAGCTTGAGAATGCTCGAGATTTCAGCAGCTGAGATACAACCTATGACGTATGTGGTTGCACATAGTTGTCTATTTTCTTTCTAGCTGCCTGAGTGAGGAGGAAATTAAAACAAACAAAAAAAAATCAACAACAGAAAACCCCAAAAGGCATAGGAATTAAGAGAAATACATGGTATAAAAGACAAAAGCATATATTAATAGAAAAAAAAAAAGCCATTGAAATATTTTCCCACACTAATTTCTGGTTTATTTGAAACTCATCACGCATTCTGTGCACCCATCATGAAGTGGCAATTGCAAAGGAAAAGAGAAATGGAATCTGTGCAATTGCCAGCTGAAAAGGACAAACATACAGCACAAAATGGAACCGTGGATGAGAAATTCAAAACTCCCATTCTGCTCTTCGTGATAAAACCACCTGGTTCCAGAGGACTTTGTCATATATATTGTTTTGCCTTGTTTATAAACCAACAATCTTCATGGTTTCGGTGAGACTCCATTGGCTTAGGTTCAACCATCCTATTATATTCTTAATGCTGTGTCATTGTGCATCCACGAAGTTGTAATGAAACTCTTGTGCCATTGTTTAAGACCCAAGAAGAGAAGATAGAGTGTTTATTATAAGTGTGGATGAAGTATTTCATATTCCAGTTGTTCATATACAATGTCAATAAACCTGTGGATTCAAGTAGCTGTTTCAGTCAAGTGGGCAGTGATTTCCAGGGAATTTTGCTCTCCTATACCATGAAATAATGAACTCATTCAGAAAAAGAATATAAAATGCATAAACAATGTTAGACACAGAGTAGGCTAGGAAATGGAGTTTCACCTATGTACTTCTTGACTCTAAGTGGTAAAACAATAGAATTCATAAATAATACAGGATTTTATGTTTTACATTGTGTGAATTTTATAGAGCTCAAATGGAACATAATAAGGAAACAACAAAGCTCTCCCTGGGTACTTCATAACTCGTGGGATGAATTTTCTTCACTGATGCCAAGTGAGCTTTTTCCCCCCATTACAATATTCCTATAAACAGCAGGGATGTGTTTCATTTCATGGAAGCTATATATAACTGCTAATTATAAATGACAAGAACTGATTGATATATTACCTGACCTAACAGGCATTCTGTTTGAAAGAGTAACCCTATGTGGTCCAAATTGTAGTTTTGAGAAGTTCTTTAATGCCTTGCAGTTAACATGTGCTAGAATATTTCTAAAATTTGAATGATAGGTCTTCAAAAACATTGGTATAGAGAGGGAGATTAGGCAAAGAGATGAGTAAGGAAGTATTCAGTAAGGAGACAGGACAGGCTGTGGTGATCATTCACAAGCCTCAGTCAGACTGACCAGTTTGCAAGAGACTAACCCTTGTTAGAGATTCATAGAATGGTTTGGGTAGGAAGGGACCTTAAAGATCATCTGCTTCCAACTCACTTGGCATTGACATGGACACCTCCCACTAGACCAGGCTGCTCAGAGCTCTTTTCTATCTATTCTTACTTTGATCCTCTTCCTCTGTGCATTCCACCATCAATTTCTGTAGCTCCAACAAGCTTTTTGCAACACTCAGGTTTGCCTCTTTATCATCTGCATGGTCCTGTTTTGCCTGCAGTTTCATGGTAGTCTGAAAGTGAAACCAACCATCTTTGTTCCTGGTCATTGTCTCCCTTATGTCTGTGTCTCTGCATATTTTCATCAATTCATTGATTCATAAAATAATTTGGATTGGAAAGGACTTTCAAGGTCATCTAGTTTCAAACCTCCTACTGCACACCAGCTTGCTCAAGGACCAATCCAACCTGACTTTCAAAACTTTCAGGCTTGGAGCCTCCACAGCTGCTCTGGGTAACCTGCTCCAGTGCCTTGCCACCCTCATGAGGAAGGATTTCTTCCAAATGTCTCATCTCCATTGAATTCCAGTTTGAAGCCATTACCCTTCATCCTCTCACTTCATGCCTTTGTCAAAAACCCTTCTTTAGCTCTCCTGTAGCCCCCTTTAAATACTGGAATGCTGCTAGAACATCTCCTAGCGCCTTCCATTCTTCAGCATTAACAACCCCAACTTTCTCAGCCTATCTCTGAGGTAGAGGTGCTCCAGTCATCTTCGTGGTCTTCTTTGCTCTAACAGCTTGATGTCCTTCCCATGTATTTCTGACCCCTTCACTCATTCCCTACTCTGTAATATGTGTTCTTTAGCAATATCACTCTTAAAAGCTGCTTTGCCTAGTTGTTAATATTATTTTTCTTCATCAAGAGCTGAATGCTTTTATTCCTTCTCTCCAGATGGGGATTAAGCAAAATAGAAACTCTACATTTGTGTTCCTTTGTTTATGATGAGCAGAGGGCTGGAGCACCTCTCCTATGAGGACAGACTGAAAGAGTTGGGGCTGTTCAGTCTGGAGAAAAGAAGGCTCCGAGCTGATCTTATTGTGGCCTTCCAGTATCTGAAGGGGGCCTACAAGAAAGCTGGGGAGGCACTTCTTAGGCTATCAGGTAGTGACAGGACTAGGGGGAATGGAATAAAGCTGGAAGTGGGGAGATTCAGGCTG
This sequence comes from Indicator indicator, assembly GCF_027791375.1. NCBI lineage: Eukaryota > Metazoa > Chordata > Aves > Piciformes > Indicatoridae > Indicator > Indicator indicator. The sequence continues at coordinate 8,557,485 of NC_072017.1, forward strand.
GACGTAAGGAAGAAGTTCTTCCCCATGAGAGTGGTGAGAGCCTGGAATGGGTTGTCCAGGGAGGTGGTTGAGGCCCCATCCCTGGAGGTGTTTAAGGCCAGGCTGGATGAGGCTCTGGCCAGCCTGATGTAGTGTGAGGTGTCCCTGCCCATGGCAGGGGGGTTGGAACTGGATGATCCTTGTGGTCCCTTCCAACCCTGACTGATTCTGTGATTCTATGTGTGAAGACTTTCTGAAGTCTAACAAGAAGATCTAGGTAGGCCTTGAGGTAGCTATGTTTGTTTTTTGTTTTTTTTTTAATAAAAAAGTGACAATTATAAATTTTGAAACAGACTGGGGAAAGTTTTGTAAATCCTGTTTGGGGGTACTCTAAGTTCTAGTGTTATCTCAGGAATTGTCAGAATACCATTAATTGAAATACAGGTTTGTATTACAAGAAAGGTTCCTCGTGATGTTTCCTTCCTAGAGCCCACACTGTTCAAATCATATTATTTGCACAACCTGGATTTAAATCTCAGGGAAATTAAATGACATTTTTCAAAATCCAGAGGATTTGGTATAACATCTCTTCTCACATGTAGGTGATCCTCAGAGAAGTTGGTTGTGTCAGGAATTAGGGATTTGCTTTGACAGAGTTTTAAATGAATAAAGAAGAACTGCCAGAGTGATTGCACAATAAGGATATTTATTCCCAAGCAGGAATAGATGTATGGTAGCTTTGCCTACAGTTAAAACTTGTGGCAAATCAGCCAATATAAACACACAAAAAACTGTTTTAAAATGCACCTCTTACTAAAAATCATATCCGTGTGGATAATTTTTCCTATGCCATCAAGTCATTTAAACTTACAGTTTGTTACTAGAAAATTTCAGGACCATGAAACAAGCCAGATTTGTAGTAGCAATGATTACAATAACAGTAATACACAAACTGTTGATAGATTTGTAGTCTTATGTCATGGAAAGATGATATTTCTGTTTCACTACCAGTTGCTCAAATTGCTTTGAACTTTTATGTGTCCATACTTTATCAGCCAGCCTTCCTCATTTTCATGTCACTGTATTTCCCCCAGAACACAGTTCTTTCATCATAAGATTCAGTGGTAAATTCCCAGTGAAGAGCAGCAAGAAGGATAAGGGTATTTTGGTACCAAATGTGTTCTCAGAAGACAGAGCTTTATGGCTTTAAAGGGTAATTGAAAGTGGAAATTTCTCTCGTTACTCAAACCAAAATTAGATCAGATCTAAGGCTTCCAGTCATGAGCAGAAAACAGATGGAACGACCTTGAAATCAAATCGAGTAGCCTTTAATAATGAAGTGCTTTTGTTGGTATTATCAGATGTTGCTTGATTGTGAAGTTAGCTGTTTTCTGCTTCATTGGATGGACATTTAATTACTTATTTTGTAGGGCCAATAAGAGCTCCATGAGTGTGGTAGGAAAGGAGAATTCATTCTGAAGCAAAGGGTTGTCAGGAGGAGAGAACTGCCATCTAAGTTCTGTTTTTCTTTCAAGTGCTCTTGTTAACTGGTGGGAGCATACTGAAGTGACATGAAATATCCTATTTGTGTACAGGCAGGATTGCCAGATGACTTAAAAAAAAAACAACCAACCAACCCCCAGCTCTGTCATTAGAAGGGGAGACATTTAATCCACAAACAGATCACAAATGCAAAATTTGCATTCTACAAAAACTAGGAGTGTCAGAAACTTCAGGCATTCTGAAGCCCAGATTTCATTCCCCTTTTAGTTGAGCAGTCCTTTTGAATAAATGCCACACTGCTATTTCTAAACCCTCTGTTTACAGAGAAAACAAGGAAAATGTGCTACTTCCCCCCCCCCCAAAGTCTTAGAAGAATGATAAATTCAGAGAAAAGCTGAAATTTTGCTTTATTTTGTTTTTAAAGTCATCAGAGAAAACCTTTGTGTGAAATGGCTGAATAGTGGTCTTTACTGCTACTCAGAAAAGATTCTCTTCCTTCAGGTTAAGCGTTTGATCCTTGAGAAAAATTATCTTGACACCTGGTAGGACCATCTGTGCTCATAGCTCTGTTTCCTCTCTGCTCTTAAAACATCTTTGGATGTCAGCTGGTTGAATGTGGAAATATTACTTTAAAACCAGTAAATATCTAATGGCTTCTATGTCCATAGCCATATGCAGCCTGGCAACCCAGTAAAGGTTGGTACTGCAGTAAGGTAACAGAGGCCACAAGGCTTATCAGACTTTGCCAAACTTCCTTTGGCCTGCCTGGAGCTGTGTTTTATCTTATTTACCTTCAACAATAATTGTCTATGGTTCAGATGAATTGTTGTTTACCTTGTTTGAGCAGTTGCACAGTTGTTGCATAATGCTTATTACTTTAAATATTGTTTTAACTGATAGACAGTAGTAACAGCTGTTTATTTTGGACAGCAGGAACAGTTGGGGCTGTTCAGCCTGGAGAAGACAAGACTCTGGGGAGACCTTACAGTAGCCTTCCAGTACCTGGAGGGGGCCTGCAGGAGAGCTGGTAAGGGACTTTTTGCATTTTGAATTTAAGCTTGAGGAGGGTGTATTGAGACTGGACATTAGGAAGAAACTTTTTATGATGAGGGTGGTGAGACACTGGAATAGGTTACCAAGGGAGGTTTTGGATGCTCCTTTCCTGGAGGCCTTGAGCAACCTGGTCTAGTGGCAGCGGGGGTTGAACTAGATGGGCTTTAAGATCCCTACCAACCCAGATCATTCTGTGAATCTATGTGCCTTGAATATATGCAGTGTAGTGAAGATTTCTTCTTGGTGTGACAGCAGAAGCCTTGAAAGTACAGGAACAAGACCATATTGGAACTCCTGGGGCTGGAAACAACTAACCAATGGTCACTTAATGTTTATTAAAGAGTGCAACCTTGGGAACTGCAGAAAAAAACCAGCAAAAATAGGTTTAGTGATAACAAAACCCCCAAAGAACAAGTCTGTAAAACACGTATGTGGTACATTTGCATGGACCTGTGAGCTTGTGTAGAAAGCACAAGTCATGGAATCATTGAATCATTTTGGTTGGAAGAGATAAGAAATCACAGACACTGTAGTCCTCCTGGAAAAGGATTTGGAGTATTGATGATCTTGTCTACACTCTCCCTGAACGAACCTATTTAACTTAGGAGCTGGCAGTGGAAAACTAAGCATAGTACAAGAGAAACGAGGGGTACAGCTATAGTTGCTAATAAATAGCTATATTAGCTCATAAATATTCCACTCAGTCACTGAAAAGTGGTTTTTTTCCTGCTATCAAATAAGTCTGGGAACTGTGACCTCATGGCTAAATCCTTTTAACAAATTGTTCTACCATATCTTGACTTCAAATTCCACAGTTTTATGACTAAATCAAGTTCCCAGGTGCAGTGTGAAAATCTCCTAATTATGAACTACTTTAGAAAATTAATAGAATGCTCATTATCTACTCCATTATGGGAGGATCAGAGGACACCAAACAATTCTCTCTACATCTGTGTGCATCGTCTTCTTATGTTAAATTCAGATCTTGGATATACCTTTGAAACTCAGGTAAGGGTAACCACACAGCTGCAGATATAATTTTTATGCTTCAGTAAGTATTAAACAAATTAAGAAGTTTCCAGCAGGGAGGAAAGTCTTCATTTTATTTTCTCAGTGGCTTCCATCAGAGGATTTCAAGATTTATTCCAAAATAAAATCCAGAAGAGAAACCTATTTTTCTCACTGCACAAAGCTATCTGTCTTTGTAATATGTATTTTTCAACCCTTCTATCCCAGCTATCATCTGATCTACTCATCTAAAAATCTACTGCAAGTAAGAAGCCTTCTGATTCATAATTCAAAGGAGTCTTTAGAGGAAACTATTATGTTTGTCTCTAAATGATCAGTGCTAAGGAAGGGACAGGTATTTTAGATCGTTCTGGCAATGAAAAATGCAATATAAAGCACTGCAGTCTTAAATCCATGTAAAAGCTGAAATATTTGAACCATTTCAATACTTATATTTTCTCATAACTTCTACAGCTACTGTAAAACATACATGGGGTCTTCTTTTTTTTTTTTCTCAGGCAAAATGTGAATGATGAAAAACAACAGCACATAGCCCAAGCCAAAAAAAGAAGCACACCTTCACTGATTACTAGGATGAGAGCAAACGGCCTCAAATTACACCAGGGGAGGTTTAGATTGGGTGTTAGAAGAAGCTTCTTGACTGAAAAGGTTCTCAAAGACTGGAACAGTTGCCCAGAGAGGTGGTTGAATCCTCATCCCTGGAGGTTTTTAAAAGAGGCAGAGATGTGGTGCTGAGGGTCATGGTTTAGCACCAGACTCGGTAGAGACAGAACATTATTGGACTGTGTGATCTTAGGGATGTTTTCCAAACAAAAGGGTTCTATGATTTTGGGATTCTAAGATCTATCTAAAAACTGCTTTTAAACTATTTATTAGTGTTTTGACTTTAACAGGTCAGAGAAATGCCTCTAATCTCCAGCTAAATAGGTATCTCTGAGGCAGGGAATTCCAAAGAGAGATGAAAAGAAAAGCCAATGTTAGTTCAAAAAGAACTTGAAAAATTCAGTAAGTCTTGCAGTTTTAGCTCAGCAGAGGCCATTCTGGTTCTTCTGAGCTTACAGTGACAGAAGCAAGATAAAAGTAACTACTTTGAAAAGGAAACATACCCCATAATTTTTCTCTCCTTGAATTTCTTAAATTTATTGTCATTTGCTGCATTTTTTTGTTTTCCTTAGTGGTTTGTCAAGCCTCTCAAGTCCATATGGAATCTAACATTTTAATTTAGTTCAAGGAAGTTTAATGAACCCACAAAGTGTGGGTAAGCCCATGGTGATGTTAGGGGTTTGGAGTCCTCTTTTATTGCTTTTTAAAATCTGTTTAAAGCTCTCTTTGGTGATAACACAAAACATGGATCAAATAAGAGCATTGTTTGCATCAGCTGTATCCAGCTCAGTTTGTTCAGGATTTGTGCCATGTTAAGTAGCCTGTAAATGTTTGTTGCCTTAGAGAATGCCTTAGGGTCTGTCTTAGAATTGGTCTTAGCATCTGCCTAGATGCCTGAACATCAAAATTGTAAACTTAAAAGGCTTTTTGATTACCACTTTTCTCTCTGCATATTGCTGTGGATGCCTTTCTAATGGTTGCTTTTGAGGGTTGACCTTGCATGATAGATTTGTAAATTTAAATCCTTTTCAACAATCAGTTTTTATTTAAGTCCAAGTATTTTTGGAGAACTATGAAGGTCTAAACCAGCCATGCTATAGCTACACAGTGCAACCTATTATTCACTGACCCTTACAGGAGATTGGCATCCACTTGAAAAGTATTCAACCTTTGTGCATTTCCTTTAGGTTGTAAGTATTCACCTTTTATGCTCCAGTTCCACCCAAAGAAAACTGAAACAAGATAAAAATATCTTACAAAGAGCAGCTGAGGGAACTGTGGTTGTTTATTCTGGAGAAGAGGAGGCTGGGAGGAGACCTCATTATTCTCTACAGCTACCTGAAGGGAAGGAGGTTGGAGCCAGGTGGGGGTTGGTATTTTTTCCCTAGTATCATGAAGAAAGAACTTCAATTGTTCTACATGAGATTTGGATTGGATATGAGGAAAAAAATTCTTGACTGAAAGAGTGGTCAGGCATTGGAACAGAATGCCCAGGGAGGTGTTGGAGTCACTATGCCTGGAGGTGTTCAAGAAACATATGGACATGGCAATTTGGGACATGGTTTAATAGCCATGGTAGTGTTGGGTTGACGATTGGACTTGATGATCTTAGAGGTATTTTCCAAACAAAACAATTATATGATTCTATGATTGCATGAGTGCTGCCACTGAAACATGTAGCAGATCTCACATCAGGCAGGCAGGAGAAGCAATAGCCTGGGTTGAGGGTAGATGTCTTCAAGAGTGCAGAGTGCATAGGGCAGTCTTATGGCTAAAGCAGCCAAAGGGATTATGATTCTAGTCTTATAGATGGAGATTACATCCCTGTTCTTCTGTTGCTTCACTTTTTATTTCTCTAAAACACTTCTTCACTTTTACTTCTCTTTCTGTTTTTCAGAAAGAATATTGCTTGTAGGGAGGCAATCCTCCAGCAGAACAAAGCACGTTTTCTGTGGGCTGTTTGCATATGAAAGGCAAAAAAAGAAAGATGTCTATCTTCATTCATAACATGAATGGCTTTCTTATAAGTGCTTTATTCAGAGTGTTTCTGTGTCTTTCTGCATTTGTGGATCTAATATTTTATAACAATATATTTCTAAAAACTACAAAAGTACTGGTTTGAATGAATCAAATTCAGTTTCAGCACAACCTTAGTTTCTGTGGCTGTATCATAAAATGCTTTGAACATACAAGTTTGTGCAGTCAGGACTTTAAAATGTGAAAAATCAGGATGAAGGTACAATCATTTAAATAACCTTATTTTTGTTTCAGCATCATTTTGTACCTGCTTCCTATTTGTATCATTTCAGCTGCTAAAGACTGAATAGTACTTTTACATAATTAATATACAATAATTAATATATAACTTCTATATAATAATTTTCAGCATCCATCTGTCATTATTTACACTGAGATGATTAAATACCTCCACCAACTGGTGCTATTTTTATACACATAGAGAGGTGCCATAGCTACCCCTTTAAAAAACAGTCCCTAAAATAAATAAATAAAATGGAAAAAAAAATCAAGAACCTAAAAGGGATCTGTTTTGCATAAAATATTTTTATGACAGCATATCCTGGTCTGGTTTAGATCAGAACTGATTTGCAGGTTTGCACAGATAAGGACTGCTCCTAGCAGTGGGAATGCTGGTAGGGAGAGCTGGGCTGCAGACCAAGGGCACTGCTCCTTCTTGGGTGTCACCTTAGGCTGCAGAGGAAAAAGTTGTACCTGCAGGAAGGAGCAGACAGTTCAGATGACCCTCAACTTACCAGTGAGGGATTCCATCCCATGGACAGCATCTTTGATGTAAAGCTGAGGGGTTTCCAGGGTCAAGCCTCTTCTATAATCACTGGTGTCTGAGGACTCTGTCCAGTATCGCTTTGTATCTGTTTAATATTTAATTCTATTGTTAATATTTTAGTGAAAGCTGGTTCTTTTCCAGTCCATCAGCCTCTCTCCTTTATTCCCTTTCTCTTCCCTTTGGGAAGGTGGAGGTGTTCATAGAAAGCATCTGTTACTTGTTTCGTGGCCTGCCCAGCCCTGACCTTTTATGCCACGTGAAGAGCCTTGAGGCAGACCTCCAGGGGCTGATCTGTGTCAGAGCACTAGGGACAATAAAATGCTATGTAAATAGTGGCAAAGCCTGGTTTAGTAGGTCTGGTAGAACTGAGACCTTACACAAGCTTCCCGATGGACATGGCAAATATGAAGAATCTAAATTGAAGCAGATTAAACAACAACAGTTTTACTTTATAATTTTTTTTTAATTATTTTTATGAGGCAGTGTTTCTGCTACAATACAGCATGGCCCTGTCCCTCAAAAAATGTTTATTTTAATATTTGTAAACTTGTAAGATTTAGTTATTCCAAACAGTTTGCAAAAGAAAAATTGCCTCCTAGTGAGAGGTATAAATCTCTAAGAGTTCCAATTCTTTTACTTTAGCAGGAAACCATAAAGCAAAGGCCAAAACTTATTTTAAGTAAAACATCACAGAATATTTTTCCTTACATCTAAGTACAATTCTTGCATTTTCTGGAAATTACAGATTTCCTGCTGCTTAAAAAATGAGAATGTAGCAATCAGCTAAATTCAGTACTCTTAGCCATATCTCTTCAACTTGCCTTTTTTGATAGAACCCTAAGTGTCCTGGCAACCTGTTCTGCAGCAAAAAGTTCTATGGATGCATTAAATGCTGTGGCCTGTGACACCCAAATTTCATTGCTTAGTGGGCAGCAAACAAAACCCAAAACTTCTAAATAAAGATCCTGATTTAAATAATTTACCTTAAGAATAAGTTTAGTAGGTGATAGTACAAGAGTGTGGGATTAAAACTGTTTAGAAATGACATCAGGTGGTGTCACGCATTAGGGCTGGGCTGGCTGTTAAAGGAGTGACAGATGCTCTCTGTTAAGACATCTACCTTCCCAAAGCAAAGTGCAAGAGAATAAGGGAGGGAGACTGATGGACTGTGAAAGAAAACTGAAAGTACTTTAATGAAAATAATAACAATGAAATGAAATAGGTACAAATAGACACAAACCAATATGGAACCCAACCCCTGATGGCAATTAGTTACTGTCTCCACTGGTGCTGCAGCAGAAGTGACAGACTGAACTCAGCAGCAGATGCAGACCACGTTCTGGAGCTGGATTCTGGAACTGAATTCAGGAACTCATGGATTGGGATTGGAGACAGAACAGACAGAACAGACATTATAGAAGAGAAGTTGACTCTGGAGACCCCTGAGCTTTGCACTGAAGGTGGGATGACATCTCTCTTCGGTCAGTAGAGGGTCACCTGAACTGCCTATTCCTCCCTGAAGGTGCAGCCTTTTCCTCTGCAGCCCAAGGTGGCACCCAAGAAAGAGCAGTGCCCTTGCTCTGCAGCCTGGCCACTGGCACTAACTCTTACTGTCAGGTTCTCACTGCTAGCAGCAGTCTCTGTCTGTGCAAACCTGCCCTGAGCTGCAGAAAGTGCCAGCCCTGAGCAGAGACTGATCTGGGAAGGGAAACCACTGAGCAGAATCAGTGCTGCTGTAGCCCAGACCAGGAGACATGGAATGAAGAAGGTGCTCAGACATAGGCAGGACAGAATCTGGTACATATGAAAATCTTTTCACTTCTGTGTGAGTTTTTAAGTGTAGTGGGACAACAGTAATTGTTGAACATTGAACATAATCCCACATTCATCAGTACTGGCCCCAGCAGCACTCATAGCACAGTCTGATTTTCTCCCCTTTGAATATGGAGATAAACAAACAGTACTGCATCCACCTCATTGAACTCATTTGAGATAGCTGCCAACAGGTCCATGAGTTTCCCCATAATGCAAGACTCACAGACGTTCAAGCAGTACTTTCTTTCTGGATCCTTTTCTGAGGAGTGGATATTTTGAGATCCTCATAGAGCTTCATGTTTCCACTGATGTCATAACAACCCAGCTTTCATGCCTCTGCTTCTTTTCAGCTCCTCTCATTGTAGATATCAGTCAACATTATGATTGTTGTCACAGAAAATAGAAGGGAAGACATTGAAGACAACAACTGCAAAAGTTCGTGCCACCATACTCTAATCTGAATTCTTTCTTCTAAGAATTAAGTTCAACTCAATCTCAGGATTTTCTTCTATGGCCATTTCTATCCGGCCATCTGACAACAGGCCCTGAAAGGAAGCTAAAGTTTGTAGTCCAGCTGAACAGAATTCCTGGATGCTTTGACTGTCTGAGGCTCTACTTCCACACTGCAAGACTCCAGGAGAAAAATTATCATAGATTTAGATTTTTCTTTTTAATGGCATTTTCACATGGATACAGAACATAACACTTGAAAATGCTAAATGGGACATCACAGATCACTTTTTTGCTTAATATGACTTAAGTATTAAAAACCCCACAGCTTTATATAAAACAAACTGACAGCTTAAGCACTTGTTTTGGTGAATTTGTTCTAGAAAAAAGCAAACAAATAACTAAAAAAATCCCAACAGCAATCAACAACCAAACATAATTAAGCACACAGGGGAACAGAGAGCAGGGTCTTGGCAATGTTATTTTCCTATTGTTTGTCCTGCCAAATAAATTCAGGCTTGAGGGGTTTTGGATTTGTATCAAATATTTGGAAACAGTCCTGTCCATTTCCTCACTGCATCTGATTTTCCACATAGGACCAAATAGGGCATAAAATCTGAGAATTCTTCTCTCACAGTGAGATTTGTTAGGGCTTGCAAATTAGGAATGGTGAGAGCATGAATGATTTAGTTGCTTCTGAAAGCAATATTGCCTGAATCAAAAAGAATATTTAAATATACCTAGCAAAATGAGTTTCATTAAAAAAAAAAAAAAAAAAAAAAGAAAAGGTTTAATGTAAGTAATCACTTTATGGAAGCAGTCTGAAGATATTGCTACTGAAATGCAGAACTGATAACAGGCATTTCTGTATAGAAATTCCTATGGAGGTCATAGCCACAAAGCCAAGGTTGCCAAATAGACCTTTTGAGCTGTCTCCTAGAAGTGGTATACTCCTGAAATATTAGAATGCTGCTTTTACCTGCTCCTAACTCAGTATTAAAAGGTTGTACTATAAATGAATGGACAAATGGAGGCTAGCACCAAATTTATCAGTCTAGCTTCTCTAGGAGTTATTATGGATCTATTCTCATCTACATCTTTGTTTTTAAATAGTGACAAAAACACTAAACATATGAGGAAGCCACTCATTTGTGTTACTTTTATATAACTAAATAAAATATTATGTCTGGTAAGAATAAAATTAAAATGCTGGATATTAACTTCTTACTTCTATTCTTGCGTAGATGAAAAAGCTAAAATATCATCCAAATAATCACTTCCATGCTTCTAGGTGAAATTTTATGTTACTCCAAACACAGTCATCCAGCTAAGATTCTGCAAGCTTGTCCAAATTTAATATTTATTGCTGACCTTACACAATTATATTTAGCATTTAATGACAAGTCAAAACCTTTTAATTTCTGGGTCATGAAATTATTTTTAAGGTGTTATGATGCAAGATAATCAACACTGTGCAGAATGAGAACAAAAGAGGAAGTTTCAGCTGCCAAAGGGGAAAAAAAAAAGAACAAAAAAAAAAAAACCCAAAAAAACAGAAAATGAAATCTTAGATATGAACAACAATATTATTTGCTAATCTGGAGAAAAAGTGAGCAGCTTTCCATTTCTATAAAAATGGAAATATGAAGAATAGCTGATGTTCACTCAAATAAAGATTTACAATTAAGGAAAGGACTTCACACGGTGAGATATATATTCCTGTAGAGCAGGATATGAAATATCAAACAATCATAGCAGAGATCAAGGCTTTTCTCATGCTATGTGACTCAGCCATTAGTGTCAGTGGTGATTATAAATTCCTTCTTGGACAGAAAGATATAGCTTGTGAAAGGTATTTGTTGCTGCTGGGGAGATGTATTTTTTAATAATTAAAACATGCTTTTAAAACATATTTAAGTTCAACTATTTACTTGTCATATTAACTTGCCCTCCCTTAGAGGGCAATGGAATGTGTGGAAAGTTGGAGAAGTATAAGTTTTATCACTTCCACAGTTCCTTGACATGGCTAAAACTCAGTTGTCCTCTTAAAAAAAAATTATTGCTGTTCTATATGTTCCACCAGAGCTGAGGAGTTTTAGGAGGGAATTTTCACTGGAGTACCCAGTTTGAGGGGTAATTAATGTTTCTGTCTGTGCTGAAGAGAGGTCTTGGTGATCTGTATGAATGTAATTAATCTGTATGAGTGAGTAAAAGGAAGAAAATGAAGTAAAAATAAATAAAGCACCACATTTTTTACAGAATAGTTCAGGCCATGGTCATGACATTCAGAATTCAGGTCATAAATACTTTTTCACAGTCAATTTTAGATTTATACTTATCTGGCATAAATATCATGAGATTGCCATAATAAAAATAATTTAGAAGGTTTGTGAATGCACGAGAGAATCATAGAATGGTTTCAGTTGGAAAACACTTCTAAGATCAGTGAGTCCAATCCTTAAACATAGTTATTTCTGTCTGTTTGCTTTCAAGACCTTTGCTTTCATTCTTGAAAAGAAACACAACCTTTAATAGTGTTTACTCCTCTAGAACTTAGGCAGAGTCAGCAAACACCACAGGATTTTTAAGCTATCTAAGAAAATACAGCATAGATTTACTTCATCTCACTGCTAGTAGCTTTTGATTTAAGGTTGCTTTATCTTGCCAGAAGTGTAAAAGTCAAATGAATAATGATGAATGGGCTACGATACCATACAGAACTAATGGCAATTCAGCTGAAAAGTTTAATTAATATGGCACATGAACAGTTTTACCTGTCACTGCAGTTCTGACCTTGCTGTTTCAGGTATAGGCAGATAAGAAATAGCAACACACAATCCAGTAGTAAGGAAATTTGTATCCTTGACATGTGACAGAACAGCTATAAGTGTAATTGAAATATATGATGCATTTGGCATTGATGCAGATACCTAATTTTGATGGTGTAGGAGAATGACCGATGTGACATTTTGCTCATTTTCCTCAGCTGGAGCTTGTACAATTTCTCAGGAGTAAATGACCTTACAGAATTATATAACATAGTCTTGACCCTGACTGTTCTGGCAGCTAGCAGTGTGAACATGCAGTCAGCAAAAAAAAAACCCTGTTAAAAGTTAGCTGCCATCTACAGCAGGGCAACATCAACTGGAAGTTTCACTGATAATATCTGATGGCCTTCACATCCTGCCTTGGTGTTTCTGTGGCTCTTTCTCACTACTTTTCTTCCTTCCTTTTCTCTCTGTACAGTGTTTTCTACCCTTTTTTAACATATTGCTTTCCCAGAGGTGCCACCAGCTCTGCTGAGGGGCTCAGCAGTGTCCTGTGGTGGGTATGTTGGAGCTGTCTGTGTCCAGCATGGGGCAGCTCCAGCCTCTCTTCAATTCAAGCCTCTGTCACCATATTTAAATACATTAAGAAGAATCTAATAATATAGAATCATAGAATCATAGAATCAGTCAGGATTGGAAGGGACCACAAGGATCATCTAGTTCCAACCCCTCTGCCCTGGGCAGGGACACCTCACACTAGATCAGGCTGGCCAGAGCCTCATCCAGCCTGGCCTTAAACACCTCCAGGGATGGGGCCTCAACCACCTCCCTGGACACCCCATTCCAGGCTCTCACCACTCTCATGGGGAAGAAGTTCTTCCTCACGTCCAGCCTGAATCTCCCCACTTCCAGCTTTATTCCATTCCCCCTAGTCCTGTCACTACCTGATAGCCTAAAAAGTGCCTCCCCAGCTGTCTTGTAGCCCCCTTCAGATACTAGAAAGCCACAATAAGATCAGCTCGGAGCCTTCTCTTCTTGGTTACTAGGTTCTCTAGCTATCTACAGCCTATATATCATTTAATTTCCTGATTCACATTAATTTCAAATATAATTTCAAATATAGTTTCAAATGTATATTTATCAAAGAGTGGAACAGGCTCCCCAGAGAGGTGATTGAATCTGCATCCCTGGAGGTGTTTCAAAGCCACAGAGATGTGGTGCTGAGGGACATGGTTTAGCAACAGCCCTGATAGAGTTAGATAGTATTTGGACTGGATGATCTTAAAGGTCTTTTCCAACCAAAACAATTCAAGGATTCTATGAATTGAAGTAAAATTGAAAACAAATCTTCTTGGACATTCAAGAGTAACCCTTTGTCAGGTTAAGCTGATTAAAGATGAGGCAAATCCTGGGCTTATCAACTGGCTTCTCCTTCAGTAAGAAACAGCTGATTAAGCCATTTTATGTAATTACGTGCTGGGTTGGATCAAGACTATTCCAGGTCCACTATATTTGCTGGAAAGTTTTATCTCAGAAAGAGTTTTTGGTTCTTACTGCCTTTCACATTCTTATCTCAGAAAAGGTTTCTGGTTCTTACTGCTGTGCATAATCACTTAATTTCCTTTTTCTTTTGATTCCTTAATATAAAGCACCCAATGTCTAGTAATGCTGTACTTAGAGCATGTGCATTCTAATGTGTTTTAATGTGCCTACAGAACTAGCTTATGAACCACTAGAAACATCATATTCCAGGATGAGATTTGCTGTAGAAATAGAGACTGCCTGAGGAAAAGCTACTTCTTTCACTGTTAACCATTTCATAATCTCTTTCTTATCAATAAACTCTTTAGCTGCCTAAATATGTCCACATAAAATAATCTGATGCATCCATGGGTGGTTCAGACATGCACACATAGTTGGAAGGGTAAGAGCTAGGCATGTAGAAGAGAATGGGAAGGAAGAAGAAGAAACACAAAGAGTAAACTTGAAAAGCTTTTCTCTCCTTGTTTAGAGTGCTTATTTACCTGTTTCACTGTGATGTACCTGAATCTTGCTTTAGTGATGAAGCACTTCACAGTGAACATTCACTGGAATAACTGTCTCTGCTCCCACAACACTCACTATTAAGGTACACAGAAGCTCGCTCATGTTCTATTTTTTTTTCATATATTTCTAAGAAATGCATATTTATTCCATTGAAAGGGGAATAGCTTTCAAGAACAGTGTGAAGAGACAGAAAATGAAGCAGAAGTCAGAAACTCAAAATGTCACACCACTGAAACACTCTATGCTATTGAATCTGCTCTAGCTAGTTGCCTAGACAGCCTTAATGGCAAACATTAACAGCCAGAAGTTCAGGCACCTCATGGATTTTTAACTTTTTTTTTTTTTATTATTATTAGTAGTAGTATTAATGGATTTAGTATTCAGGATTTTTAAAACACAGGCATGTAAAAGACAAAAGTTTATGTCATTTTATTTAACTCACTGAGCTCTCTTCATTATCAAGGAAATTTCTGGTGTTCTGTTAATTAGAAATATAAGCCTTCAAATGAGATAGTAAAATCATCATGGAATTTAAGACATTTAGTCTTTCTCCTTATTACAAAACACTTGTTATCAGCTGGCTTGTTAAAATGTCTTCAGCTATTTGAAATATGTAACCTGCTCTTCTCAGTGTCTTTTCTCTCAGATAATTATAATTTCCATTACATTTTGCCTACAGTAGTGACTATTCTCATTCCCCCCTTATGATGTTTAGGGGAGGTTGGGATTGGATATTAGGAAAAATTTCTTGACTGAAAGAGTGGTCAAGCAATGAAACAGGCTGCCCAGGGAGGTGGTGGAGTCATCATTCTTGAATGTGTTCAGGAAACATGCATACGTGGCACTTTGGGACATGGTTTAGTGGGCACGGTGATGTTGGGCTGATGGCTGGGCTTGATGATCTTCAAGCCCTTTCTGAACCAAAACATTTATATGATTCTATGCTATTTTACGTTCATAGTTCTTTAATATTTTCCTCTCAGTCTTCCTGTTTCCTACCATATTGCATACTTACACATTCCATTTTTTCTCTGACTCCTCAGTAAATACCTTGCATGTCCCTTTGTTACATTTTTCCTGTAACAGCAAGCCTGCTAGGCAGGTGGAAGGAAACTTCTGAGCTGTAATTTTTGCAATGGCTGTTTGCTTGAGCTTGCTGTAGCACAAACAGCCCACTCTAATTGTACTACATAAATCACTGGGAAAAGGCTACTCTGGCTCTTAGGTTTTATACTAGCTAAGTTGTCCCATTTGGTGTTTTAATTTAATGAAAGAAGTTAATTGATGTAGAAATAACTTGACAAGGTACGCCCAGCACTGCTGTTTGGAGTGTCTGAATTATCCTGGAAGTATGATTTCTTGAACGTCTGAATCTAACCTGATCTTAATTATAAACCTGGATTATAACCTTAATTATAAACCTGAGACAGAATACAGTCATAATTTTCTTCTAGTGTTCATTATTTTGCTTCTTGTCTTCATTATTTTAGTTTGTGGCTTCCTGGGCCCTTCCCAGAAGTGCAAGTCTCTAAATTACCCTCTAGAGTCATACTGCATGTTAGCAGGAACTTCTGCTTGCAGGTTGGCAGATTTAGAACCATAGAATGTTTTGGGTTGAAAGTGACCTTACAGATCTATTTCTAACCTCCCTGCCATGGGCAGGGACACCTTCCACTAAACTAGTTTGTTCAAGGCCCTGTCCAACCTGGCTTTCAACACTTCCAGGAATGAGACTTCCACAACTTCTCTGGGCAACATGTTCCAATGTCTTACCATCAAAGGTGTGTAATAGTTTGGAGCTTCTCCTGTGAACTGATTTCTGCCATTAACAGTCAAAATCTAAGCAAATGCTCAGATTTATTTGAGGAAAAAAAATGGGGTTTTACATCATGCCATACATTTTTATCCTAATTCCAGTACTGTTCTTTGTCTTTGCTCTTTTTCTTTGAGTGACGTGGTCAATGACTTAGTTATCATTTTCATCTGCCTTTTTCAGGACTCCAGTAGTTTTCACCCTAGCTGTCTGCATATGTCTATAATTATCATGCAGTTGAATCTTCTCCTCAGTGCAGTATATCTGACACTTTTAAAATTAAATTATGGACTAGCTGCTGGAGAACTGAACAAATATCAGTACAGGAAGAAATCTTCCACTTCTCTGTCAGAACTAAAAAACATCATTATTGTGCTCTAGCAGCAAAACCACTTGCTCAAACATTACCTGAACCAGGAGATTCCAACTCATTGAATCTGAACTTATTCTATGCTCAAGTGAAGTAAGTCTAGTAATTATGTAGGCATGTATAAGACAGCCTAAGTGAGGCTTATTCTACTTCTACATATAAAAATGTTATATTCATTCTTTTTTTATGCCTCTTTAAAATAATAATTTAAGAAATAAAATCTTCAATAATGCTAAACTTGGTTATTTTTCCCCTACTAGCAGTTTTTTTCTCTTTTTTAGGAGAAAAAATGATTTAGAATCTCTTGTATCATGTTTAGCACTTAGGATTTCTGAAGAATCCTGGCTAGCTAGCACTTAACAGGGACATTACTTTGACAGTAGAAGATGAAATTCATTATACAGGAAAAATGGAATGTTACTATTTTTAAATATAGACATTGATTACTGAGGAAATATACTAATTTACAAGCATTATTTATCATTTTAATTGTCTTACTGCTGAGCATAATAGTTCATGTGTGGTGATGTAACCAGTTTTTAGGGGAAAGGAGATACAAAGCACAAAGATAGGTTCACAAAATGCACAAAGCAAGTGTTAATAACTCACTAATTTAGTAGTGACCAGCATCAGAATGTTGAATGTAAGAAGACAGCAGACACAATAAAAGTGTTCTTCTGTACTGCTGCACTCAACCTGTGAAGGGTGTGAGTACATTCAGGAAAGAAAATGGAAACAACATCAGAGAGAAAGAAAGTGGTGCAAAAAAAAATGTGTAGGTCTTCCTCAGTTCTGCAAATTTCATCTCACCTGGAAGAAAGTAAAAGATGCATTGCAGCTGTCAGGGGTTTAAGTAAAAGATTTTTGCACTTTCCAAAAAAACCCCAAAATTAGAAAATAGCCACCATTCTTTTCATAAAAGCTGTTGTAGTAATGCTCTAAGTTGCTTATACTTTAAAAATATTAAAATATAAACAATGCACATATAAAATAACATACAATACAGTAATACAATACAATTAATATGAATAAATATAAACCTGGGAGGAGTGGATGAGGGAACTGGCGTTGTTTAGCCTGGAGAAAAGGAGGTTGAGGTGGGGCCACCTGGCTTTCTACAGCTACCTGAAAGGAGGCTGGAGACAGGTAGAGGTTGGTCTCTTCTCCCTAGTAACAAGTGGTAGGACAAGAAGAAATGTCCTCAAGTTACATCACAGGAGTTTTTGTTTGGATATTAGGAGAAACATCTTCACTGAAAGGGTTCTCAAAGATTGGAACAGGCTGCCCTGGGAGGTGTTTGAATCCTCATTCCTGGAGGTGTTTAAAAGAGGAAGAGATGTGGTGCTGAGGAACATGTTTTAGCACCAACCTTGTCAGAGTTAGGAAATGCTTAGACTCAGTGATCTTAAAGGTCTTTTCCAACCAAAGTGGTTCAATGATACCTTGAGTTCAATGACCTTTACTACAAATCATATGCATTGATATAGTTAGTACATAGGAGGCTATTCTTGCATCAGAGAAATGTTTCTGCTGAATTCCTTATGGTTTTCACAGAATTTCTTATGATTTTCATAGAATAAAGTGAGATTTTGACTTTAGGTCTGTTCTGTAACCCAGTTCTTGGTGAGCTTTCCTAGAAAAGAGCAGTCTTGGATTTTGGATGCTGTTTGCTTGAGAAGGGAAGAGATCATAACTTCACAAAAATAAAAATCTTTAAGAATCCCACATGAACTAGTATTTTCTTGTTAAATGGGGTCATGTCCGTAATGACACTATTTGTATTAACCTTAGGATTCCAATAATATTTTGCATTTGTGTCATAAAGAACAGAAGATTTATTTATTTATTTGTTTGTTTGTTTGTTTGTTTAGGGTTTTTTTAATATAATGGCATGAATTATTTCTTTCCTGGATTTTGGATTTCCATTGGGGTTTCAGTTGTAGTTTGTTACTCTGTGTACATATGAGTTCAGCAGTCTATGAAAAGGTACACACCAAGGGGACTGCTGTCTTGAAATAAATTTCCTTATTAGTCACATGCTGTGCAAGCCAGAGTAGTGATAACAGTAGTGTTAGGAGCACTGCTACAAAGGAAATCGTGCTAACTGGAGTGCATTTGTCCTTTAAATACTAACACAACTATCCTATCTCTTTGTGAATTTAAAAGTTTGCCATCTCAATTTGTCCATGAGAATATTAAAATTTACATATAAAGAGAGGGGAAAAAAAGTTAATTTAAAAATAAGCAAACTCATGTTTAGGCAGCTGGAGACTTGACTTAAATTTACAAGTGCCTTGTGAACTATTTTTGCTGATTCCTTGAGTAAAATGAGTGAATATATTAAATACGCATTAAGTTTACCTGTACCACTTAACCAAATAAGGACTTGTTTTACTTTCTCTGGGTCATTGCAGGAACAGGTGATGCTATGACCTTCCTTCATTCATGTTGATAATTGTCTTTTTCTCATGTACAAATAAATTAATACCTTTTAAAGCAAAAAAAAAAAAAAGTTTTCATAATTTCAAGAAGGTGAGCTTTGTCACAATCCTATATTACTCCTTTTAGCAAATGAGAAATGTGGATGAACTGGAATATGTCCTTTACTATGAAGGTAATGAGACACTGGGATGAGTTGCCCATAGAAAATGTGGATGCTGCATCCCTGAAAGTGTTTAAGACAAGGCTGGATGAGACTTTGAGCAGCCTGGTCTAGTGGAAGGTGTCCCTGCCCATGGCAGGGGATTTGGAACTTGATGATCTTTAAGGTGCCCTCCAACTCAAGCCATTCCATGATCCTTTGATTCTATGACCTTATGAATTCTATGATCCTATGTTGTGATTTCACATCTCAAAAACCAGTTAAGTTTCATTAACTTGAAAACAATATTATAATGGAAGCAAGTACATATTCCTTACTCCTGACAGTGGTTTTCCCAAAGTAGTTTATAGTGAGTTTAAAGAAATTTGTTTTATGAAAGACTTAGGTGTCAAGCACTGATAAGCATTTCCAGATTATTTGCTTTCTCAAAATTAATGACCCATATTGCAATATGACAAAGTAAGCAGTACTTATAAATGCAATTACAAATTCTATGCAAGAAAATATTCCCTCAAGCAGGTGTGTTCTTAAGGCAATTTACAACCTTTAACTGAATAGATTACTGGTGGATCAGTGCAGTAATCAAATTTAGGACAAAGTTAAATCAATAAATTTGAAGTTCAAGTAAATATAATAAGTAATTAGACCTACTTAGGAAGTTTTGTCATCAGAAAGCAGCATCACTAAAATATGTGAGCATCAATGTTGGTATCCATCTTATGATCAAGTGAAAAAAAAGCAAAATTGGGCAAGCTGAAAATAATTACATTGTAGCTTGGAGTCAGGAAATTATTTTTTATCACTGTTAGGTCAAAACCTTTTTTCCTAAATCTCATTGTTGTGTTCTTTGGTAATTTTTCATCCGTTCTACAAAAGTACACAGCCTTTCTGTGGGTTTATTCAAAATGGAGTTCATTTAGGCAAATGGGACACTTTGGTTAAAATTTAGGCTTCACATTTGAGAGGTAACATTAAAATATTTATTAAGTAGATCACTGAAGAAGCAGAAAAAAAGACAAAAACTTCCCTTCTGTAAATAGAATTTGAATCATAGAATCATAGAGGCTCTGAGCAACACGATCTACACAGAATCACAGTTTCACAGAACCAAACAGGTTGGAAGAGACCTCCAAGATCATGAAGTCCAACTGATGACTCAACCCTAACTAATCAACCAGACCATGGCACTAAATGCCTCATCCAGGCTTTTCTTAAACACCTCCAAGTATGTCGACCCTACCACCTCCCTGGGCAGCCCATTCCAATGGGCAATCTCTCTTTCTGTGAAGAACTTGTTTCTAAGATCAAGCCTAAACTTTCCCCTGTGCAGCTTGAGACTTGGTTTTGTTTTCCCTTGGTTTGTTGTGGTACTTCCTATAGCTAAAAAGGAATGAATATTCTTCCTAATGCTTCATTCTTAGGAATTCTTTATTAAGCACTTTTTTTTTTTTAACTGCTTATTATTCTTTGAAGTTTGTCTCCTCAGGCTTTTCATTGTTTTCTATTGACTCTTCTCACTTTAATTTAATTACTTTTTCTGAGACCTTGCAGAAATAGAAAGGATTGTCTGTATAGACAGGCTCTACAGAATTATATTTCTTGCTTGACCTTTAAATATTGAAAGAAGAGCAAAAGTACCTTGAAACAGATTTAAACATCGGATCTGTGATTTATTTCTCTTTTTTAAAATCCCATTAAAAATGCATATACATTTTGAAGTAGAGTTTCATGCAGGAGCTATGAATAAATTCAATAGCAAACAGCAGATTTAGTTACAATATGGTATAAAAAATGGGAATACTGGTAGTGGTGTAGCATCCCTGAAAGTGAATCAAAATGAGGCAGGCAGGAGTGGGAGTGTTAAAATTTCACTTAGAGGTAATATAGGAATTATGTGATGGGTTCTTTTCCAACACCAGTCTCCAAAATGTTGATTGTCTTAGGCTCAATGAAGCAAATGGTCTCATTTTGGTATCTCTTTTGCAGTGGGGCCTATTAGATATAAAGATAGGAACAGTTGTAAAAAATTAGGTGTGATAGAATAAAAGCAGAGAAATCCCCATTTAGAAAGCAAATTTTCTGTTCTTTGTGATCCTTTAGTATACATCAGTGCAACTGTGCTCTCACACAAGTAAAATAATTCACATCAATCTCTGCTGTTACGTTCTTTTACTCATTTTGGGTGTCATTCTTCATTCAGGGAGACTCCTTAAATAGGAAAAAAAAATGAGACATGATTTGTAGTAAATTCTAAAGTTTTGGCAACTTTAGGGACATTAAAATGTAATACTAGTAAGTCATTTTTCTGATCAGGTAAGCAAACCTGACACACTCTTATCGTATTTGAAACATTGGGTAATTTTGAGTGTGAATTAATGTTTTATCTCCACTGAAAATAATCCCAAAGGAACAAAGTTTTGCATTTACATGGTTGACTCCTTAGAGAATGTCTTCCAAGAGTGAGAAAAGAATATGTAAACTCCTACTCCCTGAATAATGATTTCTATTACAGTGTGTGTCTCTAGACTTAAAGCAATCTAAAGTGATTTGCTTATTTAATTAGGTAACATGGACTTAAAAAAAAAAAAAAAAAGAAGAAAAAGAATGGGTGCAGCTCTGTAAGTAAATGCATGGTGCCATTTGAGATGCCCCTGACCTCCAGCTGCTGCTGAAGAATGAATATCTCTATATTGGGTTTGCTGGCAAGGTTTTGAGAGTGAGTGAGTTACTGGGGCAGCTGTGAGAGAATTGCCATTTCCTGTGCAAGTTCCCTTTCATCCATTAATTTCCTTAAGTATCAGCAACTGCCTGTCATGACACTGTTTTTTGGTGGTCCCCATCCTGACAGTTCTTGTAGACCACAACTTCAAATCCAGGATGAATCTTAGCACAATTCATTGGCTATAGATTCTCTCATCTTTCTCCCCTTCTCTGCCAAAACAAAACAAAGCCAACCAAACAAAAACAGTAGAAAAGTTACAGCACATAACATTCTTGTTTGTATACTGAAATGTAATGTGCTTCTGGAATGGTTGACTTCAGATATTTGTAATAATGAATACAGCACAGACTGTCCATATATCTGACAGTGCTCAACAGTAACTTAAACTTCAGAAGTGCTTTATAAAGCTTTGATCATTTTAATTTGCAGCACAGTGTTAATCTTCTCTATCTTTTTCAAAAACAATGCTTCTGTGGAATTAGAATTCTGAATACTTCGAGTGTTTAGTCCATCTTTTTTTTTTTTTTTTGTTTATGAAATGCAATGTATTTCAGGCCTAAAAAGAGCAATGTGGAAATATTTCTGTGAAAATGTATCTGATCACAGTTACAACACACTTTTGAGGAGGCACACTGCAATATGAGAGCACTCAGCTGAGCTGCTTGAATATGTAGTTAACAGCCTACACTTTAGGAACATTTGGACAGCCCTTTCTAGCTCACAGTTTATTCTCAGTCACAGATTCACAGATTGTGTTAAGTTGGAAGGGACCATCAAAGGTCATCTTGTCCAACCCTGCTGTAGTCAGCAGGGACATCTCCAACTAGATCAGGCTGCCCAGGACTGCATCAAGTCTGATCTTGAATGTCTCCAGGGATGAGGCTTCAACCACATCCCTGAGCAACCTGTTACAGTATTTCACCATTCTCATTGTGAAGAACTTCCTCATGTTTAACCTAAATCAACTCTGCTTCAGATTCAAACCATTGCCTCCCTCATCCTATTGCTAAAAAGCTTTCCTAACAATCCCTGTCCAGCCTTCCTGTAGGTCCCCTTCAGCTATTGAAATGTAGCTATAAGGTCTCCCAGGAGTCTTCTCCTCTCCAGGAGGAACAACCCCAAACTCTTTCAGCCCATCTTCACAGGAGAGGTGTTCCAGTCCTCTGATCATCTTTGTGGTCTCCTATGGACCTGTTCCAGTAGGTACATGTATCTCTTGTGTTGGGGAACACAACACTCTGGGTGAGGTCTCACCAGAGCATGGTGAAATGGCAGAATAACCTCTCTTGACCTGCCAGCCATGCTTCTTTTGATGCAGCAGAACCATTGGCCTTCTGGACTAGAAGTTCACATTGCTGGTTCATGTCTAGTTTCTCATCCAAGTTCATTTCTGCAGGCTTGCTCTCAGTTTCATTGTCCCCGCTCTCTATTGATATCGAGGGTTGTCCTGGCCCAGAGGACCTTGAACTTTGCCTTATTGAACGTCATGAGATTCTCCTCAGTCCACTTCTCCATCCTGTTGGTGTCCCTCTGGATGGCATTCTGTCTTTTAGTCTTATCAACTGAGCCACTCAGCTTGATATTATCTGCAAACTTGCTCTGCGTCCCTCTATCTCACTGTTTATATCATTGATGAAGACACTGAACAGCGTTGGTCCCAACACATCACCATTACCACTCATGGTGTGACATGAAGGGGAGACTGATGATCAGGATGATCATAGCACAACACAAGCACAGAAAAGCTTTAAGAGAATGCTTAGAATGGAGCCTTGAATCAGGCATCATATGTCATTTGCATATATATATATATATATATATATATGACAATGTCACAGTACATTAGAGGTTGGAAGGGACCTCAAGAGGTCATCAGGTCCAACCCCCCTGCCAGAGCAGGATCACTTAGGGTAGTCCATGCAGGAATGCATCCAGGTGGGTTTTGAAAGTCCCCAGAGAAGGAGACTCCACAACCCCCCTGGGGAGCCTGCTCCAGTGCTCTGTCACCCTCACTGTAAAGAAGTTTCTCCTCATATTGAGATGAAATCTTCTATGTTCAAGTTTGAACCCATTGTTCTTTGTCTTACTACTGACACTGTGTACCAATGAAAATATATATATATGTATATACATGATAGATGTAATATATTAGAGAGAGATAGATAGATAGATAGATAGATAGATAGATAGATAGATAGATAGATAGATAGATAGAAAAGATATCTGTATCTTCCACACTATGCTCTGTGATTTGATGACCTTAAGATTATTCTCCAAATTACACACTCTCCTGGGAAGCCCTCCTTGCTCCCAAGGATCAACAAATTTGCAGTTTTGATTATTAGCTATGATCCCATCTGATCTTTGCATCACAGACCAGATTTGTGACTCAAATTAAAATCATGCTCTCAGTCTATTTCTGCTGAGAATAAAGATGATAATTCATCAGTTAAATTGTGCCTGCACTTTTCTTGACTCAGTTTCCTTGGGTATAGGGTATTTTCTTCTGAGAATGGGGAGTTCATTTTCAATTTGTGTGTTGCCTTTGATTTCACACGATAGAATACTGAGCTGGTCTCTGTCAGGTTTTGCAGCACTGCAAATCATCTGTAGGTGTAAACTCAAGACACCATTCCAATATGCAGGCACATATCCTTATCATGGTATTAACAGATTTAAAGCAGTTGGAGTATTTGCACTCTCCAAACATACATTTAAATTAGATCAGGTGTTTTCAAAGCAGTTTTGTGTTCTTAAAAAAACAACAACAAAAAAAAGCCTTAAAGGTCAATTTGTTCTAAGAGATTCTTTTCCATAGTGGTTTATACCAAAGTTCCTTTTTCTCTGTAGAAATCTTTTCATAGTCTTTTCCCTGGCATTTTTAATATTAATTTCCACTTGTACTGAAGTTTTCTTTTAAGACTAAAGCTTGCTAAAATTAATTTTATTTGTAGGTTTCTTCAGACTATAATAAATGTTCACTTCTTGATTCTACATTTTTCAACTATATTTGCAATGCTGTGCCCAGTGCTGAGCTCCCTGGGTCAAGAAAGACAAGGACTTGCTGGAGAGGGTACAGAAAAGGGCTACAAAGATGGTTAGGGGACTAGAAAGACTGAGAGAATTGAGTCTTTTCAGTCTGGAAATCGAAGACTTAGGAGTTATTTCATAAATGCTTACATGTAAAGGGTGGGTGTTAAGAAGGTGAGGCCAACCTTTTTTTCAGAGGCACCCAGTGACAGGACAAAAGGGCGCAAACTTGAACATAAGAACCTCTGTCCAATCATGAGGGGGAACTTTTTTACTTTGAGGGTGGCAGAGCTGAAACAGGCTGCCCAGAGAGGTTGTGCAGTCTCTTTCTCTGGCGACTTTCAAAACCCTCCTGGATATGTTCTTGTATAACATTCTCTAGGTGAACCTGCCTTGGAAGGGATTTGGACTTGGTGATCACCAGAGGTCTCTTCCAACTTCTGTGATTCTGTGATCTTATTAAAACATTCTAAAACGCAAAGTATGAGGTAGACCTGAAACCAATTTCTTCACTAGGTTAAACATTTAAAAATACGTTATTATGCCCTACCTTGTTTAATTGTTTCCTGTGGAGGATTTTAATATCATGTGACTGTAGATTTCTCAGATCAGGTTACTTCATCTCAGTAGGAGATGGAAAGAGTTTCAGGTTGTCCCAGGGAAGGTTTGGGTTGGACTTTAGGACAAATTTTTTCCACACAGAGCTTGTCAAGCCCTGCAATAGACTGTCCAGGGCAGTGGTGGAGTCCCCATCCTTGCAGAGTTTTAAAAGCCACGTAGACGTGGTGCTGAGGGATGTGATTTAGTGATGACCTGTCCATGCTGGCTGATGATTTTAAAAGTCTCTTCCAACCAAAATAATACTGTGATTCTGTGGTTTTCCCTTTAGTACTATGTCCAGTTCTGGGCCCCTCAGTTCAAGAAAGATGTTGAGTTGCTTGAACGTGTCCAGAGAAGGGCAACAAAGCTGGGGAGGGGTCTGGAGCACAAGGCCTATGAGGAGAGACTGAGGGAGCTGGGGGTGTTTAGCCTGGAGAAGAGGAGGCTCAGGGGAGACCTCATTGCTCTCTACAACTGCCTGAAGGGAGGCTGTAGCCAGGAGGGGTTCGGTCTCTTCTCCCAGGCAACCAGTGACAGAATGAGAGGACACAGTCTCAAGCTGCACCAAGGGAGGTTTAGGCTGGATGTTAGGAAGAAATTCTTCCCAGCAAGAGTGATTGGCCATTGGAATGGGCTGCCTGGGGAGGTGGTGGAGTCACCATCCCTGGAAGTGTTTAAAATAAGACTGGATGAGGCACTTAGTGCCATGGTTTAGTTGATTAGATGGTGTTGGGTGATAGCTTGGACTAGATGATCTTGAGGGTCTCTTCCAACCTGGTTAATTCTGTGATTCTGTGATTACACATTTTCTTGGCTCTAAACTGTCTTCGACCAGCAGCAGAGGCTTCAGTTTGTACTTCTCTCCATGAATCTGGACAACTTCCTGGTTGCCAGCTTGATCCATTGTAGCAAGCAGTTTTAAAGGACTTAAAAAAAAAACCCTCTTAAACTTGCAACTTTTACCACTTCATTCAACGCTTTTGTTTTTCCTGTTTGTCTTGCACTTAACCAACTTCCTCAATAGTTGTTTTGTTTCCCTGGATTGTACTTTTCCGTTTTTTCTAGTCACAATCTTTAGGGGTTTTTTAGCTTGTCTTCTAAAAAAGAAGAAAATAAGTCTTCTAAGCCATATTGCCAGTGGTTTCTGACCCTAATACATTTCTGACAAAATCTGATATGGATATCTAAGTCCCAAAAAAAAGACATAGCAAAAAGTGCCATCAAAATAGATATTTCAGTGAAGGAAAAGTGAGCTCATGATGCCTTTAGAAAAACACAGCTTAGAAGGAACTCAGAATTTACAAGACACCAAAACAAAAGCATGGAAAGGTGTTTCAAGTCTTCCAAGGAAAAGCTTCAATTAGAAACAAAACTAAGAAATCTAATCAAAAGATACAAACCACAGGAACTGCAACTTAATGATCTCAAGATTTTTTTGTTTGCTGGCTTATTTGTTTGTCTTGTTCTATGTTTTGTTGTTTGTTTGTTTTTTTTTTTTCTATAAATTTCCTATGTTTAACTTATTTTATTTTTCTCACGATCAGGTCATTATGCTAAGGTTTTCTCCCTGCCCTATATTTCTTTTGCCATATATTGATCAATAAGTGGGTATGAATTAAACAATCTGAATAATCTTTTTTTTTTTTCCTTTGTTCTTTCACTACACTCTAGACAAGATAGCAGGGAACTCAAACAAATTCTGAATTTTGTCAAAATTCCTGCCTTAGCTGTCTCTGGATATCCAAGACACATTACAAACGGGTTTGATGTTTAGAACTGAGCTGAAAGGGATTGCTGAGCTTTTTTTATTATTATTATTTATTTTTTAAAATTATTTTTCCCAAAGAGAGGGGAAAAGCAAAGTCAATGTTTACATTTGTTAGCGTTGAGTATAAGTGGTTGAGAGAGAACATGGATAGATGCGAATTGCCTTTGAGCTCTCTCCTTTTAATCAATTTTATCCAATGAAATTGCTAAGAAAATAATTGTGTCTGAATATCTACAACTCTCAGGTTACCTTTTAGATCAAACATTTGTATTCCATATTTGACAGTGTTGTCTAAGAACATTAGTATGGCATGAAAACACCTCGGTGTACATAGATTAAACAAAGAATAACTTTCATGTCTTTAGGAGTTGGTTGTAAATTTATTTGAGACTTAATTGGTATGATTAGTAGATAGATTAAAAGAGGAATCACCTTCTCATACTTAGGAGTTGGTGGTCATTTTTTGGGGGACTTAATTTGTATGATTAGTAGACAGATTAAAAGAAGAATCACCTTCTCATCTTTAGGAGTTTGTGGTCATTTTATTTTGGACTTCATTTGTATCATTCAATTAAAATGTAATCCAAAGCTGGCAATCACTAGCATGGTTATAAAATAAACTTTTAACCCTTAGCAATGCTTTGGCCAAACTGAAAAATTCATATTTATTATCACAATTGTTTTCAGGGAAAAAGTCATAAAAATGCCATGTAAGATCATTATTTGAAAGAGAAATTATTTCATAGGTTGCAGGAATGAAAGAAATAAAGCTCTTCAAAAGAGAAATCACAACGCTGTCTGTTTTTACAAGTGAAATCAGCTCCTGATTTAACAGTTACTATGTAGTTTTATGAATCTAAAATATAGCCAAAGACATAAAAATCTCTCTCAAAGTGTACCACTTTTGCCCATAGCTTCATGACTCTTTATACAAGCTCAGCAGATTCCACTAGCTTTAGATCTGGAAAATTCATGTTGATGTATTCATGTTAGCATTTAAAGAGTGCATTTTACTGTACGCAGCTCCCAGAGGAATAATTAATATCTCAACTTAGATCATCTTTGGCAGATGAAATCCTGTTTTTCACATGGCATCTTAAGCTATTACTTCGCACAGGTGTTAGAGGAGCAAAAGGTTCATCAGTTTCAATGTCTGGAACATGTGACTGATGCCCAGGGGACTTGAAAGACAACATTGGAGAAACCTGCTCTCACTCACTGGTTACACACTTCCAACTTGTTAATGGTCTCATTAGGCAGACTACACAGAATGCGTTGACTTATTAACTGTGGCCTCTCCTACGCGAAATTGCCTCAACAGATTTGTTCCTCTTTGAAGGAGTTTCTTAAACATCAAATAATTTTAAAGCTGTGGAGTCATTAGTGGTGTAGTATCTCTGCATTGTCACCAGAGACACTGCTGTAGTGTGTAAAGATCCACCTTGGTATTTTTAACGATACACTCTGAATGATATCCAAATGCGTTGTCTAGCTTCTGTTTTAAATATCCTTATTCAAAAGAATGCAACAATTTTTCTCATTTTCTATTACATTTGATTGTTAATCATTTCCAAAATGTCGTCAATGAATTAAAAAAACATTTTTTTTCTCTTTTTGGTTACAGGTTTTTTGGTAAAATTTTCTATGATATCTCGTTATTCCTCAGAGTTATATGAAGAAAAAAATCCCAACAAGATTAGTGAATTCAAGATTAGTGAATAACATCCTGTGTAAAAGTCAGAGGCAATATGTACCTCTTCTGACATTTCTTTACCTGTTCAACTCATCCATCTGTTCAGCTAAATGGGTTTTTATGACTTTTTTTTTTTTGGTATTTTTAACTAATGCTGCTACCAAACACAACCAGATTAATGTTTTAGTACTTAAAAAGAACTTCTTTAGGCAAAAGAGGTAAATGTGGAATTTTTTCTGCCTCAAACAAAAATATGAGAAACTTACAAGTGAAATTATAAGGGAGTTTATATCTGAAAATTTTAAAGTAGCTTAGCCTGCAGCTATCACCACGTGCTCCTGATAAATCAGCATTTATTTAAGTCTGTAGATAAAATCAAAATAATTTGTTTCCCAAAAATTTAGCTCTTATTTAAGTAAGTCTATTGATGAAACCAAAATAATTCATTTGCCAAAAGCAAAAAAAAAAAAAAAGGGGGGGGGAAATTAATTCAATTTCAGGAGCTTTTTTGTTGCATATGAAACAGCACCAGCTTTTTCTTTTTTTTTTTTTTTTTTTTTTTGTCATTGAAATACTTGGTACAAATGTGTCACCACTTTTACAGAGTGGGAAGATCATAATTTAAGCTGTCAAAGGGTGAAATTATTTTGAGTGGTTTCATCAACAGGGGGTTGGAAACAGTTTAATGTAAGATTGTCTGCAATTAATAGAGTTGTATTGAGCTGGAGGGTTAATTTATTGTGCTGCTGTTGTCTGTAGAAATGCTACTGCCTTTCTCTTTAATATCACTCCCCCATCCCCCTGCATTTTGGAAAATTCATGAATCTCATGGGTCTTCAATAACATAAATCTGAGAAAAGTTTACAGCACGAAAAGGTACTCCTCTCTCGTTTTCTTTTCCAGTTATTGATGATTTAAAGCTTTCTGGGCAAAGAGGTTTAATTTAATCTCAGGAGTGTTCATTTGGCAATAAATAAAGACTGTTTGCACTGTATTTCTGATAATTTAAATAGTTTCTAATTTGTCTTTTAGTATGAGCATGAAGAATTTGTCTAACAAACTGAAACATATTTTCCTGTAAGGGTAGTGTTCAATTTTGTATAGACAAGATTGTTTTGGGCTACTACATATACAGAGGTTTTATCCCAAGTAAATCAAACTTGCAAAGAAAGAAAGAGTCTCAGTGGCAATCTCAATTAGTTGTGCCAGTTAAAATTCTTATATGAGGGATTTTTTTTACTATAAACAAGGTCCCCAAATCTCCCAAACATATTAATGTCTTTCTTATTCCTTATGAAGTACAGGTTCATTAGGATAATGAAGTAGGGTGAGTAGCTCTGGACTATGGATCTGAGAATTTAGATTTCTGAAAGCCCTGTTTTAAGTCACTGCTTATTCTATACTATGCTGGCATCAAGAAAGTGACTACTAAAAAAAAGTTGCTTTAATGTGGTACCATTAGTGTAGCTCCTCTGTGCTAGGGAATACAAAGAGCAGATGAGTGGGTGCTGTTTTGTTTCCTGAGTACTTCAATCTCATCTCATTTCAAAAGCCAAAACCTGAATTCTCCTTCTGACAAGACTCTTTGTGTTTTCAATCACCACATACAGAGTGATAAAGAACTCTGACAGCTTGCAGCCACAGCAAAAGGAAATGACCATCCTGCACACTATCTGCAAAATGTAGTTTGTATTGGTGGGAAGAAGTAGTTGGAGAAATGAAATGAGGTGCAGAAAGGCAGGAGGTTCCAGCAGGTAAAAGAATTCATCAAGTTTAAAAAAAAAAAAAAAAAAAAAAAAAAGATGTGGTGTTGAGGAGCAAGGTTTAGCACCAGACTTGGTAGAGTTAGTTGGACTCATTGATCATGTGCCTCTTACTGCAAGGGGGTTTGACTAGATGACATTTAAAAGGTCCTTTCTAACCCAAAGCATTCTATGGTTCTGTGATTCTATGATTCTGTGATATTTTAAAGGACTTTTCCCGCCAAAACCATTTTGTGATTCTGTTAAATGTTAAAAATATTTCTTTATAAGGCTACATAAACTAAATTATTTTAGCTATAGGCATTGATGGCTACTTTGTAAGTTTTGAGAAGAGTTACAGAGTAACTAGAGGGCATATGTTGAAATAGCTAATAGGAGGTAAAGGAGGTGAAAAAGATAAATTTAGTTTCAAGAGATCTGGAATTGTTAGGTTACTATAGATAAAGTAATCTTCATCTGGAAACAGTGGAGCTTTATTTGTTTGACTTTTAATTGTGAAATAATAGTATTAAGGAAGTCCTGTATTGATCTTAATCATCTTCTGAAACTATGAGTAGGAAAGGTCATAGGTACTTCCTAATCATACTGTTATCAGTAGTTACTAACCTGTCTTTTCAGACAGCAAAGGATTCTTTTACTATCCCCTGCCTTGATACCTTGTTTGTCAGAATAGAAAATGCCTCTCTGTCTACCAGACTTATTGTATTTCCCTTTTTTTCCTTTTTTTTTTTTTTTTTTTTTTTTTTTCCCATTAGGGTAGAGCAAGGAATCCTGAGCACAGAAGACAGTCTTGAAGTAGGAACTAGGCATTCAACTTAGTATTTCAGCATTTTCTAGTTTTCTGCCACTGGTTTATTTAAAGAGCTCATCCTGTCTCCCTGCTGTTGGAACGCCCTTCGGCACTGCTTCTTGTGTTTGGCCTTTTAGAAGTCAAAGTAGCGCTATTGGAAAAAAAAATGCTGCCAACACTTTTATTTTTCACTTGATTATATGGATCATGGTTATCTAGATCTGGGAGGGATCTTGAAAAGAGTGTGCTGTGGAGTGTGCTCAGAGGCATAAGTAATGATTTGAATATTGGGGCCTATGTCCTATGCTTTCCATGCTAAAACTTCTTTCTTTTTCCACTGGCTTCTATGCTAAAATTTCTTTGTTTTCCCCACAATTTCTATGCTAAAACTTCTTTCTTTTTCCTATGTTTTCCATGTTAAAACTTATTTGTTTTTCCAGTGGTTTCCTTACTAAAACATCTTTGTTTTCCTCATGCATTGCATGCTAAGACTTCTTTCTTTTCTCTGTGCTTTGCATTCTAAAACTTCTTTCCTTTCCCCATGCTTTCCATGCTAAAACTTCTTTGGTTTTATTTTTGTATGGCTTTACCTGGCATTTAGACTTCTTACTGTTTGGTTGTGATGCATTTAAATAGGTTCTTTTTGAGTGACAGTTTGGTTAGTTGATCCTTTTGTTCACTTGTGTGGCTGAACCCAAAATTTCAGAAACCATTCCCAAAATCATAGAATCGTTAATGTTGGAAAAGACCTTCAAGGTCATTGAGTCCAACCATTGACACACAGACCTCAACTACTGAAAACTGAGTAGAACAATACAAAATAGAAAACTGGCTAGAAGAATAAAAAATGAAAGACTGCAGTGAGATAATGAATCTAATTTAACAACGATAATGACAACAATAACTAATAATACTTTAGGAAACTGCATGCAATTCATATTACCTAAACAGACCTACCCAAACTACATATTTCAAATTCTTTAGTTTTGGATGAAGAGTATTCAGACCTAAATGAGAGGGAAAGAAAAGAGTAAATAAAATGCAGAAAAGTCCTTTAAAAAGGATGTCAAAGGGTTTGATGTTGAAACAAATTCCATAAATAAGTCCAGTTATCATACAATTTTAGGAATACACAGGTTTGCTCAGGCTTTTAGCCTATTATTACAGTCATAAGACTTTTTATGTTCCAAATACAATAAAATTTGGGATTTGTCTGAGCAATACTGAGCAATTAATTAAAAAAAAACTTGGTGATACCAGTGAGATTTCTTTGTTTCTCAGCCTTTAATGAAAACTTTTTTATCACCTACAAGAAAGGTCAGGTCATTTCATACTGCAGGGCCTTTCTACTTCTGCTTCTTTACTTTTCTGCCAGGCAGCAACAAGGAACAAAACATCTTTTCAGTGCAAGTGCAGATCAGACAGATGAAAATACTTTTATATCTGAATGAAATATGACAAGTGCTATGTGTTGTTTCGCTGGTTCTTTCTGGGTTTGGATAGCATTTTGTAGGGATAGAAAGAGCAGGTCTTCCTTTGTGTTTCTTTTTATTCAGTGCCAGTTAGTGGTGCAGAAGGATAAAATCTCAGGCAGATGGGAAGCACTGCTTAAAATATCCTGTAAAGGCAATGTCTTAAAAAATAATTATAACCACAAAACAATTTACTGCTATACACTCTACTCTGTGTCAAATGAAGTCTTTCAATAGACCAGGATGATTTTCATCTGCTTTGTGAGCAGCACCACCAGTTTTTTGGGCATTGTGTTTCTTCCCTCTCATCTCTGATAGAGAAGGTTTAGTTTTCTTGGGTTTTGTGAAAATCCATAGTTTTGAAATGTTTAGCTTTGAAAGATAGATAATGAAGTGTAAAGATGTGTGGTTGGATGTGTGGCGGTTTTATTTGTTTTTGTTTTGCTTTGCTTTGTTTTGTTTCCTTTTGCTTTTACTGTAATATTCTCTGCCAAATCACAATGACCTTCTTGCAGCTTCCATTAAAAAATTCAGTCTCAGTGTCTCAGCTTCTCATCCTCTGAATGTGAATGGAAACTTGTTTACAAGGAGCCACAAACTTAGAATTCCTCACATACTTACTGTAGTCATTAATGTTTCAACAGTGATTAGTGAAACCCAAACCTCCTGTGAATACCTTAAGGAGTAACACATGGTAATAGTTAAACAACTACTAGATCCAAAAAATATGATATTGAGTGATTTCAGATATAAATAATTCTTCTTAAAGTACTCATAAAATCACAGAATGGTTGGGTTGGAATGAACCTTTAAGATCACCTCATTCGAATCCCCCTGCCCTAGACAGAGACACTTCCTACTAGACTAGATTGCCAATACCAGGCTTGGAGCCTTCTACAGCTTCTCTGGGCAACCTGTTCCAGTGCCTCACCAGCCCCATGGGGAAGAATTTGTTCCTCATGTCTAATTTAAATCCAGCTTGTTCCAGTTTGAAGCCATTACCCCTTGTCCTGTCACTTCATGCCTTTGTCAAAACTCTCTTTCCAGCTCTTCTGTATGGCCTTTCAAACACTGGAAGGCTGCTAGGAGGTCTCCCTAGAGCCTTCTCTTCTCCAGGCTGAACAAGTTCAACTCTCTCAGCCTGTGTTCATAAGAGAGGTACTTTGTATTTGACATCTTTTGTATTTGAAACCTTGGGTTTTTAATAGAGAAAGTTCTTCACTTAGTATTTACAATATACCCCCAACAGCAGTAATAAATTATATTCAGTCATACAGCTGAAAATGATATTTTTAGCCACTTATTGTTTAAATAAGAACAAGGGTTTATAATAACCTTTTCTAATACTTTTGCAAAGCTAAAGAATAGGCTTTGAGCAATAAAACTGTTCTGCAGTTTTTAAAAACTGCACTGTAAAAGCTTAAAATCTTGTATTTTTAGTAACCTTTTTATTAAGAGTGATACCTGAATGATGGAGAAATTGCAGTTGATTGTGTGAGAAATGGCATTTAAGTCTTTAAGAGATGAATAGGACTCATTATAATTATATTGCAGACTTTTAATTCCTGATGTATTATATCTGGAAATATATGACTACTTTAATGATAATTTTTTACAGTGTAACAATTAAAGTACTATTTTATTCCAGTAGCTTTATTCTGTATTGGTAATATTAATAAGTTTTAATAGTAGGAAGAATAAGTATTTTGAAAGCAAAAGTAATATTTTTCTTAAGCAGGATCTTTTGACAAGAAGTATCTGGGTTTCTATCTATTTCTGCAGAAAACCTGTACTGTAAACCATTGTTCTCTTAAAAGATTTTCAGGCTGCATAAACAAACCTTGCATTATTTAGTAGTTGGTACTGAATGTTAAAAACTTTTCCTAATTGGCTATATCACTCTGGCTTATATAACAACATAACATCAAAACACTGTAAACAGTTATTTGAATTCAGCTTGTATCATCTGTTAATTTTTGTTTAAGCCTCACCTTCTCCTAACAGCATCCAACAGCAAGGGGAGCTCTAAGACAAGTTGGAGTAAAGTGAGAAACTTGTGAGAGAAGATTACAAACACTGTCAGGAAAAAGAGAGTTTGGAGAGAAGGATTGGAGTGGGGGAGGGACATAGCTGTTGTTCACCATAAGTGAGGCAGCCAGAGATGTTTACAAAGTACAGGAGAAGGAAGGAAAAAGTGTGGGAGGCTAAGAGAAGCAGCCAAGTGACTATATAGAAATGATCCAAGCACTTTAAAGAAATCAAGCTCACAATGTGACATGCCAAATAGCCAGCCCTCCTAGACATGATATACAGTGTAGAGAGTGGTCAAAATAATTACTAAATCAGATGCAGATTGAGCTATCCAAGATGTATCAGCACCTACGAATTACAAATATCATTTACTTTCCACTCAGTCTGAGGGAGAGGCTGTCTGAAGTGATGTCACACTCTTTTGCACTCAAAGGCATGAAAATTGTATTAGCTCCTTTTCTCTATCCAGATATAATCTTTCATAAACATGCTGAACTGGGCCATTTTCACAGCATTCATTGTGTTAAGTTAAAGATGGTAACTTCTGACCCAAAGCACTAGATTTGTAATAGCCTGTTAATTATCATTCTCATCAAGGTTTGACTGGAAGCATTTTCAGAACACTTTCTCTTATTTAGATCTGTATCTTGTGTATAGGTAGTTGAATAGCAGAGCACTGTGAGA
The DNA here is from genome assembly GCF_027791375.1 of Indicator indicator. Taxonomy (NCBI): domain Eukaryota; kingdom Metazoa; phylum Chordata; class Aves; order Piciformes; family Indicatoridae; genus Indicator; species Indicator indicator. The sequence continues at coordinate 8,592,872 of NC_072017.1, forward strand.
TAGTAATTAGACATAATTTTTTGGCATGTACTAATTTTGAATTTGTTTCACTCACCCAGAAAAAAAAAACCAATTTCTACTCACTGTAACTTGTTTGGTGAGATTTAGTAAGCACATGCTTTTGCTTTAAAGGCTGCCTGGCTCACAAAGTGTAGTTAGTCACCCTGGTAGAGTTAGATAATGGTAAGACTTGATCTTAATGGTCTTTTCCAACAGTGATTGATTCAGATTCTCTGAACATACTTGTGTATAGGAAAATATTCACAAGAGATATTTGCTCTATAATAGTAGACAAGATTTGTTATTGCAATATATTATTTAATAAACACTCTGGATGCAAGAGATAAGTTTTTTTTTTTTTTTCAAGGTAAGCAAGGCAATGGATAGCTACAGCAGGAGTAGAATGTAATATATAGCTCCATCCTCTCTCAGCACTTGGATCATCAATTAGTGCTGACACTGTACATTTACACTGTGGACTGCTTTGTTACTAGCTTGTGACACAGGAAACTTTAGTCTGATGCAGCCTCAACTGAATTGAAAATCTTAATTTTTTTATCAGGATTGGCAAAATTAATCAAAGATGAGAAACTAATTAACATCTAAAAAGAACACAGTTTGGTAGGCTGTGGTTTGTACAAAGTCTTCTGAAAAGCTTTAGCAAACCTTGTCTCAGGCCTTTCCGATCACTTTTGCACTCAGCTCGGAGTAATAGAATATCTTTTTTTCACTGAGACTTCATAGCCCAAGTTGAACAGTTCAAGAACTTTTACTTTATGTGCATGAAAGCAGATTAGTTCAATAGAAACTTTTGGTTGGTTTCTTTTCAAAAGTTTTATCAAATCTATTGGAAACCACCTAGAAGAGAATCATAGAACTGTTTTGCTTAGGAAAGACCTCCAATATCATGGAGCCTAACCATCAAGCCAACACCACCATGGCTAATGAACCATGTCCTGAATTGCCATGTCCACACATTTCTTGAACACCTTCTCAGTGACTCCCTGGGTAGCACTGAGCCTACACAGAAGTGTCCATTGAATAGAAAGAGGTGTTCAGACTAAATTAATGTGAATTATTAACTATCTTTCCAATGTAGTAGAGAGTCCTCCCTACAGAGGACTATCACAGATTCACAGATTTACAGATTCACAGATTGCATTGGGTTGAAAGGGACTCTCATAGGTCATCTTGTCCAAACCTCCTGCAGTCAACAGGGCCACCTCCAAATAGATCAGGCTGCTCAGGGCTACCTCGAGTCTGATCTTGAATGTCTCCAGGGATGGGGCCTCAACCATATCCCTGGAGAACCTTTTCCAGGATTTCTCCACTTTCATTATAATACAATCATAGAACCACTTTGGTTGCAAAGGACCTTTAAGATCATCGAATCCAACCATTATTTAACTCACCAAGCCTGGTGCTAAACTACATCACTTGCCACCACATGAGTTAGTTCACTGATTGTTCTTAAGCCACAATTTATACTATTAGAATACATAATAAGCTTGCCCCTGCAGCTATAAGGACGGTGATAAATATACTAAAAGCAGTTGAGCATATGACTGTGTTAATGACCAGATTTACTCTTATACTATCTGTCGAAGAGAATTTTTTCCACCAAAATAATTATTTGAGTTTGATGCATGAAAATTACATAATTTGTTGTTTGTTTGTTTAGGTGGTTTGTATGTTTGTTTGATTTTTGTTTGTTTGCCTTGTTTTCTGGCTTATGAATACTCATTTTTGGCAGAGTGAGAAAGAAAACATGGTTAGAAAATAAGGATATAATTAACAGACAACAAAAATGTAACAAATCCCAATCAAAACGAAGAACACCTTGTCCCATATTCAAAGTCAAACACTAATTTAAAGGAACCCAACATCCTCTGCAGAATATTGTATATTTACAGGGAAAGGAATGTTCTGCCAGAAGGCATGAATGACTTTACAGTGAAGATGAGAGTTTGTTTTAAGCCTGTGGGATTTATTAAACAGGAATGACTAGTACTAATCTTATAGCACAGAAGTGTGAGTGCTAAGCAGGATCAAAAGGTTCAATGAGATGACTTTTTAAATTTTTTTTATGATTTCCCAAGGAAATGTGTTATGAAGAAATGTATGTATACCTTTATATAGGAAAGTATGTAATTTTTGTATAGCTAACCAGAAATAGAACATTTTGGGCTAATACTTCTAGCTACCAGAAGTTTCTTAGCTGCTAGTAGTTTCTGACGTGCTGTGGATTTTGACATAAAGAAAACACTTAGGGGGAGTTTATCTGAAATTTTGTTATGTATTTAAAATGTATATCCCATCAATAAATAATGCCAATTTATATCAGATGAGAATATTTCTGTGAGTTCCAGTTCAAAATTGTCAAATATATGTGTGATCTAGACATCAGTTCAATGGTAGTGGCTTCAGGCTGGGGAGGTTACACTGGTTACAATACATTGGCTCGATGTAAGAAAATTTCAAGGATTAACAGATTGCATTGGGTTGGAAGGAACCCTCAAAGGTCATCTTGTCCAACCCTCCTGCAGTGATCAGGGACATCTCCAATAATCTGGGATACATTGATATGAAGGTGCACTACATTGTAATTGATCTGAGGTGTCAGTTGATAAAGATCTTAATATGTTTTGTCGGTCTGACTTCTGACATACCACAGGGCTAAATGTGGCATCCAGGAAGCTGTTATCAATGCATCAGAAAACCTCCTCTTAGAGCAAGGTTGGTTGTTTTGACTGCTTGTGTTCTTTATTTCTTTTTACTCTGTTTATGGCAATTTGTTTGGTTTGGTGGTGGTGGTGGTGGTTGGGGTTTTTTTTGGAGGGGACTTGTTGGAGGGGTTTTGGCTTTGTTTTGGGATTGATTTGGTTTGGGTTTTGTTGCTGTTATATATTATTATTATTAATTTTGTTTTGGTTTGTTTTTACTGGAAGACTGCCAGAAGGTCTCCCCAGAGCCTTCTCTTCTCTAGGCTGAACAAGCCCAACTCTCTCAACCTGTCTTCACAAGAGAGATGTTCTAGCCCTTTAATCATCTTTGTGGCCTCCTCTGGACCTTTCTAACAGTTGCATGTCCTTCTGGTCTTGGGGTCTCCAGAGCTGGACAGAGTATTCTAGTTGGAGTATTGCAAGAATGGAATCATCACTCTGCTGTGCTGATTTAACTGCATTTCAAGAAATCAAAAGACTAAACATCCTTGTTATTAAATGCCAGCAAGCTAATGACTCCATAAATCTTTCACTAATTTATTTTAAATTTCTGTTGAGTTCACTGAGCATTAACCTCACCTTTGTGTGTGATTCTATTTCAGAAGGAATGCATGGAAAAGTGACTGATATATTAACAGTATCTTTCTAGATAACAAACTGAAAATATCTAAAATAATCTCTCAAGCATGGTTAGACACCCAACCTGAGATATCTAAACTTAGATACACTGAGCCACAGTAATACTGTGACCCATCCTTCATGGAAGCAGCTTTGGGCTATCAAAATGTTGACAAATATTGTAGTTATAAAAACAAACCAAATGTGACAATGTGTGAATTCAATCTAAAGCAAGTAAGGTAAAGAGGAATATAGCTGCCTACAAGCTCTGTTACTCATGAATCACATCTGGTTTTGAAATTCATTGTAAAGGTGAGGGAAAAAATTTGAAAGGCTACTTTTGATTTTAATTTGAGCCTTTTAAGCTTTCTTCAAGCTTAATTAAGGCATTTAATTTACACAATGCATTAATGTGATCATTTTACTGGCATATGAAAAGGTCTAGAATTTTTTTATCATGTCCTGGCTGGATTATGCACAACTGAGTGATTGGTTTTACTTTTCTGTCTCATTAGCTATTTGGAAAATGAACATACCTTTTTTTTTTTTTTTTTAATGTAAACCAGAAAAAAATTGTCTGATAGATTCCCTTTTAGCAAACTCCATTATTCCTACTATTTCCAGAGTGGAGAATTTGTTACTTGCCTTGGAGTCTTTAACTGACATAAAATCCCATTACATGTGAAAGAACTATATTAAGAAGGTATATATCTTGAGGTTATTTTGTTTATTTATGTGGGAGGGGGTCGGGGGCTTTATTTCTTAATTTAAAGCCTGATCCCATTTCTTTTCAAAATAGGATTCATCCATGAGCTGATGAAAAATGTATTTTTGTAGTTCTGTTTTTTCACCCTGTGGCAGTGTTCTTCCCCCCCTGCCCTCAACCTGCCCTGTGTTTCCTGTAACCCTGCTCCAGTGATAACCACCAGTGGCAGTCATAATGGGTGCATCTGGTCCTGTGTATTCAGGGCAGACAGAAAACAACACAATAGCCAAGGGCTAATGTGAGCAATGTGCCCATCTAGCCACACTGCTGGGAAATGTCTGATTCAAGCCAGATCTGGAAAAAAACTAACATTGATGGTCCCTATGTGGGCATGACTATAAATCAATTATCTTACCCCATAGATAGTGGACAGCCCTGGGGTATGTTGAACTCTCTTGCATGCAAAGATCTCTGCATGAGGTCTCCACTCTTCCTCACAAGGTTACCCCTTGAGGTTGAGAGAATCCTTTTGCAAGTCAGATACTCAGGGAGTGACTTGGGAAGAAGTGTGCTGAAAGTTCAGTATCTTAGCTAAATGAGATAAAGGATTGATCATGCACATGTGATCATAGAATCATAAAAGAGTTTAGGCTGGAAAAGAGCTCTAAGAACACAGAGTCCAAACATCAACCTATGATTCACTAATGTATTTCTCTGGCAGCATACTTCTATGAAAATGGCAAGTCATGAGCCTAAAACTCTTCAGAAAATTAAATACATTTAAGCTAATTTCTTCAAAGTCAAAACCTCTTCATATACCTAGCTCTGCACTAGTCACCGAGACCACTTAGTCTAGGAAAAGAATGCAGATTTAGATATCATAAAGACTTTTACAACACTAGGTTGGATGGAACACGTTTCTCTACGTTTAAAATCTTACATTAAAGTGGGAGTTATTAACAACATTCACTGGCTGCATGTCAGTTAAGAGCTGCTAAAGAAAGACTGCAGTGAAAAAAATGCAACAAATCATTTCCTCTACAAGCATAAGCCTGAATTATTACACAGTAATCTATTATTTCTTAGCTACTGTAAAAAGACATATTTTCTGCAGCTTAAATTTTGAATTGCTTACATGCAGCCTTATTATAAGCCTGCTCCCTCTAAGTGCATTTGGGCTGATTTTCTGTTTCCTAAAAACTTTTAAGTAGGGAAAGGTGGAAGCCTGAAGACAATTTGTGAAATGGGTTTTGAATCAGAGGTCAGAAAATGCAGCCTATTGTGAAATGCTGACCTTGTCCAATGCTCTTGGTCTGCCTGGTGCTTAAAAAGTGCTTATTATTAGTCTTTTTAATTTCTTCTGTGCCTAAATCTCCATTTGAAGTCACTCAGAGGCTACTCAAGTAAAAATATTTTGTATTACCCAAAGTAAGGTTTGTAGTTTGCACCATTCATGTTGCCATTTATTGAGTAGTTGCATGCTTGTGAGTGCTAATATGAGCAAGCTCTTTTTTTTTTTTTTTTTTTTATTAAAACAGGAAGAAAAATATTCAGAGGAGAGATAAAAGGGCAGGAGTATTTTTCTTGTTACTCTCTTTAGTAGGAAGAAAACCTGGAAAATTTCCATTGTTTCTTTTCACAAAAGAGAAGGAACACATGGCTCCAGATAAAGGTAACATATTTTCCTTAAGCTCTTGAAACAAAAGCCTGTGTTTCTGGGGAAGAAAAAAAAAAAAAAACACCACCACAGACACAACAAACCAAACAGGTTAAAATTTAGTTTCACCTTTGCAGGTGTATGCTATAATTTGGATTTTGTAATATAGTTGAAAGTTCTAGTAATTAAAACACTTATTTACCAATCAATCCCACCATGAGTATCCAGAAAGACACTTGCAAAATATAAACCAAGGTAATTAGAGTTTGATTTGAAAAAGAAAGACTAAATCTTTTTAGAAAGCTTCTTCTTTTTACAACTCTCTGCTTTAAAAAAAATGATAACCAGCCAGAATTTTTGAAACAGATGTTGTTGGAGTTTTTTTATTAGAAATATATTCATTGAGAAAATGTTCTTATCAAAGTATCGATTCTACTAATTAAATAACTGAAATATAATGTTTGCATCATGCCAGTTTATATCACAGTGTCATAGTATCATCATGACATCTGAAAATTTTGCAAGAACGGGAAATCAGTCACTGAATTCCATTTATCTGTTCATTTGCTTTACTTTAAAATATAATTTGTAGTTTTGATGAAGTCTTTCTTATTAATGCAGGTAATATGAACATAAGTTCCCTGCCCTACACAGTCAAAGAGAAAGTTATATAAATTAACTACTCACATAATATTTTGTGAGATGTTTTGAATTATAAAGAGGCTGCTTAAATCCTGAAGAAACATTTCATTACCATTAGATAGAAGAATCTATCTTTTTTTTTTCAATCATACAATCACAGAATCATTTGGGTTGGAAGGACCCTTCAATATAATTTATTTCCAACCCCTCTGCCATGGAGAGGAACACCTCCTATTAGATCAGCTTGCTCAAGACCCAGCCCAACCTGGCTTTCAACACTTCCAGGTTTGGAGCATCCACAACGTCTCTGGGAAATCTGTTCCAGTGCCTTACCACCCTCATGGGGAAGAATTTCCTCCTCATGTCTAATCATAATCCAGCTTCTTCCAGTTTGAAGCCATTGCCCCTTGTCCTGTCACTCCATGCCTTTGTCAAAATGCCTCTCCACCTCTTCTAGAGGTCCCTTCAAATACTGGAAGGCTGCTAGAATGTCTCACCAGAGCCTTTTTTTCTCCAGGCTGAACAGCCCCCACTCTCTCAGCCTGTTTCCATAGGGCAGGTGTTACATCCTTCTGATCATCTCTGTGGCCTCTCCTGGACCTGCTCTAACAGTTCCACGTCCTTCTTGTGTTAGGGAATACAGACACAGGGCTCCAGGTGGGGTCTCAGCAGAGTGGAGCAGAGGGGCAGAATCTCCTCTCTCCATCTGCTGTCCATGCTGCTGGGGATGCAGCCCAGGACACAGTTGATTTCTGAGCTGCAAATGCATATTGTACTGGCTCATGTTGAGCTACTCATCACCCAGCACCCCCAAGTTCTTCTCCTCAGAGCTGCTCTCTCTCCATTCTCCACCCATCTTGATCTTTGTTTGATATGCAAGAAGATAGCCAAGCAGTGATAAATCAAATTGATGATGCATTTCTTGCAGTACTAAATGAAGTGCAGTGCAGTTGCTTTCGGTTTCCAGTCATTTGTGGTTTGTATCTTTGTATATGTTACCTGTTCATGAAAAGTTGCATATTTTTTGTCAGCCTTAAATGTCAACTGATTAATATTTAGCAGTGCCAGCTTTTTCAACGGTTTGACTGGGAATTTAAGAGGATATTACACATTCTCTGCCTGTATGCCTAATTCAGGTGTCTCATGAGAGAATAATAAATCAATGTGTTTTATCCAGTGGGATGTATAACCAAATAAGAACAAGCAGTTCTATTATAGTTAAGTGGCTAATAGTCTAAATTACTACTGTCTGTTTACTACAATAATATTGACCTTATATAGTCTGGCTGTGTCCCTAACTCTTAGGTTGTTAAAAAAACAGAAAAAAGAAAAAAAAAAAAGAATAATTAGACTGAAGGAACATGTTTGCTTTAATAATGGAATCCACCTCAGATCCATTTGTGTTAAGCATTTTGCACCTGAATCTAAGCCTTGTTAGCATAAATTTCATTAAGTGCTCCTCTGCTTTCGTGCCAAAGAGAAGCAGAACGTATTTTACATTAAGCAGAAAGTTTGTACTGCCAGTTCATAGCAGATAATAAAAATACTGGAAATAAGGAAGTCTGGAAGCAGTAAATGGGAAAAGAATATAGCAGTGATGAAAAACAAAACCAAACCAAAACAATGCTGGTAAACTTTTGATATACAAGGCCATGCTTCCACATCACAAAAGATCAAGAAATATTGAAGAAACAGGTCTTAACATCAGTGGATCAAAAGCAATCAAAAGAATTACTTAGTAAGCTTATTCTAGTGAGTTTGTTTGCTTGGTTTGTTTCTAATACCTGTGTTTTTTTCCCCCCAGTCTCCTGAAAATTAATGACAAGTTGTTTCTAAGATGCAATTACTGACTGTGCTACTTTTCCCATGGACAGCTAACTGAATTTGACATTGCTTTGTTTGTAGCACTTTCCAGTCACTTGTCACAGTGTTGGGGTTTTTTGGTTTGTTTCATCTTTTTCTGGGAGTGCATACTTCAGTTTTCCTAGAGTTTGTGTTGTGAATGAAATTTGGCAGGCATTTGAAGAGGATTATTTGAATTCAGTCAAATGCAGCAGGAGCAAGGAGCTCTTGCCTCAGCTCAGATGTACAAAGGAAGCATACAAGAAGCCAGGGCAGGTGATGCAGGAGAAGCTTAGAGATGGTGTCCTGTCCTATGGGGATGGAGTTAGGAAAACGAAAACAAAAACACCCCAACAAAAGACCTGGAGTTAGGTCTAGTGGGGAATGAGAAAGGAAACAAATAATATGTGAGACAAACACGTGAAACAAGCAATGTGATGAGACACTGTAGCAAGTTGCCCAGGGAAGTTGTGGACGCCCAACTCCTTGGAAGTGTTCAAGGCCAGATTGGAATGGGTTTTGAGCAACCTGGTCCAGCAGGAGGTGTCCCTGCTCATGGCATGGGGTTTGAAAATAGATGATCTTTAAGGTCCCTTCCAACCCAAACCATTCTATGATTCTATGATTGTGAGTATTCTACAAACATGGACCATTGAAATATGCAATTATAATCACATAATTGAAAATCTGGGGGAAAAGCCCCTGACAACAATATAATTCTAGTTGAGAGAGTCAGATTGCATCTCTTCCTATTTCCTTCTCTATTTCTGATTAGAAAGGTAAGGACAATCTTTCTTTCTTTTTTTTTTTTCTTTTTTTTTTTTTTTTTGTCAGGGTCTGTTGCAAGCAGACAAGGGTTAGTGGCTTTAAACTAAAAGAAGGAAGATTCAGACTGGATAGAAGGAAGACGTTGTTTTTACAGTGAGGGTAGTAAAACACTGGCTCAGGCTGCCCAGAGAGGTGGTAGGTGCCCCATCCCTGGCAACTTTCAAGTTCAGGTTCAAAAAGACTCTGGCCAGCACGCTGTAGTGGAAGATGTCCCTTCTCATTGCAGGGAGGTTGGACTAGATGGTGTTTGAAGTTCCATTCTAATCCAAAGCCACTCTATAAATGTATGAAGTGTGATGAAATCTCATTTGTGATTCTTTTTGGGCCTAAATCTTTCCTCAAAACTCTGCCACAACTTTTCTTTTATGAACACTGATCTTTATCTTGAGAAAATTAGTTGGTTCCTTGTGAAGAATAGCCCAAGGATGAAAGAAAATATGCAGAGTGCTTGATCAGGGACCCAAAACTAAGGATATTAAATTGTTGGACATTGTAGATGGCTTTCAGGAAGAAAAATCTTAAAAATATAAAGCAATTCCACTCATTTTAAATTTCATTTTCTCCCCCCATGTTGATCCTTCAGAGAGAAATTTATCATTCTGTATACCAAGATACAGAAATTAAAGAAGCAAGAAAACCAGCAAGGGCATGACACAGTTAGCAGCGAGTTCTGAAAATGTGTTCTGAGTTTTGATGAGAAAGCAGGATATGCAGACAGGTTTTATCTTATTCTAGATAACAATTAGTTAAAATTGATTCTAGGCATCTTCAATCTTACTTTTTCCTTCAGTTCAGACCTTCAGAAACCACAATTAACAGTAGTAGTAAGGCAAAACCACACCACTCGGGTTGTTTACTTGCTGACTTTTTAAACTGCCATTTTATATGGCAATTAGAAAAACAGCATTCTGGGAAGACTAGAACAGTATTAGAATTAGTGGTTTGAAGTCAAAGAGAAGATAGAAAATGATTTTCTTATTATTTGAACATATATATACATATACATGTAAAATGGATATCAACTCTATCTGAGATGGCTGGTATGGATTTCTCCAAACTAAGTATGTTTGGTAATTTTGTTTTTCATGAATTATGTGTTATGTCATCTTCTCTATTCCCTATACACACTCACACACACATATGTATATATGTACACATTCTACTGATACAGAACAAAACCTCTGAAATATATTATTTAACCAGTATATTTTAAAACATAGGAATAGAACTTAACGTATGTTATGTATTTACATGCATGTCAACATTAGTGTGTGCATTCATATGTGATAAGTATTTAAACAAAGCAATGAAAGCTAGATGTGTTTTGGGTTTTGAATCTCTTCTCTTTTCTGTGCCAGCACTTAATGTCAAAGTGTGTAATTCCCATGGGTGTAGATTATATGAAGATATATGTCAGTGTAAAAGATTTTTTCATCAGCTGGCCTTAGGTGTCAGTGACTTTAGAAACACTTCAGAGGGAAATAGAAATCTCTGAGTTATAGTTTTAGCAATGCACATAAAAGCATGGGGATGATAAACAGCATCTAGAGATTTAATGTTATGTGATTCCTTTTTCACTGCAGGTATTTAAGTTCTGTTACAGAGCAAATAAAGGAGTATGTAAAATGGTGATTGATCAGATCTACCACTAGAGCTCTTGAAATCCCCTGTAATGTTAAAAAGCCAATTCCATGCAGTGGTCTATGAAGCCATCTCACTAAGAAAGAAAATATGTTTTCATTTCACTGTGTTAAGACAAATCTTTGGATGAGAAGTTCATAGATTGCACCAGTATGGCACCATAGCCTAATGTGGGTGGACTCACTATGGTTTGGGTTTAGACATGTTAGCAGGATATCTCGAGTGTAGATATAGACATTAGATATCACTAGTATTGCCTGGTAGGATGAGAGGAAATGGTCTCAAAATGTGCCAGGGGAGGGTTAGGTTGGAAAAATTTCTTTAGTCAAAGAGTGGTCAGTCATTGGAACAGGCTGCTCAGGGAGGTGGTGGAGTCACCGTGCCTGGAGGTGTTCAAGAAATGTGTACACGTGGCACTTTGGGACATGGTTTAATGGCCAGGGTGGTGTTAGGTTGACAATTGGACTTGATGATCTATGAGGTCTTTTCCAACCCAAACAATTCCATGATTTTGTATCCTCTTCATGAACATGGCCATCAGCTGGTGCTTCTAATTCTTAAAATAACCCTTTGTTACAGTCAGCAATCTTGTCATTTTGACTTATGAAATGAAAAATAACCAACGTCATCCTAAATAATCACCTTTGCTTGCTGTTCTGCAGAAATGCTGAACAACCCCAACTCTCTCAGCCTGTCTTCACCAGAGAGGTGCTCCTGCCCTCTGATCATCTTTATGCTTTTTCCAATGTGCTTCTATTTTGTCAGTGCAATAGGCCTTTGCTTTGGCTACAATTCCCTTCTGCATGATCTTGGACGAGACACTTCATATTTGTGTCTCTGCCATATATTTTTATATGTTCAATTTATTTGCACATTGTATTTCTGAAGCAGAGAGTCACTCAGCAGTTAGGTGTATAAATGTGTAAGTATCAAATAATGCAGTCTGAACACGCCTTATACTTCTGCTGTTGTTATTTATACAGAAAATACATCCTTTAACCTCATAAAAATCTATTGGCTCTGCTGTATGGATTTCATGATCTCATTTTTCTTAATGCTGTCCAAAAATTTCCCCCCTTTGGTATTTTCCTTCCTCAAATGACTGTGAACCTATTCCTACCAAAAGAGAACCCTAATTTGATTTTAGACAAGACTGAAGGACAGAACATACAAACTCCAAGCTTTGCTCATTATTTGGGTTATTTCATACCTAACTTCCTAACAGTCTTTGATCTTGCTTGTATAATATTCTTGCAGTATATTAGGGATGTGATGAAACAGAATCTCCTGATTTAAAATAAGTGGTTTCCAATGCACAGGTAATTGGGTCTAAATAATTTTAGACTCATGTACACCTTGCAACTACATCTATCAAAAAGACTCAGGAGATTTGCATAAAGTACTGAATAAAACTAAACTCTTCTAGTCCTCTTGTTAACAGTGCTGCCAGAAAAAGAAGTTTGCTAGGATGTGTCAGTTATGCTTCATCACTGATCAAGAATATGAAGGCTTATTAATTAAACAGCACATAAGACATAATCCATTTAAGAAAGAAGAAAAAATTGAAATCTGAGCATTATTAAGTAAAAAAATACTTATCAGATTAAAAAAAAAAGAAAATAAAAAAGAAAGAAAAAGAAAGAAAGAAAGAAAGAAAGAAAGAAAGAAAGAAAGAAAGAAAGAAAGAAAGAAAGAAAGAAAGAAAGAAAGAAAGAAAGAAAGAAAGAAAGAAAGAAAGAAAGAAAGAAAGAAAGAGAGAGAAAGAAAACGATAATTTCTTCTTTTCAACTAATCTGAAGTTCTTTACTATGAGGATGTTGAGACACTGAAACAGGTTGCCCGGAGGAGTTGTGGATACCTCATCCCTGGAAGTGTTTCAGACCAGGCTGGATAAGGCTTTGAGTAACATGGTAAAGTAAGAGGTGTCCCTGACTATGGCAGGGAGGTTGGAATTGTATGATCTTAAAGTTCTCTTTCAACTCAACCCATTCTATGATTAAATAAAATAAAGCAAATTAAAATAAAACAGTCCAACAAAACTTACATCTTTATTTTACTCCCTAGCTACATCAAGCCTGCCTTTTACCATTGGAGTGCTGACACATTCAAGTAAGTTAGCAGATGTTCATGCAATTTCATCCTTTTTTATCCTTTTGCTCCTTTTTTCTCCTGTATGTACTAACACCCCCCTCATCCCTCACCTGTCACATTATGTTGTCATTTGCCCTTTGTGTCATCTTCTGCCTGTCTCTGAATTGCAGTCTCCTAATTGCCTCTGTGCCTATCATGCTGTCCTAATTTCTTGCACAGTACCTCTCCATCCTGTTTCTTTAATGTACTCTTCTATCCTTTAGTTCTACCCTCATTGGAATATTTGTGTGATTGGGTTTGTTTATTTTGTTGTTTCTTTTCTTCCCCTTACCTTGGGATTGAAAACAGGCTGAAAAATTTACAAGGACATAGCCAGTGGAAAATCTTGCTATAATGAAATATATCATGAAATAACAGAGTTTCTGAAGTTTTGTTACTCTATTTAAAATCATAGGAGTTTAGAGGGCATAAAGGAAAGAAAACTGTATAGCAAAACCTAACAAGACACAGACTCTCTTGTGTTATTCAGTTCCCCAGAGGACTATACTAGCAATGGAACACAATCAACTTTGAAAACAGGTTAGATGAAATCAACTGCACTTGCTTTTTCAATTGAGCATGATTTATATAGTGCATGACACACTAGGTAGCCTGTACTAAAATAAAAACATTAAAACCTAATAGGATTCTAGAGTTAAAATCCCCAAAACCACTTTAGATACACAGAGCTCATATTTTTCTTAGAATCTGGCTCTGCAGCTTGTGGCACTAAGCTTTTGGTAGGAGCTTTAAGACAGTAAAGTGAAAAAAACATTAAAACCCAAATAAAATTCTTCTTCTAGATTCTGATTCCACAAAACTCTTACACATGTGCCTAGCTCTACTCATTTGAATGTTCTAATTGATTTCAGAGATTTCAAGTTGTATTCAATGCTCTTCAAGGTTTTTTCCAACCTTAATTATTCTATGATTCTATGATAAGGGTAATTGGGTCTAATATCTGTAGAAAGGAGTTCATGAAAATTCCAGGTGTAAACGTAAAAGTTAGTCTTCTGACCAGGATCCTAATAAATTGTGTATTTAAACAAAACAAAACAAAACAAAACAAAAAAAAACCCAAGCAAATAAAAAAAGTCTTGACAAATTGCTTCACTGAAATAGAGGTCAGAAGCTATCCATTTTTAATTAATTGGGATATTCAGACAAAGGCAATTTAGTTACATAGAGACCGAGAGCAATAGAAAATTCTCAGCGTATTTGCTTTTGGGGTGGAAGTAAGGAGGGGGAATATCATCAACTGTAATACCAAACTTAAAAGCCAGATGAATATTTTTTGCTGTGTTCCTATAATCTAGCCAATACTGCTAATTGCAAGCAAATGAACAGCAAAGCTAATGGATTGCAAAGTGAACAGTAATTTTACCAGAAAGTAAAAGCAAGTTTTCAGCTGAAGAAAGCGACATAAAATCATGTTCAGGATAATGAATTGCCCTTGAGCAAAATTAGTAAATGAATGCTGTTAATGATTTTGTTTGCTCTGCAAAATTTATCATGGAATTGTTTTAGTTGGAAAAGACCTTTAAATCATCAAGTGCAACCATTCCCTAACTCTGCCATGTCTGGTGCTAAAACAGGTTTTTCAGTACCACACATCTGCCTCTTTGAATCACCTCCAGGGACAGGAATTCAACCACCTCCCTGGGCAGCCTGTTCCAGTCTTTGAGAACCCTTTCAGTCAAAACGTTTCTTCTCATATCCAACCTTAACCTCCCCTGGTGGAACTTGAGTCCTATCGCTCCCCAGCCTCAAGGCTGCATCCAACTGGCTTTCAACACTTCCAAGCTTGTAGCCTCCACAACTTCTCTGGACAGTCTGTCCCACTGCCTCACCACCCTCATGGGGAAGAATTTCTTTCTCATGTCTCATCTAAATCCAGCTTCTTCCAGTTTGAAGCCACTACCCCTCGTCCTGTCAGTCCATTCCTTTGTTAAAAGTCCCTCTCTAGCTCTTCCGTAGCCCCCTTCAAATACTGGATGGAAGGCTGCTAGAAGATCTCCCCAGACCCTTCTCTTCTTCAGGATGTATAATGGGAATTACTCAAAAAAAAAAAAAAAGATACCTATTGTTGTTAAATGAAGCTATACCACAGTATTTATAATGGCTGGCAAACACAGGGAATTAGGAGAAAACAGGTAAATAGTACATGGAATAAAATGTGTTTAAACTCATAAGTTTTGTAAGCCAAAAACTGAATATATTAGTACAAGATGGGTCTTGGTTATTTAAAACTTATTTTTGATTAATTATAAAGATTTATTAGTGGTTTATAATGTTAAAATCTCAGTCTTACCCTAGAATTAATTCATCTTAATTTTCTTTTTCCCTCAAGATTTTAACATTTCCAGAGTGTGAGATGAATTTTCTTCCAAAGGAATGCATCTGTTAGGTAAATCCAGAGATTAAAATCTACCCTTTGATATTGGGCCAGAAGCTTGAAAATTAGGATCAGGTGCTTAAACCAAGATAAGCAATCAAATCAAGTAAATCTCTAGCCTGTGATAGCACAGTACACTGCTAAGCTAAACATCCTTTTAAACAAGGATTTTGTTTGATATAATGTGGTGGGTTTGTTTTCTTAGTCTCTCATTTCTTAGAGAATTTTAGATATCAATAATTAACAAGAACTGTTTCTACACCAGGGATAGCCAATTATATTAAGTTCCCACAGTCTCTTACTAGTTTTTGTTGCTTTGTTTTAATTAATTTTTCTTTTAAACTCTTTATATTATGCACTGACATTCAGAATCTCAGGAAGGTGAATTAATCAAATATATGTGGGGGTTTTTTGCTGCTGTGTATAAAACTGTTGTACTGTTTCCCATACTTTCTGCTTATACATTACTTTAAGGCCATAGCTGAAGATTATAGATCAGTTATGGCAAAGTAAGTCTCTTCAATAAGAAGGGAAGAAAAAGTATTTCATTATGTTGCATCATGCTTCAGTTTTCATTCTTTGCTAGTAACAAATAATATAATTACTTGTTTCATGCTTGTATCAGTTTTAGCCAGCTGGCCTCACTAAAACCAATGTTGATATATATCAACCATTTTATTAACCACTAGTTGATAAAAAACAGTGTGATGTACATATATAGATATCCTTTTAATTGTCCAACTGTTCCTTAACATGAACGTTTTCTTCAAATGTTTCATTTTACCCTTTTAATATTTTGTACAGAATTATTCACTCATCACCACTGATACTGTCCTATTATTTGTACATTATCTGATATTCAGAGTATTTAAGACTCTATTTAGTCACCCTTATCTTTAGTGAAAGCAGTTTGATAGTTCCTCCAGTCCTCATTAAACCCCTTTTCATGCTGTTCATAGAATCACAGAATACAGTGGATTAGAAAGGACCTTTGAAGGTCATCTAGTCCAACCCCCCTGCAGCAAACAGGGTCACCCCCAACTAGATCAGGTTTCTCAGAGCCCTCTCAAGCCTGAACTTGAAGGGAGATGATGGAGCCTCTGCCACCTCCCTATTGCACATACATACTTCTGCATCTTTTCCTAGTTTTTATAGCTGCACAGAATTTACAGCTACTGCTTCCCAGAACTTTAGGCTATTGTTACTGAGGGGCTTTTTTTGCATGCATCACAAGGCTTTAGATATGCAGTTGCTGAAGAGGGATAAGGGAAATGCAGGAAGGGAACTCTTTAAAAACGACTAAACCACCATGCACTTTGTGTTATAGGCATTACAAGACATAGTCACGGCTGTGAAGTTTTCCCATCTTCTCCCATGCCCTCATCAGTTCAGGACAGCATCAGTCTATGCAAGGTGAGTGTCTGGCTCTGCCTGCACCAGCAGAATGCTCAGAAGTGTGCTTTTGAAGCAAATTGACTGATTATCCTCGTTGACTGTGCTTTAGTTAGCCCCACAAAATGATCACAGAGCCCGGGAAGAGGATTCTTTTTAGGTTAAAGTGAACTGAAAGGTTTGTTTCTCTTCAAGGAATTCAAAGTAACCTCCATTAAAATCAGATGATCTGCATACCAGGTCCTGAAAAATGAGTGTTTTGCCCTGCTCATATTATGCTGTATTGCTGGATCATGTTGAAGGAAACAACAGAATAATATATTCATATATTCATAAAATGGTGTGGTTTGGGAGGACCTTAAAGATCATCTAGTTCCAACCCCCAAGCCATGGTTAAGGGACACTTTACACCAGACCAGCCTGCACAAGGCTTCATGAAACCTGGCCTTGAATACCTCTAGGGAGGGGTCTTCCACAACCTCCCTGTGCAACCTGTTCCACTGTCTCATCACCCTTGCTGTAAAGAATTTACTCCTAATATCCAGTCTAAATCTACCCTCCCCAAGCTTCAATCCATATAGGTATTTTCTCTCTCCTAAATATGTATGAATAAAATATAGTTGATGCAAATAACATTTAACAACTGTATTCTTCAGGTATGACCTAAATGAGCAAATAAACCACTCTGGTAAAATTGTCCCTAGCAAGTATTAGACAGAATCTTCAAATTTTGGAACTCATATGCTTAATAATTAAATGCAGTTGTCACCTAATGTCATAATGTATATGTTAATAGCAAGGATATTAACTGTTATGCTTAGAGGAGTATGATGTGGGTTGTCACAGACTGTAGAGGTGGTACAGGCTGGTAAGAGGCATATCAATGCAAAAAGCTGTATTTGTTGTATCCATAAAATCATAAAATTGTGGAAATGGTAAAAGACCTTAAAGATCACCTAGTCCAACCATTATCTAAGAGTAACATCTGTAGTAATATGTGTAAGGTTCAGCAGGTGGGAGAGGTGGCTGATGGAGAAAGAATAACCTTGATGAATATGATGACATTTGAAGATCCCTTCCAACCCAATGCAATCTGTGTATCTGTAAAGACAGATGCCTGGAGAAACTAAGCAAAGGCAAGTCTTTGTCAAAAAAAAACAAAAAACAAAACAACTTAAAATCCTGGAATCATTTTAATTGGAAAGATCATCAAGTCCAACCATTATGTAACTCTACCAAGTCTGGGGCTGAACCATATCCCTCAGCAACATCCCTGTGGTTTCAGGGATGGGGATTCAATCACCTGTGTGGACAGCCTGTTCAGTCTTTGAGGACCCTTTCAGTCAAGAATTTTCTTCTCATATCCACCTAAACCTCTTTTAGTGCAACTTGAGACCATTTCATCTCCTCCTGTCACTTGTTACTAGGGAGAAGAGACCAACACCCACCTCAGCATTACCTCCTTGCAGGTCTTTGTAGAGCCAGAAGGTCTCCTCTCAACCTCCTTTTCTCCAAGCTAAACTATGCCGGTTCCCTCAGCTGCTCCTCACTAGACCTGTTCTCTAGACACTTCACCAGCTTCATTATCCTTCTCTGGATGTGTGCCAGCACCTCAATGTCCTTCTTGGAGTGTGAGTCCCCAGAGTGAACCCAGTATTCAAGATATGGCCTCCCCACTGCTGAGTCAATGGAGACAATCAGTTCCCTGGTCCTGATGGTCACTCAATTCCTGATCCAGGCCAGGATGCTGGTACCCATAGTGTATACCCATAGAGAAGGATACCAATCCCTTTATATAAAAAAGCCCACTGATCTTAAAACTCTCTTA
This sequence comes from Indicator indicator, assembly GCF_027791375.1. NCBI lineage: Eukaryota > Metazoa > Chordata > Aves > Piciformes > Indicatoridae > Indicator > Indicator indicator. The sequence continues at coordinate 8,611,274 of NC_072017.1, forward strand.
CTCTAACAGGCATATTTTACCATAGCAAAATGACCTCTTGAACAGGCATAACTATTGCAATCTAAGATTTTAATACTTCATTACCTGATATTTTAAAGCAAATCAGTGAAAGACATCCATAAGGACTTTAGGTACAAAATACGAGATTTTTTTTAATAGTGTGTTTGGAAGAGTTTTTGTTTCCTTTTCACCTGGGCACAGGTTTGTAGTGTCATTCTTCAGGCACCCAAGTGCTGTAAACACGTATTACTTGTCTGTACTCTTTGAAAGAAATGATTCCTAGTACAGAAATGTCAATCATTAGGATTTCCTTAGATCTAACTTTGGAAGTGGTGCTACCTCATCAGAAAAAAGTGAGGCAGATAGTTATAATTTCCTTATGACAAATATTTGGCCAAGATTTCTTACACAGATTGTAAAAAATGCATGATTTCAGCATATTCTAAATATAACACTAAGTCCTATCCTGAATATATTATATGATAGAGTAGAAAGCTTTTCATTGTATAATAAAAACATCCTGTCACTCTCTTCTGTTAGTAAAAATTTTTAAGATATGAGTCTCTTAAAAAGCTTATTTTTTATCAAGCAGATTCCCTGAAATGCAACTATAAACCTTTCTGACTTTCCATTAAAGAGGAACTTCATGGTATAAAACAGCAAAACATCTGCCTTTTGGTAAAATTGGAGTGGCTGTGATTCATGGCTTTCCATCTACAAGCAGTTTAATTCCAGTTTTTGTCTACGTGACGTTTAATATAGAAAAAAAAATTGATTCCAGAGTTCTGTAATTCTCTATACATAGGGGAAATATGTATGCTTTTTTTTTCTTCCCATATGGGTGTAAACTGGACAATTTGCTTCTTCCTCACAGTCTGCCAGAATAATGCCTAGAATGGAGCTTTGTGCAGGATGCAAAGATGCTCTGTGGAGAATGACCTTGGAGTCTTGGTGGACAGCAAGAAATCCATGGAACAGCGGTGTAGCCAGCAGGTCGAGGGAATTTCTCCTCCCCCTCTGCTCTGCCCTGGTGAGACCACATCTGGAGTGCTGTGTCCAGTTCTGGCCTCCCCAGTTCAAGAGAGACAGGGAACTGCTGGAGAGAGTCCATCCAAGGCTACAAGGATGATGACTGGAGCATGTGTCTGATGAGGAATGGCTGAGAGATCTGGGACTGGGTAGGACTGAAAGGAGATCTCAGTAATGTTTACAAATATCTGAACGGTGGGTGTCAAGAAGAAGGTAATAGTCTCTTTTTAGTGGTGTCCTGTGATACAAGCTGGATCACAGGAAGTTCCACCTCAACATGAGGAAAAACTTCTTTACTCTAAAGGTAACAGAGCACTGCAGCAGGCTGCCTAGAGAGGTCATGGAGTCTCCTTCTCTAGACACTTTCAATACCCATCTGAATTCATTCCTGTTTGACCTGGCCTAGGTGATCCTGCTTTGACAGGGGGTTTGGATTAGATGATCTCTGCAAGTCCCTTCCAACCCTTACCATTCTATGAATCTATGATTCTACATTCTGGATGCATCTCTACTTACTGACTCATTACACTTGCATAGAAGTAACCGTGCAAAGGAAAGGTCCCAGAGTTTGTTGGCTGTCATGTCTTTCAAACAATAAGAACAGATTTGCCCACAATTGTAGCTGAATAAAGAACTCCTTTGTTATTCCTGTGGACTGAGGAAGCAAGCATGTGCAATTATCTCTGAGAAGATGGGAGCTGTATCATGCCCGTGTTATATGACAAAGTTACTGATAAAATCTATTACAAGTGTTCATAAAAGCAACAAGACATACCCCTGCTAGTGCTCTTTCCTTGGCTGGAAAGTGCTTCTCTATGGCAATTGCTGCCTCAGGGAATGTGTGTTGCAGTTGTGTTCATTGATTAAAAGGATACAAAAGACAAATCTTACTCATTGAAATACAAATCAGGTCTTTCAAATCTATCAAAGACACGTAATACGATAAAGTTTCTTCAGGGCACATATTATTTAATATACTTCCAAACTGTTCACAAATCTAATAAACTAATCCTCCTCACTTTTTTTTAAGGGTTGTAATAATTCTTTTCAGCCTGTGTTCAAAACTAGAAGGATCTTCACATGTATATTTAATGAACAAAGAAGACCCTTTTTGGAACAAAGTAGATATTTCATTCCTTTTTATGAATCAGGGCGATTATAGTTAATTCCACTTCCTTTTTCTGCTCTCTGTATCCCTCTGACAGTATATGAAGCTGGAATGTCTCATTACAAACACTACTGGTTGAAAGCTGGTATTCCTGACAAGTCTTGAGAAAATGAGCATGGCTGTATCCATGTAAACTGAGTGCTGTCCCAGATCAGATGCTAAACCATGTCCCTCAGTGTCACATCTCTGTGGCTCCAGGAATGAAGATTCAACCACCTCTTTGAGAACCCTTTCAGTCAAGAAGTTTCTTCTAAATTACAATCTAAACCTCCCCAGTGAAACATGAGGCCACTTCCTCTCATCCTGTCTCTAGTTACTAGGGAGAAGAGACCAATCCCCACCTCTCCTCTCAGGTAGTTGTAGAGAGCAATGAGGTCTTCCCTCAGCCTCCTTTCTCCAGACTAAACAACTGCAATTCCCTCAGCTGCTGCTGTCCAGATCTGTTTTCCAGACCCTTCACCAGCTTTGTTGCCTTTCTCTGGTCCTACTAGGATGATAAAGGGGACTTGAGCATCTCCCCTATGAAGAGAGACTGAGAGCCCTGGGGCTATTTAGTCTGGAGAAGAGAAGACTGAGAGGGGATCTGATCAATGTCTATAAATATCTGAGGGGTGGGTGTCAGGAGGAGGGGGCCAGGCTCTTTTCAGTGGTTCACAGTGTTAGGACAAGGAGCAATGGGTTCAAACTTGAACATAAATGATTTCACTTCAACATAAGGAGAAACTTCTTTCCAGTGAGGGTGACAGAGCACTGGAACAGGCTGCTCGGGGGGTTGTGGAGTCTCCTTCTCTGGAGACTTTCCAACCCCACCTGGATGCATTCCTGTGCAGACTACCCTAAGTGATCCTGCTCTGGCAGGGGGTTTGGACCTGATGATCTCTTGAGATCCCTTCCAACCTCTGATATACTGTGAGACTGTGATACTGTGATACTCCAGCACATCAACATCCTTCTTGTAGTGAGGATCCCAAAACAGAACCCAGGATTGTCTATGAAATATGTACTTCTTGCTGCTACTGATTTAAATAGATTAAGATAATCTCTGGAAATTTATAGAATGTGAGTTTAAGTGCAGAGCTTTACTCAAAACCCACCCCTTTCAGAATCATCCCAACTTTATTCAGCTGCTTTTAGACATTGCTGTTTGTTATTCTTTAGATGGTTTCCTTCCCTGTGCCACTGTAGGAGTTTTAATAAAGGTTATATGCATCTGGAGTCATCAATAATTTGCAGATTAATTGCCAAATCCTTTTTAGGAAATAGATACTAGGAACAGTTATAAATTAAGCCTTAATGATAGAAGAGGAAAGTGATTATCTGGAAAAATAAGGAAACAAAGCAGAAAGGATTAATTGCATGGAAAGAGAAATGCTGATTGGGAAAAACTTAGTTGATATAGTGAAAAAAAATTGCAAGAAAGAGGAGTTTGTGATTAACTGAAGAAAGAAGGGATGTTAATGAATTTAGAGAACTTTCTAATAATTAAGCACTGAAGGATGCTTAATGGTTCTCAGCAGCTGTTCACATACACTGTGCACTTCATTGTTCTCTCTTCATGCAAGAGATGGACTCTTGTTTTACACAAACATGCTGTTGCATCAGGTGCCCTAGGGGAGAGCGAGACTGCACCCAGCAGAACAATCTGTAAATGCATATTCTAGTGATCCATTAGTAATGAACCTGTTCCACTCAATCATTTTTTAAAAAGCAATCAGTGTCTGAGCTCGTTTTTTGTCTCGTCATGACATCTCTCACGGAGATGCCACAGGGTATTCTGTTCTCTGAATATAGGCCAAGGGTTCTAAGCTAGGTTTTGCTTTGCCAGTGTCCATTAAGGATTCAATTCCTTAATGAACTAAAGACATTTCAATGTAGCTACTAACCATAGGAAATACATTTTCTGATTTTATACCAGTCTATAAAAAACTGCAATTGAAGCATCACATAATTTTTTACACTTGGTTAACACTGACATTTTTCACCAGACTTTCTAGGCCATTGAGTTTTATTCTATATTTTCTGTTTAGACCTAAGTGTTCTATTTTATAAAGAAGTGTTAAACTAGCATACTCAGTTTTAGGATAGTGTGTCAATTTCCTTAAGAAATGTCTCTGCAACTCTTTTACTCTGTTATTTAACATTCATAGAATCATAGAATCATTGAATGGGTTGGAAGAGACCTTAGAGATTACCTAGTTCCAATACCCTGCAACAGGCAGGGACACCTCCTGCTAGACCAGCTTGCTCATGGTCCATCCAAACCGTGTTTCAACACTTCCAGACTTGCAGCCTCCACAGCTTCTCTGGATAACCTGTTCCAGTGCCTCATCACCCTGATGGGGAAGCATTTTTTCCTCATGTCCCCTCTAAATTGAGCTTCTTCCAGTTTGAAGCCATTCCCCTTTACCCTGTCACTCCATGCCTTTGTTAGAAGTCCTTCTCCAGCTCTCCTGCAGCCTTGTGTCCCATTGTGATTTGCTCAGAGTGTTATTTTTTTACCCACAGTGAGATTAAGACACAAACAAGTCAAATGTTGTCCAACAGTTTATTGCTATCAACAGAAAGCCATAAGAAAGGAGGAATGACAGAAAAGGTGTAGTTGAAGGTGTCTTTATGGATTGTAACAAAAATCACCACCATGAAGGGTGCAACAGTAGGTTTAGGGTCTGGTGTTCTCAGTGGGTTGGTGGGGAGAGATCCTTCTCTGTTGCTGCTTGGGGAGAGGTGTCCTTCCCCTCTTGTTCCTGATGACTTGGTGGTGGGAGAGAGTTCCAGAGAGAAGATTCTTCTTTTGTAGCTCTCTATAGTATCATTTCTATGAGTCCCAAAATCTCTGCCCAGTTCCAGGAAACTTCATGCCTATGCATGGTGAGCATGGTGTCAGGCAGTGGTAGGAGCAGTTCAGTCTGGTGCAAGCTCAGTGTGCCAAGAGGTTCATTTTGAGAGATCCATCACACAAGACCCTCCTCAAAGTCAATCACGTAGCACCCTTATGCCTGCTCAGTAGGCACTGAAAACTGCAAGACCTCTCTTAGCTGGTTGCTCAGCCACAAAACATGAATCAGCAGCACTCTGGTGCAAACCAGGAAACATCCCAAACACTGTTTGAGAAAAAAGTCCATTTTTAGCTGATTGCCTAGCTGTCTCTGGTGCAAACAAATAGTCTTCTACACCCCATTACACTACTGGAAGGCTGCTAGAAGGTCTCCAGGCTGAATGACCTCATCTCTCTCAGCCTGTTTTGATTATGTCCTCTTTAGGTTAATGCTTTGAAACAGTGTATGTCATTTATGAGGCACTGGTGAGGCCACACCTCGAGAACTTTGCTCTATTTTGGATGCCTCACTACAAGAAAGACATTGGAGTGCTGGAGCAGGTCCAGAGAAGGGCAACAAAGCTGGTAAAGAGTCTAGAGAACAGGTCTGCTGAGGAGCAGCTGAGGGAAATGGAGCTTTTTAGTCTGGAGAAAAGGAGGCTGAGGGGAGACCTCATTGCTATCTACAACTCCCTGAAAGGAGGAGGACCCAGGTGGGTGTTGGTCTCTTCTCCCTAGTAACAAGCAATAGGAAATGGTCTCAAGTTGCACCAGAGAAGATTTAGGTTGGATATAAGGAAAGGTTTCTTGACTGAAAAAGTCAGACATTGGAACAGGCTGCCCAGGGAGGTGGTGGAACCAGCATCCCAGGAGGTGTTCAGAGGTCATGTAGACCTTGCTCTTCAGGACATGGTCTAGTGGTCATGGTGATGTTGGGTTGATGGTTGGACTTAGTGTCTTTTCCAATCTTAATGATCCTATGACTCTATTTCTTTTTTCAATCATATGTTCAAAATATGTATTTCTATGTAGAGAAAATAAAATTTGTAGCAGAATTCCAAGACAAGATTTCAATATATGATAAACAAAGCTGTGAATTGACCTCAGAGATGTAAAATAATGCTGAGAACTGGGTGCTGTGCTAACACTTATGACCAGGTTCTTGTATGATGCCTATCAAATCACACCACTAAATGTGGATCCTCTTTTTATTTTCCCTACACTGTGATCTTGAGACCCCAGTGACCTTATTTGTAGAATCATTGAGTACTTACAATTGCCTCTGCTGATAGATAAGAGCTTACTTCACTGTATTCTCATGAAGATAAATCAAGTGACTTTTGTAAAACACTAAGGTATGGGAAGAATACCACAGGAAAGCCAAAATGAAGTGAATAGTTCTAAAAACAGCTCAGGATGTGGATGGCGTGCAATCAGCAAAGCCCAAGCTCACGCATGGAAAGACAAGAATAATAATAGCAACTCCCAGAGCATATTCAGAGCACTAAAGCTGATGTCCTGAAGAGATATAATCGAGGAAACAAAAACTGAATCAGAACACATATACTGAGAGACTTTGCAGAAGAGATGAATGAGATGAAAACATAGATAATTGTGTTCAGAGATATTCCTTGCTGTTAGTAAAACCCTTCTTTTTATTTTTATTTTATGCTGCCAGTACATCAGATTTACAGAACCCACTTGCATGAAAATGAGCTCAATTTTAGCCTTAGATTATAAGCAGTGCTCAGGAGTAACTTGACATCTTATATTCTGGTTAAGAATGTCACATTTTAGATGTAGCTGTTGCAAGGGGTATTAAAGAAATGATAAGAAACAGCCTGGCACTGCTGTATTGAAGGCAGTTCCTTTTTGAAACATGATTTTTTAAATAACATGGGTAAAACCAGTCCTGAAAAATAACAAATGCATGGTAATATACATAATTTAAAAAAAAAAATCAGAATACTTTTGGCCTCTTAATTCTCTTTATAGATAATTTTTGTTCTAAAAGTAGTCCTGTTGCTATAGTCCTTGCCATCCATTGGAATATTTTCAGAATATTGCATATATTGGAAAAGAAAGTGAATGGCTATGGAACAGGACAGTGGAATTCATAGCTTTTAGAAGCCTGAAAATAAAATAATTAGAAGTCTGATTTCAATGTTGTTTGAATTTACTGAAATATGTATGAAAGCTCTGAATATCAATTCGGTGACTCTCCTAGGAATTATTTACCATTTATAGAATCATAGAATTATTTGGGGTGAAAGGGACCTCCAACGGTCATCTTGTCCAATGTCTGACCACTCTTTCAGTAAAGAAATTCTTTCTAATATCTGATCTAAACTTCCCCTGGTGAAACTTGAGGCCATTTCCTCTCTTTCTATCATCTGATGCTAGGGAGAAGACATTGACCACCACCTCACTCCAATCTCTTTTTAGGGAGCTGTAGAGAGCAATGAGGTCTCCCCTCAGCCTCTATTTCTTCGGATTAAACAATCCCAGTTCCCTTAGCTGCTCCTGATAAGACCTGTTCTCTGGACTCTTTACCACCTTGTTGACCTTCCTTCAGTCACAAGAGTGTAAAAAGTCACCGAATCACAGAATGTTAGGGGCTGAAGGGACCTCGAAAGATCGTCCAGTCCAAGCCCCTGCCAGAGCAGGATCACCTATACCAGGTCACCCAGGAACACATGCAGACAGGTCTTGAATATCTCCAGAGAGGGAGACTCCACAACCCCTTTGGGCAGCCTGTTCCAGTCTTAATACCTTGGAGTGAAGAACAAAACTGAATTTGTATGTAGCACGTCCTGGAAAAGTTAAAACACTGAGCACATGAATGAATCAATATTTTGGGGAAAAAAGTTTAGTGCAGAGCTGTGGCATCAGTTATCACCATGATGTGTTCTTTGAGAGAAGCAATAGATACTGCTCTGCTTCACACAGAGGTCAGTTCAGATTCTCAGGAACATCAGACATGCTGGTACCCATCACTGCTTAGGAGTAAAACCAGGCAGACAGCATGAGATGTACTTTTAACCTTGTTAAGACTGAAGCACTTTTAACCTTGTTAAGACTGAAGTCTGCCACACATGTGACAGCATTTTAGTTACCTGGAGTGCTTTAAGATTGAAACATGAAGAACATTTGGGAATTTCCAGGTTTAAATAGCATCTGAAAGGATGCTTTCTAGGTCTACAGTCTTGTATTTGTGTGGTTGTCATGTCTGATTTTTATATGCATCCTTCTTAAACTACACCCTAACACGCAAATACGATGTAGTTGAATTATACATAGTGGCTTTCACAGTGAAGTACTAGGTGGTCTCAAGCTAAAGAGGAACATTAATTTAGTGGCTGTTGGAATAATAGAAATATTAATGATCCTGCAATCTGCTGCCAGAGGCAGTTATCTCTCAATATGCAGAGGATCAAACCCAGTCATGTGAAGTAGTGGTTGTGTGATAGTCTGCTATAAATCAGTTTTCAAGTTTCCACACTCAAGACATAACTGCAAATTAATATATTTGTAACAACTGAAATCTAGTTCTCATTAATGAAAAGCAGCTGAAACCAAGCTAGTGTTAGATTCTCCTGTGTGTGTTTGAACTTCTGTGTTGATTTTAGTATTAGTCTTAGACAGATTTATCTTTAGTTTTCTTTTTCTCAATGTGAAAAAACAAACTATGAAATTAATTAAAAACCAACAAAACCCCACAATAAAAACCACACAAAAAAGTCCTTTTTAGAACTGATCTGAATTTGTGGAGATAAATTTAAACCAGCATATATCAGGTTGAAAATGACTGATAGTTGCTGATCAATCTGCCTTACCACCCACAGTGACAGGAATAGAAAATTAGTATAAAGATTATCCATGCAATAAAGGTTGAAGTCTTCAATTCGGTTTCCTCATACTACAATTTGTAAATCTAGCTTGTGTTAAATCTGATATTCCTCATTGTAGCCACATATCTAGGAGAGCTACTGGGCTTTTTTAATGTACTGCTGTATAGAAACAATACCATTAGTAGAACACCATGTCATGATACATTTTAAATTAATCTACTCTTGGTATCTGTAAGTAACATTAATGCAGAGTATAACATGTCATAGTATATTTTAGCATTCTTTTAACATTCATCAATTATTATCACCACCCTTAGGCTTTTCAAAGATTGCTTTAGCTGATAAGCCCTTTTTCTCCAAGCTTACATGACAATCACAGCAGACATGAGTAGGATTCAGAGTATAGCTGTATTTAATTTTATTTTCTGGGGGGGGGAGGGGGGGTGAGACCACTGAAATTCTCCACCTCATTAACATGAACATAGAAGGTATTAGAGTGGAGAAAAATGGTGGCTTTCCTCTGAATTCTTGTAAGTCTTGTTCTCTAGATGTGTGCTGTCAAAGGGAGTATGATTGGGAAAAGCAGTCCTCTTTTTAAGAGCATGAATGCTTTGCATGTGAAGTTTAGAATCATAGAATCATAGAATCAGTCAGGGTTGGAAGGGACCACAAGGATCATCTAGTTCCAACCCTCCTGCCTTGGGCAGGGACACCCCACACTAGATCAGGCTGGCCAGAGCTGAGAAGAAAGTCTTAGAGAAGAAAGTCTACACTACACCAAAGACCAGGGCGTGAAGAGCCTCAGAACTGACGATGAGCAGCTGTGTGTGTATCCATGAGTTATATATCCTCCTTTCAATGAGATCAATATGACTCAATCTCTCTTTTCACTGCAGGGGTTTTGGACTATACAACTTTCCAAGGTCTCTTCCAACCCAATGCATTCAGTGATTCTACATTTCTACATTAAACTGTTACTTAATCAAATGCCTTAAGTCTCACAGATAGAAAAAGGTCTGACTAGAGGATTCTATCTCATGGTAAATGCATTGGGGAGGAATACTATCAGGCACCATTACAGATTAAGGGTTGTCCTACTGGAGAGCAGCACCATGCAGAAAGACCTTGGAATCCTAGTAGGCAGCCATGGGACAGCAATGTGACTTTGTGGCCAAGAGGCACAATAGCATCCTGGGGTTCATCAAGAAAAGTGTGTCCAGCAGGTCTAGGGAGGTTTTCCTTCCACTCTACTCTGTCCTGGTGAGACCACACCTGAAATAGTGTGTCCAGCTTTGGGCTACCCAGTTCAAGAGACACAGGAATCTACTGGAGAGAGTCCAGCAGAGACTATGAGCATTATTGGGGGAGCTGAACATCTGTCCTGTGAAGAAAGACTGAGACACCTGTGGAAGTTTAGTCTTACAAGGAAAGGGCTCTGAGAGGGGATCTTATTAATATCTATAAATATCTGAGGGGTAGGTGTCAAGATGAAAGGGGCAGTCTTTTCTTGGTGGTGCCCAGTGAGAGGACAAGGAAAAATGAGTACAGCTGGACAAAGGAAATTCCACCTCAACATGACAAGAAGCTTCTTTAGTGTGAAGGTGACAGAGCTCTGTAGCAGGCTGACCAGAGAGATTGTGGAGTCTCCTCCTCTGGAGAATTTAAAAACCTGCCTGGTTACATCCTTGTGTAACCTGTCCTAGGTGGTCCTGCTTTGGCAAGGGTGGTTGGACTTGATGATCTCAAGAGGTCCCTTCCAGTGCCTAACATTCTGTGATTCTGTGATGTTGCCACATGACCAAATGAAAGCAATTATCATTGTTTGGCAAGACATGAAAGCTGTTAGTGATATGCTTCCCACCAACAGGCTGAAACCTGAGGCTGAAGGAGCAGTCAGTCAGATCTAATATATTTTCTCAAGAATTTGTATGCCCTGAACTGCCAAATTAAAAAAAATATCATCCTATAGATCAGAGATGGATTTTTTCTGTAGTGCCAAAAATTGTTTAAGATGTTACAACATTTAGTGTTTCCAATAGAATATTTGCAACAATAACAGTACATTAAATTTAGAGAAAAACAAGAACAAAATACAAATAGCTCTGAGTTTTTTTAATAATAGCTGTCAGAACTTCAGAAACTATAAAATATTTTGTCATAATTCATGATACTTAGGAAATGAGATACTTCAGATGATCCCTGAAGTAACTGACTCTAAACTGAGAGGGTTTGTTTTTGTTTTTTTTTTGTCAGTGTTATACAGACATTAAAAAAAGATATAAGAATTAATTTTGTTTTCATATGTATTGTTCATAATACCAGGAAATCTATTAAGATCTGAGTATCCATCAAACTTGCCCTACACTGAATTCTAAGATACATAGAGACAAGCTTTGTGGTAAATTAACTTTTAGTTGTGGATATCCCAACTTTAAATGAAATTGTTTGGGTTACTTATATTGTATTCTGCTCTTAATTTTATTTGGGCATAGATTTTCACATTCAGCTATTGAAAAGAACATATTGTTCATCTCTATATGATTAAGATTTCCCCAGAATATTGTATTTCCACAGTTCCAGGAGAAAGCGAGAAGCTGAAAGCATATTGAGTTATTTTTTATTTAATAAACAGTAAATACGTAGTGGTTTGTATTATTTTCACAGTAATTCAGCTCTGTAGTTTGGAATTTTTCAGCACTGGCAGACAAGATGAAAAAGTAATGAGTAATAAATGGAATTTCTGACTATCAATAGAGAACTTTTCATTTTAAAAGAATGCATAAATAAAGACTAGTGCCTTACCTTGCTCAGGAAGACATCCATAGCATAGTCAAAGTATTTGTTTATCCCATATTTTTTTTTTCCCTTAATTAACTGAGCATGTCACTCAGTGTACAGGCCCAGTGAAGAAATTGAGAAGAATTCCTCCTTCCTCCTTGGGCTTTGAATCAAACCTTATATTCAGATCTTGTCAAGTTTTCTATCCTTTGCCATTTTCTTATTCACTGAGTGATTGACTGAGAACACCTCATACGTTTCCAGATATCCTGTGGGTTAGAACAATCAAATTAACAATTTATAAACCAACATCTGTTGTTGTAGATAATACTGATCATACATGCCTGTGACCCAGGTTTATTCATTTTAGAATCTAGTTTCAGAAAGATTCATTAGCTTCAGGTATTTACTTGTTTTTTTCCATTTCTGAAATGCAAATGGTAAAGACTGGGCTTTATTTCTGACATAACCTGTGGAGTCAAACCACATAAGGATGGCAATAATTGGATGGCTAGGAAAGAAACCTTTTGGGGTGTGTGTATATATATATATACACACACATATGTGTGCATACACAGGGCTGGAAATGTATTTGGAGGGAAGCCTTTGTAATGCTTCAGTTATTTCTTGAGTGTCAGCAGTTAGATATATTTCATCTGACAGTGCAAACGTGCAACCTGAAACTTAAAACTGAATTATACATGCTTTTACAGTTCCTCTTTGACTGTTTGTTTGTTTCCTGGGCTTATATATAGTAATGGAAGGGAAAACCAAGCTGATTTGAAGGGAAAACTGAGCTGAGATAATATGATTTTTAATTCCTCCCCCTTGTTTATCAATATAGTAGTGGGAGTATCTGCAGGTTAGGTTTTATTGACTTGGCTCAGTTTTAAAGGAATTCAATTTTTATTGTTTGAGAAAGGCTTGCATCTCCTGTTTCAATTTATCTCAGAGCAATCATTTCTACAGTTGCTATGTTCATTATAATGCTTTATCTTGATTATGAATTCATTTCTTATCTATTAGCCTTTTTTTTTCCCCATTAGTTGATGAACACAGAAAGATGTAGTCAGTTCTGGCATCACTCCTATATGCTTCTTCTGAGTGCAGCTGTAAAGAATGGAGATGGGAATGCTGGTCCTGTAAGAAAATTCCTCTAAAAGATGTTTTTGCAGCTTATACCCAAAGCTAATATGAATACTCAGCTGTCTCTAATGGTGTAGTAGAAAGTGAGGGTGAATGAGAATGGAAGGTCGAACTTAAAGAACTAACCTGCAGTAACCATAATAATAACCTAGAAAATTATCAAGATAGAAATTTCTTTGGACAGTGACCATGTGGAAGCTTTCAAACACATGATGCTTCAATCATTTATTCTTATCTTTGAGTCTCAATGATTTCTGGATTATTTTTTTAATATTCTTTTTACTGTTACTGCAGACATTTCTTGTCCCATCTCCAGACATAAATGCCTTAATAAAGAAGTTCTGTTTGTGGAGACTACAAGCCATATAGATGTTAATTAGCTTAAGTACTAACAAACTTCTGTTGAAGTATTTGAAAACAATTCCTACTGAAATATTTTACAATCATAGAATGTTTTTTGTTGGACAGGACCTCCAAAGGTCATGTAGTCCAACCCCCTACAGTCAACAGGGACATCCTCCATTAAATCAGGTCACTCAGAGCCTTTTTGAGCCTGACCTTGAATATCTCCAGAGATGTTCAACCTCCCTGGGCAACCTGTTCCAGGTTGTACTACCCTCATGGTAAAGAACTTGTTCCTAACATCCAATCTAAGTCAACTCTTTTCTAATTTAAACCCATTGCCCCTCATCCTATCACTACAGGCCTTTGCAAATAGTCCCTCTCTAGCCTTCTTGTAGACCCCCTTCAGGTACTAGAAGGTCATCATTAGGTTTCCCTGGAACCTTCTCTTCTCCAGGCTGAAAAACCCCAGCTCCCTCAACCTGTCTTGGTAGGAGAGGATCTCCAGTTCCCCAGTCATCTTTGTGGCCCTACCCTGGACTCATTCCACTAGGTCCATGTCCTTCCTGTGTTGAGGGCTCCAGAGCTGGCTGCAACACTCCAAGTGAGGTCTTACCAGAGCAAAGTGTCAGAATCCTCTCTCTTGATCTGCTGTCTACACTTCTTTTGAGGCAGACCAGGGTACAAATTGTCTTCTGGGCTGCAAGTGCATTTTTTTTTACTTAGGAACAGCTCTGATGATGAATATGTATACCCTGACATTCTCTCAAAACATTTTAACTGGATCACTTCTGAAATTATGAAGCCCTCTCTCTCTCTCTCTCTCTCTCTATATATATATATGCAAGACTTCAGAGAGTTACATACTAGATTACAGATCAAACAGGAAATATAATAAATTCTAAATTAAAAAACAATATAGAGAAGAAAATGTACAATTCCACAGAGTAAGAGGCATATTTAAAATGTTGGAGGTTTTTTCCCCGTCTTCTTGTTCTGTAGCTCCAAACCAAAATGCTCAGCCAATCTCAGACTGGGATTCCCATTTGTGTGGTTAGTGTAGAAAAATATTGGTTTAGTGCTACCTGAGCAGGAAAGGGCAGGCTCTACCATGTGTTTGAACATTTCCTGAGAGCTAAAGGCGTGAAAGAAATCTATCTTTCTAAAGGACAATTTGTTCTTTGCTCAGCTGTTAGGGAGCTACCACATATACCACTCATTACACAAGGAAGATTTTATTGCTGTAACAGGGCACATTGAATTTAATGTTCACTGAGGACATCATGCAGCTCACAGGACTGAGTCACAAAAACTGTAGCAAACTTACCCTTTTTTTTTGAGCAAACTAGATAAAAGGAAGAAAAATTCTTTCTTCAGATACATGCTGGATCCTAGACTTAGCTAAAGGAAATCTCAGAATAAAACCTCATACCCTCTCAAAGAGGAACTCGGAGCTGAAAGAACTACAGTCATGTATTAATGAGAAAAAGAGAACTTTCAGTTTCATATTACTCAAGTTTTCTGGTTGAGTAGCATTCCTTATGGTATCAACTGTCATGAATTGAAAAATGTGCTGAGAAAGTACAGAACTCAGTGGGATCCTTCCTTTCCAGCTGTACTTACAGTGGTGACTGATGCCAGGCACTAGTACCGCACCATGAAAAATCTTCTCGTTGAAGGACTAGCAAACTTCAGGGAAATTCAATTTATATGGAAGTCTTCTGGTCAGGGCTAATTCATGTGTGTCTGACAAGCAGTGTCTGCAAATTATTGTGGTACCTCAGGCATTTTTCTAAATACTTGAGGGATTTTTCGAAGGGGAAGGCAGGTAATCATGCAGTCAGGGAATAATCATAAGCAATTGTTCACAAGGCAGCATAACCTTCAGAATGTGATCAGAAGCACTCTTTCTGGTGTGATTTTTGCATGTTCCTCTTTAATTTTACATGTGATTGAAAGGCATGAAATGCAATCCAGTAAATGCTCTGTAATTAAGAACAAAGACTTTTCCCCAGGAAAAATCAGGCGTCACTGAACTATTTCACATTAAAAAACAAACAAAAGAAAAAAACCCAACCGACCAACAAAAAAGGGGAAAAAAAAACAACAACAAAAAAACAAACCACTTTTTAATTAAAAATTGGGCTCTCAACTGCAAAAGCATAAATAAGAACATTTTTAAGTCCTCTAGCAGGGTTTTGATAGTAGAGGAAGGAGCTACTGATGTGGCTCTTGTAAAAGCTTTCAGAAGCTCTTCTACCTCTAAGCTGGACATGCACTAGGCCAAGGCAGAGCAAGTCTTAGAATCATAGAATCATAGAATGGTCCAGGCTGGAAGGGACCTCCAAAGGTCACCTAGTCCAACCTCCCTGCACTCATCACGGGAATCCCCAACTAGAGCAGGCTGCCCAGGGCCTCATCAAGCCTCAACTTGAATATCCCCAGGTAATAAGAGGCCTCAACCATCTCCCTGGGCAACTTGTTCCAGTGTTCTACCACCCTCGTAGTGAAGAATTGCTTCCTGATATCCAATCTAAACCTACCCTTCTCTAGTTTGAAGCCATTGTTCCTTGTGCTGTCACTGCAGGCTTTTGTAAACAGTCTCTCCCTGTCCTTCCTGTAGGTCCACTTCAGGTACTGGAAGGCTGCTCTCAGGTCTCCCTGGAGCCTCCTCTTCTCCAGGATGAACAAGTCATCACATTGATGACAACATTTCACACGACACATATGATAACATGTTTGTTTTCACCTTGATGATAACATTACATCACATACAGTAACATACTGAAGAAAGCAAAAAAAACCCCACAACTATTGGTTGAGGGTTTTTTTTTTCCAGCTTTCATTTGTGTGAGAGACAACTATCAAGGCACCAAGGTCAATGAGGAATCTTGTAAAGTTTTTGGCATAAGTAGAGGTGGTGAAATAATCAACGAAACGTTGAGCTCAAAGTATTAGCTGATTTTATTACAGGAGCTAGGTGGTGAATGTTCAGGAGTCTGTGACATGAGGTGTACTCTACATACAGTGTACTCTAGCCATTATACTAATTATCTGTTAAATAAAATAAAGAAAAATAAAATATCCCCCCTCCTTCACCCTGTCTGCTTGAAATACTAAGGAAACCAAAACCAAGTTTCCATGACAAAGTTTAGCTTTAATTACCTTTGTAGCGAATGAATACAGCTTTAAAAACTCTGCCTCTGCAGAAATCCTCAGATGTAAAGGATGTGTTCCCCTATCCCTCATTTCTTTCCTCCAGGAAGATGTATTAAGAATAAATTTCTTCACCGAAGGAGACTGAAGCAGAAAGAATCGGAAAGGTGTAAAACATGCTTATGCTCCTAACAATAATCATAAAATCACACATGAGAAAATAAATAGGGGGCACAGTCCTGGCACTGCAAGTGAATATAAAAAGAGGAAAAGCTGTGATTGGTTTTAAAATACTGCACTGCACTGCACATGTTCTGTGTAGGCAATGTGGTTTCTTAGAGGAGAGCTGCATCGCTATCATACTGCAGTATTAGTACCCAGTATAGGATGCTCCATCAATTCTATAGTGTAAAAAGAGCAATGTTATCAATGATAATTGTGTGATTCCCCTATTAAGCCTGAACAATAGCACAATTTTGTTTAATTTTCTGCTCTCAATCTTTATCTAGGATGACTGTCCTGGAAGGAATGTAACCCTTTCTTTAGTTTTAGGTAAAATAACACCATTTTTGTCTGTTCTGGAGAGACACCACCCTGAAGTTTTTTAACTAGTCCTGGTGCCCCCAACACAAGAAAGAAATGAGACTCCTGGAGCAGGTCCAGAGGGGACCCTGAAGATGATTGGGGGCTTGAATACCTCTCCTATGGGGAGAGGCTGAGAAAGTTGGGACTGTTCAGCCTGGAGAAGGGAAGACCCTGGGGAGATCGTATAGAGTCCTTCCAGTACCTGAAGGGGGCTACAAGAAAGCTGTGAAGGGACTTTGTACAAGGTCTTGTAGTGATAGAATGAGACAGAATGGATTTAAACTTAAGAAGGATAGATTTAGACTGGGTATTAGCAAGAAATGCTTTTCAGTGAAGGTGGTGAGACACTGCAACAGTTTGCCCGGGGAGGTTGTGGATGCTCCCTCCCTGGAGGTGTTCAAGAACATGTTGGATGAGCCCTTGAGCAACCTGGTATAGTGAAAGGTGTGCCTGTCCATGGCAGGAGGGGGGGAACTAGATGATCTTGAGGATCCCTTCCAACCCAAACCATTCTATGATTCTAACTGTATATAATTTTGTTCCTGCACACTTCATACATGGGTGGAATCCCTGTCAATATGAAAGGTGAATAAGGACATCAAGACTTAATCTGTGATAACTTCTGAATGCTATTTCTTCATCTCACCCCTGTGTTTGTATTGTTACACATACTGTTACACACACCTCTATACTGAAGTTCACATATAGATGTGATATTCACCTATCTGTATGTGACTATATCCAGCAGGTAAGGTAATGCTATGTTTTATTGTCAGCAGTAAAATTAAAGATTTAATTGTGATCTTCAAAAAAGCTCTATAATTAAAAGACAAGGTTGGGAAGGTATCAGTGGCTCTTGTGGAAGAACACCATATTTCTCAGTGGGGACTCTGAGAAAGCTAATACTGAAATAATTGAGTAAACTGAGCATTCACTAGCTAAAGAAGCATGGTAAGAAAAGCTAGGGAGGATTGCTGGCTTGAGATACAGCTCCTTTGGAAAAGAGATATTGTAAATGACTTATTTCCAGTTTTATTTTGACTGAAATACTGCAAATGGTAATTTATCTTCCATATCAATGAATTACAAAGAGTGAGTCACAAATTAACTTGGCAATAGGGTTTTTTTGTTCTCATTCATGTCAGACAAGTTATTAAGATGTTCAAGATCAGAAAAAAGGAATTGGATAAGTACTGTAATATTGGATATTCTAGACTTGTATTCTGTGATCCAGGTGCTGATTTTTTTTTTTTTTTACATTCATGATAATCAACAACACTATTTCTGCTGAACAGTGTTGGTCTCAAGACGCAGAAAACATGAGAAATTGAAACCAATATTTTTTTCAGAGGAATGATGTAACTTCTAATATTTTTCCTTCCAAGCAAGCACTGATGGGGAGATGCATGTATTATAGCAAGTTGCCAGCATCTACAGTCATCTGCTGGGATGAATACCATGATCATAATTCTTTTTTCCTGTACTTGGAACGATGTTTACATTTGCTAACATGCTTTTACATCTTTGGTCTTTCCTCATTAGTCCTCAGCTCCACATTAGCTAAATTTTATGATGTATGGTGCCTTTTATGTCTTTTATGACAATTTTGTTCAAAACTGCATTTCTTCAATTAACTGTGGGTGAGCTCCTAATAACCCTGGGGTCTTTTATACTCTTTACCCCATGCCTACAATTCTCTACACTACCTTTTGTTGTTTCCACTTCTAAAAGCATCTGCTCTTGTATCAAAGCTGTGTCTCTGTACACTTTATTGTCATGTCAGTGTTGTAAATATGTCATTCTGCATAGAATCATTACTTGTTACTGCTGACTATATAAAACTTGTGCTGCATCACACAGAAGTAACTGTCAACAGAGAAAAAGAAGATGGTCTCAAGTTGCACCAGGGGAGGTTTAGAATGGGTAGTATGAAATCTTTCTTCACTGCAAGAGTGGTCAGGCAATGGAACAGGCTGCCCAGGGAGCTGGTAGAGTCACCATTGCCTGAGGTGTCCAGGAAATGTGTAGACATGGTTTAGTGGGCATGGTGCTTTTGGGTTTATGTTGAACTCAAATGTTGTTTTGATCCTTAAGGTCTTTTCCAACCTTAGTAATTCTGTTCTATGAGAAGTAAAATAAATTAGCTATAGACACCTGATCTATTAGGAAAAAATTTATTAGAGCTAAACCAAGTGAAATAAAAAGCTACAGAAAGGTTGAGAAAAGTTCAGACAGAGCTCATCTGACAAGCATCCATTGTGACACCTCCAACTTCAGTACAGAGCTCATGACCCATTACTAGTCAGTACAATAGGACTACAGGTTTACAACAGGGCAGAAAATGCAAGAATTAATCTTTCTGAAAATAAAATTAGAGAGAATGAGAGGCAAAGCACCAATACTGGTAAATTTTGCTTTTGACTAGAAATAAACAATCTGAAGTGACAAGTTTCAAGAGTTGTGTGAAGTCCCTGAATTCAGAGTGGCACATGTCCACTTCTATTTGTTACAGCAGGCTAGATTCAAGAATTCATGGGCCATTTCTGTATGTAGCCACAGCAAAGTATTCACAAATATTCAAGGAAAATTCTCTATTAATTTCATCTGAATGCATAGTAATTTTTACAGCTCATAAGTGCAGCTTATCCAGGTCATGTTGAAAATAAGTCTTTTTTTTACTTACACTGTGATGGTTTTAGGACAGTCTTTTTATTTTTTCTTCACAAATTTCGAGTAGAGAAAGTGAAAGAATGTAAATAAATCACTATTGGGTGACAGATA
Organism: Indicator indicator; assembly: GCF_027791375.1. Taxonomy (NCBI): domain Eukaryota; kingdom Metazoa; phylum Chordata; class Aves; order Piciformes; family Indicatoridae; genus Indicator; species Indicator indicator. Next base: position 8,630,925 of record NC_072017.1, read on the forward strand.
AATACACACCAACCTAACAAAACCTTCAGCAAGTTATAGTCAGACTTTTACTGCATGCAATTAAGAGTATTGCTATTATTATAACCAAATACTCTGGAAGAGTTAGTTCAATTGAATAAAAATGGAGAAACAGTGAATCTCATGAAGTAGAAATGACTGTAGATGGATTTTTGAGAAAGAAAGTTATAAATTTTGTGACACCCCCCCCCCCCCAAAGTTGAATTTGAAGAAGTCATTAAGGAGCAAGCTTCTTCAGAGACCAAGAATAGAACTTTAAGAAGCCTTATTTGCTTTAAGTGTTGCCACTGAAATCAGTGAGACTGAACTGGGCTAAAGCCCAAGACTAAATTAATCTCCTTAGAAATTGCTGTCTATTTTGAATATTAAAGCATGTTATATAACCAAAATCTTAGGTTCATAGTTTAGGCACAGAAATTTCAAAATCTTGGCTTATATGGCTAGAAATAAGGATCATCTTGTGAAGGACTGTTATGGGTACAAGATGCCAGTTCAATTTTAAATTTGTTTCCTTTTTAGTGTTTTTTTTTTCTTTTCTTTTTTACTTCAAAAGAGAATGTATCATAACTTCAAATAAAAAGAACTGGGAATAACATGTTAAAAATAATGCATGGGTTCTGAACGCATCAGGCATTTTGCTTGATGCTTCAAGCTCAAGGGATGTGTTTAGTAGGTAGAAAGAAGCGAAGATAAAGTGAAGGATAAAGAGAAAAGTTTTGACAAGGTAAAGCAAGAAGTGAAGAGAGGAGTGAGAGGAAAAAAAAGTATAGGAGTCATGGTAATACAAAGAGCAAGAAGGTCATTAACTGAGGAAGGGTTAAAAGTAAATAAGCTGTCTTTGTTTCGCAGAATCACAGTATTGTGGAGGTTGGAATGCCACTCTGAAGATCAAGTCAAATTGCCATCTACCTACCAAGTCTGGTGCTAAACCATGTCCCTTAGCACCACATCTCTGTGGTACCATTTGTCAAGGAATGTAGTGATAGGCCAAGGTGTAATGTTTTTAAACAGAAAAAACATAGATTTAGATTAGACATCGGTAAAAAATTCTTTACTATGAGGGTGGTGAGGAACTAGAACAGGCTGCTCAGAGAACTTATAGACATCCCCTGGAAGTGTTCAATGCTGGTTTGGATGAGGCTTTGAGAGTCCCAGTCTAGTGAGAGGAGTTCCTCTGTGTGGCAGGGGGGCTGGAATCAGATGATCCTTAAGGTCTCATCCAACCAATAGTATTCTGTGGTTACTGCTGTCTGTAATACGCTCACCATGACAGTCCTGGGCATCCCCAGTCACTGGGAAGAAATTCATGGGTCAATGCCAGCTGAAGCCTGTTAATCCTTGCAAAAGACTTTTGCTGTTTGTCTAGGTGTTATACTCTATATTACACTGAACCGTATCTTCAACTTCTTCCCCTCTTCATTCCCCATCCTTGTCTGGCTACCTCAGGGACATGCTCACATTCTTAATAAACTCAGGAAGAAGCAGTTACAGCTCATGTTCATCCACTGGGGTCCCCTTTGTGTTGAGATACAATCAGGCTTTCAGCCACAGCTGTGGTCATTGTTCCCTGATCTTGATGGGCTCATCTCCTTGTCCATTCCCTTTTGAGTATCCTGCCATGGTAGGCCTTTATTAGTCAGTCACATCTCCCTTCTGAAAACATTGTGAAGACAGGATTTGACATTTTTATTAAGAGGGAAAGGTTAAAGCGATTCTCTTTGTACTTGAAGTAAAAAAGTGATGAGATTTGAAGTAGCTATTAGTTCATGTTAATTCAGAATGAAAGATGAGAAGAAAGTGTAAAACAGTATAGTACAGCTATTAATGACAATTCATTTATTAGTATTTATGTTTTGAGAAAAAGCAGCATTGGAATATCAAATACTCCTTGAATTTAGATCTTTTAAACTGTCTTGATATCTGTTTGCAGAAGTGCTGTGATTGAGAGACGGGACGAGGCCTGATGCAAGCCAAGTGTTGATTTATTGTACAAAGCTTTTTCTTTATATAGGTTAACATAATATCAGAAGGCAGCTTGCAATTGGTCATTGGTATGTCCATACTACAGTTGTAAATTCATGATTGGCTACAGAGAGAAAGTATCACACGAACGCATGTATTTTTTCAGAAGGCTTAAGCATACGTCAGGCAAGAGATAAAGGGATTCCATAATTCTGTCCTAAGTTTTGCTTTGTTCTTGTAATCAGGTCCCTGCATAACTCCCTTAGGTCACAGTGGCCTCTAGGGAGCCAACCTGTCTGTGTTTTCCTTCTAGATGCACTCTGTTCCCAGGGTTTGCCACCCATCAGGGTTAAAGCATCTCCTTCAGTAAGGACAGTGTCTGGGGTTCTGGTCCCTAAATCAATTCCTTCACAGAAGCTTTAACTGAAGATTGCCTCTTGCATAGCCAGCGTTATTAGTGTTAGTTTTATCAGTGTCAGCATTTTTGGCAAGATGTGATGTGAAGTGTTGCTTGTCCATCCAAAGCGGTTCGAGCTCTTATGGCTGCAAAACATTTTTAGACATTAAAATCTATTCCTTCTGAAGAGCAAGACACATGCAGCATTAGTGGATTATGTTTTTCATGAGACTATGCTCCCCACAGGTAAATTTCTGAGATGTGAAATGATAGATGCTTCCAGCAAACTGACTATAAATATGCATATTCCACTTTTTTTTTTTTTTTTTCCCTAACTAGGAATATTCTGAATATTTCCAGCTGGGAAAAAATTAGAAGACACCCAGATGCATGGAACTGACAGAATTCATTACATGTTTCTTTCTTTTACTGGTAAGTTGTCTTTGAAATGTTACACTCTGCTTTCTTTCCTCTAACTATCCAACTTAACACCCACTGTGTACTCTGTTATTACTGCACTATTTAAATTTCCTTTAATTTGAATTCTGTTGAAAGGCCTCTACCATACATTCAGCATCTACATGCATAATTTCCCCTGTCTCATTTATGTACGTGGCAGTATACAGATCACATAAACAAATAAACAAAACCCCCCTGACTCTTTTCTCATCATGTTTTGTGGATAATTTTTCTTGTAGGGTACTAAGAATATTCTTTAGATTTGACTGAAAGTGTTATTATTCCTACATTGTACATTCTCTGTCTAAATAATAACCAAAACATTGCAGCTGAAAATGGTAAATAATATACTGGGCTGCATCAAAAGAAGTGTGACCAGCAGGACAAGGGAGGTGATTCTACCCCTCTGCTCTCTTGAGACCCCACCTGGGGTACTGCATTCAGTTGTGGTGCCCCCTGGATAAGAGGGACATGCAGCTGCTGGTCCAGAAGAGACCATGAAGATGCTCAGAATGCTGGAGCACCTCACCTATGGGGACAGGCTGAGAGAGTAGTGACACTGATCATCAAAACAGTTCAGAGTAATTATAACACAAATCTAACCCCACATCTGTGAGCAAAGAGCAGTTAATTCAAATGCTTTTGGTGTTCACAAACTTTTCAAGCTCTCTGAGAAAGCCTAATCAATTTACCACTCCCCAAACGCAACAATTGTTCAACAAATTGCATCAGTCCTGCCTTAGGCCAGTAATAAAGATAAATAACTTCTCCAGCTGAAATGACCAGAGGGATTTAAGAGTTCAAAAGGTAGCTGTCCCAACATGAATTTGGCCAGAAGACTAGAGTTAATAATCTCTCTTCCAGTATCCAAGTATCTTAAAAGATGTTTCTTTTAAAGTTTGAAAAACATCACCGCTAGCAAGAATTTCTCATATCAAAAACTTGGTAGAAAACAACCCAAGTGAAAAACGGGGCGGAAAAAAATAGAGACTTTTACAGATAACTCTCTAAAAAATGTGAAAGACAAGTAGAAGAGGCTTAGTAAGAGTTCATACTGTATTTGAAATCATTTAGGAAAAGGAATCATGTGGTAGGTATCATTCATGCAATAGACTCTCTATAGTTAATACAATAAAAGAGAATAAGTAAAATATGATGCCCTGGCTGAGATTATTCTGCCTGATTCAACAGGATGACAGATTGCCTGCTTTTTCTCTTTGCCACTAATGTTACCATACTGTTCTGCCTATACTCAAATACCATCTCTTCCAGATGGTCTAGCTGATTTGCATGAGTTATTTAAACCAAAATGATTTATTACCAGTTTATAATACATTTTGATGTTGGATGTTTCCACCTGATCTAGTGTGAGGTGTCCCTGCCCTGTCTGAAAAATCCTTGAGGTGTTTTCCAACCCTGACAATTCTAGGATTCTATGATTTCAGTCTTGAGGAAGAACCCATAAAATCATAACTCCATAAACAAACTTTCTTTTCACATGAGACAGACATTTTGACCTCAATACACAAAGAAGTAATTATTAAAATGTTTTTAAGTCTAAAAAAATAGCTCTTCACTGTTTAAAAGTGGAAGAAAGTGATCAGATAGCTTCCTTAAAAAAAGAGAAGAGAAAAATAAAAACCAAGACCACCTCAGCAAGATTTTTCTTTTTTAATAATAAAAAAAAAATCCAGAAATAATATTTCGTATTATATTTGGGATTTATCAAATTAAATATCTATTTATTACAATTTGTTATTGTTCTGATATCATAGATGGGTGCTTGAAGAAAAAAGAAAAGGCAAAAAAGAAAAAATGCTTAGTGCTATGTTAAAATTGAAAAAACTCCCAAGCCTAACTAAACACCCAATAAAAAAAAAAGGCAAAAAAAAACCCCAAACAACCACCCCCCCACACACAAAAATCCTCCAAAACAACAACACAAAACCCCCAAACCAGTACTCAGGCTTGCAGATATTGAAAAAGAAAAAAAGAAGTGGAATGAATTATGCAAATTTTCCAATTTGGTGGCAAGGCTAGAGGATGCTGGTCAATAATGTTCCATTTTTTCAGTGGAACAATCATGATCATTACAGAAGGAGGCAGAAAGCAAGCCTAAATTTAATGGAACATGCAGTACTGTGAAATAAAGTAGTTGTTAACAAGAAAAATACCAGAAAAGGGAAATATAGGGAAAGATTTAGTTGCTAATAGGAAAAATATCAGCAAAGAAAACTAAACATGTGGCCCTGTTGGACATTATTCTCTACTAAACCTGATGTTGGGATAAATAAAACTCCAGCTGAATTTGGCTTTAGACATGAAATCACTACTCCCAGTTAAAAACAGAAAGAATATGTTGGCCTTTCACTACCTGAAAATTGGATTCTTCACATTACTTAGCACAACTGAATTGCAAGTAAACTGTTTACCAGAAATTAGTGTTCCACCACCACTCTCTCATGGTGATAAAAGTCAGTGTCACACTTTTTAGGCAACTAAGAAGCAAGACCAGATAGTGGAAAAAAAAAAAAAAAGAAAAAAAAAAAAGAAACAAAGCAAAACCTAATTGGTTTGGATTCAAATCAAGTGAATCTTAGATCCAGTGCTTACCTGGGGTAGAAATTAAAACAGATTAAAAATACGTGGATCAGGGCTAAGGCAAAATTATCACACAACAATTAAAATAAAATTAAATCATAATCAATGTAAAGAGCAAGTTAAAGAGCAGGTCTAAAGTGCAACTCTTCTTCTACTGCTCCTCCTGAGGAGCATCAAAATTTATTGTGTGCCTTCCTAAAGGCAAGAAAAATGATTCTTATGTGTTTAGTCTTGGGTTGTTATCTTTCCATATACACTGCCTTGCTTTCAGAGCAATTAATTGTCAAGCAAGTTTTTACTTTGTGTAATTATTTCTGACACCTAGTATCAGAAACAGTTCCTCAGAATAGAAATCTGCTTGCTCAGAGCTATTGACTGTTTCCCAATAACTAGGCTTTGTAGTCCTGATCAGGGAGAATGAAAAAAATAGAACTGCAGATGATCATAACAAGAACATGATCAACATTTTTGGGTTTTAAAAATATATATAAGCTGGAAATTTCTGGATCTGGCCAAGATGGTAGAAAAACAGCATCTGCTTTGTCAGCAGTATATTCAAATAAGATATTAAGGTAACAGTATTCAAATAAGATATTAAGGTAACAGTATTCAAATAAGACATTAAGGTAACAGTGTGAGAAAAGGCACCACCAGAAGAAAAAAGAGGATTGATTCCTTCACATTAAAGGAGTTGGATAATAATTCTTATGCTTAAGAAGGATTTCCTGAAAAAAATAGTGGTTTCTTTTAAGATATTTAAGTGTAACTTTATTTGAGACCTTCCTTAGAATTACACATGCACAGAATCACAGAACATTAGGGGATGGAAGGGACCTCAAAAGATCATCTAGTTCAACTTCCCTGCCAGAGCAGAGCAGGATTAGGACATTCTGTTGAAAAGTACATATGAAGGGAAAGAAATTTTAAGAGTAGAATCTCATTCACTTCTGTATGCACCATAAACACAGTCACAATAAAACCAAACATTCTTATTCCAGGTATGATACAAATATAATAGAGGTAAAGTTGCATGTAAAAAGCTTATTAATTGGGGTCTAATAGCTGATGGAATCATCTGACTTCAAAGTTATTTTTTAAGGAAAAAAAAAAAAAGAGAATGACTAGAGAGAGTGGAGAGAGATAAAAACCTTTCTCCCCTCCTTGGAGGTGTTCAAGGCCAGGTTAGGATGAGGCCTTGAGCAATCTGATCTTGTGGATGTTCCTGCCCACAGAACTGGGGTTGGAACTAAATGATCTTTAAAGTCCCTTCCAACCCAAATCATTCTATGAATATATATCATTCTATAACTCTTATCTATTATGTTATCTGCTAGGGCTTCAAGTTATGATCTAAAAAACATGAGAGGATGGGTGAGGAGCTCTTAGTTTGGAGTTACAGACTAGCAGCTACAAAGTTAGAGTGAGGAGGCAGAGGAAGAAAGAGTGTTTTAAACAGTAATGACAATTACTTGCCACAAGAAATCTAACAGACATTACTGTGCTTCAGAATCTGCCAATGCAAGGTCATGAGGATGCCAAGACTTGAGATACTGAGTAAAGGCACTGCCACAGCAACTTCAGGATGTGTGATGAAAGGTATGAAAGTTTTGCAAGGCTACAAGTGAACAGCAGGCTGCATAACTGGGAGGGAAGTGCTTTCAGTATTGCAAAGGTTAAAGCATATAAAATATCATGCATACGGTTACGTTTTTATTGGGCAAGAAAGTTCACTGGATTTGATGATTCTGCCCAGGATCTCTATCACCTAGCTCTCTCACTGGGTTGGTTGCTCCAAATTATCAGTAAATCTTGGAAATTTCTGGGCTCAGGAGAGCTGTTTCAGATATTGCAAAATACCCACAAAGCAGATGAATTTGTCTTTGATGCACTGAACTAATTCTGCATGAACACTGTCAGCCTGTTCTGCATGCAGAGTGCCTCAGTATGGTGTATTAGCAGTAAGCAGACTGATTTTGAGCACATTAGAATTGCTGGATATCTGACAGAGAAGTAAATGTGGGCAGAAACACAGGATTCATGACCCTCATTAACTCATGTACTTTAATAAAGGTTAAAAAAAAAAAAGTCAATGAATATTAAACAGATAAATTCTGTTTCCTTTAAGGTAAAGGATAACTGAAGTATTTAAAAACATAGAGGCTAAATGTTGTGTAGCAATCTGGGTGGTGCATAAAGAAAAGTAAGGCATAGAATTTACCAGGAGGCATTATAATTGTGGTTGAAAAAATGTTGGGGCCATTGGGCCTTTGAGCTGATAGCAGGAACTGTTGTCCTGTGTTTATAAGAAGTTTTATTATCCTAATATTGCACAATGGCTGTGTGACATTAGATAATGTTCTGATATTATGGAAGTGAACACTGGAATTCTTTCAAAATAATAGAAGCAGAACAATAAGAAGTGCACCAAGCAAAGAGCAATTTTGCTTTATAGAATCATACAATTGTTTCTGTTGGAAAGGACCTTTAAGATCATCAAATTCAACCATTATCTAACCCTACACTGTCCCTAAACATGTCTACTCATCTTTTAAATACCTCTGGGGATGGTGATTCAACCACTTCTGCTTTATTTTGAACATCCAGTGGTTACCTCCAATAAACAGGTAGAAGTATCCAACAGAAACAGTGAATCTGCACTGAGAAAACTTTTCCTTTCTTTGCTGGTGTGATTTTGTTTAAATCTTTCTCTTTCCATTGCATTCTCTACAACTTTTCAGAGGTGCCTTGCCCTTACTGCTGTAACAGTGCAGAAAGTAATCTTTCTGCTAACAAAGACTACACAATATAGAGCTGCTGACTTTTTAAAATGGAGAATACATCTTATTTTCATAGAATCATAGGTTGGAAGGGACCTTTAAAGGTCATCCAGTGCAACCCCTCTGCAGAGAACAGGGACATCTTTAACTAGACCATACTGCTCAGAGACCCTTCAAGCCTGACCCTGAGTGTCTCCAGGGATGAGGTCTTCACCACCTCCTCAAGGTGTTACTGTGTTCCACCACCTTCATAGTAAAGAACTTCTTTCTAATGTCCCTATTAGGATGTCAACATCAGAAGATGTGTATAACCAAACAATGAGGATCAAAACCCCAAATGGAAGCTGTTGAAATGAATATCCCTGTCACCACCTTACAGCTTCCATGGCTCAGGACTGGACACAGGTAACACATGCTGAGAATGGCAACTTAGAGAAATAAGTTGATAGTTAAGAATAAATACACAGTTCGTAGCAGGAAGGTACAAAAAATTAATGAAATCTGCTAGATATTAATATTTTACATAGAAATGCACTCTTAGTGACTTAATAGCAAGGTTTTCTTAATATTATTTTGACTTGAAAATCTTAAAGTACATGAGGCTTGCACTGAATGCTTTCCCTGCTGGCTAACAGATCTGATGGGCTTCTATCAGCGTGGAGCTCCCAGAGCTATCAGGCTGACTGATTCACATCATCTCCCAACATCTTGCTGACCTTGCTGAGAGATCAAAGAAAGTCTTCAGTATGCACATGCCTAGAGAAATGGAAAATTTGTAATGAAGATGAAAACTAGTTCCCTTCAGATTTTCTTTGTTCCCTTTTTTTTTTTTTTCTTCCCTTCTCCCTGTGACTGCATCTGAATGGAGATCTTCATCTCTGTTTTTTCAAAATCTTACTTCTTCCTCTTGCTTTTACCCTCAGCATCTCCTGCTGATTTCTCTCAAAAGCTGGATATTTGTATGGGAGATGAAATATGTTTTCCACAAGCTCTAAAATTAATGCACCATTTAGCTTTTTCCCAGGCACAAAACCTCAAAGCCTCTTCTGATCCTTACCTTTCTCCTGTGTTCCTAATAGCAATATTCCTCAATTATTTTTTTTGTCCTTAACTTAGATGGCAACTATTATTCTTTGTAAGTATCAGCAAAGGTGTGGTCAGCATATTGCAATTTTCTTAGCATAGTTATAGAGATTTTTCTTTTTTTTTATTTATTTCAAAGAAAATGTATCTGCCCAAGCACACAAACCCACATAAATCTAGACTCTAACAGATTATTGTGGTGTTGTCCTCTCAAAAGATATTGGATGGTGATGAGGATCAGTCAGCCTGATACACTGCCATTGGAATGCATGAATCATGGTGAAATAAAAACAATTCAAAATTATGGTAAACTGACAAAAAAGGAGAGAAACATTTTTCTAACACAAGACTTTACATCGTTTTCTATAAGCAGAGGAAGCTGGAAGTCTGCTCCCTTTCCAATTCTTCTACTCCCCCGTGGATCTTTAAACCTTGTTGTTAATACTTGAAATTTTGTATTGTGCTGATGCAGGATTTATTTAGGCTCAGGAAGTCTAGCTGGAAAATATTTAATCTTTCTGAGCAGGTTCCATGTGTGCAGTCTGATGTAATTTATATTTATTAGTCATTTTAAAAGGAGATTGTTTTCATATATTCAGACCCAGTGGGTTATTTAGATTACCAGATTACTGTTCAAGAACAAAAAGGAACATAACACAGCCAGACAGAAATAGAAAAGAACATGATGTGCTTGTACCACATCAAGAACATGAAAAAAAACTCAGTAGATAATTGTATATTATTTTAGATATTATATTTAAAAGGCATTCTCAAGTCACATAGAAATCCTAACACAAACACTTTATCATTCAGAATACAGTACAGGATTTATACCATGGTCCTACATTCAATTTTCTTTTTATATATTGGAAAATTTGCTAGGTTAAAAAAAAAATGTTGCAGAGTCTTAACAAAAAGGTAAATAGAATTTTTTTTTAGGATGTATCACAAAAAAAAAAAAAAAAGAAACAAATAAGGATACAAATAGATGGGTAGGAGAATAAGAAATGTAGGCAGATGGAAAACAGTGATGGAGAAGAGCAATAGAGATAGATTGTGTTAGAGACCATGAAGGAAATGCTCAGAGGGATGAATTATCTCTCCTATGAAGAAAGTCTGAGAGTTGGGGTTCAGCCTGGAGAAAACAAGGATCTTCAGGAAGACCTTATTGCAGCCTTTCAGTTTTTAAAGTGGCCTATAAGAAAGGTGGGAACAGTCTTTTTTTGCAGAGCCTGTTGTGACAGGACAAGGGGTGATGGTTTGAAACTAAAAGAAAGAGCTTCAGACAAGATATAAGGAAAATGGTTTGTACAATGAGGGTGGTGAAACACGACCCCCAGGTTGCTGAGAGAGGTGGTAGATGTCCCCATTCTGGGACACATTCAAGTTCAGGTTGGATAGGGCTCTGAGCAACCTGATCTAGCTGCAGATGTCCCCACAGAGGGGTTGGACTTGGTGGCCTTTAAAGGTGCCTTCCAACTCAAAGCAACCTATGATTCTATGATATTAAGGAGTGACAAAGCCAAAAACTTAAGAGTTAAGAAAAGCTATGATTGATATCTTCTAGGCACATTAATAAGAGCCCTTCATGTGCACACCTGTTACTGTTTTCCTTGTTTATGACATGCCATTTATACCAGGGATTCTCTGAGTTGTTAAGTTTACACAACATGCCATTCTGAGAATAAATCACTGTTGTTAAAATTAAATATTTCATTCTGGAATTGACAGCCTGAGAGAGGTGAAGCTGCTAGAGCTCCTTGCCCTTGTGTCCAGCCTGCACTGAGGCTGAAAGTGTGTTCCCAGCAGACACATGCAAGTACAGAACATGTCCACACCACATACATAAACTTTTGTGCAGGTCTGGCCACATAGACCATAAAATCATAGAATGGTAGGGGTTGGAAGGGACCTCTCAAGATCATTCAGTCCAACCTCCTCCCCTGCCATCCCTCTGTGACCTAGGCCAGGTCACACAGGGATGCATCCAGGTGGGTTTTGAAGATCTCTAGAGAAAGAGACTCCACAATCTCTCTGGGCAGCCTACTTCAGGGCTCAGTCACCCTCACAGTGGAAAAAAAAAATTCTCATGTTGAGATGGAATTTCCTGTATTTGAGTTTGCCTCCATTGCCCCTTGTTCTATCACTGGCTCCATCCTCCTGACAGACACCTTTTGAATATTTACAGATATTGATAAGGGCCCCTCTCAACCTTTTCCTCTCCAGACTAAACAGCCCCAGGTCTCTCAGTTTTTCCTTGTAAGACAGATACTCCAGTCCTTTAATCATTCTTGTAGCTCTCTGTAGAACTCTCTCCAGCAGTTCCCTCTGCTTGTTGAACTGGGGAGCCAAGAACTGGACACAATATTCCAGATGTTGTCTAACTAGGGCTGAGTAGAGGGGGAGGAGAACCTCTCTCAACGTGCTGGACAAGCTCTTCTTAATGCACCCAAGTTGCCTTCTTGGCCACCAAGGCACATTACTGTCCCATGGCTACCTTACTATCAGCCCAGACTCCAAGGTCCTTCTCTGCAGTTACTATCCTGCAGGTCAACTCCTAAGCTGTATCAGTGCATGCCTCCAGAGAAGGAGACTTCACAACCTCTCTGGGCAGCCTGTCCCAGTGCCCTGTCACCCTCACAGTGCTCCAGTTTGTGTCCATTGTCCTTGAGGCCTCAGCAGGATTCCATTCACTGTTACAGACCATTGCATTTGCACACACTGAGAGGTGGCCAGGAGTTCCCTGATCCCATAGGCAGCTGCATTGTGCTTTTTCTCTTAGAGACACACAAATGCTGTCTTACTGAGAGCAGGTCCTTAGAGGGCCTCTTGCTCCCAGAACACTTGTTCTTGTCCTATTCCCTGGCTGCTCTGGCCCGATCTCACTTCCACCCCCACATGCGTTCCAGACCCTGTACTGCAGATCCTCATACATCCACAGAGTAAGAAGTGCTTTACTAGAACACAGCTGAAGGTAGAGTTCACATAAGAAGATAGGACAGCCACTGGGACTGAGGTGCAGGGAATGGGCAACCCCTACTTGCTTGAGAACAGACAATTTTATTTCATAACCATTGTATTTCTCCAAACTATCAAAATCCTTTCCTTTTCCCACCTCTGATTCTTCCTCTTAAACTTCTCATAAAAAATTCTGTGCAATCCCAAAATGCTCTTCTCTAACAGCCCATATAGTTTCCCACACCTGTCAGCTGAAAATTCCCTTAGTCTCAAAGGTGATCTGGACATCTGGCCCTATTGACTTAATCTTGGTGAGTTTGATGCCTGAAGGACAGGACAGAATGTCCCTTTATCAGATCTTTACTTTGGGTTCCTGACAGTAATTTTGCCCCTGTGCTCCTCTAACCTTGTGAAGATGGTCCTTAGGTGGGCTGATGGCTCTTCTGTGATAGGACTGCAGGATGCCAGGCAGGGTATTATTTGTTCCCTCCTCCCTGTACCCTGCCACTGTCTCTATGTGCTCCTTTGTTGGTATGCAGGTGGTTAGAGGTTTGGAGAACAGAAGCAGCTGAGGGAATTGAGATAGTTAAGTGTGGAGAAGAAGAGACTGAAGGAAGACCTTGCTACAACTACCTGAAAGGAGGTTGAAATGAAAGAGGAAATGGCTTAAAGTTGCAGCAAGGGAGGTTTAGGTTGGATATCAGGAAAAATTCCTTGACTCAAAGAATAGTCAGACATTGGAACAGGTTGCCTAGGGAGGTGGTGGAGTCACTATGCCAGAAGGTGTTCAAAGAAAATCTGTGAGCATGGCACTTTGGGACATGGTTTAGTGGACATGGTGGTGTTGAGTTATCTCTGGACTTGATGATCTTAGAAGTTTTTCTAAGCTTAATGATTATATGATCTTTGACCACATAATCTAAAACCAGTACTACAAGTGAGACTGCTACTGCAGGGCTCCTGCTTCAACTGTTGCCAAGATTGGAAGGCAGAGACCTGCAGGGCTAAAAAAAGGAGAGTCATGGAGAAGGCAACTGAGAAATGCCCAGGGAAATGATCTGGATCCAGGTCTCTGCTTCAGCACTCCCATGTAATTCTGAATCAGTCACTTAAAGCACACTTTCACAGGTGGACAACCATTGTATATTCTTCATTTTCTGGGTGACTGACTTTATTCCCTGTGGTCTGATTTGCAAAACAACTGGTAACTCATAACTGCACCATAAGCTAGTTAGGGCTGTGCTTTGAATGCAGAAAGTGCAATACATCACAATGTCCTCTAAAAATCAGGTGCAGGTTATATGAAACTTGACACATAAAATTAGTGGCTCTTTTTGACCTTATTATCTCTGTGTCATGCTTCTCAACCTATGTTTTATTAATGATAGTAGGACATAAATAATCATGATGTCCTTCCTTACGTAATGGTGCTACAAAAATCAGTTAGGTTTTGGGAAGATGCCAGTTGCTGTTACTATTGATGGTACTATTTTAAGTCGCCCTTTCACTAATATCAAAACAAAACATCTTGTGATGCAAACAAATACTACAAAGAGTACAAGAAGATCATTCTTCATGTATTCTTCCTTACCTTTCATTATCACAGAATCACAGAATGGAAGGGGTTGGAAGGGACCTTCTGAAGATCATCTAGTCCAGCCCCCCTGCTAGATCAGGATCACCCAGAGTCAATCACACAGGAACATGTCCAGGTGGGTTTTGAATACCTTCAGAGAAGGAGGCTTCACTATATCTCTGGGCAGTGTTCCAGCCTGTTCCAGTGTTCTCTCTCCTTCAAAAAAAATTATAATATAACAGATATTACTTATCCTGTCTTTAACTTGCATTTGAGAGATTCCCACTTCTAAAGAAACTGACTTCCTCCCCATAACACCCTGATTTTGCCCCCACAGCTGAGTATATGGCCTGTCACACATATGTGCCACCTCCACTCTACCAAGGCTCTTTGCTAAGAAGATGGGATCATGTGGATTCCCTTTCTAACTACACTTAGAACCCAATGACAGATATAAATATCTATGTGCAGTGACAAGAAAGAGAAAGGAAAGAGGGAAACAGAGGAGAAAGTCCAGACTAAGGGCTGGGTGCCCTGGTGGACAGCAGGGTGACCAAGAGCCAGCAATGTGCCCTTGTGCATTAAGAATGTGGCCAGCAGGTTGAGGGAGGTTCTCCTTTCCCTCTACTCTACCTTGGTAAGGCTGCACCTGGAGTATTGTGTCCAATTCTGGGCTTCCCAGGTCAAGAAGGACAGGGAACTGCTTGAGAGAGTAGAGAAAAGGGCTATGATGTTGATTAGGGGACTAGAGCATCTCTCTTTGGAAAAAATGGCTAAGGGACTTGGGGCTTTTTGGTCTGGAGAAGAGAAAGCTGAGGGGTGATCTTATCAGTGTTTATCAATACCTAAAGGCTGGGTGTCAGGAGGGTGGAGTCAGGTCTTTTTCAGTGATGCCCAGTGATGAGAGGTGACAAGAGAGGGGCACAAACTTAAACATAGGAAGGGAAAACTTCTTTGAGGGTGTGAAATAGGATGCTCAGAGAGGTGGTGGAACCTCCATCTCTGAAGTCATCCAAAGCCCACCTGGAAGCTGTCCTGTGCAACCTTCTTTAAGTGAACTTGCAGGATTCCATGATCTCCAGAGGTCCCTTCCAACCCCTACCATTCTGTGATTCTGTAAACTCTACTGATCATTTCCACCCTGTCAGAACCCAGCATGAGACTAGCACTGGAAAGAATGATAAAAGAGCCATCTGTTTAGAAGGTTGTAGAAACACACAAATAGAGGGAACCAACTAAAACCCAAGCTGTCTACTCTGTATTCCATGCACTAGTAAAATACTTATTTCTCCTCTGATTCTAGCATAATGCAGAAGACAATGTTTCAATGCATATGCAAAACACAAGAAGATTAATCCTGACATATTATTTCTTTTGGTTACTCAGCTTTGCAAACTGAATAACTTTCAATATTTTTTTCCCCCTCATGTATAATAAAGAAAGGTGCATAAGGTTCTTATTAAGGCTCAGGATTGAATATATCTTTATGGGCTGTTGAAAAGACATCAGCTTTAGTAAAAGAGGCAAATGCTAAGAAAATTGCCTATGCTAGGTTAAAAGTAGGTTATTGTCTATGCTAGTTTCACTGTGTCAATGAAGTGAGCAAATATTCTGTGGAATTTTATGCTTGAGACATGATGACAGTGAAAAACTAATGAGTCATATGTAATCTCAAGAAAAATAAGGATACAGGGCAATATGAGACATTTAAAATTGAAAGGGTACTTTTTTTTCAGTTTTATTTAAGTAGACTTTCTTCTGTAAACAATTATGTACAACACGATTTCATTATTTTCTTGGTGCTGTATTACTAAATAATAGAGTTCAGACTGAAATTACTGTGATCAGGGAGCTGGGGCTGTTCATTCAGGAGAAGGGAAGACTCTGGGGGACCTTGCAACTGCCTTCCAAAACTTAAAGGAAACCTACAGGAAGGCTGGAGAGGGACTTTTCATAAGGGTGTGAAGCGATAGAACAAAGGGGGATGGTTTTAAGCTGAGGGAGAGTAGGTTTAGACTGGATCTTAGGAAGAAGTTCTTCTGTACAAGGATGGTGGAAGAGTGGAATAGCTTGTCCAGAGAGTTTGTGAATGCCCTCTCCCTGGAGGTGTTCAAGGCCAGGTTGGATGAGGCCTTGGGGAACCTGGGCTAGTTCAAAGGTGTCCCTGCTCATGGCAGGGAAGATGGACTGGATGATCTCTATCATCCTTTCCAACCTACACCATTCTATGATTTTTAAATTTAAAGAAATATTTTTATTCACATTCTAACCTGCCTTTTTTTTTTTTTTTTTGCAAACATGTACAAGAATTCCTGCATTTTCTTTCATTTCTATTACATTTCCAAGGAATAAGAAGAAAACAAACCTCAGTTAGCTATGATCCTCCAGAACTAACAGCAAAATTGTTAGACCACATCATAAGAATAGAAAAAACATAATATAAATTAGAAATTAAACACATACCTAGCATACAACCATGTCAGTTTTCACCATACTAGTACCAGGTACACCATACTGATATTTAAGCCTAAAAAATGTACAGTACTGAGTGATCTTTTAGCACTGTAGGGATAAATGAGAAGCCTCAGAGGTGTTTCTTGGCCCAGCAACTAGACAGACTTTTACACAACAGTTTCTAAAAGGCTTTTGGATTCTTGCTCATTGGAATACACAGGTAATAAACAGGCTTTTCAGCATTTGTTGTGCCTGCAATAAAATAAGTGAAACTGTGTTGATTTGTAACCAAAATATCATAAAAATCAACTTTTACTTAGCTAAATCACTTTTTCTGCGAAAAAAATTATGACCTTCTCAGGAGAGAAGGAAAAAACCTTATGTTGATGAGGGTTCCAATAGTTCATCAGTATAAATTTTCATTAAAACAGGAATTTTAATCTCCACAGCATGCATTAATACAGATTAAACTTCTAGGTCAGTCTGTGTCAGATGTAAACAAATACATTTTTAATGATTTACAGTTCATTTGGTAATTGTTGTTTTATATTCAGAGGAGAAAAGTAAAACCTTTTTCTTATCTACTTTGCAAAACATTTCTGCACAGAAACACCAGGAATATTTAGGGTGTTGGGTTTTGGTTTGTGGCTTTTTTTTTTTTTTCCTTGTTCCACAAAATTTTTCTACTCCTTTAAAGTGTGCCTGTAAAGAGGTTGTCAGTGTGCCCTGCATCTTAAGAGATGTCCTTATAGCCAAGGAACTTGGAAGCTGTGCTTCTGAAGTTACTGAAGATTTCATACTGCTTCTACTATCAAGACTGTTTTCAGCACAAATCATAACCAAATCCCTGTACAAACTACTGTGAAGGACCAGAGAGACCCCTTAAGGTTGGAATAGACCTGTAAGTCCAACTATGAACCCAACAACACCTTGCCCTCTAGACCATGTCCCAAAAGTGCCATGTCTATATGTTTCTTGAATGCCCCCAGGGCTGGTGACTCCACCACCTCCCTGGGCAGCCTGTTCCAATGCCTGACCACTCTTGCAGGAAAAAAATATTTCCTAATATCCAACCCAAACCTCTCCTGGCACAACTTGTGAGCATTTCCTTGTTTTCTGTCACCTCATGCTAAGTAGAAGATTTATCAGAATATAAACCAAGTTACTCCCACCAGAGTTAAATTTCTCCTACTAGTTACTTGGGAAAAAATTAACTCTCTCCCAGCCAAAACCAGTACAGCTCTTCTCAGCAAAGGTTTCTTTTCCAACGCAGTTTTGTTACATCTCTGGAACTAGGTGTATGTATATATGAACTTGTAGATCATTTTTATATTCCTTTTTCCATTTCTCTGCTCCCTCAGATTTTCCTTTTCCTGTGTACCTGTCCACATATATATATTTTGCCTTCTCCAAATTTTTATTTCCCCTCTTATCTCTTGCATATCTGTTTGTTATACAACCAGACTCTAAGATACAAATTTCTTAGCTTAGATTAATACCCTTCATTAAGGTTGGGTCTTTTCACTGCTGGTAATGAATTTCGAATAATGTCATACAAATACCCTGCAATAAGATTTACTTCAGTTAAAACTTGGCAACAAATATTGTTTGCCTTTGAAAATGATGTTTTCTATTTCTGGTTTCATCATTCTGAACCTTTGGTTCAGGCAAGCACTTGAAATTGATTGGTTTCGAACAACAACAACAACAACAAAAAGAAAATATATATACTAATGATTCATAGCTCAGTAAGCTGGCCTTAAAAGGATTGTTTCAGGGTGACCTCTGATTTTTCACACACAATTAGCTAGCAAACAGAAAATGTAATGAAAGAACTTACAAGAAGTCTAACTTGTGAGACCATTATTTTTCTTTCTGCAGTCACCAAATCATTATTATTTGCAAAACAATGTGTATCAGGAAACACAGGTTGGGACTTTTTGATCATAAACCTTTGTAATGTGTTTGATTCATTTTCCCCTTCAACATCTTTAGCTGAAAACAGTTGTTTATATTGCTCTAGTGTAATGTGTTTCCTAAGCAAATCTCTAGCTAACAAGTAGAGAAACCCAGGTGTAGCTGAGTAATTATGCTAAATAGTACAAGGAATATTGATACTAATGGTAGTCCATTCATAAGGAAGACTTATCTCAGGCAATTATACACTTCAGATTAATAGAAATAATTAATAGAAATAATTCATTTTTGTCAAAGACTTGCTTGTATGTTTACACATCATCTTTTGTTTCAAACTGCTTCCTTAATTGTGCAGCTATTGTGGAATTTAAGAAATACAGCCTTAACGTTTTGCACCATTAACTTTTATGGAGCTAGAGCCATTAACATTGAGGTTTGTCTCCTCTGTGTTTTTGTCTTAAAACTGCAATAAACAGGCAACTAAAACTTACCCCAGTTTGGAAGGGTTTGGAATTGTCAGTACAAAGGCACCCCTATTGAGGTGATGTGCTTTATTTATTTTACTTCTAGATCTATATAGCTTATTTTGTTGTTAAAAAGAATAATAGAATCATTAAGATAAGAAAAGACCTTTAAGATCATCAAGACTATCCTTCAAAGAAGTCCTAACAAAGGTTTAAAGGAATCTTTCCTTTTACCCATGTGTTTAAGGCCAGGCTGAATGAGGCTTTGGCCAGCCTGATCTAGTGTGGAGAGTCCCTGCCCATGGCAGGGGGGTTGGAACTAGATGATCCTTGTGGTCCCTTCCAACCCTGACTGATTCTATGATTCTATGAATAGAGTCTCTAATTCTTGTCTCATTAAATCTCTTAATTTCTGTTAGTGTTTACATTGTCTTAACACGGCATTTTTGCATGAAAGAAAGTTAAATTTTCATGTTAATGTGTTGTCTCTTAGGGAATAAGCAAAACAAAAGGAAAAAAAAAAAACCACACCCAGTGAGTGTTTAATGATTTTGGTTGATGGTGGTATGGTAGTCTGAAAAGTCTCCTTTGTAGTGTACATGACTTATTCCAAACAAGAACCAATCTGGCAATAAAAGGAAAACAACCACATTAAAAATCCAGATATCTGTTTTTAATTCCACTCAGAAATTTTACAGATATACATAATAAAACAGAAAAATATTGAGGAAAAACTTTTTAAAGGCGTTAACGTTGATTAATGATAAATAGAGTCACCTTCCCTGGAGATGTTCAAGAAGTGTGTGGACATGGCAATTCAGATTATGGTTCCAATGCCATGGTGATGTTGGGTTGATGGTTGGACTGGATGATCTTAGAGGCCTTTTCCAACCAAAGCAATTCTTTGATTGTATGATTCTATAACAATAAATAAGAAGAATTTCAAAACTACCATGAAACTGGTAATTGCAGTTTCTTTGTGTGTCAAGTAGTACTGTAAAAAGACAAGATGATAGCAGAAAAATTAATTGAATTTTTTTGTATTGATGTATGGTGTGTAGAAGCTAAGGAAGACTCCTGCCTTAAAAGCTTCATAAGAAATTGATCTGAGGAAGTGACAGGATAAAAGCTTTGGAATAGTTTGATATAATAAGAAATAATAAGCTGATTTCAGATAAGGAAGTCCCAAGTGAGTTGTGTGTGCAACATGTTTTCTGAATCAACCTCCACACCAGAAACAAGGAAAGTGCCAACAGTGATAAGAAAATACAAGATTACACTTAAGCAAGTCAAAGATAGAGATCTTGTGCCTCACAGATCTCTTAAAATCCTTTAGAGGAGTCAGTGAGATAAGACAGGTATCCCAGTACTCAGTCCTTCTTTAAAGGCCTGCAGCTAATATCTTTAAGCTAATCTATTCAAATTTAGAGTCAAATAATCTTATTATAACCATAAACTTTTGGATTCTAATCTTCTGTGTTCAGTCTTGGAGCTCCCATTACAAAAAAGGTGTTGAGGTGCTGGAGCATGTCCAGAGAAGGGCAACAAAGCTGGGGAAGGGTCTGGAGAAGAAGACTGGTGAGGAGCACCTGAGGAAACTGGGGTTGTTTAGCCTGAAGAGAAGGAGGCTGAGGGGAGACCTTGCTTTCTACAACTCCCTGAAAGGAGATCAGAGTGAAGTGGGGGTTGGTCTCAACTCCCTAGGAACAAGTGATAGTAGAAGAAGAAATGGCCTCAAGTTGAATCAAGAGAGGTTTAGTTTCAATAGAGAATTGGTTGAGATTGATATTACAGGTCATTTCTAAACAAAACAATTCTATGATTCTATATTCTATACTTTAAAGATCTGTACAGTTAAAATGTGATGGTTTATTGTTGTAGAAATCATTCAGAAGTCAAGAGGAGATGCAGTTGTTATCACATGAAAGGGGTGAATTGGTTAACTTTGGTTAACATCTCCAAAGTCAGGATTGACCCACACTTCATTTTTTTTTTTAATTTTTATTTTTAAGTTGGAAGAATGGAGAAGGGAAAAGATCTCTTTGGTACTTAATATTAGATAGGTGTGAGTGAACAGAAGATTGGTTGCTAGTGGTCAAACAGAAATTAAGCAGGTGGCATTGAACTCTATGTGACCTTTATGTACCAAGAATGTTTCTGTTATCAAACAAGAAATTCTTCAGATAAAAAAAGAAAGACACAAAGGGCCATATTGTTGAGTTTAACAGAGAGATCAGCACTGAAGTATGAAAAGGAAATAACCAAAGCCAAAAAGTACAATTTGATCTGAAGCCTGTGAGTAGCTTAATAAAATGAGTTAATTGCTTAATAAAAATCTCAAGCATGGGAACAGACTGAGTGAACTGATAATACATTAAGAAATAGTGGGTAGCAGAGTAAGATGTTTTATCTCCATTTTAATTGTTTTAATCTTTGCATGCACACTCACAGAAAAGCTGTTAACTGAGCTGGGAGTTTTAGAATTTGAACCATACTTTATATTATTTTTCATTTATTTTATCAAGGCTTTTAACAGCTTATATGTCCCAAGAGCAAACCAAGCAGCCCCAGCAAACTGTCCTGAGGCAAACCCATCTTTCACCAGCTTAGAACCAGGAAAAAAACAAACAAATAAATAAATGACACAAGTCCTTTGAAATTTGTTCCATTTTCTTCCACATTCATTTTTTGACCTAATAGGGGTCAGAAGAAAATGTCTTTCCAGAGGGCATTTAACAAAGTGCACTGGCAGTGGAAAAGACCTCTCATGTTCCTTTGCTTTCCATTTTGGAAACCAGTTAATGCATTGCTGTTATCTGTGCTAGGTTTTTGTTTAGTTCTTGACTCTAGGGTAACATACTGAGTGTGCATTCCCCTTATCCTGATTTTTTTTTTTCCCTGCTGTTTGTAAAAGGCCAACTGTTTTAAGTATGCTATTACAAATATTATTTGAGTTGCACTGAGCATTGCTAATGAAAACTGTGGACTGACAATGTTTTTGACATTTATGGCAGAAAACATTGAACAAAAGCTGCTTGTAATCAACTCATCAAAGTATCTCAGCATTTTTTCTCTAATTTTATAAGATTTTCCTTTAACAATTGTTTTTGTAAACTTAGGTGTTAAACAGTGAAGACTTGACTATGGTTTATTCTATACTGCAATTCATTTTCATTAGTTCTATTTAACTCCCAATCCTAAAAGAGATTTTTGGGGGTTTTCTTCTTTCTTTTTTTTTTCCCCCTAGCTTAGAGAAAAGGAGGCTGAAGGGGGAACGTTCTTGTTCTCTACAACTCCCTGAAAGACGGTTGGAGCTAGATGGGTGTTGGTATCTTCTCCCTGGGAACAAGTGCTAGGATGAGAGGAAA
The DNA here is from genome assembly GCF_027791375.1 of Indicator indicator. Taxonomy (NCBI): domain Eukaryota; kingdom Metazoa; phylum Chordata; class Aves; order Piciformes; family Indicatoridae; genus Indicator; species Indicator indicator. The sequence goes on from NC_072017.1 coordinate 8,652,959, forward strand.
TGGCCTCAAGTTGCATCAGGAGAGATTTAGGTTAGCTATTAGAAAAAACTTCTTGGATGAAAGGGTTTTCAAACATTGTAACAGGCTCCCCAGGGAAGTGTCTGAATCCCCATCCCTGGAGAAGTTTTAAAGAGGCAGATATGTGATGATGAGGGTCATGGTTTAGCCCCAGACTTGGTAGAGTTGGATAATGTTTGGACTTGGTGAACTTAAAGGTCTTTTCCAACCAGAATGGTTCTGTGATTCTATGATTGTCACTGGTTTGATGAAGGTACTTCTGACAGTCCTGTCCCTTACTTGGTAAATAAGTTATACCAGTGAAAAGATATTATAGTACTTATTAAGATAACTATAAATGGATATGTAGCTTAATTTGTTCTAAGAGAAAGATTTTGTAATCCTAAAACTAGGGAAATTTGGGATAGGGATGAATAAGTACAGCATTTCCTATGCAAGGAGTTTGCTGCAAAAAGTGAACTCTTTTCATGTGTATTATGCTGGGTGTAAAGGGACAAGATTTGGAACACAAAATCATTTAATCTTTTCTGACAAAGCAGGAAGAGAACTTCTTAAGCAACAAAAGGCCAGGCTGCAGGTTTGCCATTTTAGCATAAGAAGCAAAGAATATAATTTCCTACTTCAGAACTTTGCCCTTTAGAATCTTAAGAGCTTTTTTTTTTTTCCCCTTTTTTTGTCTCACCAACAATAAAGTTCAGTGCAAGCAAGGGGCAGATGTTACCACTTTCCAGATGTTAGCATAGTCACACATTTATATTATGACTAGAAATTAAAGAAAAAATAATTTTAGTATAACCCTTTTGAGAGTTCAGCGTAATTTAGTTTTTTTTTTGTTTTGTTTTGTTTTGTTTTGTTTTTTTTTATTGCTACCTAAATAAATGCTTCTGGGCCAATGAGAATCTCTTGCACTGCTTTGAAGATTAGCAGAGGTTTCCTCTTTGACTTTTTTGTTCGGCATCAGCAACCTTCTACTTTTCTAAATGGGTATGAACTTATTTAATGATCCTTTTATTAATTCCTCTATGCTTGTTCTGTATAATGCTTAATCAGTATAGACTGAGAGACATTTTCAAATGGAATATAATGGGAAGTCTAAACCACTACCCTAACAGGTACAGAAATAATCTTACAGTCTTACAGGCATGGAAAAGCAGCTGTGATTGAGATCTAAATTGCTTACAGGCTCCTGTGTGATCTTACATTTTGTCTAACTACACCATGGAATAAGAAGCAACCACAAAACTAAAAAAATCCTTGCTCAAAGCTGTGTTCTCTCCAACAGGGTCATTCACACTAAGGAAAAAAATCTGTTTTAAACAAACACTTGAGCACTCTGTCTCTTGCTGTCTAAAGTCTTTGTCAACTCACTTCTTGTATTTTCAGACTTCATGTCTACATTTCTTTCCTTCATGTTTGCCTGGCAGGCATATGCCCACACCCCCACCTCTCTCAGGTGGAGCTAGATTGTGTCTGGTGTATTCAAGCAGTTTCGGTGAGCTTTGGGAACAGCTCTGGTGGAAACAGCTGTGATCAACAGGACTTCCTGTGGTTTTTCTGCATCTATTCACCATCTTCTTAACAGACTTTATCACACAAAAGAGCTCAGCACTTCATGAAATGTTCTGTTGATTATTCAGTGTTTGTGGGATGTGATTAGTCATTGATATTTACAAAGTGTACTCTATCGTTTCAGTCACGAGTCTGACTACCATTGTGCTTGTTAATCTGTTAATTGACAAAAATGGATACAGAGAGATACCATTGCAGAGATGTTTTTCCATAGAGATAAGGAGGGGAAAATTTAAAGAAAAAGAAAAAAGAAAAAAAAAAGAAAAATTCTGTTCCTACACACCTAGGGAGATGTGAATAATCACACTGTGAATATCATTTTAATGAAGTCAACGGCAAACTCTGTATTCACAGATTATGTTGGTTTTCTCATTTGCTTCCTAAATGCTCAATGTTATTTAGCATAATTTTACCACTCGGTAATATTTTTGTCAAGTAGCTGAACTGTGGTAAGAAAAATATCTGAAACTATTCATAAAGTAGAAAAATCTCCAAATGACTTTCATCTGTGACTTATATCCTGATAAAATATCCACCAATAATTCACAATCTGGGCATCATACTTGGTTCTTCCATTTGCAATACTGTTATATTATGAAAAGCATTCAGTGGAACTGCAAGCATTCCTACTGCTTCCATTAGAAAACTTGAGCAGGTTTTGGTCATCTAATTATCCTTCTGCCTTTCTACTCCAGCCTCTGCTATTTGTTAATGCCAATAGTGTCAGTTAGAATATATATTACATCAGAAATAAGGGAGTTTGAGTTAAAAATAGGAAGAAGTTCTTTACTATGGGGAGTGGTGAGACACTGGAATGGGTTACCCAGAGAAGCTGTGGACACCTCATCCCTAGAAGTGTTTAAGACCAGGCTGGATGAGGGTTTGAAGAAGCTGAGCTAGTGGAAGGTGCCCCTGCCCGTAGCAGGAGACTTGGAACTAGATGGGCTTTAAAGTCCCTTCCCAGTCAAGCCCTTCTATAATTCTATGAAAAAAGCAAGTTATGCCATCCTAATTAAATGCTTATTAATAACTTACATGCAGGATTGTACCTCAGTTACTGTTTATCAAGAAGAGAAAGGTTTGTCTGTGTTTGATTCATGAATATTTATATAGTGTACACAGTGATAGAGGTGATTTGGAAGTTTCATAGAAGCTTTTATGAGATGAACCAAGACAGTTTCTCAATAAACATTAGCAAAAACCCAAAGGGTTAAAGGAGTATTTTGGGTAGAATGTGCCTAGACTTTAGTCATAAGATGTATTATTTTTTATTGTACAGAGGGAATGGACTGAATAAACCAAGCAAAGTCTTCTTTAAGTCCTAAAGGAAAAACAAACAAACAAAACCACAAAACAACCCACAGTCATATCTACACCCTGGAGATGTTTAAGAAAAGACTGGATGAGGCACTTGGTGCCATGGTCAAGTTGATTAGATAGGGTTGGGTGATCAGTTGGACTTGATGATCTTGGAGGTCTTGTCTGATCTGGTTGATTCTGTATTTCTGTCATATACAAAAAACATTATTTTATCAAAATTCCCATAGATGTTGTTAGAATGTTCAATTTATAACTTTGCCCAGTGGACAACTATTCGGATAACATGGTATTCTAATGTTTTGGCATGCAATGCTAAGGGCAGATGTAAATCCCATTGCAGAACTATATGCAAATCTCTCCACTGGACCAGAGATAATAATGTGACTGAACATCTTATTATCACTTAGTAACATCTTTCCCCATCTCTCCTTCTTGATAAGGATTTAGAATGTAATATCCACATTAAGGAAAGAGATGTGAAAAAACACATCCGGTAACAGTATTTTTTAAACCTTTCTTGTAAATAAAAAGACTAAACAAAAAAAAATTAACCATTTAGCTTTTTTATATCATTTTCCATGGTTTTGAGAGGTTTTCCCTGGTTTGTGGTTTTTGTTTGTTTGTGTTGGTTTTGCTTGTTTGTTTTTTCTTGTTTGTTTGTTGGTTGGTTTGGGTTTGTTTTTTTTCATTTGGTTGGTTTTGTTGGGTTCTTTTTGGTGTTGGGTTTTCTGTTTGGATTATATTTTCCTTTTTTTAATTAATTTGGAGGAGGGGAGGTGTTTATTTTTTGTTTGTTGTTGTTTGTTTTTCTAACTAGAAAGAAAGTTCTTAAAGGCTTTGGGGTTTTTAATTGAATTCTCTTCTTTCCTCTTTAATTGATGCTCTACTTTTCACCTTTCCAAGTGGATGTGTCCTATGGGCTTATTGTTGTTGTTGATTTCAATAGAGAATCTCTTTCATATATGCCTTCTCTCATTTATATTTCAGTTCTGAAGAAAACATCACCAGATGATCTTCTAGATAACATTCTCCCCAGCAGATCTCTTGTTCAGTGCAGATTTTCTTCTATAATTGGGAGTACTTTGTTGCTGTTGTATTTCTCCATCCATGAAAGCTTCTCCATTTTCTGCTGTATTTCTTCATCTAATCAAGCTTCTCCATCCAAACAAGCCTCCTGTGAAGCCAGGCGGTAAGAGTTTTTGTCATAAAAAGTTTAATTGCATATGCTTTTTAGTAGCACAAATGCATTTATACTATTTCTAGGTTTGCTTTTCTGGAAGTGCTTAGTGGACTCAGTGGACAATATTTTAATATTACATGTCTGGAGAGAAACCACCAGACTTAATTTGAATTTGCATTCTTCACAACAAATATAATTTTGACTATTAGCCTGCTAGCCTGCCTAAGTTTATCTCTTTTTATGTTATCTTGAAAGGAAGTGACATTTGATGAATGTGAAGAAAAGGCAAAGTAATGCACAAGTGGGGAGTGATAAATCTGTAGATCATATGTAGCTTACTTCAGAAAGGAAAAGGGAATTCAGTTCTGATTCTGTTAGATTTAAACATAATGTTGAAGAGCAGCCTTGCCATAGTCAAGAAGAAAAAGAGGAAAAAAAAGAAAAGACAAGAAGGAGAAAAAAGCACTTTGCAAGAAGAAAGTGAATAAATTCTACTTCATTATATTTTTCCTCCTTAGGCTACAATTTCAATGCAGTTTGCTTGTTTCAGAAGAGTCAAGAATTGTGGTTTGTTGCAGTGAAATATATTTTGAATCATAAGCTGGAGGATAAAATACAATCCTTTTAAAATTACAGTTGGAGGGGATTTTAAAAGCATCACAAAGGTGCATGTTTAAATGCAGCATTGGATGGCTATAGACAGGGGAAGATATGATGAAACAATAATGATACAATCAGAGAGCAAAGTGGTTTGCAAGTATTGCAGCCACTTGAGTCACTTGAGTCAAGCTTTGCTTTTAAGCTGTTATATTTTTAGTACACTCTAGCAACTGCTTTGCATAACATCCTGGTCAAAATATGGACTTGAGGGTTGGACTCAATGGATAAGGAATTGGCTGGATGGCTGCACTGAGAGAGTTGTGATCGATGGCTCAATGTCCAAATGGAGAGCACTGACAAATGGTTGTCCCTCAGGAGTTTGCTCTGGGACCAGTGCTGTTAAACATCTTTGTCATTAATATGGACAATAGGGTTGAGTGCATCTTCAACAAGTTTGCAGGTGACACCAAGCTGTGTGGTCTGGCTGACATGGTGGAAGGAAGGGATGTCATCCAGAGGGACTTGGACAGGCTTGACAGGTGGCCCCAAGCCAACCTCAGGAAGTTCAACAAGGTAAAGTGCAAGGTCCTACACCTCTGGTAGGCAAATCCCAAGCAAAATTGATCTTAAAGGTGTTTTCCAACAAAAATGATTGTATGATTCTATGAAGTATAAGAGGTTTGTATCTTTACTTCATGATAACTGAATATTAATAGTAAAAACTCCAATGTAATGCATTTAATTGCTAATTTAATTGAAAGTTAAATTGACAGTTAATCTCAGCAGCATCTCACAGCTGTGGAAATATGCCTATGAATTTGGTGGTATCAAGAAATTAATAAATCAATTCATTATGTAAATATTGATCCTGCTGCAAAACAAAAAAGTGTTTTGTATTAACCTCACAGTCAACTCACAGGCAGCAACACGACTGAGTTCTTTTGATATCTGGCGAGAGGCCACAGTTTGATTTACTCATTGGGAAAGAGATTCCACAAATCCTTTCCTCAGTGGGACCTAAGAGCAGTGAGGCCATATAGATGGAACTGAAGGAGGAGCTGAAACCTTTAGTTTATTTTTTCCAAGTCAGCAGTGTTAATTTGCCTGCACATTTGAATCTGAAAAAGCAAATACAATGGCCAGTCTTTCTACCTAATTTACCAAGTCCTGAGAGCAATGCTTTCATTTATTATTAGCAGACTCTTGCTGTACAAAACTTCTATGCTGTACCTGTCAAAGGTGCTGAACTCCTGCTGAACAGAGGCAATCTAGAAGCACATTTGAACACTCATTAAGGAATTATTTATTACACAGAACTCTTATTCTGTCATAATATATCTAGTAGACTTTGAAAATATTTAATTTGTATTTCAATATACATCTGAGTTGTCTGTGAATGGAAAAGGACTTGTGTTTCTGTTAATGTCACACAGAGTGATTTGTAGTAAAACAAGCAACCTGGTGGAGTTCAAATACAGAATCTTCTCACTAAAATACATACATCATGTGCCACATCCAGAGATGGGCAGTGAAGCTTGTGAAGGGTCTGGAGAACAGGTCTTGTGAGGAGTGGCTGAGGGAACTGGGGTTGTTTAGTCTGGAGGAGACTGAAGGGAGACCTTCTGGCTCTCTACAACTCCCTGAAAGGAGATTGGAGTGGGCTGGGGGTTGGTCTCTTCTCCCTAGGAACAACTGATAGGAGTTACATCCGGGGAGGTTTAGTTTGGATATGAGGAGAAACTTTTTGACTGAAAGAATTCCTAAACATTGGAATGGGTTCCCCAGGGAGGTGGTTTAATTCCCATCCTGGAGGTGTTTTAAAGCCACAGACTTATGGTGCTGAGGGACACAGTTTAACAACAGGTGTAGAGGAGTTAAATAATGATCGGACTCAATGATCTCTAACCAAAATGATTCTATGATTCTGTAAACATGAAGCACTGAGGGAAATGCCAGCTGGGTATACCTGAATCTAAGGTGTGAACAATTGACAGAATAATGTTAGAAGTTTAAAGGCAGCATCATTATGCAGACTCTTCCAGAGTGGATTTATCTGAATCTTTTTTTTTAAGAGAAGTGTTATTGACCTGATTCCTCAATACCCCATAGACTCTTCTCTAAAGCTTATATTCTGCATTGCCTTTTGAAATTGTTGCAGGATAGGTGAGTAGTTTGCACTACCAACAGCCTAATTAGGAAGAATAACGTCCCTTGGGACAACAAAACCTTCTTCATATTCAATCATTCAGTCCAAAAATATATACAGGGTGGGGTAATGAATCTTAAAAATGCCAATTTAGTGAGCTTCTAATCACAGATACTTCATCAGCTGACAAAAGAAAAACCTTGGTAGGTGTAGCACTTCAAAATCTGGGACAATTTACATGTAATTTCAGGAATCAGCAGGGATACACAGCTGGATAAAAATAAAAAGCTTGCTGTAATTGAAAATTGCCTTGCAGCTTGCTTGTGATTAAAATGAAGTTCAGTTCCTTGAAATCTTGTATAGCAATTAAATCTGTTTTACTTAGGCAATGAAATATTGTCTATTGTCCTTGAATGATAAAACCAGTGCAGACACGCTTTAACACTTCATGCAAATTGAACATGAGTACATACAAAAAATTGGCAAAATCCATATTGAGCAACTTGAAGGCCTTTCATTTGGGTACCCTGAAGAAATGCTCTCTCTCTCTCAGTAGAAGAGGCTGTGGTCATCTATGCTACTTAGAAAGAGTTGTGCTGACTGCTTGCGGTGTTTTGCACCCCAAAAAAAATTTATTTCCACCTCTCAACACCTAAATAGAGCAATTCTATACAAATTCCAGTCTGATAACTTTATTTAAAACCTGATTGAGTTGTAAAGTTTGGCTGAAAGTTAACCTCTGATAAGAGTTCTTCTTTAGTTTGCTTTTCAAGTGTGTTGTATCTGTTTGTTTGATGTGTTGAATAGATTGAGAAGTGTGAGAGCTGATTCTCTTTCAAGGAAACAGGCATTAGAGCCTACAAGCCTCTGTTTGTGATCTTAAAGTAGTTTATTTTTGACTAAAGAAGAGTATTAAGAAACAGCTGCAAATAGAACTTGAGATCTTACAATTCTTAGAACCATTTTCACTGTAATGTTTCTCCTGTGTTGTTTGTTTTTTTGCATTCAAATGTAATGATTCCCCAGTTCTCACTAAGTTCTCTTAGGAGAGAGAAAATTTGAATTAATAAGGGTAAAAGATAAATTAATAACTATACAATTACTGAATCAGAAAGGAAAGGTTTCTAGCATTACAACCAAAATCCCACAAACGAAAAAAGCAGAAACCAAAAGCCACATGGAAATGAATAATGTTAACTGAAGCTTGTGGAGGGCAAGTTGAGACTGGATATTAGGAAGAAATTCTTTACAGTGAGGGTGGTGAGACACTGGAACAGGCTGCCCAGGGAGGTCATGGATGCTCCCTCCCTGGAGGTGTTCAAGGCCAGGTTGGATGAGGCCTTGAGCAATCTGTTCTAGTGGAAGGTGTCCCTGCCCATGTCAGGGGAGTTGGAACTAGACGATCTTTAAGGTCCATTCCAACCCAATCTATTCTATCAATCTATACAGCTATGAAACTTGCAATTCTGGGTAGAAAAATCACCTTTCTTATGCATACTCTAATCTAAAACATATTCATACCCTAACACTCATTTAATTCTGTTCTTTTTGTGCTTTCCTTCAGTATATACTTTCATTAATTACACCTTCCCTAATAATATTAAATTTTACTAAGGTAGATATTCAGAAGACAGAAATAATGTTGAAGTGTTCTTAAATTTTGTAGCTGAATTAGTAACTACAAGGATTTTTTCCCCCCAATCTTTTGTCTGAATCTGTTTCTAGGATGTAATCAGTTCCAGGTAATTAATACATCATTCTAATGATTCTTTTTAGACAAATCAAAAAAAAACCAAGCCATAAAGGAAAGTTTCCTAGCAGAGAACAAATGACCTGCTACTGCTACTTAGATTGATATTGCTGCATTGAGTAAGCTAGTGAAAAGGGCCTGAGAGGCCATGGCAGAGTGTTTGTAACTTAAAGACAGCCAATTTTGGCTCCACAGTAACTTCAAATTAGGAAAAAAAATGTTGAATTGTATGTGGGAAGGTTATTCAAAACAGCCTGATGGAAATGTACTCTAAGAGGTGCTGAAAGGTCACTTGAAAGACTCAAGTGAAAAACAAGAGACTAAATGAGAAAACAAAACCACTCAGTCCATCAAAACATGGATGAGGAAAATGATGTTAAAACAAACAGAGAAGGGAGTTATAGGAAAGGCAAAAAAAAATGAAAAAAATAAATATGGATACATATATACACATCTGATAAGTCATTTGGAAAAAGATGTTTATTAGCTATGTTCTTCTTGAATTACAATATCCAGGTATTCTAAATGACTGATTATGTTTCAAAAGCAAAAATAAAACTGAGATGATATTTTTTTATCAAGATTCTCTTCTCTGGGGAGTTTATAGAAAAATATCTGCACTCCTAAGCGTAATGAGCAACACTGGATTTACAGATTAGTATATATTCCTAACACTGTTCTAATATGCTTTATATTTCCTGTCACTTGTACTTATATTATTAACACATTATAAAGCCAGCATGCAAGCAAAATGTGACAGCTGATGAGTTAACTTGTTAATTCATACATATTTTCTTTACAGATGTTCATACTTAAATTTGAAGAAATGGTCCTTTAGAAGTGAGGTTTTGCTATGAATAATAAATATAACAAATAGTTCTAGAAGCCACTCAAAGCAAAAAATATATAAACTCTGAATAATTTCATCTGGAACTAGAAAATAATTCAAGGCTACTGAGAGGGCTGGACACTAAAGGAGAGACAGAGGCTCTCTATGAACCCTTCTGCCTTCCCAAAAGGAAGATAAAAGGAATAAGTGAGAGACAGTGATGGGTTGGGAAAGAAACAAAATTGGCTGGAATGAAAGTAATACCAAAAGAAATGAAATATGCACAAATAGATACAAACAAATATGGAATTCAACTCCTAATGGTAATTAGTGACCATCACCACTGATGCTGTGGCAGAAGTCCCAGACTGGACTCAGCAGCAGATGGGAACTGTATTCAGGAGCTGGATTCTGGAACTTAATGGAACACATGGATTTGAGACAGATTTAGATTAGACATAAGGAAGAACTTCTTTGCAATGAGAGTAGTAAAATACTGGAACAGGTTGCCCAGGGGTGTGATTGAGACACTGTCCCTGGAGACATTCAAGATCAGACTTGATGTGGCCCTGGCTAGTCTGGTCTAGTTGAAAGTGTCTCTGCTTGCTGCAGGGGGGTTAGACAAGATGATCTTTGAGGGTTCCTTCCAACCCCACATAACCTGTGAATCCGTGAACAAATGGATTTGGATTGAAGGCAGAACAGAGTCCTCCTGGGACACCAGCCATTGAGCAAGAAAGAGGCTTGACCCTGGAGACTCCCCAGCTTTACACCACAGACGCCATCCATGGGATGGAATCCCTTGTTGGTCAGTTGAGGGTCACCTGAACTGTCCACTCCTCCTGAAGGATTGAACCATGACATTAAAAGCTGAAATTCCTTGCAACACTACATCTGCAAAAGCTGTAGGTGCAGGCTTTTCCTCGGCAGCCCAAGGAGGCATCCAAGATGCAGCAGTGTCCTAGGTCTGCAGCTCAAGCCTTGGCACTAATTCTTCCCCTCAAGGTTCTCACTGCTAGCAGCAGCCCCTCTCTATGCAAACGTGCCCTGAGCTGCACAAAGTGTTGGGCCTGAGCAGAGACTGAGCTGGGATGTAAAACCACTGAACAGAATCGTTGCTGCTCTAGCCCAAACCAAGCCAGACTCTCAGCTGGGTAAAACATGAGGCATTTTAACCTCATCTGCATTTAGCTGTTGAAAATGTAATGTTGCCTTTTCTTTTCTTTTTCTTTTTCTTTTTTTTTTTTTTTAATAATCTTTTCATAACAAAACAACAGAGCTGTGTTCCTGGATGTTCCAGAGAGATATGGCTTCAGGAAATCTCTCTTTGGGTTTTGTTGTTGTTGTTATAAAAATCTGCTGGGATCAAAACTAGTCCCTTAATGCGAGGTAGAGCGGTTTTGCAGCTCTAGTGTTGCAAGGAATTTCAGCTTTTAATGTTGTGGTTGAATCCTTCCAAATATGCTTAAAATATATATTTTTTTAGCTCTCCAAGAACTTCAGCAGCTGTACCTAGAATTTATTCTCTCTGATATATTGTAATAGCGATCATCCATTTAATTTCCAGCAGTTTTTTACTCTGCTCATGTCAGCAGCCTGTTATTTCCAGAGTCAATAAAAGCATGCAGTATTATTTTGTGCATAAAACTAATTCTGCATGTCATTTTACATTCCATATAGTGTATTTACAGACAGGGAAAGAGATTTAAATGCTGCATTTGTTCAGACCTGAAGGAAAGATTGAATATCAACACTTTCTTTTCCTCCATGAGGTACACACAGGAAAGGTAGAGAGATGCATTTATCAGTGTGAGAATGGGAAAAAACAAACAAACGATGAAAAACAACGAAAAACACACCCAAAACTTCTTTTTTTTTCATGCTCTGGCATGGCAGGAAGCAGTGTACAGAAGACCCAGCATTCATAGGTCAAGTGAGCCATGACCATAATCTCACAGATAGAGTGAGAAGTTCCCTGCCTGGTCCTGGTTTATTTGAAGGTGGTGAACAGTGGCATGTATGACTTCCTGACTGACCTGGCACCTGAGGAGTTTGGGAAGCTTTCTGAATAGGCTGCAAACCAGGAGCAAAGCACCGTGAAGGACAATAACACACCACATGAACTCTTCTGCCTCAGCTGTTTCAGTCACCTCTTCTAGGGTGGCATTAATGTCTGTCCAGATGTGACTCTTGATGATGGATCCTACCATCTACATCTTGGGCTATATGAAGGCTTTGGTACAAGTTGTTGAAGATGGATATTGCGAAGGTGCCTGATTCTGGTAGATATGGCACAGTGTCAGGTGAGGAAGGTGCATGAGACAGGGAATAGAGTTATTGGGCCTGGGAAAATGGTGTTTGACTCTACTGAAAAAAAGGGAAGAACTGACTGCAAATGTGGTCATAAATGCCGATCTGAGCTACAGCAGCTGCAAGTTCAAGATCCATGAGATGGCTGGGAATGTGAACTACAGAAGCCTGACTCTGGACTTCGGGAGAACAGACTTCAGCTTATTCAGGGAATTGTTTGGCAGATGCCCTTGGCAAGTGTGCATGAAGACGAAAGAAGTCTAGGAAAGCTGGCTGAATTTTTAGGATAACTTACTGACAGATCAGCTCTTTGGTCAGGAAGATCAAGATGTTTGTCAAAGCAAAATTTTTGTTTAAGAAAAGAACATCATAATGAACTCGAAAAGCCTACAAGAAAACTGGGGAGAGACTTTTTACAATGCCAAGAGGGAATGGATTGAAGCTCAAGGAGGGTAAATTTAGACTGAATATTGGGAAGAAATTCTTTGCAGTGATGGTGGTGAGACACTTGAAACAGTTGCCTGGGGAGGTCACAGATGCCCCCCTCCCTGGAAGTGTTCAAAGAGAGCTTGGATGGGGACTTGAGTGAGCTGAGTAGAAGTTGTCCCTGTCCATGGCAGGGGGGTTGGAATTAGATGACCTTTAGCATCCTTTCCCACCCAAACCATTCTATGAATCTATGAACTGAAAACAAGAACAGGCAACAAGTGAATAAGCACTGAATGAAAAAATCAGAAAGGTCAAACCCCAATTGTAGCTAAAACTAGCAAAGGATATTAAGAATCATTGTTTTACTTTGAACTCTTTTCTGGAAAACTGATACAACACTTTGTTAATTATTTGTTACTCTGCATGCTGAGTTCCTTGGGATCTGACAGAGTTTATACCCTGTGGTAGAGAATTGCAGCATTACATTTCTAGATGGATTATTAAATACAAGAAAATGAGCAATGGGACAAAACAAGGGTATGATAGCAATTAAACAGCCTTAAATAGTTCCTGTAAAGAATTAGTTTCTCCTGACACCCTATTTGATACTGAGCAAGAGGAATCTTAAGGATAGGATCACATTCCTGGTTTTTCTCACTATTAAGCAAAGATGAGAGAAAGGAGTCAGCCATGAGAATAGCTGCTGTTATGCCTGAATGAGTGGTCTGACATTATTAAAGAAAATGTGAGTTTTTTTCTCATCTGCAGTGAATTTCAGGACTTAGGCACTCAGCAAATCTTGAGTGCTAGTTTTGAGCTAAAAATAATGTGAGGTGGCAGGTTAAAGCTGAAGATTTAAGTTTTTAGAAAAGCTTGCTGAAAAAAAATATACAAGTTTCTGAAAAGTAAGGGTTTTTTTCTTGTGACAGGCTCAAGAAAAAGTCTGTTCTTCATTTTAAAAATGGAATAGTTGGCTGAAGCAAGAGAGAGGCCATTTCTCCTTGCAGTATTATTACACTATCCAGGAATTCAAACCCTGTTTATTCCTGATTCAGTTTATCAGCTTCATTAGGGAGTTGTTGAGTCTGTTGTAGAGCAGTCACAGAATCATAGAATGATTTGGGTGGAAGGACCTTAGAGGTCATAGAATCAGTCAGGGCTGGAAGGGACCATAAGGATCATCTAGTTCCACCCCCCCTGCCAGGGATAGGGTCAACTTCTACTAGACCAGCTTGCTCAAGGCCCCATCCAGCCTGCCTTTGAACACTTCTAGGCTTGAAACCCCCACAACTTCCAGGTTTCCTGCTTTTGCCTCTGAAGATTTGCTGTCGTAAGTAGCCAGGATTCAATCACAAATTATGTTTGAAAAATAACAAAACAGACACTTCCTTGTAATTGTTAAAAAAGGAAAAAAAAAAAAAAGAACAGGGCAATTTTGTAGTCTTTTTTTTCCCCCTGAACATAATTTTACAGCTGATTTAAGGTCTTCTGCTATTCTCTTTGAAATGGAAGCAACTTCAGATACAGTAGTTTGCTCACCAAGAGGTTAGGGTTGTTCTGAAACCATAAATCCTGCATATCACTGTAGTTTATTGTGTTTGTCTTTTCTCTCTGATTACACTCTTTTGAATTAATAGAAAATATGAAGGCTCCCTTTCAGGCAGTTTCCTTGTTTCTGGACTCACACATCACAAAAGGATGTCTCTTGGGAGGTCTGACCCAATGCTTTCTCACTACACTTCTTAAAAGAAACCTAGGCAAGTGACCTGACATTCTTCTCCTCTTTGTAAGAGTGATTTAGTTGCTCTCCTTTGCTTTTTGTAAAACCTTTTAAGCTCTTCTTTAGTTTAAAATCAGATGGACCAGCTGTCTGTGCTGGCCTTCAGGTAGAGTAACTTGTTTAGCATGAGTCATAAACCAAGTTATTACTCTTAATTTATATTTCTGCAATTGAGAAGGCCTGGCTCTTATTTTCCACTGTTTAACTTTTGATCATAGCTTTCTAGAAAGCAAGTCCAAGACTGATTCTGTAGTGTGTTCATTCTATTAAGTGTGAAGATTTTTTTTGTGCTTAATAAGGATCTAATATTTCTTTTTTTGTTTGTTTTATTTTTTCTCTTTTAGTCCTATTTCACCTTTTATTTGAATCAAAATAAGAATTGCATTTTTCCTTAAAATCTAAAAGCTCTTGATTTATAATTTTGCCTCATTGTTTCCTATATAAAATATACTGGAGGAAATATGGCTTTTGTGGCTATTTTTATTTACTCAGACGATGATGAAATTGATGCTTTCTGAGTAACTGTTAGATGTTAATTTAATGTTAAGTTTTTATAAGTGAATATTAAAGCATAAAGCTAGTTCAGAATTATCCAGAAGATTGAATTGTGTGTCTGTGCACACTTATTTGCAATATTCTGAACCAAATTTTGTCCCATTCTTTTATCATTTTACTGGGGAGCAGCCTCTCACCAGCTAGTATCGTTATGATAATGAGAGATGTTTCTGCAGCACCAGCACATCTCACATAACCAGCAAAGCATGCTGCCTATCTTAATGGTTCTGTCTTCATATATGTGGAGCTGGTACCTATTGAATTTATCTAAGAGGTCCTGTTCAGTACTGTCAGCCCCAGAGAGTGTGATGACAATAGGAGTACTCTTTACTTTTTCCTTCTTTTTTTTTTTTTTCCTTCTTTTTTTGGTTGATGAACTATGGTAACTGCTTAATTTGCATTAATATTCTCCTAGGAATTTCTTCAGTGGTACTGCATTAGAAACACACTCAGAATAAATAAGGGAACCTAAATAGTTAAATAAGAGAATTATTCTTTTTTTATGCTGATACTTCCCTGAACAACTTTAGAGTGTGGACACACAGAAGACTAACACAGATTATTTTGAATCCATTCAATTTTTGTTTACATTTAATTTAATTTCTGTGCTTTCAAATCAATTTTATTTCATTGATTGATTGATTGCATTTTACTCTAATCCAATGAACGGAATCTTTTGTGTTTCCTTTCATGGGAAGGCAAAAAAATAAGAATGGGAAAGATCCAAGAGTCCACAAAAGCAAACAGAAAGATAGACAGCATCTAGTGTTTTCCAGGTGTGTATATATCTATCTGACAATACTACTTTTTGTCTCAGAATGTTGTAGTTTAGTTAGCTGTTAGTTACTTATATCAGGTATAAGATCTTGGGCAAGCCTAAGAAGCCAAGTGCTTATGGTAATCATCCTTGATATGGTTTAACTTCTTGCTCTGAATTAGAACATTAGTTATGGAGAAATCCTTCAGTCCTGATGTAAATGCTCTTCTAGGATTTTGTCTTTCTCCTCTAAGCAGAAATTCTTCAAGAGACTTTGGTAGAAGATATATTTTAATTTCAGTGAAAAGAAATGTAATAATCTGTTCTTTACAATGAGAGTAGTAAAATACTGTTAAAGGTGGCCCATGGGCATTGTTGAGGCCCCCTTCCTGGAGACATTCAAGATAAGACTTGATGTGGCCCTGGGCAGCCTGGTCTAGTTGGAGGCATCCTTGCTGACTGCAGGGGGCTTGGACAAGATGATCTTTGAGGACAGAGATGAAGATTACTGCTAGTCTGTGGTCCAATATATAACTGGGCTTTTTCAAACTAAAGCATGATGTTTTTAAGAGACTAATTTATTTATTTTTTTTTAATCTGAGAATACACAGGGTTGCAAGGAACTTCTATAGGTCATCTAGTCCAAATCCTCCTGCAATAAGCAGGGACATCCCCGAGCAGATCAGATTGTTCAGAGCCCTATCAAGACTGATGATCTTCAATGTATCCAGGGATGGGGCCTCCACTACCTCCCTGGGAAACCTGTTCCAGTATTCTACCAACCTCAGCGTAAAAAACTTTCTTCCTAAGGTCCAATCTAAATCTACCCTTCTCTAGTTTAAAACCATTGTCCCTTGTCCTAGTGCTACATGTCCTTGTAAATAGTCCCTCCCCAGCTTTGTTGTAGGCCCCCTTCAAATGCTAGATGGCTACTATAAGGTCCCCCCAGAGCCTTCTCTTCTCCAGGGACCCCAGCTCCCTCTGTCTTCACAGCAGAAGTGCTCCAACCCCTTGATCATTTTCATGGCCCTCCTTTGTGAGGACAACCAGAAAGACCCTACCTGTAATTCTTAAAAGTATTATATGAGATTGATTGTTTATCTTCCAAAACCCCTTAAACAAAGGGTGTATTGTTATGAAAAAAAAAAATCATATATGGAAAGAGAAGTAATTTGTCATGATGCAGGTACAAAATACATTCAACAGTAGAGCCTGCTTTGCTCTAGAGAGGCCTGATGTGATGTTCTGGTATTTTAGTTTGTATAGCTCTTGAGATTTTCAGAAGACTGTCAATTATTTCTCTCAGTGTGAAGTTTCTACTGAGTTTCTAAAATGAGATGTGATTCTCTGAAAGCACATAGTAAACAACTGCATTTTTTGTGTGAAATGCTCTGTGCACTTCGCTAACGGAGGTTAAATGACATGCTTGAGCCCATCTAACTCGGCATGCTAAGCATTCAAATGTGACAAAAAGTAGGAAGCAAAACCTGAAAACTTAAATTTCTCTAAACAGGCATTTCAGCAAGCATTTCATTTTCCAGTAAACCTCACCTTCTGCATGAAGTGTACCAGAAGTCAAATATTAGCTAAGAAATATACTTTTCACTGTGCATGACATTGGTTTCGACTTTATCCTGTCTATTCTCTGGTGAAATGGGCAACAGTATAAACTTTTCCTCTTTTTTCTTTCTCTTTTTTTTTTTTTAATGGAAACTGGCAGGGCACATGGAAAATAAAGAGGTGATTGGTGACAGCCGGGATGGTTTCACTGCGGGCAAATCACACCTGAAAAATGTAGTGGTTTTCTGTGGTGCATTGATAGGTAAGGAAAGAGCAGCTGACATCATCTACCTGGACTTGAGGAAAGCATTTGACATAGCATCCTTGTCTCTATAATGGAGAGACATAGATTTGATGAATGGATCAGTTGGTGGACAAAGAATTGGCTTGGTGATCACACTCAAAGAGTAACAGAATCACAGGAACATTCAGGTTGGGAAAGACCCTCGGGATCACCAAGTCCAAGCAATAACCCTACAGTCAATGGCTAGGTGTCTGAGTGGAGACAAGTGATGAGTGGTGTCCCTCAGGGGTCAGTATTGTGGCTGGAGCTGTTTAACATCTTTGTTGGTGACAGGGACAGTGGGGTCAAGTGCACGCTCAGCTGATGGTACCAAGCTGAGTGGTGCAGTCTACATGCTGGAGGAAAGGGATGCCAGCCAGAGGGACACTGACAAGGTTGAGAGGTGGACCAATGCCAGCCTCATGAAGTTCATCAAGGCTGAGTGCAAGGTCCTGCACAGGAAAGACCTCTGTGCAAAAGAGAAAAAGGCATTACTTAGGTGTAAACTAGAGTCAATTCTAATTATCTAAACTTTACTTTTTTACCATCTTTTAAAATCCAAATATTGACAAAAAAGTGAGGTAGTTTGGCTGTCCCTTGAAGGATATTCAGTGTATTTGATCAGTTCTAGAAATATCTTGCTTGAAAAATCATTCATGCAGTTGTTAGAAAACAGCCTTCAGTGTCTCCTGTGAAATATTTCATGACATTCAGCCAGAAATCAGTCAATACAAAGTTTTAGAAAGCACAACAGTTGCAGCAATTCTGAAGTGTGGAAGTAAGGAGAGCATGAAATAATAGTGCATTTTTCCTTATCACTTCCTTATATTTTGATAAGTTCTCAGTTCACAGAAATATTGGATTTTTAACATCTGGCTACCACAGAGAGGTTCATTCTATGATTAAAACAATCAGCTGAGAATGAGCAGATGCAGGCACAATTTCTAACCCTTTCTTAGACTGTGTTCCATGATCTTGTTCACAGTGATGAAGGATTAAACATTGTGCACTGTGCTAGCTGAAATCAATGTGGGAGGGTGAAGAGACACAGCAAGAACTTCATGAAAATAAGTCCATCCTAGCTGACCTTCACCACCTTTCTTCATGCATTTGACTACTACTGAATTAAATAGATTTTGAGCAAGCTACTTTGCTTCAGAGTTTGATGGAAGATGCTGTGCCAACTCAGTGCCTGGACCTATTGGTTTTGAGGTTTGATTTTTATTGGCTTTAGTGATTTTGTGATGGCTCCAGGGAGACCTTATTGTGGCTTTTCAATGCTTAAAGGGAGCCTGGAAAAAAAGATGCAGACAGTTTTTAGCAGGGCATGTTGGGACAGGGCAAAGGATGATGGTTTGTAACTAATAAAGGGAGACTTAGACTAGATATAAGGAAGAAATTGGTTATGATGGAGGTGGTGAGACACTTGCCCAGGTTGTCCAGAGAGGTGATATATTCCTTATTCCTGGCAACATTTTAGGACAGGTTGGGCAGGGCTCTGAACAACCTGTTTTAGTTGAAGCTGTCTCTGTTCACTACAGGGTGGTTGGACCTTTGTGGTGGATCACCTTTGAAGGTCCTTTCCAACCCAAAATACTCTATGGTTCTATGACATAATTATGGTATAGGTATGCTTAAAGTATTTGCTTCAGATGCTATGTACCATCTTGCCTTGATGTTAGGATGCTCACCTCGCCATCACATGAGTTCTTAGGGAGGATATTGCAAGAAAACATTTTTTTGGGTTCTGATGAGCAACAAAACAATTCTTTGACTTACATGGCAGCATTTTTTATAGAGGAACATGTTGTCTTTTAGTAGAAGTTTTAAGATCTTCCACAATCTCTATAACTCTTAACATTTCAAAAAAGGAATGCCTCCTAGATTATTTTATTTTATTTTATTTTATTTTATTTTATTTTATTTTATTTTATTTTATTTTATTTTATTTCTTCTTTTGCTTTCTTTTCTTTTCTTTTCTTTTGTTTTGTTTTCTTTTCTTTTATTTTGTTTTCTTTTCTTTTCTTTTCTTTTCTTTTCTTTTCTTTTCTTTTCTTTCTTTCTTTTCTTTTCTTTCTTTTCTTTTCTTTTCTTTTCTTTTCTTTTCTTTTTTTCTTTTTTCTTTTCTTTTCTTTTCTTTCTTTTCTTTTCTTTTCTTTTCTTTCTTTCTTTTCTTTTCTTTTCTTTTCTTTTCTTTTCTTTTCTTTTCTTTTCTTTTCTTTTCTTTTCTTTTCTTTTCTTTTCTTTTTTCTTTTTTATTTTATTTTATTTTATTTTATTTTATTTTATTTTATTTTATTTTTTTTTTTTTCAGAAAAACAGCATGCTCAATTACCTTTGCCATATTCCAAGTGTTTTGTTGCCCAGAATTCTAAAATAATGAGAGTTTACTGTAGTGACAACTGCCTGGCTAGTTATAATTTTTTTTCCCCAAATATTCCAAATGCTTTCTGAGATTGAAATTATTTACAATTATAAAGTTTGAGAAAACGGAGTTAGAAAAGTTTTTAATTGGTTGAATTGACCTGAATTTCAGCCCAATTGAATTAACAGCAAATCTGAAGAGCTTTTTAGAGGAAACTATGCCACAACAGACATTAGCAACATTTTATTTCCTCAACACTTACAGTGGGCTTTCAAATCTGATTATGGCCTGATTTGCACCTATACGGTCTGGAAGTTCATTGACAGCTGTCATCCCTGTGACATTCACAGCCACTAGAAATCCACACATTTCTGAATGCATGAATTAGGCCAGGTAGAGTTCTCTGAAATCTATTTATGCACACTTTTTTTAAGATTCAGTGCAGATGCCAACTTCTTATTGCCAATGCAAATATTTAAAACATTGCTAAAAAATACTTTTTTTTTTTTAAGTCTAAGGCAACTTGAAAAAACAATAAAATAATAATAATATTTAGTTTATTCTTTTCAAGCCCACTGTCAGAGTTACTTTAAAATTTCATCCACTATAAATTATCCTATTGATGCTAATACATCTTTAATATCAATAGCATTAGAATGTCAGAGAAGCACAGCAAGACTGAATGTTAATTCACATTAGACACAAATGTAGATCTAAACTCAAGCAGCTGTGTTTCTCTGGGATTTGTCTTTTGCTAAGAATAGTGTCTCAAACCAAAACTTCAGAGAAACTAGCAGCTCAGCAGCTATCAGAATTCTAAGAAATTTCCAGTGGCTGGTTCGTGTACTGAAGGATTCAGTGAATGGGAAGTTGCTTGTTACACTTTTGCTGATTTCTACTATTTAATTGAAATTGTCAAGCACAAATGTAATTACTTAACAAATTCATGAATGATGAATATTCAAAACAATGCAAGGATTTTCCTTGTAATTTTTGTTGCACGCTTACAGAACAAGAACATTGCATTACTTTTAGGTTTAATTCAATTACCAGCACATTGAATAGGTAACCATTAAAAAAAAAAATTACTTTTAAGTGAAATGTTGTACAAGATAACTACCTTTCAGATTTATTTTGCTTACTTGACATTCATAAAGAAAATATTATTCCAGCTCTACCAATTCCCTTGGAGAAACAAACACTTAGGCTGCTCTTATGAGTTTTAAATAAGTTTTTGATAAAGGGAACTTAGTAAATATTTACAACACTTTAGATGAAGTACCCTAAAAGGCATTTAATTAACAAATTAAAGAGATATGGCAATTCAGCTGTAATGATTATCAGTAACTGCATCACAGAATACAATGTTATATAATTAATATGAATAGGGAATTCATAAATGAAACCCCCACTATGTTTCTTTTTACTAAACTTTAATCTGGGTGCCAAAATGCTTGAATTTTATCAAAACAGATACTAATATATTTAGCTATAGGTTATTCTGCAAGTCCCCTATGATTCATTCAAGCTCATAACCATGTAAACAATTAGACTGATGAATAACGACTAATGAAGACTAATCCTATTAGAAGTTTATAAAATATTCATAAATTTTGCATAATGGGGATATGAATTAATGAAAGAAACTTCCTTTATGAGATAGGAAGCCAAAAAATGTTCACTTTGCTACTGTTTAATACACGGAACATTGGGTGAAATACTAATAGTATTAATTTAAATTAATTACTAGTTGCAAGAATTATATTGAATAAATGAAGGTTTATGTGTTCATGTCTATCTTTGTATGTAGACACACACGTTTTGCAAAGAGCTTCTGAGACAGGCAGGACCATGCTAAACATTAAGAAAACCAGACTTACGTCCTGACTTCTGTGCTTTTTGTGGTGGAATAAATATGTTTTTATATATACATACATACACACACACACACACACACATATATATATATATATATATGGGGCTTTATACATAGAAATTATACATAAATATGTATTTGTACATAGAATCATAGTATCATTGAATTGGTTGGACTTGATGATCTTGGAGGACTTTTCCAAATGAAAACATTTCTATGATTCTATCAATTGTTTTGCTGGACAACATCTTTAAGATGATTAGGTAACTCTACCAAGTCTGGTGCTAAACTATGTCCCTCAATACCATATCTGTGCCTATTTTAAACATCTCCAGGGATAGGGATTCAACCACCTCCCTGGGCAACCTATTTGATTTTCTCACCACCTTCACTGTAAAGAATTTATTTCTAATATCCACTCCAAATCTCTGCTCTTCCAACTTAAATCCATTCCCTCTCATCTTATCACTATGAGCCCTTATAAATAGTCCCTCCCCAGCTTTCTTGTTGGTCCTCATTGGGTACTGGAAGGCTGCTGTAAGATCTTCCTGGACCCTTTTCTTTAAGATAATGATGAGAGATCTAAATTTTAACCTTCTGCCTCTTCAAGACTGTTTAAAAGGACAGGGCCATGAGGATGCTTAGAGGACTTGAGCATCTCCCCTATGAAGAGAGACTGAGATCCCTGGGGCTATTTAGTCTGGAGAAGAGAAGACTGAGAGGGGATCTGATCAATGTCTATAAATATGTGAGAGGTGGGTGTCAGGAGGAGGGGGGCCGGCTCTTTTGGGTGGTACAGAGTGATAGGACAAGGAACAATGGGTTCAAACTTGAAAATAGAAGATTTCACCTCAACATGAGGAGAAACTCCTTGACAGTGAGGGTGACAGGGGGGTTGTGAAGTCTTCTTCTCTGGAGACCTTCAAACCCACCTGGATGCATTTCTGTATGGACTATCCTAGGTGATCCTGCTTTGGCAGGGGTTTTGGACTTGATGATCTCTTGAGGTCCCTTCCAGCCTCTGATACACTGTGATAATGTGACTCTGAAAGTACCTGTTCTACCAATCTAGATTGGTCTAAAAATTTATAAATGGAAGTATAGCAGTGGGCTTCTAAATATATATTTAAACACCTCCATGTAAATGCCCCAATTTCCAGGCATCCTGACCTTCTAGAAAGCCCACTGAAATCACTATGAGCTGGAAAGGTAGAAAAGAAAGAAAGCTTAATTTTAGATTTTTAAATTTTTACTTCTTTCCCACTGGTATTTCTTTTAATCCAGGACTGGATAGTCCTGCTGAGATAGTTGTTAAACATGGGATCAAATACTCAACTGCTAACAGCATACCATTTCTTCTAAAACTTTTTCATGGTAAATCTGTATCATCTCTTTCTTTTCTACATTTATAACACAATTTATGTCTAGTTCATAAAATGAGCACTCTATAATGGCTTCCCATATGAAATTACCTATAGTGAGAGAGGTCAGATTTTTTTAGTACTGTCCCAAAGCTGGTTTAAAACATGCCTTCAGAGCAAAGTGTCTCATATATTAGCTTGTGCTAGATGAAAGCAGAAGACTCTAAGCAACTAACGCTTGGTCACGCATAGCTTTATTCAATAGTGAGTGTAAGGCATTTCCTAACTCAGCTCAGGAGGTTTTAAGAGTGCAAATCTACCAATTCTTCTTTTAAGCTTCATGTCCAGAAGGGCAACAAAGCTGGTGAAGGATCTAGAAGACAAATCTTGCGAGGAGAAGCTAAGGAACCTGGGGTTGTTTAGCCTGGAGAAAAGAGGCTGAGGGAAGACCGCATTGCTCTCTACAACTCCCTGAAAGGGGGCTGAAGCCAGATAGCTGTTGGTCTCTTTTCCCTAGTACAAAGTGATAGGATGAGAGAAAATGGACTAAGGTTGCACCTGAAGTTTAGATTTGATATTATTTCCTGAGAGTGGTCAGGCTTTGGAACAGGTTGCCCAGGGAGGTGGTGAAGTCGTCATCCTGAAGGTGTTCAAAATATGTGTGGACGTGGTACTTTGGGATGTGGTTTAGTGAGGACGATGGTGTTGTGCTGATGGCTGGACTTGATGAACTTAGAGGTCTTTTCCAACCTTAATGATAAGGTTGTGGTATATTAAGAAATTCTAATTTGTCAGTTAACATCCTCTGCATGGCAATTTCCAAGTAATCAAATTCATTCACCCAGCCTGTCTACCAGAAAGCTTCTCTGCAGTATGTTACTTTTTAACATGGAAACAATAAAATGTTCATGGTATCACGATATTCAGTAAAAAACTAAGTTGCTGCAATTATCTCAGGTATTGCTATGCATGCAGAATTATGCCAAGGTCAAGAAGAAATTCTTCTCCATGAGGGTAGTGAGGCACTGGGAACAGGTTGCTTTCGTAAGTCTTCCTGTTTAAAAATGCAAATTGACATCAGAAGCAGGAAGGATTCTTTCTAGATGATGTTCATTTTACAGAATCCAAATTTTAGCATGGAATTAGATTCTGATGAAGGCAACAAGACCTAAATCTCTGTACTTTGTACCGGAGGAAATCTTTATCCAGGTAGTACACCTTGAACACAAGGTGAGATATAATGATTGAAATAACATCAGCTTTGAATTAAGCACCAGGGGACCCAAGGAATGCATAGATCAGAATGAAAGGAAGATGCCTGACAGATAATTTAAGCATGAAATAGAATTCTTCTGCATATAAGGAAAAATGTACCTTATAAAAAAATACTCACGTAAGTTGAAGTCATAGATAAGAATCAGATTTTTGTTAATATCAAACTGTAGTTAGAAAAGGGTATGACAAACCCATATAAATTCTTGATCTTTACATTTCTTATACAATAGTTTTTAAATATTAGAACTTGATTTTAAAAACATTTTAACCTGTAGGAGTATGGGTGAAAACCTCTATCAAAATACCAAGTTCTCCTTGAATCCAGAATGCCAAGGTGGTACAAACACAGATAGAAATATTGAAGTGTTTGGGAGTTAATGTTATCCAACATCAGTACAGTAGTGCTTGCCTTAAAAACAATAATGGAAATGAATTGAAATTCCTATTTTCAACCCTTCTTCTATGTAATCTGTTTGGAGAAAACATAAGCTATATTCCAGTGTTCCAATTAAAAGATAGTTCTTAGCATTGTAGTTAGAGTTCAATTATTAATTTCTCTTACTATACCATGCAAGGATTGCATCAAAAATTAGTAAAACTGACATATGCTGATGAGATGTTGCATCACCTTACCAAGCTGAGAAAGTAGCACTAAAGAGATTTGTTCTACAACTGACAATTGCAATGACAAATCATTTGTCCCATTCAGAAGCTCTTTCGTACTATTTGGAGACCTCTGCAATTTTTCAACCTGATTAAAAGCTGCCATTTGCAACAATAAAGTTCTTATGTACCAAAATCATTCCTGTTCATTCTTTGCCTCCTGGATATAGTTGCCTAATGACACAAGTGAATCTAGATGTATTTTCAGTACCTGAAGGGGGCCCACAAGAAAGCTGGGGAGGGAATTTTTTACAAAGGGCTTGGAGCGATAGGACAATGGGGAATGGATTGAGGCTGGAAGAGGGTGGATTTAGACTGGATATTAGAAAGAAATGCTTTACAATGAGGTTTATGAGACACTGGAAGAGGTTGCCCAGAGAGGTTGTGGATGCCCCCTCCCTGGAGGCATTCAAGGCCTTGATGAATGAAGCCTTGAGCAAGCTGGTCTAGTGGAAGATGTCCCTGCACATAGCAGGGAACTTGGAACTGTATGATCTTTAAAGTCTCTTCCAACCCAAGCCATCCTATGAATCTCAGATTCTTAGGACAACCCATATAATTATTTAATTTTATAACTCTTAGGATACTTAATTTTATGGGATTTTGTAGGTTTGGATTTCAGTAAGTGCAATTTCTGTTCTTATGAGGAGCTTCTCAAATAATTATGAAGAAAAAAAAAAAGAAAGAAAATATAGAGAAGCTGTTGAGCTCCTATAAGCACAGTACTGATAAATAAGGCATTGTAAATGAGAATGTTAAAATATTTGGAATTCTATTCCAGTTAGGAAAATGTAGATTTATCTTTCATCTACAGTGAAGTGCTGTATCAGACAAACATCTATATGTTTGTCTGATAGCCAAGAAATATCCAAGAATTATTTACAACTTTATTACAGAGTGGTCAGGCATTGGAACAGGTTGCCCAGGGAGGTGCTGGAGTCACCATCCCTGGATGTGTTAAACAAAAATGTAAACATGGCACTTTGGGACGTGGTTTAGTGGTCATGGTGGTGTGGGATTGATGGTTGGTCTTGATGATATTAGAGGTCTCTTACAACCTTTATGGTTCTATGTTTTTACAAGTTTTAGGTGAAACATTGTTTGGTATAAAAACAGCAGCTTTAGTTTTAGAGTGTAAATGTTAAAGCTAGAAACTTTCTCCCTTCCAGACCTCCCACCACCCCCTAAAAAAAAACCTGTGTTTTGTAAAAATTTCCCTCCAACTACTTTTGTTTGTTTGTGGGTTTTGCTGACAACTAAATATCGTGATATTGTGGTAGTTTGGATATTTGCCCTTTTGCTTTGGAGTTGGTGGTTTGTTGTGCTGTTGGAGTTTAATTTTAGGTTCTTCTGCAATCCATCTCCCCATGTGAACAAATTCCTGCCATTTGCATAGACATCTCCTTTGCAGGGGATGGATTTATTCCTATTATTTTATTTCTTAGTTATAGAAAATAGTCCAAATGTGGTGCTTGGTTACTACCAGTCAATGAAAGTGTTGTGAAGCCACACAGCACCATGATATTATATCCTAAACTACTTTTTACCATCACTTACATATGCCCATTCAAATTATTTTTTTTTAAATCTCCTTGTAATCAAAATACTGAAAGTAGAATCTTGCTACTGACCAATATTTCTTGTAGTTAGACACTATAATAATTGCAATAAGGAAAGTTTAGATAACTCCCATGGAAGAGATTTGAGATAGCTTGCTAATTTTCTTTCAAAAGCTTTAAACTAACTTAAATTAAGCAACATTTATTTTTACTATATATTGCAGTCTTTTCTTTTGGGAGATATACTGAAATTTTGAAAGCTATAGCACAGTCATGTTTCAGGTATGGAGATTTCTTGATTTCATTTCATCTTATTACTTTTTCACTTTGTCTACATTTTTCTCCTGTATTCCCTATCCTTGGCAGTAGTGTTAAAACAGTGATACAGTTCAGATTCCTCATCATATGGCCAAATGCATGTTTTCTTTATCCTATCCTGATACTGCCTCTTCTATTTTTGCATCATTTTTTCCTGATTTTTTCCTTGCCTGTGTCTTTTATCGTCTGTCATTGGTGGAAGGATCTCTAATTTTCCACACAAGTCTGAGATATTTATCTAACATCAGAAGCATAAAGTTTTTGTGATTTGAAGCCACAGTACATAAAACAGGTTCTTACTGGAGAACTTGTATTCTTTCAACACTCAGTGTCCTAACAACTAGATAAAACCTTTCCAGAAACCCTTGTCCTTTGCAATAAAAAAAAAAAACCTTTAGTGGTTGATTAGATGCATTTTAAATCTTGTTTTTTCTTTCCTACCAACCACATTAAAATCATTATTGTTACAAAACATAATTCTACTGGTTTTGAATACAGAGGCTCCATCTACTGTGACAGCATTAATTATGGTGCTTTTTTTACACATTCTAAATAAGCTACTTTCTCTTGCATTTGCTTGATGTTTTTATTTGAATCCACCTTATATGGTTGTCCTTCCTTAGAATTTGATTACCCAGAATATTAATGATTGCCCAGGTTGCTGTGCTTGCACTCAAAACATTAAAGAAAGGAAAACTCTTGTTAATTTTGAGGAAACTAATCTTGTCAGTGTTGAAAGGTTTTGCAGTTGTTCTCTGGCTTTTATCCTTTCAATTTCTTATCACATACATTGCGGTCTCTGTTTAGTGTTTCTTGGCATGGATCTGAGCACAAACTTTTCCTTATATCAGTTGGACAGTTTTTTGCAGCCTCCTGTTCTCAGAAGAATCATAAAGCTATGCCCATACCATCTGCTGTATTTGATGTTTAGTTATTTTCTACCCCATCAGTTTATTTATACTTTTCACTTCTCAGTGATGATAGATGTGAAGGTACCACTTTCCTGGAAAAAAAGACAAAAACTAGTAGGCTAGTATTCCAACTGGGGCATTCAGAAGAGTCATACTTACTTTCTGTGTCTTTCCAGCCAGACATGTGTTTGAATAATCGCTTTCTCTGGGGATTGTGATGTTTGGTCAGATGTCTCAGGAACAGATTTAGTTCTTCCTTAAGACCCAGCTGAAGCATCTTCAAAACCCATGACATTTTTTCACATTGGATCCCTTCGATACAGGACTTCCCTGAGAGGCAATTTGCACTAAAAACATATTCTTTCTTGGTGATGTATATGTGTGGTTTGGTTTCCACCCCTTTGCCCAGTGGTGGCCATAGTTACCTAGTGACCAGATTGTTTCTTTTTTTTTTTTTCTTTTTTTTTTTTTTATACTTTATTATTGTGCAAAGCATTAGGGGGCTAGGGGCTTACTTTATGTATAGTCACCATCACAGCAGCTTCTGATATGGGAACTCTTATCAGTGTTTCCATTCCCTTATTTTTTTTTTTCATTTAATTACAGGTAAGTGGAGCTAGTTTACAAGAAACAGAAAAGAAACTAGCAATATCCAAATAATTTTATTTACAGACAATCTTTAAAGTAGAAAAATGGAACTGAACAGACATCTTGTTAAATTTCCTTTTCAATCCCTTTGCTTTCTAGATCAGTTCATGTCTTTTAAAATGATGTGCATTTGATATAAACAAATAAATATGTATACAATAAATTCAAGTAAATGGCTCGCACCATCTCAATTTCTCTCCCTTTTCAACCTGAAGGTGAAATTCAGCTTACCAGTGACTGCAGAATTATAAATGGCACTATTATAACTTTTCAATGTACAGATACAAATTTATTTCCCTGGAATTTCTCAGGATGCATCAGTTTTAATGAAATCTTCCTATCTGCAGTTCTCTTCCTGTCTGCTGGGCAATTGCTGTATGTTGTCTTGGTACACATGACTTGCAAAAACAAAACACATTAAGTAGATGCAAAAATTAGACTCATAATATCATTCTAATCTCAAATGGAAAATGTAAGTACATAAATAATTCAAATATTTTCCAAGGAGGATCTGAATTCTCTAAGGAGTATATCTGCTCAATGTCCAAAATATCTTGTATAAGTTCAGAGGAAATACTGTGTAAAATAGCACAATTTGTTGCTCTTCCTCTCCGGGTAGATAGATAATCTTTTCACAAAACAAGGATCTTAAGCCCTTTATCATGTTTCCTCCCAGGAAACCTTCTTTTCTCTTCTAAGTTTCTATGAAACTGTAGGAAGAAATGAGCTTGAGTCACCCTGCTAGGTTCAGGTACATTGCCTTCTTTAAACCTTATAACATTCAATGTCCCAAAATCTTCATTTTCTATCTAGTTTTTAGTCTATTAATATACTCTCTCTCTTAGATTGATATACACAGGTGCAAAGCATGACAAGTTTAACTTTTCTCTATTTCATTATAGATTGTGGGTTTGATATATCTTTCATTCTCCCTATTTTCTTCCTCACTGCTGGGTCGATTAAGTCAAGAACCTTCTTTTCTTACATCATTATTACGTGCAGTCATTTTCACACAAAGCAGTTCATCTGTTTCTGCTTCAGATTTACTGTTCTCTCTATCTAGCTGATTCATTTTGCTCAGACAATATTTTATTGCCTTTTCCTAATCTGAAGTCTAAATCTTGAACCGTCCTCAAGGATTTGATGAGTTATTGGGTTAATACAGTCTAGAAAGCAGCCTTGACAATTCTCTTTAAGTTGTCTTCTGAAATGTACTCATAAAACATGGTTGACTAGATGAAGTGAAAGGAAATGTCTGAGGAGAAAACAACTGATGAGTGAACTGTTAACTCCAGGCTTTCTATATTTTGTTGAAGTCAGGGGTAATTATTCTTTAGCTTTGTAGGGTACTGCAATACTTTAAGATGCAGGATAATCCTTCTGACACATTGTAGCAAATGTCTTTTAAAAATCAATAAAAATTCCCTTATATTTATGCTGAAAGAATTTCTCACTTAGTTGTCATATAATAAACATCTGTTTGATTGTTCCTCCTTGGCACAAACCCTCACTTGTTATTCTGCCAGTTGACTGGTGATGGGTGGTTTGAGTCCACATCATATCACTCTTAGGCATCATCTGGTTGGCATAGCTCAACAACTGCACAGTATTTAATGCAATTTTTGTATTAACAGATACTTCACAAAGAAGGAGAATAATAGAGTTCTCCAAGTTTCAGCAGCTGTGTCACAAATTACTTACTGTTGGTGTATTTTATTCTTACAGAGCTCTGTCTTCTGGGATCCTTGTATTGTCAGACTCTCATTTTAAGAGGAATTACATTGTATCTCCTATTCTAAAAAATACCCTTATAGCTGTCTTCTGGGGTTTATACTATTGCAGGTGAGGAAAAATTTATGTTTTATTACAAAATATTTCTCACCATGCAAGCTGCTTCTCTTCAAACTTTTGCTAATCTTTACTACAACAATCTCTAACATTAGTAAATTGCTTGCAGCAATTTCCTATTCACTTATAATGATAAAACTATAGTGTTTTCAAAAAAAAAAAAAAAACCTTATTAAATGGAAGAATTACATTTTCATTAAAGACACAGAGAAGATAATTCCTTACAGTGATTTAGCTGTGGCTTGTGAGAAAATGTCTGCTTAGTTAGAAGGGAGCATAACAGCACTGTGTATGCAGGAAAAAAATAATAATTAAAATAGGAGAAAGTGATGGAACAATTTATATATTATTATAACAATATATGTTATATTATATTTGAGTTCACAGTATATGTGCAATATATATGCAGATTTCAGTCTGCTGAAAATAATAGGCAGGTCCCTGTGCCTATTAATGTGCACATTAACGTGCACCTAGAAATGCACTCCTAATGCCCCAGATCTTGTTTTCTTCCTCTAATACATTTTTAGAAGTCTCATGTTGAATCCACAAAGATATTAAACACTGCATCTGTCCCTTCTCAGGGTCATGTTTATTTCAGGTTTATAGCCCCTTATTAAATCAGTCAACAGATTTTGAATAGGGACACATTAACACTCCAGTATCAAGCTGATTTACTGTTGAAGAAGAATTTTTGTACTCAGTCTACTGACTGTGATGATTTTCAGAATGATTAAATTAGCATTTAATGAGCAATACCAGGTTCAAAAAAAATCTATCAAACAATGGTTTTTTATTATTTTAATTGGTAGTTTAACAAAGCTGATCTTTTTCACTTGAATTTGAACTACAATTCCAAGCATCTACTCTCCTCATCAGACCAATTAGATTATATCATTTAAACAATTAAAGTCAACAGAATCTTCTGAGTCAACATGTGTCACTGCACAATGGAACCTGCATTTATCTGACTGAAGTTGGATAAATTACTGAAATAGTGAGTTTTATTAGTTTGTTTGGGGTTTTGTTGTTGTTGGTGGTGGTGGTGGTGGTTTTTTCTATGCAAATCATTTCATGATAGTTGTGAATAGCGCTGACATTTACCTTTCTTAGTTTAAAAACGTTAGAATATTACTCAGAAAATAAAATTTAGAATATTATTCAGACTACTAAACGTCACCTTCTGAGACAGGAAAGATGGTTTGGGGCAATACCACACATATAAGAGAAATAGTCCTGAAATCGCACTTTTATAATGATCATTCTTCTATCAGTTACCCCACAGATGAAAATACATGAACATTTTTCAGGGGCAGAAAAATAATTTTTAAAACAATTCATAGCTATAGTTTTAGAATTCTGGGCACTATCATAGGGGCTGCCCTGCTGGAAAGCAGCTTCACAGAGAAAGACCTTTGAGTACTGGTGGACAGCAAGTTCTCCATGGAACAACAATGTGCTCTTGTGGCCAAGAGAGCCAATGGGATCCTGGGATGGATCAGGAAAAGTGTGTCCAGCAGGGCTAGGGAAGTTCTTCTACCTCTCTACTCTGCCCTGGTGAGACCCCACACCTGGAATATTGTGTCCAGTTTTGGGCTCCCCTGTTCAAGAGAGACAGAGACCTGCTGGAGAGAATCCAATGGAGAGTCATGAGGATGATTAGGGGACTTGAGCATCTCCCCTATGAAGAGAGACTGAGATCCGTGGGGCTGTTTAGTCTGGAGAAGAGAAGACTGAGAGGGGATCTGATCAATGTGTGTAAATATCTGAGGGGTGGGTGTCAAGTGGAGGGGGCCAGGCTCTTTTGGGTGGTACACAGTGATAGGACAAGGAGCAATGGGTTCAAACTTGAACATAGAAGATTTCTTCTCAACATGAGGAGAAACTTCTTGACAGTGAGGGTGACAGAGCACTGGAACAGGCTGCCCAGGGGGGTTGTGGAGTCTTCTTCTCTGGAGACTTTCCAAACCCACCTGGATGCATTCCTGTGTGGACTACTCTAAGTGATCCTGCTCTGGCAGGTGGGTTGGACCTGATGATCTCTTGAGGTCCCTTCCAACCTCTGATATACTGTGAGACTGTGATCATACAGCTATCCAGCACTTGGACTATGGTATATATGTGAACCCAAGTGTATTTGCAAAAATTTGAATGCATAATGTTAGATCACTCAGTCAAGAGCAACACAGTTTTGAATCATTACAGCTGACACAACAGAATCTAATCGTTGCATAGCTCAGAGAATGTAAATAGGCATAATTATGAATAAGAGAATATTAAATGAGACCAAGGTCTCCACATTATTACTAATGATCACTTCTTACAGAAGGGAATTTTTCATCGTATGCATACTTGCTCTTAGACTTGAGTTTATTCTCAGACCATTTTAAAACACAGTCTAAGTGAAAAGCTGTTAAGTTCTTTATCTGATGCATTGCACTTATCATGAAGGTTAATGAAAGTCTCTTGATTTTGTCTAGATATTGGGTTTCTCATCATGCAAGGAATCACAGAATGGTTTGGGTTTGAAGTTACTGGTACAGGCCATGGTCAGGAATACCTTATATTAGACCAGCTTGCTCAAGGCCCCAGTCAAACATTCCTTTGAACACTTCAAGGGCTGCAGCCTCCACAACTTCTCTAGGCAACCTGTTCCAGTGCCTCACCACTCTCATGGGGAAGAATTTCTTCTTCATGTCTCGTCTCAATCCAGTTTCTTCCAGCTTGAAGCCATTACCCTTCATCCTGTCACTCCATACCTTTGTCAGAAGTACCCATCCAGCTCTTCTGAGCCCTCATCAAATACTACAAGGCTGATAGGTCTCCCTGGAGCCTTCTCTTCTCAAGGCTGAACAACCCCAACTCTCTCAGCATGTCATTATAGGAGAGGGGCTCAAGTCCTCTGATCATCATAATGATCTCCTCTGAACCTGCTCTAAAAGTTCCCTGCCCTTCTTGTGGGCTACAGAGCTGGACACATGCAGGGTCTCACCAGAGCACAAAAAGTGCACACAGTATATTGTTTACCTTGTTACCCTGAAAAATCCTCAGGGAAGCTGCATTTCAGAAGAATGTCTGATGTCTGGTTTGGATCTACTCACACCAGGGGCAATCTTAGAAGACACACAGTTTTTCTGAGCACTACAATTTTCTCTATTGGGGTGACAGTGATCCTATCAAAAGGACTTTGACATGCAGATGTATGCATGTACACATTAACATATGCAAAATAAGGGCAAAGTAATGGAAAACATTTCTTTGTAGCATAATAAATTTTATACTGAGTTTTCTTCTGGGAGAAACATTTTGTATGCCACTGTAAAATGCTCTTACTTCTGTAGAGGAAATTCTTCCCAGAGGATGAGTAATACCAAGTGTGGGGTTGTATCAGAGTCTAAAATACTAGCCCATTAATTCATTCTGGTTTTAAAGTCATCAGGTTTTGTAGTTCTGGGGTCTGTTCTAACGTCCATGAAATGAGGTCTCGTGATTTCAGCTGCAACATCACATAAAAAAATCAGTATGGGTAAATGTTAGTATCTCATGTACCTCAAAGTGAGTGTCTGAAAGGATCTCCATTTCTCATCATTATGCTCATCACATAAGCATATAGTGGCCTTCCAGTACATGAAGGGAGCCTAAAGCAAGCCTGGGGAGGGACTTTTTACAAGGGCTTGTAGTGGTAGGTTGAGGGGCAATGCCTTTAAGCTGGAAAAGAGGAGCTTTAGACTGGAGATTAGGAAAAACTTGTTTACAATGAGGGTGGTGAGACACTGGAACAGGTTGCCCAGGGAGGCTGTGGATGCCACCTCCCTAGAAGTATTCAAGGCAAGATTAGACAAGGCCTTGTGCAACCTGGTAAGTGGGAGATGTCCCTGCCAATGGTGGTGGGATTGGAGCTATATGATCTTGAAGGTCTCTTCCAACCCAAACCATTCTATGAGCTGCCCAGGGAGGTGGTGGAGTCACCATCCCTGGAGGTGTTCAAGAGGGGATTGGACGTGGCACTTGGTGCCATGGTTTAGATAGTCATGAGGTTTAGGGTGACAGGTTGGACTCGATGATCTTTGAGGTCTCTTCCAGCCTTCTTGATTCTATGATTCTATGAGTCTACGAAAACAAAACAGAGTAATTTTGATTTAATTATTTTTTATTATTTTTCTTTTGTGTTATTCACTCATTGTTCAGTATTTTCTAATGGCATAAACTATTGGGGGGAAAAAAGGTATAATTGAATTAAAAGAGTTGCTTGTTGCTTTTTTTTAATAGTTTTACAGGCTAAGAATTTTTATGTATAGTGTTAATGTTTTTGTCCCTGTTTTGCCAGGTTGCAATTTTCGTTCTCCAATGATACACCATAGCAAATGATTATATTGTGCATACTTTCTGAAACAGTAGGGGTTTATTATATGGTTGGTTTGGGTTTGCAATTCCACAAGTGATATCCAAGAGTAGCAATGTTTGTAGAAGCAGAAAGAAAGTTTGCCACTCTTTTTACCTCACTCACATTAAATTCATTTGAACATCGAAGTTCCAAATCAGATTTTATGCTCAGCTGCATTGTTTAAATTCAGTACTAAATCAGGTAGATTGTTTGCAAATGATAGTTATTAGGCTAAATGAATCATTACCAATCAGCTACAAACATAAGGTAAATTTTCATTGATTATTTTGTGGCTGCTGAGTGTGTTTGGTTTAGCAGCATGTGCTGTGTGTTCTTGTGTAAAGTTTATTTATATTGCCTTTTGATTCTCTTTACCCTTTCAATCTAAAAACATTGAAGTTATTAAATATAAAAGGCTGATCATTTATGTCATAACACAGAAAAACAACTCTAGAAAGTCAGGAAACAATTGTGAGTAGCTGCAGAACTTATTAAAGCAATGTTTTATATAACCAGGCTTCTGATGAGATTGCATGCACAGTTTTCAGATTTAATGCTTATTGAATGATTCAAATATATTTATGATGTCAGACTATTCTTAGACATTTCATAGTGTGATATTACTGGAAGCTTTATGAATCATGTGTTTTAAAACTAATGTTTGAGCCTGCAGGTACCCTAAGCCAATAGATCTGTATTGACATCTTGGATTGTCATCATGATGTGCTTGTTGGATCAGCTGAGGTAAAGCTAAGTTCTTTAGAAGCACAAATTATTTCCATATGTAGGAATTATAATGCTTAAGACCTTCATCTCTTCTTTTTGTCTTCTATTTTAATGGCAATCATTTTAGACTGCACTATAGATAGAAAAAATAAAAGGCTGATGTTCTATCCTTCAGAGTCAGGTAATACAAACTGAGCACATCTTGTAGGTGTCACATTATAATTTTCATTTTAACAGCATCAAAAATACATATATGCAGGTAGTTTCAAATATAATAATGTGTTTAGGTCCTTAAAAGACAGCATAAATCATTCTTACTGATCCATATAAGAAAGAAGTGAGGTAGAAAAAACTCACTGTGTTCAAAGACGTCACTGGAAAAGGAGCAAGCAGAAAGCAAATAAGTATTTATCCACTGTGGGTGAATAAGGGAAGAGCAACTGATATCATATACCTGGACTTGTGCAAAGCATTTAACACTGTCCTGCACAACAACCTTCTGCCTAAATAGGAGATAAATGGATTAATCACGTGGTGAACAAGAAACTGACTGGATGGTTGCACTCAAAGAGCCAATGGCTTCATGCCCAAGTAGAGATCAGTGATGAGTGGGGTTCCTCAGGGGCTGGTACTGGAACTGGTGCTGTTTGGCATCTTAACCTCCACTCTTTAGCTACTGATAAGCATTGAGAAGATCCCCTCCTAGTCTGCTCTTTTCTAGGCTAAAGAGTCCCAAATCCCTCAGCCTCTCCTCATAAGATATACTCCAGTCCCCTCAGCATCTTTGTGATCCTTTCATTGAACTCAACTCCTGCCTGTTGAGAAATGCTGATGCATGGTGAGTACTTACTCTGAACACAAAGGATAACTTTCTACAGGCTGGCTTCTTCTACTCACCTCTCTTCCTATCTAGGTGCCTTTTTGAGAGTAGACATCTACATACTTCCCTGGCCAAGTATTTGTGTGTCTCTGTGTTTAGTGCTGATGCATATCCACATGTTTTGGCTGGAGATACCTTGCAGGAAGTTAATGAGAATCTTGTCATTTTTGAATCTCTAATTAAGCCACTGTTGCACTGAATCCCTTGTTATAGTAAGTGCTGCTAAAATCAGCCTTTGATTTATCTCATTTTGTTAATGAATCTTGAATTGCTGATAAATCAAACTGTGTCAAACAAATTGATCTACAACAGGCTGATTGACCTAGCAGCTGGAACCCCACTCTATGCTGCTTGGCTTCTAATAGGTTATATTAAGCTTTCATAGAATTTCTTGAGTTGGAAGGGAATTTCAGGATCATCTAGTTCTAAACCCACCTTCCATGGGCAGGGACACCTTCTACTGGATCAGGTTGCCCAAGGTCTTGTGTAATTTGACTTTGGACACCTCTAGGGAGGGGGCATCCACAACCTCCCTGGGCAACCTGTTCCAGTGTCTCATCACCCTTACTGGAAAGAATTTCTTATTAATCTCCAGCCTAAATCTGTCTTCTTGAAGCTTCAGTCCATTCCCCTTCATTCTATCACTACAAGCCCTTGTAAAAAGTCCTTCCTGGCTTTCTTGTAGGCTCCATTCAGGTACTGGAAGGATGTTATAAGGTATTCCAGAAGTCTCCTCTTCTCCAGGCTGACCAATCTCAATTGTCTCAGCCTGTCCCCATAGGGGAGGTTCTCCAGGAGGAGGTTCATCTTCATGGCCCTCCTCTGGACCTGCTCTATCAGTTCAATGTCCTTGTGCTGGTGACACAAGAACTGGATGCAGTACTCCATGTGGGTTCTCACAAAAGCAGAGCAGAGAGGCAGAACCACCCCTTTCTGAATAACACATTGCACTGAACACAAAGAACAATCCCAATGATTCATGTTGTGGCTGAGCCTGAATCTTTGGAGATCTGTTGAGGAGGGACTGACTGGGGTGTTAAGCAGCTGACACTGAAATGCTAATAAAGCATCTCAGAAGCCTTAAGGTTTTTATGTGGCCAATGTAAAAAACATATTCTGGAACAAATAATAAACAGAAGTCATTGCTAGATTGCAATGTTTAAATTTCCTGTTTTAAATTCCAAGCATATATTATTTGACTTTATTCTTTGAGGTACACAATTTAATCAAAGCTTGCTGGCCAGGAGAACATACAGAAATAAAATCACTTACAGCACTCACAATTCATCAGTCTATTTAAATATGACATTTCCATTTGCTGTTTCTTCTGCTACATAAACCCCACTTCCCAACAGTGAATGGTTTGTGGGGGGAAAAAAAAACCTTCAGCATGTCTTTGGAAACACTCTTTTCAAGTTCTTCTGGTTCAAAGAGCTACAACAAACAGCTACAACAGAATATGTTGAGGAAGTGTTTGAAGATCTGATCTTATACTTGTAGGACAGCACTTCAGGCAGGATCCAGCCTCTCTATAGCTGCAGTGTAGAAAACTTCATAGTGCAACAGATCTGCACTCCTGAGATTATGATGATCTCAAATTAACCTCCTAAGGCTATCAGGGATGGAAAACTCTCACAGATTGTTCTGTAGAATATGTCCACTAACAGAAGCTAAGGATGTATGTAGTCAATGCATGCTGCTCTTGAAAAGTGTATGGATGAATCTCAGACACAAGACAGTTAAATATGGCATAATCTGATTTTTTTTTCTGTTTTGTTTGCTTGGTTTGGGTTTTTGTTTGGTTGGTTTTTAATGTTTCTTTCTTTTGGGTTTTTGTTTGTTTTCTGGGAAAAAAATACAAAAGCAAACATACTAAAGTGTATTTGTTGCAGTTAGTAGAAAACCAAAATTTAAACTGTGAGAGTTGAAAGATGCCAGGAATCAAAAATTAAGATTTTGTTTTGTCAAAGATTGCTCAGTGTTCCATCTATTTATATTTGGCTACATTTTCAAGGATTTTTTTATTTTTTTTTAAGGAAGTAAGTATTGTAGATAAAGCTTCAAAAATTCTCTGAATTTCACTT
This sequence comes from Indicator indicator, assembly GCF_027791375.1. Taxonomy (NCBI): domain Eukaryota; kingdom Metazoa; phylum Chordata; class Aves; order Piciformes; family Indicatoridae; genus Indicator; species Indicator indicator. The sequence goes on from NC_072017.1 coordinate 8,690,943, forward strand.
CAATAGCTTCCTGATTTCCATGTTTGGTGCTTTTCTGAGTTGTTGTTTTTTGTTTGTCTTTTCCTTTGGCTTAATGTCTATGGCAATTATATTCTTTAAATAAATTTACTACTAAGGATCCAAAAACTGACTAACAAACTTTAGGTATTAATGTGCTTAGCTGTATTTTTATAATGAGACAGCATTTTTCAGCAGGTAGTAATATCCTAACAGAGGAAATAAGTGGAACTTTTTTTCAGTGTGCTTGTTCTTTAGGATTTCACTTCTACATAACCTAGAAAATGTAGTAAAGTCCATTCTGCAACAGGGCATGAAGTATTGCTTAGAAAAAATGTTGGTGCTATGAATTTTAGGTATCTTTTCTTATTTAAAAAATAGTTTCTGTCTTTTTTATAAAAAAAAAAAATTAATAATTGCATATCTGACTTAATGCTTTGGGGAGTTAAATGCTGGACAGCCCTCAAATTCTGCTGGCAGAGGTGCATTTAACCTGGTGGCAATTATCAGTCACAATCAAGGATTAGTTGTTACGTTAGGAACAAGATGTATGCAAATATATGGAAGGTGGTTTTTATGTCACTAAGGACTGTGTGATTTTACTGCTGAAAAGATCTTGAACTTGTTATATTATGCTCACAGAAAGATAATCCTTTTCTCTTTATTTGCAGGGAAAAGGCAATTCCAGAACTCAATATTAGAAAATATCACAGTGGCAACATACAGTCACTAGTCAATTATTGCTGATAGACAACTCATTTTTTGGAGTGACATCTCTTTGGAAAGATGCTCTAATGGCAGGGAAGTGTGATGTTGAATCATAAAAACAGTAACTTACTCTTGTCTAAGCAAGTGATATTTAGGCATTATCAGGGGCAGATAGTGATGATGTACATGAACTTCAGTCTAGGCCATCACTGCTGTTGTTACAGTCTCAGATTCTTATGACATTCCCAACACAAATATTTTTTACATTGCTAGTCCTTCAGGTCTTATTCCCACTGCAATGAACTTGCAGTGCAATCCATACAAACTTAAAATCCTCTCCCTTTATTATCCCACAAATCCCCAGTGATGTTGGAGAGGAAGGATAATACACACTTGATAATCTACTGTGTCTTAAATCCTGTAGTACAAACCTTCATTAAAATACCAAATTAAGATACTAAATGTGGTAAAGTTAAAAAGATTTTTAAAAAAATGAAAAAAAAAAAGGATATAAAAGTCAGTTTGTATAAAGCACATTAAGGTCCTGATCCTACTTCTCTTTTTACTCGACAATAATATTCTACAAGGTTCAACAGAAGCAGGATCAAACCTCTCATGAGCTGTGGCATTTTGATGTATTATACCAATACATCACCCTATGCAGCTCCTTGATGATGTATTGCACTAGTGCTTTATCAAAGTGTCAATGCTCTGATGAAGGCATAGCACCTCCTGGCAAAGCCCTCTGATGAAAACTGCCTTGCTGTAGAAGAGGTGGTGTTGTGTTATGCTATGGTGTGGTATGGTATGTTTTATGGTATGTTTTATGGTACAGTATGTTATGATTTATGTTATGTTACCACAGAATCACAGGCTGCATTGGGTGGGAAAGGACCCTCAAAGGTCATCGTGTCCAACCCCCCTGCAGTGAGCAGGGACGTCCCTAATTAGAGCAGGTTGCTCAGGGCCCCATCAAGTTTGGCCTTGAATGTCTCCAGGGGCTGGGCCTCAAACACATCTTCAACTTGCTCCAGCATTCTACCACTCCCATTGTACACAACTTCCTCCTAATGTCCAACCTAAATCTCCCCTGTTTCAGTTTCAAGCCATTGCCCCTCATCCTACTTCTACAAGCCCTTCTAAGCAGTCCCTCCCCTGGTAGGTCCCTTTCAGATCCTGAAAAGCAGCTATATAGTCTCCATCAAGCCTTCTCTACTCCAAGCTGAACAGCCCCAACTGTCTCATCCTGTCCTTGTAGGAGAGTAGGAAAGGTGGTCCAGCCTTCTGATCATCTTCATTACCCTCATCTAGACCCACTCCATAAGTTCTATGTCCTTCTTTTGCTGGGGGCCCCAGAGCTGGACATTCCTCCACGTGAGGTCTCACCAGAACAGAGTAGCATAGCAGAATCCCCTCTCTCAATCTGCTGGCCTTATGTTAGGTTATGTGCTATGCTATGTTTGATGCTGTTATAGTAAGAAAAAATATTATGGAAACATAGGTTCCAGGAATGAGTGGCAGAGGTGGATGCACTAAGTGATTAGTCAGACAAAATTCACACGTAGTCCCGCAGGACTTCGAGCTGCTAAAATAATGCTATTTGAAACTTCTTGTCCTATATTTTTTTTTTAGCAACTAGATTCTTTTTTTTTTCTTTTTTTTTTTTGTGTGTAAAAAAAACCTAAAATGTGTAAAGCACTGACAAATATTTTGTTTCAAAAGGGTGTCTAAGAATCTTTACATTTGGCTCAACCTCTCTCCCCAAATCATCACATGACATTTTTGTTTCTGAAAACAACAAAAGGGTAATTTGGTAATTTATTACACTTTTGGAAATTCAAGACAGAAATTTGCAACTCTGTGCAGAACTGTTTTTGACAGGTGCAAACCAGATTGTGTCCTGTTGTGTTTAAGACACCTGTTGACTGGGAAGGCAGTGAAACCGTGCACAGGGTCAACCATTGGAGCTATCTGCCCAGGGAAATGGTGGAGTCACCATCACCACTGATGTTCAAAAAACATGTGGATGTGGCACTTCAGGACATAGTTTAGTGGCTGTGGTCATCTTGGGTTGACAGTTGGGCTTGATGATCTTAGAAGTCTTTTTCAATCTTATTGATTCTATGATTGCTGAAAATGGCTTGAGTAAGTTGTTAAACCCTCATCTCCTTTCTGAACACAGTAAGTCTTGTCTCAAATTTTCTGACTCATATTTTATATAACAATCTCAATAAAAAAATAAAAAAGGCAGACAAATACCTCAGTAAGATCAAAGCAAAGACAGCAAAATCGTTCAGCTGAGCACTAAGTGTATTGTCAAAGAAACATCTAAATAAACACATAATAGAAAAAACCAAAACACAATCAACTACAATGAAAACTGAGTATTTTTGAGAGACTTGTTATAAATGTCTAGCACTACCCAACTCATGTAATTCAAAACACAAAAGAAGGAACAATGTCTAATAATAAACAGTATTTTTAAAGTTTTAGCCTTTCTGGAAGGTCAGGTAGGACCTGGGTCTGCTATCCACACTGATTGCGGCTTTGTTTGAACAGTAAGAATGTATTATTTCTGGGTTTCTTACTATTATTTGCAAATAACACTACTAATGCTGTAATTTAGAAAGGATACAGCTGAGATTAAAGATAATTGAAAAATGCCTAATACTTGCCTCAAATTGGATGAGGTGTTTCTGAGCTGTGAGCATCAGGAAAGTCAACTTTTGGGATAAAGATGGATTTTTGCTGCACATTTTCAGGACACCTCGATTATACTGCTTTATATAATGTGAATGTGGTTGCTTCTCTCTATCCTAGCTGCTTTCACTCAGGTGGAATATTATCTAAATGAAGTAAGATATAAGCTGGATAAACTGCTACTGGGTAGGCCTTGATGAAAGCTTTTGTAAGGATTCAGCTTGCTGAGCTGCACCCCAAGGTCGTGTCCATCTTTTAGCGATGCCAGGAGAACTACAAATACAAAATGCATGATTTATTATCTGTATGTTTCTATTTTCTTCAAAAGATTTTCCTTTAGATTTGCTTGAAAGAAGCCTAGAATTGTGTTGGTTGGAAAATACCTTTCAGATCATCAACTCCAGCCATTCTCTACCAAGGGTGGTGCTAAGCCATGTCCCTCAGCGCTACATCTTTGCGTCTGTTAAACACCTCCAGGGGTATGGACTTGACAACCATGAAAAAAATGTTTGCCTTCTCCCAGCAATACTACTTGGAGGCTTAGATGTGTGTAATTTTTAAGACATGACTTTTCAAAATTATTTTTAACACATGCTTTCTAAAATCAAGTAAGTAACATTTAATTACTATGTTGTGGTTAACCTACTAGGAGGGTTGGAGGGCTGGAGTGCCCTTGGGGGTGTTGGGACAGGCTGAGAGAGTTGGCGTTGTTCAGGAGAAGGCTACAGGGAGACATTTTTGAAACACTTCATTACTTAGAGGAGGCTTATAAGAAAGATAGGGACAATCTTTTTGTCAGGACCTGTTGTGGTAGGACAAGGGGAGATGGTTTTAAATGGAAAGTGCAGAGATTCAGACAAAATATAAGGAGGATACTTTATACAGTGCAAGTGATGTAAAACTGGCACAGGTTGCCCACAGAGGTGGTGGATGCTTCTTCCCTGGAGCAGTTCACAATCAGGTTGGACAGGACTCTGAACAACCTGATCTAGTTGAAGATGCCCCTGCTCAGTGCAGGGGAGTTGGATTAGATGACCTTTAAAAGCCCTTCTCAGTCCAGACTCTTCTTTAAGTCTATGATTCTATTCTATGTTTCTGCCTCTTCTGTGTTTGGGGGATTTTGCAAAGAAGCACTGTTTTAAAGACATTTCTCAGAGTGTACTTTGGATATTTTCTGGATTTGTGTGTGTTGATGGGCAATTAGCCTTGTTTTGTCAGATTTAATGAGCTTAATTAATTGCCTTTTAAAAAACTTATTGTCTTACCTCCCAGCAGTTATTGGCAAGAAACTTTTGTTATTAGCAAGTTGGGTGCAAAGCCAAGTACTTTTAGCAACATCTGGCATAGAAAACAGGGGGACACAGTGATGCTAGAGATCGTTGTTACCTTTACATTCTATAGCTCTTATTGAAACAAAAGAACCTTAGAGAATGAATAGTTGCATTGCAATGAAATACAAATAATGCTATGATCTGCCAAAGCAGCAAATTTGGCATCTGTGGGAGCACGCATCCCACACCACCCATGTATGTTTCATTAGCTATCCACCACATTCATAAATAGCAGAAAAAGATGAAAAAATAAACAAGTAAAATCTATCATGGGCTCAATCAAGTTCAAATGTGTGCTACCACAATGCACTCTAATTTCTTATTTATGGAAAATCAATTTCCTCTTCTACTGAAAAGTATCCAATAAATACCATTATGGTCCAGCAATTGAAGCATTTATTAATTTTTACTTGACATCAGTAGCAAACAATAGTGCAAAACACCGATATATTTTCCAGATGTAGTTGTTTGGGATTTTTTTTCTCCCTTGGCCTTATGTCCATTACACTACTTTATGTTAGTCATTATTTGTTAACAAGGGTTCAGTAACAAGCTAAACGACCTTGCTGCATGCACACAGCTACAGGAGAAGAAGATTGTCTTGGCACTGAAGCTGACACAAGTGTGTGAATGGGATTACTTAGTAGCTGTGTATTCTTCATTTCATGGGCTTAAATTCCTGCTGCTTCAGGAAGTCCATATCTGGGCAGCAATGTGGCTGGAGACAGAGCAACTGGCAGAGTGTAGGAACCCCAGGCAGAGTTGAGGAGTAGCCCAGATTAAGGCTGGTGGCAGCTATCATGGCATTGGTGAACTCAGACCTGACATCCCAGTTATGATCCATGAGAAGCAAAGCTTTCAAAGTTTGCTTATATGACAGTCTCCTGCTAAGGTTCAGCCATCTGCAAACAGCTACCCCATCACTCTCAGCTATCCAAGGGTGAGAACTGATTTCCACAGATGTTCTTGGTAAAGACAAAATTACTTCCTGTAAATATTTTCTCTACATATGCAAGCTATAACAGGTTGACAGTGACCTCCCTTTCCCTGCTGAGCTGGTAGGTATTTGCATATTTTCAGTCAGCCTGCTGTTCACTTGAGAAAAAGAAAAAAAAAACTGACAGAGACAGTAGGTAAGCTGGGCTGTCTCTGTCAGAGTGTGAAATGTGACAGTTGTCTAATGTCCCTGTAGGAACAGAGCAAATAGGTATTTTTTATATGTACAATCAATGAATCACTTGGATATTAGGAAAAAGTTCTTTCCTGAAATAGTGGTCAGCATTGGAACATGCTGCCTGGGAAGGTGGTGAAGTCAAGGTCCCTGATGTTCAAAAAACATGTAGACATGGTATTTTGGGACATGCTTTAGTGGGCATGATGGTGTTGGGTTTATGGTTGGACCCTAGTCCACGCTTGCATGATTTTGAACATCGAAGCTGACAGGTAACAATGGTTATAGACATTGACCTTTGTGTGTGTGTATAGATCTATTTTTTTATTTGGGTTGTGTAAGGTTAATATTGAAATAACAATCATCAGTGCAAGATTTAGACTGGATATTAGGAAGAAATTCTTTACAGTGAAGGTGGTGAGACATTGGAACAGTTTTCCTAGATAGGTTTTGGTTGCCTCTTCCCTGAAAGTGTTCAAGGCCAGGTTGGACAGGTTGTTCAGAAAGGAGATGAGGGTTTAACAACTTCTTCATGCTATTCTCATAAAATCATAGAATCAGTAAGGTTGGGAAAGGCCTCTAAGATCATTAGGTTCAGCCATCAGTCCAACACCATCATGACCATTAACCCATGTCCCAAAGTGCCATGGCCACAGGTTTCATGAACACATCCAGGGATGGTCACTCCACAACCTCCCTGGGCAGCCTGTCTCAATGCCTGACCATTCCTACAGTCAAAATGTTCCTTCAAATATCAAACCTACACTGCCCCTGGTACTACTACTGCTACTACTACTACTACTAACTCATGTTATCACTTGTTATTTGAGAGAAGAGACCAACCCCTACCTCATTCCAACCTCCTCTCAGGGAGTTGTAGGGATCAACAAGGTCTCTCCTCAGCTTTATCTGCTCCAGACTAAACAATCCCAGTCCCTCAGCTGCTCCTCACAACACTTGTTCTCTAGACACTTCACCAACTTTATTGCCCTAATATTCCAGAAAAAAAACCCAAACCAACAAACAACAAAGTAAATATTTTATAGATAATACTGACACTAAGACTAGGAAGTGCTTTAAAATAAATATTTGTAAAATCTTAAATTTCAGAATATCAAATATGAGTCTGTCTCGGTTAAAGCTTGCAAATCAAGGTAGAGTTGTATAAAGCAGCTGCAGCGTCTAATTTGATGAGTTGTCCTGATAAAAGTGCAATTCTAAGTCTGTGACTGTTTTGTTTAAAGAAAAGAAGAGTGATGTTCAATACAGAATTTTTCTGCATCTTGGTGCAATATAAAATTAGCTGTTAAACCTTACATAGGAACACTTGGGATTGCCAGAGTACTAATACTGTATTCTTGCTACTTTTCTGTGTATCACCCGAATCAGAATTTCAGGAGAAATTCAGAGAAGTAGATTTTTGCAGTTTCTTTCCTTTTTCAATTAAATTTGTATCTGAAGTTTAGGAATAAAGTGGTCAGTTACATGGCATAGTAGTTGCTTCCTCAGGAGCAATGCATTGTATTTTGATGGATAATTACAAAACTCTCATTACTTGACAACGTAACAGCTCATTACTAGACTGAGAAAGGATCTAATTAAAAACAGTGGGTTTCATGACTTGTTTGTTACTGGTATAATCTGGTATGTCAAATGAAAAGAAATTTTGAGCCTTAAAAACTACATCAACGTAATTTATACAATTTCCCCTCCCTCATTTCTTGTTGTGATACATTCTGTTGTTCCGTCTGTCTTCTGGTTATTTGTTTGTTTTCTTCCTAAGAAATTTGTAAGGTCAACCTGTTCTCCCAATTATATTTCCATGGCTGATCAGAATAACAACTACTTAATCAATTTCTGTAGCAACTCCTAATGAGCAGATGACTGAAGTGATGAATGACCTACCAGAATTTGGGTAGTTCTCAGTTCATGAACAAATAGTACATAAAAAAATGATCAGTAATCCATCTCATTATGTGGATAGAAATTTGATAAACATGCAACTAATTAATGAAATACCTGACTAATTTTGAAAGTGAAAGAAACAACAGTCATCATTCAGGTAGCAATTTGATTTGGGGATAGGGAAGATGAAGTGAAATGGAGACAGATTCCCATCCTCAGATTTTCTGTACCCAAGTAAAACAATGGTTTTAATTGAAGAAGAAAGTGTGCTGTGCATGTCACAAGTACACTTGTGAATCACAAAATTATAGAGTGGTTCAGGTTGAAAAGGGCCTTCAAGATCATCTAGATCCAACATCCTCTCCATGGACAGGGACATCTTCCACTAGACCAGGTTGCTCAAGGCCCCCTCCAGCCTTCCTTTGAACACCTCCAGGCTTCGAGCCTCCACACCCTCTCTGGGCAACCTGTTCCAGTGGCTCACAACCCTTATGGGCAAGAATTTCTTCCTCATGTCTCATGTAAAATCTGCTTCTTCTAGTTTGAAGCCATTATCTCTCATCCTGTCACTCCATGCCTTTGTCAAAAGTCCCTGTCTGGCTCTCTTGTAGCCCACTTCAAATGCTGGAAGGTTGCTAAAAGGCCTTCTCAGTATCTTCTCCAGGTTGAATAACTCAACTCTTTCAGCCTGTAGCTTTCAACTCTTGAAACTTTTTGTTATTTTCAGTGTTAGCCACATTCTCATTTTCCCCTTCATTACACATTTCCCAAGCCTTTATTTCTTTATGTGCCAGGAGAGTTTGTGCCTTCTGCAATGGGGTGAATTTTCTGATGCAGACCATGGTCAGAAAGGTGCTGTCTTTTTGCATATGTTTGTTGCAAAATATCCATCTTTTCTGGATTTACTGCTCTTCAGAACTGATTTGAAACTTACCATATTGCCTGCCAATACCTGAAGGGAACATACAGGAAGGCTGGAGAGGGACTATTTACACGAGTGTCCACTGATAGGACAAGGGGAAATGGATTTAAATTGAAGAAGGATAGGTTTAGATTGGGTCTTAGGAAGAAATTCTTCACTACAAGGGTGGCAAGACTCTGGAATGGACTGTCCAGCGAGGTTGTGGATGCCCCCTCCCTGGAGATGTTCAAGGCCAGGTTGGATGGGGCCTTGAGTAACCTGGTCTAGTTGAAAGGCATCCCTTTCCATGGCAGGATGTTGGATTAGATGATCTCTAAGGTCTCTCCCAGCCTAGGCTATTCTATGATTTTATGATTCTATGATATTAAGAGAAGGGTAACTCCCTTTATCCTTTGACCCGGCATGTATTCTGCTTATTTATTTTAGGATGTATAGCTGAACTGCTGTCTAAAATTAACTTGTAAATTCTGTGTTTAAGGATTTCAGTCTGAAACATCAGAACTACTTAAGACAAACTTACAGAGTCATAGAATCATTAAAGGTTGAAGAGATGTGGGGGCTGGTCTCTTCTCACATGCAACAAGTGACAGGGTGAGGAAACAGGCTCAAGTTGTGCCAAGGCAGCTTCACACTGTAAGAGTAAGAAAAAATTCTTCACAGAAAGGGTTTGTAGGCATTGGAACAAGCTGCTCATGGAGGTGGTGCAGTCACCATCTCTGGAGATGTTTAAAAGATGCATGGCTGTGGTACTGTGGGACATGGTTTAGTGGTAGTAGCTTGGCAGTAGTGATGGGACTGTGAGCTCTAGTGGGTTGAACTTGATCTCAGAGGTCTCTTCCACCCTAACAGTTCTGTAATTCTGTATCAGTGTCCATCCATGAAAATACAATTTCCAAGATGACATTAGTGAGGTAAGATGTTAACTCCTAAAAAAGTAAATTTACTCTGAATTTGCTATCAGTTGGGTTTCTCCCCCTTTACTCTCCATGCAATCAGATCAGAGATGAGCAATAGCTACTCAGCAGTTTCAAAGAGACTTGAAAAGTTCTGTGGAAGTATTCTTAAGAAACAAAAAGAAAAGAAGTATTAATTCCATGTTATACATTAATTTCACATCAGAATGTGTGCGAGGTGAAGTCTCATGTTAAGCTGTTACATTTAAATAGATCTAGGCAGTACTTAGGATTTTGTGAACTGAATTTCTTTAGAACAGAAGAGTTCTAATAGGCCTTTAAGTGAACGAAAAGTAATTTAATGCAATTTTAGCTGTATTCAGCTGTGCAGCTACATCTTGATTAAACTTATTGTTGGCCTAAGTGTAATCACATGGTTGGGCTTTTTTTTTTTTTTTTTCTTTTCTTCTCTATATCTTTACAGTTAAAGATTAGTTGCATTATGTTGATCAGCTCATACTTTAGATACACATCGCCAGTTAGTGTCCTCCTTTGCTAGATTTTATTTACGAGTCAGAGGGGAAAGACACAAAGAAATTCTGCTAGCTGTATGAAACATCAGTGCACTACAATATAGTAAATGAAAGGCTATTATGTTTCAGATTGGTCTGTACACTCAAGCTCCCAACAGAAATGGGTTACTCGAATTGATTATAATTTGTGTGGGATTGACTGCACATGCATGTTAAGCAATTTTCTATGAAATTACACAAAATTGGAACATCACCATAGCAATAGTCCATTGTACACTCTTGTAACTAAGTATTATAACCTTGAATAGAAACTTGTTTGACATGTATCATGTTCTGTAAAATCCAGTCTTGCCGAAATGAAATTTGAGAAACAGTGCAAGTGTTTATGCTAAATACATTTTGTAGAATTTCCTAGGAAAACAAGAAAAAAAAGTCTAGGGAAGTTGGAGTGCTTAGTAACAATACTTCAGGTGTTTGAGGCAATGGTAGAGAAGATGAGCTGACTTTGGGGTTCTGAAACATGTCAAGAGAAGGGCAAAGAAGTTGGTGAAGAGTCTGGGTCTTGTGAGGAGCATCTGAGGGAACTGGGGTTGTTTAGCCTGGAGAAAACTGGGCTGAGGGGAGACGTCATTATCTCTACAACTCCCTGAAAGGAGGTTTGAGACAGGTAGGTGTTGGCCTCTTGTCCCTACTAGCAAGTAATAGGATGAGAAGAAATGGCCTCATATTGCACCAGGGGAAGTTTAGGTTGGATTTTGGAAGAAAATTCTTGGCTGAAAGGATTCTCAAAGACTGGAATAGGCTCCCCTATAAGGTAGCTGAATCCCCATCCCTGGAGGTGTTTAAAAGAGGCAGGTATGTGATTCTGAAGGACACGGTTTAGCAACAGCCTTGGTAGAGTTAGATAACAGTTGAGCTTCATGATATTTATGATGTTTTCAAGTGAAATGATTCTATGATTACAGGATTCTACGACTTATATTGTTCTCTTCCAGAAGCATGGTGCCTTTCCTCTCTGAAGAACCCAGAAGTGCTCCATGCAGATGCACCCAGCCTTTCATGGCCAGCTGCAGGATCTCAGCCACTCATTTCAAGTAAGACTTAAGAAAAGGTCCATTCAGCTCCCACGATCTAGCATCCTGAAGACTTTTTAGCGTTAGTATTTTGCTTCTTTCCATTACAAAAAATTCTTAAACCAGAGTTCTTCCACTCTCTGAAAATAGAAACTCAACAATACTTCAGCTCACTTCAAACCATCTGTTTACATTCATTTCTTTTGCAAACCTTTCGGTGATTTGCATTTTACCCAAGCTGTCAGTTCCGCTTTTGCCAACGCTAAATAACATCCCAGAATTGTGGTAGTTCTTTGCAGTCGTTGTGCTAGAATAAATCTTCAACAACAGAAGGAAAGGCTCAAGATAGCTGCCTGTATATCTGAAAGTAAGCTAAACTGATGCAAAAAGCAAGCAGTGCAGACAGACTATATTGTTCAATACACTGCTTTGAAGCTTTTTGCCAATAGCAATGTAGAATTTGTACAATGCAAACACAGACATTTATTTAATACAAGTTTGCCATGCACAGGTTGCTAGCTATAGTCTCCACACAGCATAAATCTATGATTTTCTCCACTTGTTAGAAAAAGATCTCCATTGGAGTTATGAGGAGGAAGTTAGGAGGAAGTTTTTCACAGAAAGAGTGATTGCCCATCAGAATGGGCTGCCCAGTGAGGTGGTGGAGTTGCTGTCCCTGGAGATGTTCAAGACAAGACTGGATGAGGCACTTAGTGCCATGGTCTAGTTGATTGGATAGGACTGGGTGATAGGTTGGACTGGATGATCTTGGAGGTCTCTTCCAACCTGGTTGATTCTATGAGCCAGATATGACTCTCAGATCATTATTGTGTCAAAACAGATTAAAATATCTTATCTTTTCTTGTTTAAATTTTCTTGCCTTTACTTTTTTTTCTCTGTTTCTCAGGGGAACAGGAAAAAAAATCAAGAAACAAAACTTCTTAGAAGATCTCTTATTCTCCTTTCCATCTGGTCTCAGAAAACATCTCTTCCCTTTTGACTTCAAGAATACTAAAGTATATTGTATTAATTTTCACTGCCATGAATGTATCCTCATGGAGGATGTGGAGAGAAAGCAAAACTTAAAAGAGAGGAACAAAGAAAGGAAGAAAAGAAGGAAGGAATTTGGAAAGAAGGAAAGAATTTGGAAGGAAGGAAAGAATTTGGAAGGAAGGAAAGAATTCAAGAAGGAATTTGGAAGGAAGGAAGACATTTTTTTAAAATGTATTTACAACTGTATCCTGGTTCAGAGATGTGCAAAATTTTCTTTTCTACAAATACTTTTCTATAGTCTTTTAGCTAGAGAAACAAGATAATAGGGCTTTTTGTTTTCTACTTACAATTAGTTCTTTTTTTCTCTTTAAGTATTAGGAACAAAAATTACTCTTAAGCTTCCAGGTGAAAAATCTCACCTAGTTTCAATGAAAATAAAGAAAGACAGAAGTTTATGATTAGTGCATTAACAAATTGCTAACAACATGGGCATGATGAATTTGTAGATGGAGATAATGTCATGTGTTAAATCATCTGTCATGGAAAAAAATCAGACAAGCTTTCAAACTCACAAACCCTTCTTCAGATCTGGAAGAAAAACTCTCTGAAGGAAAGTAGGAGCTTGAAAGACACTGAATACAGTTTGATTTGATATGCTCCAATTAAACTAGCTGCCAAATGTTCTTCAGTTCTCAGAAAAGTTTTTTGACCAAAATTCATTTTTCTGAATTAATCTTGATTTCTCACCCCTCCCTACCAGTGAGGAGGCTGAAGATGCACAGGAAACTGGGAGAAGACACAGCTGGGACAACTTACCTCAACTGACTAAAGGGATGTTACAGACCATGTGATGTCATACTCAGCAATAAAAGCTGGGGAAATAAGGAGAAAGTGTGCAATGTGGGAGAAAAAGAAGCTGAGGAGACAGCTTCTCACTCTTTACAAATGCCTGAAGGAAGGTTGTAGTTAAGTAGAGGCTGGTTTCTTCTCACAGCTAGTGATAGGACAAGAGGAAATGGCCTCAAATTGTGACAGGGGAGGTTTAGATTGGATATTAGGAGGAAATTCTTTCCTGAATGCAGGGTCAGGCATTGGAACAGGCTGACCAGGGAGACTGTGGAATCACCATCCCTGGAGCTGGTCAAAAAACGTGTGGACATGGGGGGGTAGTTTAATGGTTGTGGTGGTTGGACTTTCTGATCTTAGAGGTGAGGGGTGGTTTAATGGTTATGGTGGTTGGACTTGATGATCTTAGAGGTCTTTTCCAAAACCTTAATGATTCTATGACTCTGTGTTTAATATCTATGGGATTCCTTCTTTAATCATGATTCCTCATTTCATACAAACTAAAATGCCCTTCACAAGTTTCTGAAATTAAATACTGGAAAATAGATTTAATTTATTGGTATTTTAAATGTTTTTTCTATTTAATTTCATATTTATAAAACTTAGCCTGGCTTTAAAACAGTCTCAATTTACTCGTTTTTCTTTTTTTTTTCCTTTTCAACTATACTCTAGGTTCTTGTAACTCAATATAGTATTTTTTTTCATAATGATCATAATGTATCATCATCAATAAAGAGAGTTTAGATCTAGTTTTTATGCTAACATTGTTCTTGTCTCTGAGATTTCTTGCTGGAGAAATTTGGCTGCTATTCAGCCTTTTTTTTTTTTTTATAGCAACCACACTTGGGACTAGAATTAGTTTATGATTTCTGCTAGCACAGAAATGTGTAATATCTGTAGTCTGGGTGACTATGGACAAGGTTAAAGCAATGCCTCAGGTTTTTAATCTGAAAGAAACTTCAAATAGAAGTGAAAGCCCATCAGAATGTTTAGATTAAAATGGTAGGATATTGCTAAATTTTCTTCATAATTTTAATAATCATAAACTATTATTATTCTGTGAAAAGATGGACTGGGTTGAAGAAAAATAAGCATCACCTGAGCACAGAATGTTATAGAAGAAAAGTATGACAGATAAAAGTTATATATGAGCAGTGTGTAAGAAAGAAGGATGAGAGTTGTTTGATTAATAGAAAGGTGGAAAGAGAATGAAGATTAATGGATGAAAAGAGCAGAGGAAACATGAGTAGGGAGTAAAATAACATATTAATTTTCCTTGATTAGGCATAAAAGTATTAGGCTACTTTATTAATAAGAAAGCCAAGAGTTCCTCACTACATGATTTAAAAGATGCCTTTTACTCAGGCTGAAGGAGACTGATAACAGGCTCATTAGTGGAATTAGATAGAGATATTATTTAAATTTTGGCAAGCTATCTTAAACTCAGAATTTGTTTTACTGAATCAGTAAAAGGAAGAGCTATTCAGAGAGTGTCGGAGCCTGTCCTGGTTTCAGCTGGGACAGTGCTAATTTTTCTTCTTGGTAGCTGTAATAATGCTGTACTTTGGATTCAGGATGGGATTTGATATGAGAAGAATGCTGATAACATGCTGATATTCGTGGCTGTTGCTAAGAAATCAAGAGCTTCTCAGCTTCCCATGTCTTGGTAGTGAGCAGGAACCACAGAAGCTGGGAGGGAGTATATCCAGTGGAATATTCCAGATCATACAGTATCATGCCCAGTATATAGATGAGGGTGTGCTGGGAAGCTGGGGCTCTTCTGGAATTGTGATTTTGGGATTTTCTCTCCTTTGGCATAGCCAGTGGGAGCGGGCTGTGCCTTGGTCAGTGCATGGTGAGAATTGAACTGTGCATCACTTGTTTATGTATTCGGTTGCTGCTACTGTTATGAGTATGATCAACATAATTTTAATTTTACTTAATTTAAATTATTAAATTTTAAGTATTTTGGTGTGCTTTTTGTTTTAATTTTAATGTGTTTAATGGTGTGTTTATTTATTTATTTATTTAATCCTATGAGTCTTCTTAATTTTTCCCCTCTAATTCTCTCCTAGAGGGAGGGTAAGCAAACAGCTGCATGGTGTTTGACTGCCAACTGGTTTCAAAACCTGACTGAGCCCCAAAAGACACTTGGCCAAATAGCTTGGCCATGAACTGATGGAAAGCCTGCCCTGTAATGAAGAATGTGTTACCAGCCTTGCACCTAATTTAGTGATAACATAAACTTGATTGTTGCAGTTCTGAAGATCACAAGTAAAAGGGAACACAACACAATGGTGGAGTCAGTTTGTGGCAGAGGTAAATAATGTCCCTGTTTGGATAGAAGAAGTTAGTTCTACATAGTGCTGAGAAGTTTATTAAGACTGATGAGTTAAAGGCAACAAACAGGAAAGCAATGCAGAGAAAGTTATGGCCTAATATCACTATACAAGGACCTGAGAAAAAAGAACAAGTGCCCAGCCTCACCCGTGGTTATCTCAAGAGATGATCAATCCTCACTTAACTGTAGTTTTGCTTATTTGTGCTAATTAATTTGCAGCAGTTTTTCTAACATGCCTTTTAACTGTTGATATCTCAGGTCAGATTGTGTGGGCTATTCTATTTGTCCTTTGAAGTGGTATGGAAATCATGAGTAGCTCTTCTACTGCAAGGACTGCCTTTATGAAGCAAATAAAGACTGGAAGTGGCTGAGCAGCACCTTCTGGGAAACAGAGAATAAATCTTTATTTTATTACTTTGCTTCTCTGTATGGCCTCTGCTGCTATTTTTTTTTTTTCCTTAAGCTGCCTTTATCTCAACCCACCAGTTTACATCTTATGTTCTTTCCCTGTCCTGCTGAGGAAGGGTAGTAAGAAAGCAGCTTGGTGGGCACCATACAATGCTGTAACAAGAAAAAAAAAATAGTGAAGGATTTAAATATTTTAACTTATTTTTACTGTAACCTTGCTTCCTGTCACAGAATTATAAATGACAGATTCAATCCTCTAATACCTGTGGCTACCTTTGTGTGATGATATGACTCTGGCTAGATGCCAGGTGCCCACCAAAGCTGCTCTATCACTCCCCTCGTCAGCTGGACAGGGGAAAGAAAAGATAATGAAAGGCTCCTGAGTCAAGATAAGGACAGGGAGATCATTTAGCAGTTACCATCATGGGAGAAAGAGACACAGATTGGAGAAAATAAATCTGATTTATTACCAATAAAATCAGAGTAAGGTAACGAGAAAACAAAAACTAAATTAAAACGCCTTACCCCAATCTGTTCCTTCTTCCCAGGCTCAACTTCACTCCTGATTTCTCTACCTCTACAGAGGGATGGGGAATGAGGGATGTGGTCTGTTGATCATGCTCCTTCCTCCTTACCCTCTTCCCCTGATCCAACATGAGATTCACCCTATTGGAGGCAGTCCTTCATGAACTTCTTCATCATGGATTCTTCTCACAGGCTACAGTTCTTCATGAACTGCTCCAGCATGTGTTCTTTCCATGGGGTGGAGTCCTTCAGGACTGGACTGCTCCAGTGTGGGTCCTCCACAGGGTCAACCCGCTCCTCCTTCAGGCATCCAGCTGTCCTGATGTGTGATTCTCCATGGGCTGAAGGGTGGACATCTGCTCCTTTAACCTCCATGATCAATGTGCCTCACCAGGTACCTGGAGCACCTTCTCCACCTCCTTCACTGACTTTGGTGTCTGGAGGTTTGTTTCTCTCCCATGTTCTCATTTGTCTCTCCTGGTTGCTATAGCAGAGCAGTTTTTCCCTTCTTAAATATGTTACCACCATCACTGATGGACTTGGGCTTGGGCTTGGCCAGTAGTGTGTCTGTCTTGGAGCCAGATGGAATTGGCTTCGTTGACATAGTGGAAGCTTCTTCCAGCTTCTACCAGAAGCCACCCCTGAAACACTTCTGCTACCTTGTGATGAAACTCAATGCACTATGGAGTTCAAAAGAAGAAGACAGTTTTGGGGTTTTATGAATATTTGAATCTTTGGTCTTAGACATTCACAGGGCTTTATCTGAGACCAGATCCACCTATCATAGCAGCACACAAAGTGATAAAATATTGATGTGCTACATGTAAGGGCAAACACCTCTGGAAAATAAATGTACAAATTTATGAAACAATTAATATAATATTTATTGAATAATGTTTACACAGTTATTAACAGACAAAGGTATTTTTAGTCTCAAAGTGTTAATATGACAAGAATATCACCTGAAATTAAATGATAGTATTAATAGACGACCTTCTTACCTGAAATGTTTTCTAGAGGAGATAAACAGCATCTGGACCTTGTAATTGATTTTTTTGAAGTTTGTCCTTTTTTTGGAGTCATGTGTGGGTCAATGATCTGGACATGATCATTTACAGTGCACACCCAATTAATCAGCTCATTAAATATGGAAAAGTCACTGTGGAAGCAAAAATGCAGGTCACTTCTTTATAAAATAAACATTCTGCCCTTCAGTTGCTGATGCAGCAGCATTTTGTGCCTGCCATTCATGTGCAGAAAGTTTAGTCATGAAGGCCTAAAGTAACAGTTCATGTCTGGACCTGGGGGTTTGAACAGCCAGTTGAACATGAGCCAGTGTGTGCCCAGGTGGACAAGAAGGTAAGCAATATTCTCACCTGGGTCAGCAGTAGTGTGACCAGCATGAGTAGGGAAGTGATTTTTTCCCCCCTGTGCTCAGCACTGGTGATGCCACACCTTGAGTCCTGGGTTCAGTTTTGGGGCCCTCACACCAAGGAGGACATTGAGATGATGGAATGTGCCCAGAGAAGGGCAAGAAAGTTGGTGAAGGGTCTGGAGAACAGGTCTGGTGAGGAGCAGCTGAGGGAACTGGGGTTGTTTAGCCCATGAAGCTAAGGGTAGACCTTCTGGCACCCTACAACTCCCTGAAAGGAGGTTGGAGGGGGGTGGGAGTTGGTCTGTTTTGCCTAGTAACAAGACGAAATGGCCTCAAGTTACACCAGGAGAGGTTTAGGTTGGATAGCAGAAAATATTTCTTTCCTGAAAGAGTGGTCAGGCATTGGAACAGGCAGCCCAGGGAGGTGGTGGAGACACCATTGCTGGAGGTGTTAAAAAGCAAGCAGACATGAGACTTTGGAACATGCTTTAGTGGTCATGGTCATGTTGTGTTGATAGCTGAACTCGATGATCTTAGAGCTCTTTTCCAACTGAAACAGTTTTATGATACTATAGATAAAACCAATTTAATTACAAAGGTCTGCTGTATTTATATTTAAGTTATTCTAGCAATGGTTAAAAGTATACATTGATAATTTTGAAGAGAAATTAATGTAGTTCAACAGACCCCAAAGTAAATATCAAGAGTTCTTTGGTTTGCATTTTATCAGTTTGATAGATTCTGAGGGCTCATTTTTACTCCCTATTCATTAGATTCTGAGGAAACCAGTAATGGTAACAAAAATCAGATTTCTTTTTATTTCTTTCCTTTTTTTTTTTTTTAATGAAGAATCAAGAGGAAAACCCAAAGAAGGAAACCTTACTGTTAAGCTGAACAATAGGGATAAGAGAAAGTAAAGGAGACCTGATGAACAGCAGTCAAGATGTGTAAGCCACAAGCATTAATCAGAACAATCTTTTTCCATATTTTTCTTCCAAGCAGTGAGCAAAATCTAGTGAACATAATCAAATTCACATGTATTTTCTAATTTGTCAAGCTAAAGTATAAGGAAGCCTTAGCATAAATCTTATGTCTGCCTCTCAGATTATTTTGTATGTATTTACATAAGCATTCATTGAAAATTTCTCTTTAGAAGTCTTATATCTAATCTCTACATAAGAAGCTACTGTTATTAATATTTTTTTCCTGTATCACAGAATATTTAAACTGATTTACATGTGGATATCAGAAGCTAACCCCACATAAACTCAGAAGTGAGTAAATAAACTAGTAATTGCTGATAATACTGGTAGGAACCACAATCTAAAGCTGGAAATCACATCCTGAAAACTCCAGAAGATTTATGGCATTTTAAAAGTTGTTGAGGATACTGAGAATTCGGAAACTAAAGCTGGGTTTGTTTTCTGTTGCTTCAATAAGAAGCCAGGCCATCCATATCCAGTGCAAATGATCTGACAGGTTCTTAGAACTCTCAAGGATAGGAGGACGAGAGGAGAATTTCTCTCTTAATAGCTACCTGAAAGGAGGTTGGAGCCAGGTGTTGGTCTTTTCTCATTAGTAACAAGGGACAGGACAAGAGGAAATGGCCTCAAGTTGTACTACAGGAGGTTTAGGTTGGATATGAGGTGAAAATTCTCAAATGAAAGGGTTCTAATGACTGGAACAGTCTCTCTGGACTGGATGATCTTGGAGGTCTCTTCCAACCTGGTTGATTCTGTGATTCTAAGGAAGTGGTTGAATCCCCATCCCTGGAGGTGTGATGTCAATGAACATCTAGACCTGCAAAAATTCAGACAGAACAGTCCTGATGGGTTTAAATTACTTATATGATAGAACTATCAAGAGGAAGGCTGTTTGGGATCAAATCTATACCTGTTGTTCCATTTCTCTTCCATAGTCTGGCAGAAAATTTAACTTCCAGCTGACTGTGTGAAATGGAGCTTAAATCCCTTTTTGACTCTGAAGGTGAGCAGAATATTTTGTGTTCTTCTGGAATTTCTTAAACATTACCATGATCTTGTTTGGTTTTGGTGGTGTTGGCTGGTTGGTTTTTTGGTGCTTTTTGTTTGTTTGTTTCCTGTTTACTTCTTATTAAAAAAAAAAATGAGTGTTTAAATCAGTGATAGCTCAAATTTTACTCCCAAGAGAGAAGAAAAATTGCATAAAATGCTAAGGAAAAAGATTGGAAAATATTATTTACCAATTTTACCAAATTGATGAGTGGATAGAAGTAGATTTGAATGTAACATATATTCAGGAAGAGGACTTTTCTCATCTTACCCTGTCCTCATACAGATGAAGTTAATTAGTTCCTCTATACTGGGCACTGCTGAGGCCACACCTTGAGTATTTGGGATCAGTTTTGGGCCCCTCACAATACAAAGGTAATTAAAGTGCTGGAGAAGTGTGTCCAGAGAAGGGCAACGAAGCTTGTGAAGGGTCTAGAGAACAGGTCTGGTGAGGAGCAACTGTGGGAACTGGCATTCAGCCTGGAGAAAAGGAGGCTGAGAGGAGACTTCATTGCTCTCTACAACTCCCTGAAAGGAGGCTGAAGCCAGGTAGGTGCTGGTTTCTTCTCCTTAATATCAGGTGATAGAGTGAGAGGAGTGAAAGGAAATGGCCTCAGGTTGCCCCAGGGGCAATTTAGATTGTATATTAGGAAAAATGTCTTCACTGGTGGAGTGGTCAGGTATTGGAACAGGCTGCTCAGGGAGGTGGTGGAGTCATCCTCCCTGGAGAAGATAAAAAAATATGTGGAAATAAAACTTTGGGACATGGTTTAATGACCATGGTGGTGCTGGGTTGACAGTTGGACTCGATGATCTTAGTGTTCTTTTCCAACTGAAACAATTCTATGATTCTTTAATTTGTCTTTGTAATGGAGTAACAATTTTCCACAGGTTTCCAAACAAGCTCAGGGTGTCCTCACACCTACAGTCCCCCACCATGGTGGTTGTTATTTGTTTGGTTTGGTTTGGTTTGGTTTGGTTTGGTTTGGTTTGGTTTGGTTTGGTTTTCCCCTGCAGATTACTTCTTAGACTATCTGTTAAGTTAGAAGATAAAAAGCAATTTAGAAAACAGACCTTTGAGTAGTTTCAGATTATTATTTTTGCCAAAGTTCCCATCATCCAAATTATGTCTCTGTAAAGCTGGTGATTTGTAGTGTGCTTGACACCAGTAGAACTATGCTGATTTACAGCAGATACAAACTTGAAGAGTTTGGCACTTCTGTATTCTTACTGCTTAGGAGATGACATCTAAACTTTCCTTCTTTCTCTGCAGTAGTATGAATAACATGATGTACTTTTGTGGGCACATGGATGAGTTGTAAATTTAATTTCTTTACAAATCCCTCAAAATTAAAAATATGTGCAGTCATGCAGCTACTTATGTCTTTGAAAAGGATGTGTTTTCTTCCTACTTTAAATAAAGGAGATGAAACTCAAGAAAAGAATAGCAGGCTTGGATCTGATCTCATTCCTCTCAGCATAATTCCAGGTCAGTTATGCTCAGCAGGAGAAGAAGTGAATAAGGTGGTGGTGGGGGGAGTGTTTGGGTTTTTTTCTTACTCTGAATTTTAAGAAGGATTTATGATTGCAAACCTGAATGTTCTACCACTGATAAAAAGATTTCTAAAGCAGATTAGGGGAAATATAAGTAATTTTAAATGAGTGTGCCTTTGTCTATTATGAGTTCAATGAGATTTTGGATAATTTTTTATACACCTGCAAAGTTACTTGTAATGATATTTATTCTTTCTTACGTTGCTTGATACCTTTGGACGTAGCTAATCTCATATCTAAGGATAGGAACTAAAGTATCTTGCACAAGCATTATTATTCTCTGAGGGAAGTAAAGTAGTACTGCCCTTCTTTTTCTCTGCATATGATCACAACCATAAATCAAATTGATTAAATCAAATGTCTAGCAATTTATTTCTTAATCTCCTGCCATTCTCATTCCCTACTTCCAGGACTTTTTTTTTGGACCAGTCAATCTCTGCATTTTGGCCAAAAAGTAGTCTGAGGATTGATGGTAGCATAAGACCCATTCATTTAGGACTGGATGGTGAACATTTGTTTTTCCATTCTAGAGGAATACAGGAGGATCTTACCAGTTGGTTTTGGTTATCTGCCTTGATAGGACTACTAGGACTAGTTCCTAGTTTTCTCCTCATGTACACCATCTTCAGTTCCTTCTTGTTTTCTTTTTCTCTTTTTCTACCGCTTTTATTTTTTTTTCTTTTCCCATTCTTTTTCCCTTTCCTCTTCCCCTTCCATTTCCTCTTTCACTTTCCCTTCCTCTTTCACTTTTCCTTCTTTATTATTTTTCTTTTCCTGGGCCCACCTGATCTTTGTTCTTGACTTGATCTAAAACTGTTGAGCCACTCACTTCTGCTCCCACCTATGACCAGACCTCAGAGCATGCTATTCCCATAGTCTTCTTTCAATACTTTTTGAGTTTAACATTCATTTGGTTTAACATTCTTCCTGCCCAGATCACCATTTTGGAAGATATCTTGGATTATCTGGATTGTGGTTTTGCCCTGACTGTTGAGTTCAACTTCAGACTGTGATTCCCTTACAGATAGAAGATAGTCTGTGTGCAGACATAAAAATAAGTTTCTAAATTTTGGAAATGACATAGAGGAATCTGAGATGAAAGGCAAGAAACCTTTTGTTTTAAGAAAGGTTTATCCAAAAAAGAAAGGATTATCCAAACATGGTTGTAAATAGATGCCAACACAGCGAAAAATACTGTGAAATTGGTTATGGAATCACCAAATTACTTCTTTTACTAAAAAAAGAAAAAATTCTAATAATTCTAAAAAATTCTAATAATAGTTTGTGATTCAGAAATTTATATTGGAGAAATCAATTAAAAATCTTTTCAGTAGAGAATTTAAGGATCAGAGTGTTTCACTGTGTCATTTTTAAAAAATCCTTTCTTGGTAGTGAAAAAAGATGAAGGCTTGTTGTGGAGCCATCACACCCTTCAACTAGGTGGGGTGGAGAAAATCACAGAATCATAGAATCAACCAGATTGGAAGAGACCTCCAAGATCATCCAGTCCAACCTATCACCCAGCCCTAAGCAATCAACTAGACCATGGCACTAAGTGCCTCATCCAGTCTTCTCTTGAACGTCTCCAGTGATGGCGACTCCACCACCTCTCTGGGAGCCCATTCCAATGGCAAATCACTCTCTCTGTGAAGAACTTCCTCCTGATATCCAGCCTATACCTCCCCTGGCGCAGCTTGAGACTGCCCCCCCCCCCATTCTGCTGCTGGTTACCTGGAAGAAGAGACCAACCCCCACCTGGCTACAACCTCCCTTCAGGTAGTTGTAGACAGCAATGAGGTCTGCCCTGAGCCTCCTCTTCTCCAGGCTAAACACCCCCAGCTCCCTCAGCCTCTCCTCACAGGGCTTGTTCTTCCTTGTGTACAAAGTAATCATTCCATACATTACTGGGTGTGGGTGGGGAAGGGGAAATCTGAATTATTAGTGTCCACCTTAGAAGAGGTGATTTAAATCTGCATATCTATAGAGTTTTCCTTACCAAAAAATGAATTTAAATGGGGAAAAAATATATAGTCTGGATTTCTTTTTTTAAAGTTTTCTCTGTCACATTTAATAATATGTTCTAATAGTCCAAGAATATGCAGGTCTGTGAGTGTTCAGAAATTATATGACTATCTGTATCCTTCAGACTTCCAGCAGTAAGCAAAACAATGTGATATGTGTGGTGCTACACTGGAATGTAAGAAAATCAATAGCAGAACAGCATTGACAATGTGAAGATTTTTTAGGTGTTTGGAAAGTTACTGAAGGGTTAAGGTCAAAGAGAGGTAGCTTGACCTGCTCCTCTGCTGGGATATCTGAAGCAGATATTTCTGGGTTGCTTTTGACATGACAGCATGGAGAAAAAAAAAAAAAGTGTGTTTAAAGAACGAAAATCATAGAAATGAAAAGAGAATCAGGTGCTCTTTGAAAAGGGTATCTTAATATGGACAGTGGCCACTTGTACTCTGTGTTCCAATTTGCCTTATGAAAGTCATGAGATGTTTTTGTGCTCCATAAAACATTGTTTGTAGTAGTGAGCTCAAAAACATAACTCAATATATAGCTTTAAGGAAAACAAAATCTATGACAAAGAACTGATCAAAGCCTTATCAGCTCAGCTGCCAGGCTGTCTTTTTTGAAAGGGCTAGAGAGGATCCATTTGTGATTTTTTTTTTTTCTTTTCCTGAGCATTACAATCTTAGAAAATTTTGTCAAACATCTACTCTGTTCTGGTGAGACCTCACCTGGAATATCCTGTCCAGCTCTAAGGCTCCCAACACAAAAAAGGCATGGACCTCATGGAGTGGGTCCAGAGGAGACCACAAAGATGTTCAGAGGGCTGGAGTACATCTATGAAGACAGGCTGAAAGAATGGGAGCTATTCAGTCTGGAGAGGAGAAGGCTTGGAAGACCTTGTAGCTGCATTCCAATACCTGAAGGGGATCTATTGGAAGCCCTGGAGGGATTGTTTAGAAGGGCTTGAAGAGGCAGGAAAAAGGAGCAATGGTTTGAAACTAAAGCAGGATAGATTTGGGTTGGACACAAGGAGAAAGTTCTTTATGATGAGAGTGATGAAATACTGGAACAGGTTGAGGCCCTGTCCCTGGAAACATCCAAGACTTGATGTAGCCCTCAGCAGTCTGATCTAGTTGGAGGTGTCCATTCTGATTCCAGGGCATTTGGACAAGACGACCTTTGAGAGTCCCTTCCAAGCCAGTGCAACCTGTGATTCTGTAAAACTTTTCTGTGGTGCTGTTATTCCTCCTTCATCACATACTCTGGGTAACCTTGCATAAATTATGTAAGTCTTCATTTCATTCCAAGGTACAGTGGTTTGCTTGGGTGATGAATACAGAAGGACCAAAGCAGTTTCTGTTTCCTAGACATGGTTCATCATCAGACTTGACAGAATTAGCCTCATTGACCTTAAAGGTGTTTTCCAAACAAAACTATTCTATGGTTCAATGATATTATTCTATAAAAAAAGGTGAGTGTAAAGAGTTAAATCATTCAGAGAAACAATGCTATGCCTCACTATTGTTCCAAGACATAGTCAAAGAGGATGTCTCATCCTATACTTGGCTCTGAGCTTAGCTCTGCAACTCTAAGAACTGTGTACCTGATAAAACCCTGAGCTGCTGCTATGCAAGCCAGAGCTCCCTGAGATGCTGCACAAAACAGCAAGTTCCATTCTCAAGTGTGCTGTTTGCTTACTGTGCAGACAGCATGGAGAGGGTCAGAGAGACCCCTCCTCACAAATGACTGGCACAGGCACAATTTAGAGCTTTACAATAAGCAGAAAACTGCAGCAAGGCACTTGGGCAAGAAACTATGGCAACAGGCTAATGAAGTGTGGCTGCATAAGGGATTGCTGGGTATTTGGAGCTCTGCTACCACATGAAGGCCTTAGGACTGGTGACATGTCTGTGTATCCTGGGTGGTGACTATCCCTTGTTTTAGTTATTCCTTGCTTTCTGTCCTTTCCTATTCTAACTTTTCCCTTTTCACATGGAAGTGAAAATAAGATTAAAGAACCTTTCTCAAACAACTACTTGGCTCTGTCTCAGTTTCAGTCAGGGGATCCTTAAATGTCTTGACAGGGGTCTGAGCAACCTGATCTAGCTGGGGATGTCCATGGTTTTACCACAGAGGGGTTACACAGAGAAATGAATGTGAATTGTACAACTGTTTAACCCCAAAGAACTATTCTTAGTTACCCTTATACTCACAAGTTACCATGGAAAGATCTTCCTCCTCCCATATATTTTGGGGTTTGTGATTGATTTTAGGTGTGCACTGCCATAATATTGGTCTCTGTCTCCAAAAGCCTTTATATGTCTTCTCGTACATGTTTGGTCAATCACAGACTTTGGAATATTAGTAATTGCAGTGCACCACTTTTTCTAACAATTCTTGTAGAAGTACAATTCCTATAGACACAAAAATGATTCTTTTTTTTCCCTTACAGAAAGGGAATTACCACTGGAAATAGTAGAAATACCTAATTATTTTTTTAACCTACCTGTGAGTACCTGAGACAATCTGTGGTTGCTACTAAGGAGAAATGTAAGAAGAAATCTTTTCAGGATTAACATCTGAAAGTTACTACTCTAAAGTAAAAGCAAACAAACAAAGCAACAACTACAACAAAATCCCCCACAAATAAATTCTGAATTGAAAAAGTACTGAGAGAAAGACTGAGATAATTTAAGCTTAAAGAAAAAAACAATGAAGGTTGCCAGAGAGCTGAAGTGTTATGGTCCCACTTCTTACAGATGCAAAAATAGTACTGCATTTTTTCACAGCCTGATGTCTGAAGAGTTGAAAGTTGGAAAGGTCACAGAGAAATATTTTTTTTTTAATGTGCAAGAGCTCCATCTCCTTCCTGAACAGGACATCAGGCTGTCAGTTTGGCACCTTGCTTCTAGTGTCTCCTCTGCTGTCTCCCTGTCTTTTCAGCAGCTTGTTTTTGCTAGGGAAGGTAAAAATTTCTGTGTAGGTTCAGAATGCATTTTGCAACTTTCAGAATATTTCCTTCAAGGACTGGAATTACATCAATGGTATTTCTGGTTTCAAACTCATTTCCCTGCAGACTCCTGAACCCTTCATGTTCACAGGCATGTTTCTTCCACCTCTCAATTCCTACTTCTGTGAGAGTTCTCTTTGCTCTCTTGTTGAAAATAATTTGATTTCCTGTGACTGCTAAACATCTGCAGAGGCAAATCAGCTGCCACAATGCTTCCACAAGCAGAAAGATACAAATCCCCTAAACCCCAGAAACTGTCTTGCTTGAATGCATCTACCACCTCTATCTTGATTCTCTTTCTCTCTCCCTCCTTGAATTCTCCTTGAAGAAAAAAAAATAATAAAAATATTCCTTCCTGAGAACTTATCTTGATGTGGATGAAGAAGCCTGTGACAAAGGATTTGCTAATCTCTTCTTTTACAGTTTCCTCACTCCTGTCATTAGTTAATATAGCCCTGCCAGGTCTAGAGCAAGTTTCTGTAGTTTTGTTCTGAATAACTTACAGCCCTTCTTATATTCAGTTCTTCTGCTTCATTTCCTTTAAAAGAAGCAGAATATTAAACCAAGGTGAGCACCCTGCCATAATTAATATGCAGGTGGCATTCACAAGAAGCTGCTGAGCAGGAGCATACAAGCCTTGACACAGCATATTCTTCCTATTAAGTCATATCATTGTAATAAATATCAATTAAGTAGCAGGAGTAACTTTCTTTCAAGATGCTATCCCTTATTGCCTTGCCTAGGAGTATAATGTGTTATCAAAACCCAACAGCTTCTACTGAAGGAAAGATCAAGCAGGTTTCAGTGCCAGCAAGTGCCACAGAGTCAAAAGTAGAAAGGAGTTCTCTAGTTCTGGTTTCTTTATAGATTCATAGAGTAGATTAGGTTGGAAGGTACCTTAAGGATCATATAGTTCAAACCCCCCTGCCTTGGGCAGGGACACCTTCCAATTGAACAGGTTGCTCAATACCTCATCCAATCTGGCCTTTAACACTTGATGAGACCTCCCTGGGAAACCTGTTCCAGTGCCTCAGCACCCTCACTATAAAGAGTATTTCCAGCATTAACACCCAGGAAGAGCAAACGGACAGCAGATCCCAGTAGCCACTATGTGAGTGAAAGCTGGTCTTGTCTTGGAAGCATTTTTTGGCATCTGTTTTCCACAGGTTTTAAATAGATGACATGTACTACAACAAAAATTATTCCTGAAACAGTGCTCTGGCCTTGGAATAGGTTGCCCAGGGAGGTGATGGAGTCACCATCCCTGGAGGTGTTGAAGAAAAAACATAGATATGTCACTTCAAGAAATGGTTTAATGTCTATGGTGGTATTTGATTGATCACAGAATCACAGAATCATTTGGGTTGGAAAAGACCCTTGGGATCATCAAGTCCAACCATTAATCCTGCTCTACAAGGTTCATGGCTAACCATATCCCCAAGCACCACATCTAAACGACCTTTAAACACATCCCTATTAACCACCCCCCTATTCCAATGTCTGACTACTCTTTCTGTGTTTTTTTTTTTTTTCCTAATGTCCATATGCTTGAACTTGATGTCCATGATGGTTGGACTTTATGATCTTAGAGGTCTCTTCCAACCAAAACAATTCTGTGATTCTATAATAAGACAGAGAGAAAGAAAATCCTTTGAGTTGACTCTGGTAGTATCATGGTCCAGAAAACAATATACCCAAACCCACTAATTTAAAAAATCAGAGCTTTCATTCTACAAGAAAAGAATAAACTGTTTGGTTTTCAATCTGTTTGATTGTTTGGGATTTTGTTGTGTGAGATTCTTTGTTGTTTTCTTGTCTGTTTTGTTTTGTTTGGGTTTTGTGTGTTTATTTTTTTTCCATTCAGTTGCAAAGCAGAAATATTTGGAAGTCCTTATGACAATATTTAGCATCTGTTATCAGTTTTCCAATACCATTCTAGTGCCTCAAAAATAAGAGGCTTGGATATTCATGCTCCTAATTCCCTAATCCCATGGTAATTCAATGAAATTTACTGGAGATAAAATAATCACTAAGAAATTATATACTACTTGTATAGTTTTAATTATATATTAAGTGTATAGCTGTATTTCATTTAGTCAGCTGAACTACTGGCATAGTAAGGGAGAAAAAGGCATGAGTTCATGAGGGTAGATGTTTGAAGTAGCTCATATGGTGATGGGGCAGATCTGAGGTCAAGATATCAGGATGCAGATTAGAAGGGTAGATGGTTAGGCATAGACATGACTGCAACAGAGGTCAGGTAAAGGTCCAGGGCAAGGACTTGAGCTTAAATGTAGCTCCTGAGTGAAGGTGGGGAAGCTCTTAGGGTGGCTTCTCATGATGGCTGGACTTGATGGCCTTAGAGGTCTTTTCCAACCTTAATGATTCTGTGATTCCATAATATTTTGGGTGATATAACACAATACAAGTGTTTCTCATCACATAATAGGTAATGCTGCTAATTTGTAAGGAATTCTTCTTCCAGCTGTTATAGAACCCAGAGGGGGGAAAAAAAGTATTTTTTCTCCCAGGTTATGATCTACAAATCCCAGTTCCTAACAAAGCTTTCCAATTTCTTTATGCCTTAAGCAATACTTTGCAGACACAAATTAGAGGCAGAAAAAACAAGAGCTGTTCCCTGCACATGTGCATTTGTTAGAGCAAGTGTTGTCTAGATATCATTAGAAATGTCTGCTTTGCAAAAGGTGAGAAGGGACAATGTTTAAACAATTAAACGTTTGATTTCTGGTCTCCAAAGTAAGATTAGAGATGTTTGAATAATACTCTAATCAGTGAAGAAATTTAGTAATATTTACTTTTAAAAATCCCCTTTATTTACCAGAAGTTTATCCATTGCCAAGGGACATTTCACTTAGTTTTGTTACACATAGAGCACATCAAATCCATAAATTGGCAGCATGCCATTGCAGCAACAAAATCCAACCATGTTCTGAGTTGCATCAGCCATAGTATAATCAGTAGGTCAGGGAAGGGGGCAGATAATTATCACTACTTTACTCTACAGTTGTTAAGCTACACTTGATACTGAACTCTAAGATCATCAAGTCCAACTGCCAGCCCAATACCACCATGGCCATTAAACCATGTCCTAAAGTTTCATGCCCACATATTTTTTGATCTTCTCCAGGGAAGGTGACTCCACCACCTCCCTGGGCAGCCTGTTCCAATGCCTGACCACTCTTGCAGGAAGGAATGTTTTCCTAATATTCAACTTAAACCTCCCCTGGTGCAACCTGAGGCCATTTCCTCTCATCCTGTCACTTATTACTAGGGAAAAAAAGACCAACCCTCACATCCCTGCAACTTCCATTCAGTGAGTTGTAGAGAGCAATGAGGTCTCCCCTCAGCCTCCTTTTCTCCGCACTAAACAACCCCAGTTCCCTAACCCTCACAGCTCAGTAATGGAAAGCTCACTTCAATTCAATATTAGAATTTCTCTGTCAGTTCCAGTAAGAGTTGATTTGATGTTTTTGTTTTTGAAAAGCCCAACAATCTTAGCATATAATAAATTCAAAGATAAATAATTTATGTGTGTGTGTGAGCATAATCTAAGAAAAAAAAATATTATCTGTAACTCTTCAGAAAAGTAACCATAAAAGTTAACTTATTTTATATATACATATGAGATAGATATATATAGATATATATATATATATATATAAAAGGGAAGGATCTATGAGGCTACCCTTCTAAAGTACCCCCAGAATAGTCAATATTTGTCATTTAGCTCAAGTTAGGGTGGAAAAAGAAAGAAATACAGAGAGAAGAGAGAAAGAAAGAGAGAAAGAGTAAAGTATATGATATGTTATGGTATCATCTAACTGAAGAGCATTTTTTGTTACTTTTTCTGATGATTATTTATAGCATGAATCAATATGGATTTTAGATAGGCAAATTCACATCCAAAAAAAAAAAATCTATGAAAAACTATTACTGGAATATTTTCAAAGGCTTCTAAATTTTTCATCAACATTTTAAATGTGTTTTGTTTCAATATGAAACAGTTCGTCTCCCAGGAAGTAGTGAAATATTTTTCTTTTTTCCTGTCAGAATTTAATGTTCAGCCAACATTATGCCTTTTATAACCTTTCCGAAATATGAAAATGCTGATTAATTCACAAGACATAGATCTTGAACTACCCTTCTAAACATCAAGAGCTTTCATGGAAGGCCAACCCTCAACAGCTTACTCCAAAGAGACACTCTTTGACTTTTAGATTTTCATGAGGTCTTTCAGTTCTCATTTATGCTCATGCTGTCTTTAGCTTATCCCATCTGCTTCCAATTACTGTGACTGTGTGTGTTTTGTTTTTCTTTTCATTTTGGTGTGGTTCCCTGGGTTTGATGAGCCCGTCCTCACAGATGAAAGAGAATTGATTCCCCTGGAATTAAATGTTTTCCAAGACAGAGCAGCAAAACTAAATGCACAATCATTTACTGCATGTTAATACAGAGTCATAGCATCATAGAATCAATCGTTTTGGTTGGAAAAGACTTTTAAGATCATCAAGGCCAACTATTCTTTAATTCTAGGAAGACTGGGGCTAAACCATGTCACTCAGTAGCACATATCTGATTCTTTGAAACACCTGCAGGGATGGGAATTCAACCAATTGCCTGGGCAGCCTGTTCCAATGCCTGACTACTCTTTCAGTGAAGGCATTTTTCCTGATATCCAATCTAAAGCTGCCTTGGTGCAACTTGAGGTCGTTTCCTCTCATCCTATTACTTGTTACAAGGGACAACACACCAACACCCACCTGGCTTCAACCTTTCTTCAGGGAGTTGTAGAGAGTTATAAGCACCTCCCCCCCCCCCCCCCCCCCCCCCCCCCCGCGCCCCTCCAGCCTCCTTTTCTCCAGGTTAAACATCCTAGTTCCCTCAGGTGCTTCTCACCCAGGTTCTCCTGGGTCACATCCCAGGTATTTGTATCTATACAGTAAAATAAACTCTAGATGTAGTGAAGGTTACTAGAAAGAGAACTTTTGACTAAGCTTCCAGCATCTGTTCCAGACTCTGTGTAGGAGAATAAACTAAGTGTTTGTCATCTCAACAGAAATTAACATCTAGGTAAATGGAATTCAGATTCTGTTGATATTTTTCTCTTCACTACATCAACACTGGCAAAGTTTTTTTTCCCCCTTTTTTACTATCATTAAAGTACCTGTGAGCTCACTGGAGCTACTTACAAAAAGACACTTCTCTTCAGGGGAGGCAAGCATAATCTGGAAGAAAAACCTAAGTAGGCCACAAATTTAGAAAGTTGTCTCTTTAATAATGTAATTTGTTACACTAGGGTCCCACATTGCCTGTTTACTCAAGCAGGTGGTTTTGCTGAAGAAAAGAAATGCTGATGATGCAAAGTGCTGACCCACATATCAGTTCCCAACAGACTGCACCAGCTGGTGTAGTTTATGCTTGTAGCTTCCACAAAGCCAACATTTTTCCCTTTCCATTACCTTTTGCTGATGGAATAAAGAAACAACATAAATATTGTCAAAGTCTCTTCCTGGAAAAGATCTGTAAGCAAGTTTATACTTACAGTTATTTATGACTTAGTTTTGTTTTGTTTCATGTTTGCTTTGTTGTGTATTTCTGTTTGTTTTCTTCTTGTTGTTTTATTTTCCTTTTCCTTTTCCTTTTTTCCCCCCTTTCCTTTTCCTTTTTCCCTTTTCCTTTTTCCTTTTCCTTTTTTTCTTTTCCGTTTTCTTCCTTCCTTTTGTGAATATCAAACAAAAGTTCAGATCTGGAAAGCTCCATCTATGTATTTATTTAACTACCTACCTGGACCATGTATTTTATGCACAAACATTAAACCTTAGTCCAAAAAATGAAAATAAATAATTACTAATTTTTAAATTGTTTTCTGTTATTGCTTTTTTTTTCCACACATGCCTAAGATGGTACAAGAGCAGTAGTAAAATATCTGAAGTTTTGAGAAGATCGAGAAGGGATCTCATCAATGTCTATAAATACCTGAGGGGTGGGTGTCAAGTGGAGGGGGCCAACCTCTTTTCAGTGTGGGCAATAAAAAGACAAGAAACAACAGGGTCAAGCTTGAACATAGAAGATTTTACCTCAACATGAAAAACTTCTTACAGTGAGGGTGACAGAGCACTGGAACAGGCTGCCCAGAGAGGTTGTGGAGTCTCCTCCTCTGGACACATTTGAAACCAGTCTGGATGCATTCCTGTGTGGACTACCCTAGGTGGTCCAGCTTTGGCAGGAGGGTTAGATTCAGTGATCTCTGGAGGTCCCTTCCAACCTCTAATGTACTATGAAGATTTAGAATCATGCAATCATTAAGACTGGAAAAGTCCTCATCAAGTCCAACCATCAACCCAATACCACCATGCCCACTAAACCATGTCCCAAAGTGCCATGTCTACATATTTCTTTTAGTACCTCCAGAGATGGTGATCCCACCACCTCCCTGGGCAGTCAAGGATTAGGTCATGGCTATTCATACACACTGAACCTTGGGCATCACCACTCACTCAAATTAACCATTTGCTTTCTCCTATTATGACTCTTTCAGGAAAGAATTTTTGTCTATTATCCAATCTAGTTGTACACTTTGTCAGCTGTTTTTGGGTTTTTTTATGAGGCTTTGGAAAGCATAACAGGAGAAAGGAAAAACAAAACAAAACAAAACTAATTAAAAACCTTTAAATTCTGTGGGAGTCAGAATTTTTTCAAGTGGAGATGTTCACAGTGTCCAGGAATACTCAATGTTGGTACTTCCTCCTGACAGAGAGGTTTTGACATCTGCTTTTTTTGTTGTTTAAAATTGAACTATTACTTCTGAGTTCCTAGTTACAGAATATTGTGAGGTTATTGTATTTGTGATTCAAGCATGGTTTCTTGTTTTAGCAAACTCTATCTGCTGATTCATTTCATATTAGACCAGAAACTGATGATGATGGACCTTCACATGTAGATTATATGCCCAAATTCAGTGAAATATAATATCTGTATAAATTTATACACTTCTAGGTAATTGGATATTGAATTAAATGTAAGACATAACTTACTGCAGAACATCACTACTATCTGTAAGCCTAGTTGAGGTACTTGTAAATGACTATCTCAAGTATAGATAGCTGTGGAGTAGGATTTTGCCATGGAATTGCTTGAGGGCAAGGAGCTTCATATCATCAAGGTTCTGGACCCTTCATCTGATGTTATAACACAGTTTATGAACAAAACACTGTTCTAAATTTGACTTATGTCTGCAAGACTGTAGTGAGCACTGGGTTCAGTTTTGGATCTCTCATGGCAAAAAAGACATTGAAGTGCTGGAGAAGGTCCAGAGAACGACAATGAAGCTGGTAAAGAGTCTGGAGAAGAAGGTCTGGTGAAGAATGACTGAGGAAACTGAGGTTGTTTGGATTGGAAAAAAGGAGGTTGAGGGCAGGCATCCTGGCTTTCTACAGCTCCTTGAAAGAGGGTGAAGTTGGGTAGGTTCTGGTCTCTTCTCCATATAATAAACGATAGAATGAGGGGAAACGACCTAAAACTGCACTAGGGGAGGCTTAGATTGGATATTAGCAAAATTTTATTTACTAAAAGATTTGTCAGGCACTGGAGCAGGCTGCCCAGGGAGGTGGTCAAATTGCCATCTCTGGAGGTGTGCCAAAAATGTGTAGACATGGCAGTTGGGGATGCATTTTAATGGTCATGGTGGTGCTACGTTGACCACTGGACTTGCTGAGTATAAAGGTCTTTTTCCAGACAAACTGATTCTATGAGCTATAATCAGCTGATTGGGCTACTGAGAGATGTGATCCCTCAGAGCGTAGATATGTCCTTGATGTAAATATGGATTTAGTCTTGCTCAGGAAATCATAATAGGAGAAAGCAAATGGTTCGTTTGAGTGAGTGGTGATGCACAAGGTTCAGTGTGTATGAATAGCCATGATCTAATCCTTGATATTGGATGTCCTTTTGACTAGGTTTCAGGGTCACATTTCTTGATTGTAATAAAACTTGAATGCTCATCATGAGCAATGCCTTTGCAATTGTCAGTGAAGTTTCCACTTTTGTGAGACAGCTCCATGATGCTGATAATATCTTTTAAAACATGTAACAGTATTTGAACTTCCCACATGGGTCAGAGCTTTTGATTTTGATTTTTGTTTTGTTTTAATGCACTGGCTCCTTTCTTTCTAAGAAGCAAATAATCCAGGAACTGTTATACAAAATACTGGCCTTCAGAAAAAGTATTTTGGCATTAAATTTTCAGTGTGGAAGAAGCAATTTAAAATTTATTAGATAAAATGCCTGTATTTGTCATTGTGCATTGACATATT
Organism: Indicator indicator; assembly: GCF_027791375.1. Classification (NCBI taxonomy): domain Eukaryota; kingdom Metazoa; phylum Chordata; class Aves; order Piciformes; family Indicatoridae; genus Indicator; species Indicator indicator. The sequence continues at coordinate 8,725,607 of NC_072017.1, forward strand.
TAAATCAAAATGTGTATTGTTCTCTTAATCCCTGAGATAATGTGGGTTTGCTTAGGAACCATGACAATACAAAGAGATGTTTCATATTTAAACCAGATATCACAGAATAAGACTGCTTACATAGTTTTATAAGGAATAGGAATTCTTCACTGAAATGGTGAGATTGCAATGTAGAATTAATGAAAAATGATTGATTTGGGTATCTGCTTGTGTAGAAAGAATATATTAAAGCTGCTGTCAATAACATGCTTTTTAGAGTGTCTGCCTAAAGAGTGAAATATCTGTTAGGAATGACAACAGCATCTTTTCTGAGATGGTCAAACTAAATATCTGGCATTGATTCCATAAGCTTTAGGTAGCCATTTTATTCAGAGGAATCAACTGTTTTTCACAGTCTCACAGTATATTAGAGGTTGGAAAGGACCTCAAGAGATCATCAGGTCCAACCCCCCTGCCAGAGCAGGATCACTTAGCATAGTCCACACAGGAATGCATCCAGGTGGGTTTTGAAACTCTCCAGAGAAGGAGACTCCACAACTCCCCTGGGCAGCCTGTTCCAGTGTTCTGTCACCCTCACTGTAAAGAAGTTTCTCCTCATGTTGAGGTGAAATCTTCTATGTTCAAGTTTGAACCCATTGCTCCTTGTCTTATCACTGTGAACCACCGAACAGAGCCTGTCCCCCTCCACTTGACACCCACCCCTCAGATATTTATAGACATTGATGAGACCCCCTCTCAGTCTTCTCTTCTCCAGACTAAATAGCCCCAGAGTATGGAGGTCTCTAAAATAGGTTTTCTCAGAAAAATACATGGAAAACTCTGAATTTCACCATCTCTGAATGTAACTATAAGGCACATTCCTAGAGGGAATTGTAATTGTACAAATTGTAAATTCTTCAGAAGCTATATCACCATATCCTAATCCTCCCCCATACCCTTTCCCTTGGTAAAACAACATTTTTTTTTCTGTATTTACAAGGGTTATTGTTTGTTTATAAATTACAGCTCATGGATAAATTCTCTGTATTTGGATCCTGACTCATCAGAATGGTTTATTTGGCACATCTACTCTTCATTAGCCATGGGAACCCTCTCATAGCCTAAATTGGCTACAGCAGCTTTTCTGTCATTCATTTTGGCTCTTTCATTAAGTAGTGCAGCTAAGCAAGAGGGAGTATAGTGCTGCTGTATCTAATTAATCATCCATTTTCAGATGCTTCCTTAGATTACAGCAGCCATTAGACTTCTCTAGGTAAATGCCTTCCTAATTGTAGCAATCAAAGAATAGAGTTGCATAAGAATAAAAGAAAATTAACAGAGGTAAATATCTTAAATCTTCTGTCGTTTCTTCCAGCAACCATGATTGTGTAAAGCTAGAAAGAACTAATTCTACATTTAGCCTACACGTTCTCAATTGGGATTTTTAGTTTTCAATTCTATACAAATTAGCCTGGTAGAAAACTAAATTAGTGGTCATCTTATCAACTTAATGAGCATCATTGTTAAGCTCCATTTTGAAAAGCTTGCTCAGACCATAAGAAATTAACTTCTACCAGAAACATTTACTTCCTTTCAATGATAACCTGAGCTCAGTGTCTTTAGAATAAAGATAATTCCAAACTACTGTAGATCCTATTAAAGAAATAACAACAATACAATTAAATATGTGCAAATATACACAAACCAATAGCAAACCCAACCCCCTGCTGACAATTACATTACCATCATCACTGATGTTCTGGGAAGTCCCAGACTGGACTTGCTGGCAAATGAGAACTGGATTCAGGAACTCGTAGATTGAGATCAAAAGCAGAACAAAGTCTTCCTTGGACACCAGCCATTGAAGAAGAGGCCTGACCTGTTCCATTTCTCAACTTTATACTAAATATGATTTCTGTGTAATGGAATCCCTCAACAGTCAGTTTGGGGTCACCAGAACTTTCTGCTTCTCCTAGCAAGTGCAACCTCTTGCATTATGGCACCCCCAACACGGCACACAAGCTTTAGCAGTTACCTTGGTTTCTGCAGCAACAAAAGCCTTTCTGAGTACTACTCCTTAGTAGTAACTCTAAACAACCAGTGTTAGCACTTCTAGAAGATACTGTCTAAAAATAATAACCACAGAAAGTGCAGTTACTGAGAGAGACTGAGCTGAAAAGTCAGATCATGTAATCCTTGAGGAACCTCATGAGGTTCAACAAGGATAAGTGCAGAGTCCTGCATCTGGGGAAGAATAATAAACTGCACCAGTATGGGTTAGGAGGTGATCTGATGGAGAGCAGCCCTGTGGAGAAGGACCTGGGAGTCCTGGTGGATAACAAGTTATCCATGGGACAGCAGTGTGCCCTTGTGGTCAAGTGGGGTGCATTAAGAGGAGTGTGTCCAGGAGGTCGAGGGAGGTTCTCCTCCCCCTCTACTCTTCCCTGGTGAGACCTCACCTAGAATATTGCATCCAGTTTTGGGCTCCCCAGTTCAAGAGAGACAGGGATCTACTGGAGAAAGTCCAACAGAGAGCTACCAGGATGATTGAGGGACTGGAGCACTGCTGTATGAGGAGAGACTGAGACCCAGGGCTGTTTAGTCTGGAGAAGAGAAGACTGAGAAGGGATCTGATCAATGTTTATAAATATCTGAGGGGTGGGGGTCAAGAGGGCAGGGACAGGCTCTGCTCAGTTGCACCCTGTGATAGGGCAAGGGGTAATGGATATAAACTACAGCACAGGAGGTTCCACCTCAACATGAGGAGGAACTTCACTGTGAGGGTCACAGAGCACTGGAACAGGCTGCCCAGGATGGTTGTGGAGTCTCCTTCCCTGGAGACTTTCAAGACCCATCTGGATGTGTGACTTGTGTTAGATTCTATGGTCCTGCTCTGGCAGGGGGGTAGGACTCAAAGACCTTCAGAGGTCCCTTCCAACCCCTGTGATCCTGTGAGATCAAGTTCTGTAAGATCAAGTTCTGTTCTAGCTCAAACCACAGGCAATGGCAATGCTTTTTTTGACCTTTTTTGGTAATTTGAAATGAAGCTTCTTTTTGAACCTTGCACATTAAAAGATGAGTGTTCTGGTCCCCTTCCCTTCCCTCTTTCTTTTCTTTCTCTCTCTTCTTTCTTTCTCATATACAGGACAATCCTGTTTATGTCCCAAGATCACTACAGTGTTTCCAGCCTCTTCTACACACACAGATGCTTCTCTGGACACATCACTAACCTTTCCATGAAGCAATTAAAGTATCACCAACAACATGATCTTTTAAAACAAAAAAATATATTAACTTGCTTCTTGTAAGAATATATTGCCCTAATAAATGGATCTCAACCATGCTGCAATACAAGTAACAGAAATGAAACAGTAGAATTACCATTTGTTTTGTTTTGTTTTTCTCTCTTCAGGGGAAATTGCTTCCATGCTTTGGAAATAAAACCCTCAGTGTGCTGAAACATGAAGATCACCCAGTCAGAAAGACCATGAGAAAACACACTAAGGTTTTATGGAAGCTTTCTTCTGTTGAAACACTTCTAGAATTTAAGTAAAATAAAACCACACTGCAGTTTTTGGCAAAAAAAAAAAAAAAAAAAAAATGAGAGAGAGAAATAATAAAAAAAAAAAAGAAAATGTGACTATGACAAACCACCAGAGAGCTGATGTTGTTACTCTTTGGAGGGTAAGCATATTTATGATGAAAGAAAAATTTTAGTCTATGATTTTGAGCTAAGAACCACATAGAACTCTTCTGAAGAAAAAAAACATATACAGAGAACCCTTTACACCCTTTTGCAAACACATGTATATTAAAGCCTGGTTTTATCAGAGAGAAGCAAATATTAGTTGAGATAAATTCAAAAGTCTCTATCAATGTCAACACTCAAGTATTAAAGACCAATGCGACAGCAATTCATCAAATAATTATGACGGTGCAGATACATTGCAAGATTGAGAAGGACATGAATGTAGAGTAAGACAATTTCCACCCCACCCACCCCATTTTGACCTTTTTCCCCTCTAAACTCACAGCACCTGGGCCCTGTTGGAGTCTCCTCCCACCCCAGGTGTGGCCACTTTGCCCTCCCCACCCACTCCCCTATTTAATCCCACCTAGGACAAGCAGCAGCCTAAGCTGAGCCCATCTGGGCTGAGGATCCTCCTCCCATCCCTGGTGAGTCCTCATGGTGCACACTGGGTGATTGGTGATGGTGGAACAAAGGCTGGGGGGCCTGGTGGCCCCCTGGTCAGTTAGGGTTAGAGTCAATGACTACTCCAATATCATCCATGGCTGCTGGCTGGGCCTCATTCCTGGGGCTGAGCTCCTCTGTGTGCTGTCTTGGCTGGTTGAGGGTCTTGCCACAGGCTCTGGGATGGGTGCAGTGATGGTGATGGTGGAAGACCTAATGGCAGCCTTCCAGTACCTGAAGGGGGCTTTGAACTGGAGAGGAGTGAATTTGGATACGGTGTTAAGAACAGGCTCTTTGCCATGAGGGTAGGGGAGCACTGGAACAGATTGCCCAAAGAGGTGGTTGAGGTCCCCTTCCTGGTGATACTCAAGGTGAGGCTTGACAGGACTCAGCGCAACCTGACCTAAGTTGAGTATGTCCTTGCTGGCTGCAGAAGGGTTTGGACTGGATGGCCTTTTGAGGTCCCTTCCAACCCAGACAATTCTATGATTCTATGAATCTGTTCTGGTTTTAATTAATTTATCTCTGTATTTATTTATTTTTTGAAATTAAACATTTCCCAGGGTAATTATAAGAAGTTAATTCAGTCCTCTTCCTATTCCTCTTTCCTATGAGTGTTTCCAGGTAAAATTACATTCTTCTCTTTCTAAAGCACCTTTGTTTTTTGTTTTTTTGTTTTTTTTTTTTTTTTTTTTGCATGTGAGTACATAAAGATCATAAATACCTGATATTTACAGCTTTTATACTTCTTTTCAATGCTCTACCATTCTGTCATTGCAATTCCTCTTAAAAGGGAATAACTGTATCTTTCTTCCCAAAACCAGCATTTAAATTACTGGTGCTGTGAATTAGAGATGAGAAATTCATAAGTTGCTCCAAAAAAATGAAGAAAAAAAACCCGAAACAACAATTCCTCTTGTTATTTTAATATGGGTTCAATGTGGATTTATTAAAAATGGGAAAACCTGTGGGTTCCCTTGTCCAGCTTCAGGGTACTGAGCAGAGATCTCATTAACCTGCAAGATGTTTTCTAATTCAGTCACAGATGCAGTCATGAGTAGTCTGCTGGAAATGAGGTAATTGGGGTGTGACAGAACTCTTAGTCTGTATCTATAATTCATAGCTCATAATAAAAGAAAATATGAAGGTGCCCTGTGAAAGAAAGTTCTTATGGTAAGTTAAGTTTTGTGGAAGTTGATAAAATTAATTGCTCTTATGGTTTTGATATCAAGTGTACTGTCTTCTGAGAGAGAACAAAGATCATTTTTCAACAATACAAGGATTCAGGGAAGTGAAGGATGGCCAGCCTCACTTGAGCCTGGGGAAGATGATGAAATTAATCCTGGAAACCAGCCTCAGGCACTTAAAGGACAAGATATGGATGTACTTTAGCGTGTCCAGAGAAGGGCCATGAGAACGATCAGAGGGTTGGAGTTCCTCTCCTATGGAGACAGACTGAAGAGAGTTGGGGGTACTCAGTCTGGGGAAGAGGAGGCTCTAAGGAGACCTTATTGTGGCCTTCCAGTGTTTTAAGGGGGCCTACAAGAAAGCTGGTCAAGGACTTTTTAGGGTGTCAGGTAGTGATAGGACTAAGGGGTATGGAACAAAACTAGAAGTGGTTAGATTCAGATTGGATGTTAGGAAGAAGCTCTTCACCATGAGTGTGGTGAGACACTGGAACAGGTTGCCCAGGGAGGTGGTAGAAGCCTCATCCCTGGAGGTTTTTAAGGTCAGGCTGGATGTGTCTCTGTGCAACCTGATCTAGTGTGAGGTGTCCTTGGCTATGGCAGGGAGGTTGGAACTGGATGATCCTTGAGGTCCCTTCTAATGCTGACAATTCTGATTCTGAGTTAAAGTCCATTTTGGGTTCCTGCAAATACAGGAGACTTCCTAATGTATTGTTCAGCCTGGATATTAGGAAGAAATTCTTTACAGTGAGAGTGGTGAGACACTGGAACAGGTTGCACAGGGAAGTTGTGGATGCCCCTCCCTGGGTGTTCAAACATGGCTTTGAGTAACTTGGTATGAAGTGCCTCTGCCCACGGCAGTGGGGGGCTGTATCTAGATGATCTTTAAGGTCCCTTCCACCACAAACCATTCTGTGATTTGAAAGGATTCAAGCATCATGTGCTTCCCCATCTCCAAAAATGAAGCATTTCACTGATGGATATGGATGAGTATCTCAGGGGGTATTTTGTTATGTCTGACATTAGCCTTACATCCCTGAGTTTTTAACTTATAAGGTCTTTAGAAGGCATGATTGAGATGAAAGCATCATCTGCTACATTTCTATTTTGAGGAAGTTGTTCTTATTTTCAATACCAAGAAAAGATCTTTGAACATCTATTGCAGCTTAATTTTCCTTCATTTGTAAGAAGTGGAGGAATGCAAAAGGTTATCAAATCACTCTAGCCATGTTATACCCTGTATGGGTCTTAAACAGCTCCCTGATAGGTATTTCTTCATTTTCCATGACATCTGTGTCATGACAACCACACTAAACACTCACCTCTCAATACATAATTAGGAATATTGAAGAGAAGTGACTTAAAAACACAAAAGAAATAGAAATACTGAGCATTGTACCACAGTAAGGATGTTCTCAGGTGCACTTTCAGAAGAGCTATTTTCCTTTCTGCTTAACAAGAGCCCCCTTAGAAGCAGAGCTGAGTGACAGAAGTGATAACATAACAGCAAGAGCACTAGAGATTGTGGGAGAACTTAAAATAAAATAATTACCTTTACTAGCTTTGCAGAAGTTTCAGTAACTGCTGAAGAGGAGAAAATTGCAGGTGCTGACTTCAAAGAGTTGTAAAAAAAAAAAATGAAAATCTCTGTAGAAAATATCCTAAACTATACACTTTTAGTTTCTGATTGTTTTTCTCCTGTATTGCCTCCTGCTGCTGTAAACCCACCTGGTCTCTATTGCATCTCCTATTCAGCATATTTTGAGCTTCCTAGAATTGCTTCAGGGGTGAATATTTTAGAATAATGTTATTATAGCAGATTTTGATATTCTATTGTTCAATTGGCAACAATATTTTCTATTTTAATTTTTTTTTCTTTGTTAGGTTGAAATCCAAACTCCCTCCAGAGCAGAAGATGCTGAACTCTGGACTAAGAGAATTTGCAGAGCAATGATTAATTTTTATTTCCCCAGTTGCATCAAGTAGCACAATAGAATCAGCAAAGTCACATAGAAGAAAGAGCAACATCTGGCTGAACCCCTACAAAAATTATCTTTGTGAAATACTACCACACTACAAAGCTGTTACACTATAGAGATAAATCTTGAGATTCTAAGAGCTACATTTCTCAGAGGTGCTCTTAAAGGCAGCAAGTGAATAGTACAAGTCTCAAAGGTGTTGAGCATATCTCAACTGTCTTTATATTTCATTCTCCATTCAAGATCAAAATACATTTTAGATTGGCTGTAACCTGTGTACTCACTTAAGTCTGTCTTCAGACATCTCTGTTTTAAAATTTCTTCCATAGAGAAGAATTTGCTCCCCAATACAAAATATTTCAGAGAAAAAATAATATATATTCAAGATGCTTGATTTTCGTTAAGAAATGACAATCTTTTAAGTTTACCTTAATATTTCAGCCAATATCACAGTATATCAGAGGGTGAAAGGGACCTCAAGGGATCATCATGTCCAACCCCCCTGCCAGAGCAGGATCACTTAGGATAGCAGAATCACTTGGGATAAGCTTTCTGTTTGTAGGAAATATAAGGAGAAATTGAACATGATCTTTGAGGTCTCTTCCAACCTTCTTGATTCTATATATGGAATATAGATTTTTTTAAAATCTTCAGAGATAATTTAATTTAAAGGCTTTCTTCTAACAGTTGGACTCTATGATCTTAAGGCCTTTTTCAGCAAAAAACACTCTAGGATTCTATGATTTTTTCTAATTTCTAAATATGGAGTTTGTGTAGGTAGGTCAATGGAAACCATTTTTTGTAATGTGAGGTCAACTCTAAAGCACAATGTGTGGTCCAACACAATTATAAGTTTCATTTGGAACACTTTACAAATGACAACATTTGACTAGGACAGAATGGTATTGCACAGTGTAAACATATCAACTTTCTCTAATCTCAGACACCGATCTCTAAGAGTTAAAGATGGTATGAAGAGTAAACTTTGCAGCTTGCACAGTAGAAATGTTTCTCTGGAAGAAAAACAATCTGAGGGAAGGAATTGTGGAGCCTCTTTACTGTGAGGGTAGTAGAACACTGGAAGAGATTACTCAGGAAAGGTAGTGGAGGCCCCATCCCTGGGACATTCAAAGTCAGTCTGGAAGGGGCTCTGAGCAGCCTGGTCCAGTCGGGGATGTTCCTGCTTACTGTATGGTGGTTGGGCTATAACTTCTAGAGGTCTCTTCCAACCCAGTACATTCTATGTTCTACTATTGAGTTAAATAGCTGGAATCCATGAAATTGCTGAAATGCCTGTGAAAATTATGACAAATAGTTGCTATAAACAGTTTTAAATTTTTGGCTGAGATGCTATGTTTTCGAGTTGCTTTACATTTCAGACCTGTTAATAGAAGTACAATACAATTATCTGACCAAACTATGAATTATTTCCATCACAGACTGATCACATTGTTTTAGGAGTTTCATTGATAAGATTACTCAGTGGTATAGAATTAGATGATATGCCTTTGAATTGCAGAAATTGAAGTGGGTCTTAAGATTGTGGAAATATTCTCTTTTATGGGGACAGTGAATAATATGGAAGAAAGATATTGTTCAGCCACATCACTGACATACAAAGTCTAGTTGATTGCTTAGGGCTGGGTGATAGGTTGGACTGGATGATCTTGGGGGTCTCTTCCAACCTGGTTGATTCTATGATTCTATTCACCATAGGATCAAGAGAGATAACTAAAAGATTCACTGCATCCCTTTGTTTAACATAATTGATTTTCAGAACTTATAGTCCTGGATGCATCTTACACATGCCAGTAGGTGTTTATTTATCACAAAAAAATCATAGAATCCTTTTGGTTGGAAAACAACTTTAAGATCACTGAGTCCAACCATTACCTAGCTCTACCAAGTCTGGTGCTAAACTATGGCCCCCCAGCACCACATATCTGCCCTTTTTAAATACCTCCAGGGATGAACAACTCAGGAGATGTTTATGATTAGAGTCTTAAACAGGGCACACTGTCAGCAAGATAAGCAGGAGAAGTGGATGATCCTGGAGAGCTGTACTGTCCAAAGGAATACTGAAATTCCTACAGCCAGGTGCATGGCTTTATTTTTGATAAGGGAATATGTCACAAGACTATCTTCCTGACAATATAAAAAATAAAACTAAGAACAGAGTTATGTGATTTTTAATTAACACCTGAAGTGTACATTTTTACTTTTTAACTAGATATGGTCATGACTTCAGAAGGCGTTTTTTTAGTTGTGGCTTTAATATGGATTTTGACATTGACCTCCTTCTGTGCTCACTGTATCATAGCATCATATCAATTCACAAAACTATCTCATATTACAGGTGCTTATAGAATTTTTAGAGAGTACATCTTACAAGTAACAGCTGAGGGAACTGGAATTGTTTAGTCCGGAGAAGAGGATGCTCAGGGGAGACCTTGCTGCTCTCTACAACTCCCTGAAAGGAGGTTGGAGTGAGGTGTAAGTTGGTCTATTCTCTCTAGTATCAGATGATAGAATGAGAGGAAATGTCCTGAAATTGTGCCAAAGGAGATTTGGGCTGGCATTGAAGCAGCTGCCCAGAGAGATGGTAGAGTCACCAGCCCTAGAGAGGTTCAAAAACAAAAAAGGAAAAAAAAACAAAAAAAAAAAACGTGTGAATGTGGCACTTTAGGACATAGATTAGTGGCCATGGTGGTCTTGATGGTTGGATTTGATGATCTTAGTGGACTTTTACAACCAAAACAGTTCTATGATTCTAATTATATCTGATTTTGACTGTGCATCTAAATGCTTTTCCCCCCTATCTTTGTTTACTTTATAAACATTTTTTAATGTATACTATTTTTCTTGATTTATATTCTTTCACATTCTCATTTAATTTTATTCTATGTTTAAAGCATCTGTAGTGATAAGTCATGTGGTCTTGATCTAACACTTTTGATGGCCACTTTCATATCTTACATGTAAAATGACCAAAATTCATTAGCAGAATTATCATATTAGCAACCTTGACAGAACATACTGAGAAATATATAAAAAAAAAATCTCAATATAATATGTGGACATAACACTTTAGGACATAGTTGAATGGCCATGGAGGTTTAAAGTGGAAGGTTGGACTTGATCTTGGAGGTTTCTTCCAAACAGAGAAATTCTATGACATACATATATAAAGGCACAGTCTTTATGATAGAAACTGGCAAAATCATCCCTTTAATAACAATGCAAAAAAATGGAAGGAAACTCCTGATTCCTGAAGCACAATGTTTTGTGCTCACAGAAATGTACATCTTGTAACTTCTTGTATCAATTCTGTAAATGTCTATCTAAAAGTTTTACTTAAGAGTTAAAAAATAATTGAGACTCTTTTGGGTGTTTTTTTTTTTTTTTTTTGCTTTTAATTCCCAGAAACTTTTTCTATAATGGTTTAAATGCAATAATTCCACCCATCCCTCTATCTTTGAAATGATTCTTCTAAGGAAAATGGCATTGAAATGGGATCATATGAAATGTTTGGTTTCACAGAAAACTGTTTTCAGCCAACTGTATTATCCTCCTAATTTCAAACAGTTGCACACAGATCATGCATTTAGCTCAAATACCAGCAACACATAAAAGCAGGCTGGAAGTAGCCAACGTTTAAGAACTTATTTCTCTAAGAAAACTTTTGAACAGCACATGAAAATCAAGGTGTTGTCTTGATGTGTAATCTTGCAAGGCACTTGTTCTTCAAAAAAAAAAAGTAAATTAATTTAACAACTGCCATGCTTCTGAACTGCATTCTTCAATTAATGTTTAAAAAATATAATCCAGAGGAGTGGACTCAGTTGTCAACTGCTTCTTAATAGCTGCCAGTGTAATTACTTTAAAGAGAACTCCTGAAGCATTGGAATCATTAGAGATCTTAAACCAGAAGTATTTGTCCATATAGTTGTTTATAAATGGAGACTCTATACTTACAAGCAGTTATTGCTTGTAAATGACTATAATATATCTGATAGGTCTCATTTAAGCATAAAAATGTTTGCAGGATTCACAGGCTTATAGAGTGGATTGGGTTGGAAGGGACCTTGAAGATTATCTGGTTCCAACTCCCCAGCCATGGGAAGGGACACTTGAGTTGTCTGTACAATGGGGTGATGGCTGAGTAGCCATTGACTCACTTGAGGAGAAGTTCTCTTAATGCCTCTTATGATGGAGTGAGTCATTGAACAGTAAAAAAACTGCTGTTTCTCTCTTAAGGCTGGCTCTTGAACAGCCATCAAAATTGAGGAGGGAACCACCAAGCAGGAAGCAGACTGGTGAGAAAGCATGTATAGTCAGCATCATAGAATTGCTTTGGTTGGAAAAGATCTTAGAGCATCAAGTCCAAGCATTATCTAACTCTATCAAGTCAGGAGCAAACCCATGTCCCTCAGCACCATATCTGTGTAGCTTTTAATCCAGGCATGAGGATTTAACCACCTTCCTGGAGAGCCTATTCCAGTCTTTAAGAAACCTTTCAGTCAAGAAGTTTTTTCTTTAAATCTAATCTTTCCCTGGTGCAACTTGAAGCCACTTCCTCTTGTCCTATCACTTGTTACTAGGGTGAAGAGACCAATGCCTGCTTCTCTCTAACCTCCTTTCAGGTCTTTGTAGAGTGGGAGAAAGTCATCCCTCGGCTGTATAGAAAGAACAGAGGTGGGACCTCTCTCCATGAACACTGACCTACCTCACTCTGCAGAGCCCTGAGGTGCTGACAAGTTGCTGAGGCACAGTGCCCTGTCCCACCTCAGGTCATGGATGGCTGTTGGAAGGTGAAACACAACTTGAATGAGAAGTGATGGATATTAGTAAGTCTTGTGTCACACTGTGAAGAGTATTATTCTTAGTAATTTTTTCTGCAGTAATTTAGACTACAAGTATCTGGAAATTGGTCTGAAAATAACTCTTGATTGTATTATGATTAGATTTTTAGTTAAGCTGCTGAAAATAATTCTTGACTTCACATGTGATATGTGTTCCATATCTTCCACTAACATGATTTTAAGTCTAACACACTATATTATACTCTCTGACCATTTCCTAGAAGCAGCTCAGCATTTTTGGTATGATTATTCTAGGAAGATTTAGCCTGAGGCAGAATTCTAACAGAGAACTTTGACCTAAATAGCATGTTTCTCACAGATTTATTTCCCCAAACAAGGCTTTACAGTGAATTTGAAGGTCAGCCTTGTAAAATAGCTTCATCTAGTACAGAGGAAATACAATCCAATACATAATATTTTTTCTGAAGATGAAATTAAGATAGTGTTAAAAATTGTTCCAGCTGTGAAATAAGATTTTTCTTTTAAAGAGAATTTCCTTATAAAGATAATATATATTTTTTAAAGTGTATATACTTTAGATTCTGTTAGATCTGTCTATGAAATCATCCTTTATTATTTAACAATGGATTTTATTTATAAAGTATCAACTTTTTGTTTTCCTATGTGAACGGAAAGTCATTTTTTCTGTTAATCTAGCAAATTAAGGTGAAAAACTTTGAAATGTATAATTTCCATTGTGAATGGAAGTCATTTTAAAAGATTCCTATTGTTTCTTTGCTAATAATAAATGTGTAGTTAAAAGGCAAAGCCCCTGGAAAAAAAACAGGACAAACAGCAGTAAATTGTTACCCACCCAGTCCTCATCAAGACAATGAGAAATTTGATAGGACATGGTATATGAGGATTCCTCTGAATCTGGAAAACCAGTTTTTGGTGCAGGTCTGAGGAACAGAAGCTGATGGACAATCCTCCAGATTTATAGAATCATAGAATTATTTCAGTTAGAAAAGACCTCCAAGACCATTGAGTCCAACCCTCAACCTAAAAACACCATGGCTATTAAACCACATCCTGAAGTGCCATGTCTACACATTTCCTGAACACCCCCAGGGATGGTGACTCCACCACCTCCTTGGGCAGCCTCTTCCAATGCCTGACCACTCTTGCAGGAAAGAAATTTTTCCAAACATCCAAAACCTCCCCTGGTGTAACTTGAAGCCCTTTCCTCTCATTCTGTCACTTGATACTAGTGAAGAGGGATCAACCCCCACCTTGCTCCAACCTCCTTTTGGGTAGCTGTAGAGAGCAATGAGGTCTTTCCTCAGCCTCCTTTTCTCCAGACTTAAAAATCCTCAGGTCTTTCAGCCATTTCTTACAAGAGCTGTTCTCTGAACACTTCACCAGCTTTGTCATCCTTCTGTGGGCATGCTCCAGCAACTCAGTGTCACGTGCTTGATTCCATCCAGTCTATTCAGGTTTCTTGTGAAAGATAAGAAGTGTGTCTGGGCTTCTATTTTTGTGTGATTCAGACACTGTGGAGAAAGACTTCCCAAGGATATGTAATGGTTTAATGGCCGTGGTGGTGTTGGGTGATGGTTGGACTCGATTGTTTTGTAAGTCTTTTCCAACCAAACCAGTTCTATCCCTCTATTTGTGAAGCTTTAGTGAGAGCTCTGGTCTGCAAACTAATCTGGTTCTGAGGGCAAATAATTCTTTTAAAATCACCTTGACACAAAAATTAGAGTCTATAACTTCTGTATTATCTTTCATTTCCCTTTTTAAGCCAGCTACAAATGATAATGAGTAAGCTACAGAGGATAATTAGCCTGCCTGAAAACTGAATAAAATATTTAGTAATTCTGTTTTTAAAACTGCTCCCATTGGCTAAATATCTAGAGGTTGTTTTGAGTCACTTCTGTGACACAAGGTGTTGGTAGTGAATCTTTCTGACAGGCCACCATCATGATTTAACACCACTTCAGAGAAGGGGTTTTCTGAATTTTTAATCACCTTTTTTGGAAGTGAGTTAATGGGTGCTTTCCCTTTCTATAGAGCATATTTAATTTAAAAAAAAATCTTTTTTTTGCATATACAAAAGTGAGGAAGTCTGATTAAATATGCATGCAACAGAAATAGTGAATTCAAAGGACAACCATGGGGAGATTTGATTGGGCTGAGCACTTCATAAGCATTTCTGTAGGGTACTTTAGGTACTCTTTTGGATTAGAAAAGTTTGAGACTAGGATATAATGACTTTTTATTCCCCATGAAACTCTTTCTTTTTGTCTTTGTCACTTTTTTCTTATACGACTAATGATATTATTCAAATGAAAGCCATGAATGTTTCACTCAGTGAGTTACAAAAAAAGAGCAGCATTTCAAGCTTTGAAACACTAACAGAAAAAGAAAAAGAAGGCAAAAGAAAAAGAAGGCATAAAAAAAAGAATTGTGACCACTTTGCTCTCTTAGGTGACCAAATAACCATCTCAAAGTTAGTTATTCCAGTTACCTTAAAGGCTTACTTCAGAGAAGGTTTTTATTTCTGAAGCTTGAGTATTTCATGACTGAGAAGTGAAAAGATGTGTGGAGCTTACAGTCAGGATGAGGAAAGATTAGAAAACAGCTGTCTGGATTGAAATCCTTGGACAGGAGGTTTCTGCCCAAGGTTTTTGTAGTTCTTACCTGGTTTCTTGTAGAATCATAAAATCATAGTATCAGAATACATTGAGATGGAAGGGACCTTTAAAGGTCATCTAATTCAACAGCCTCCCCTGCAGTAAGCAGGGATGTTATTTTAGACTTCTCCAAGGTATATAAACAACACACTTGGAAATTTGCAAATGTTCTTAGAAGTACACCCAGCTGCTGTAGAGGTAATACAAAGAGCAAGCTAATGATAAAAAAATCATATTAAAAAAGCATATTAGGACAGTGTAGGATGATGTTTTGTGCACTAGCTCTACATTTTCTTTTCTATCCGTATCATAACGGTATCAATGTGTAGGGGTCTATTAGTATCACAGAATGGGAGGGGTTGTAAGGGACATCTGGAGATCATTGAGTCCAACCACCCTGCCAAGGCAGATCCACCTAGAGAAGGTCACAGAACACTTTCAGGTGGGTTTTGAATGTCTTCAGAGATGGAGACTCCACCACCTCTCTGGGCAGCCTGCTCCAGTACTCTGTCACACTTAAATTACCGAAGTTCCTCCTAATGTTTAGAAGGAACTTATGCTCATGCTTGTGCCTGTAATTTCTTGTCCTGTTACTGGGCACCACTGAAAAAAGCAGTCTCCTCTTTAAGTGTTTCTAAACCTTTGAGATTCCCTCAATCATCTCTTTTCCTAGACTAAAAAGACCAAATTCACTCATTCTTCATAAGAGAGATGTTCTAGTTCCCTCATTTTTGTTGCCCTACACTTGAACTCCTTGATCTCCAACATATGAGACCCTTACCCAGACTCCCCAGAAAACAAATCTAAGAAATAATATCAGAAATTATATTCTGGGCTGAATGGATCATTACTTTATTTCACCTTGATAATCCTTATGTATCACATCTTTGATAGTTAAATTATGAAAAGCTCTTCATTAAATATTTGCAACAGTTTCAAGCCAAAAAAAGAAATCTTCAGCCTAGGGGCAATCTCTGTGTCCTAATGCTTCCCCCACTGAATATTAAAGATACTGTGGTCCTCAGAGGTATTTTTGTAGTTCAGCTATAGTATGAAACACTGGTGACATTTTAAAGGTTTAATTAAAGAATACTTATTATAGTAGGCTTCCATAGTAAGTGCTGGATGACAAAACTCTAGTGCTATAAAATTAATTGCACCACTAATGTGTAGCTGAAATGAGTGGAAAGCTTGAACCCAAAGAAACAACTCATTAATCTCCAGTGAGCTGTACTGTGGTAGGTGAATCACTTCTATATTCAGATCAAGTTCTCTAAAAAAAAAAAAATAAAATTAAAGCCTTTTTTTTAAGCAAGAAATTATTTTGTTGAACAGAGTTGTCTTTTACACAAGTGTTTACCACTGGAAAATGTTTTCTGAGTTTATTCTTTTAAAATCCTTGCAATTCAGTTTTTAAAATGCATTGTTTTCCTAGATTTTTAGTAAGTAACAGAAAAATAAGTAACAGTTTTCTCCAAAAACTCTGTTTTCACAGAAAGGTAATTTAAAAAGAGAGAGGTTCAAATGTTTGCTTTCAGGGCATAGTGGGAAGAGTTTAAGAAAATGTCATGTAATTTGATTGTAGCTGATTGTTTTATGGATAGGGTTATTTAAACAGAACCCCCTGAAGAACTGCCAAATAAAGTTCTCAGGCAATGTTCTAGTACAGATTGGTCATGGCATAGGCAAAGAATACTTCATCCACTTGCTGTGTTCAGTTTTGGGTCCCTCGCTTCAAGAAAGAGATTGAGTTGCTGGAGCATGTCCAGAAAAGGACAACAATGAAAAAAAAATCCTTCCTGCAAGAGTGGTCAGGCACTGGACCAGGCTGCCCAGGGAGAAGAAACGTGTTCAAGAAATGTCTCAACGTGGTCCTTCAGGACATGGTTTAATGGCCATGGTGGGGTTGGGTTGAAAGTTGGATTCAATAATGTTAGATACCTTTTACAAATGAAACCATTCTGATTGTCACACTCTTCTTCAGTAAATGAGTAATAAAGTGTTGAAAACTGATGAAACTGTGTAGGATTTTTTTTTCTTTTTCTTTACAAATTTTCCTCACAAATCAGTTAGGATGCTAGACCTTGGCCTTAACCACATCACAACTCACAGCTCAGTTCAAGAGGAAAGTTACAAGAAGCAAACAGTTGCCCAGAGATCAGATAATTGTTCAAGGTATGAAAAATAATGCCTTGACATTGCTCAGAAATGTAAAACTTAACTCTTAGTAAATACAATTTAGTTAGTCATGACCAATTGGTTGTAATAACATCCTAAGGTCCATCCAGAACTGCCTCTCTGATGTGCTCCAATAATTTAAATTCTTTAAAAGCCACTGAAAATTTTATCTTTCAGGGTGAGACATCTTAACAGGCCTGAATTTCTGAGACCATGAAATTAAGACTCTTTGTACTTTGAAGTGCCATCTTTGGGCACCAAGAATCAAAAAGTAGAAAAATATCAAAATACCTTTGATAATTTCTACTCAGAAAATGATCTCTCAACTTCATCCAGCCTATTTCAAAGATGTTTCATATGTAATATGCAAAAATAAGTATAATAAATGAGGGAGAGGACACAAGGAATAGTATTTGATGACTCCAGGCTGTCAGGAAGTTATGAGGTAGCTAACTAGTTAAGAAAATAGTCTGTTTCAAACCACCATGTAGCCTGGTGAAGAGTGAGAGCTGGGAGAAGCAGTAACTCAGATGATCAGAGACCTGAAATTTATACTTGGAAGAATCACAGAATAATAGAATCAAGGAAGCAGAGACTCATTAAGGTTGGAATAGATCTTGAAGATCGTTAAGATCAATCATCAACCCAACACCAACATGCCCACTAAGCCATGTCCCGAAGTGCCATGTCTACATGGTTTTTTTTAACACCTCCAGGGATGGTGACACCACTACCTCCCTGGGCAACCTGTTCCAGTGTCTGACCACTCTTGTGAGAGAAATTTTTCCTAATATCCGACCTAAACCTTTCCTGGTACAACTTGAGGCTATTTCCTCTTGTCCTATCACGCTTTACTGGGGAAAAAGAGACCAGCATATACCTTGCTTCAGCTTCCTTTTAGTTGTACAGAGCTAGAAAGTGTCAGCTCAGCTTCCTCTTCTCTAGGCTGATCAATCCCAGTTCCTTCAGCCATTCCTCACAAAACCTGTTGAACGAGACTGGACCCAGTAATGACCCATGTGGGACACCACAGCTGCAGGCCTCCATCTAGAGCGCATCATTGATTACACCCCTCTGAGGTCTGTCCTTCACCCAGTTCTTAATCCACCTCAGTGTTCCTTCATTTCATCCATGTTCCCTAAGCTTCCTTAGGAAGATATAATGGAAGATGGTGTCAAAAGCTTTGCTGAAGCTGAGCAGCTCTAAGCTCGTCTCAGAATTAGTGTAGCCATCCTGAATATCTACACTTCTCAGGCCATAATCGGAGTGAAACACACATAATTCCAGATATGAAGGTGACCTCAGGATACCTGTCCACATTCAGGATGAGTATGACAAATCCCTGCTCTGAAGTCATATATGGTTATTTTCAGAATGGCAATATCTTGTGAATGATATTTCTAGTTAATGAAATTTCAGGGAAATAGTCTACTGCTTTGAAAGCTGCAGGAAACATGTTTCCAGGAACATTAATGAGAAAGAAAATCACTCCCAGAGAAGATCCTTTTGGAATCTGGGGCAGGAGAGTCCTTTTTGTATCCTCTGGCTCCTATTCTTACAACACTGCCTAAATGCTCTTTTAATAACTTGACCAGGACAGCCTACACAATCTGTGTCATAGAAAGTCCTCTGTTTATGATAGAGTTTATTAAATATCAAATATTAGAGCAAGGGTAAAAATATATTTGCAGAGTGATCTTTTCTACCCTAGTTTGTCAGTAGAGCTCAGGGAAAAAAAGGTTTTTTTCATCAACATAGTAACTGTCAAGGCTTTAAAACAGAAAATACCACGTTTTTAGGTATGAAACAGATTGCTGTCATGTGGTTGCAGGCAGGAACACAACTTGAGTGGCAGGGAATTATACTCCTGGATGTCATTTGCAGATACTTAATAGAAGTTGTGGTTGATGCAAACCACAGCAAAAGTGATTTTCCTTGAGGTATCAGCCTGTAACCTACTTCTATCTTTGCAGACTTTGTAAACACACATTTTATCAGGACTTAAATAAGGTGTTTTGGAAATATCACCTTTGTAGAAAGATCTTCAAAATATGGTGCTTGGTAAGAAACTTTCCTGCCTTCACTGGAAATCAGAGGGTTTATTTCTCAGAGGACATCTCAAAGTCCTTTCTGTTTAGGAGAGTGATCCCAGTGGAATGTTAAAGCAAACATGCAGCAGGAAATAATATATCCTGATAATATGTACCAAGTACTAACTTTTTGGGTAATTGTTGCAGCTATATCAGTCAATAATTGGACTAAATGCTCTGTATGTCTGCCTACGCCATCTACATGCTATTACTTAGTACCTGAATGGAGCTGCTTCTTTGAATCATGTTTTTAATCTTCTTTTCCATATCACAGAAATTATTTTGAAGTGTGAAATATTTACTTTCCTAGACTCTCTCTCCTAGTAATACTTGACTAGGGAATCTCCTTCTGTAATATATTATTGAAGGGGCTCCAGGAGACCTGAAGAGGGGCTTTTGTCAAAGGCATGGAGTGACAGGTGTAATGGGTTTGAACTGGAAGAATCTGGATTTAGGTTAGCCCATAGGAAGAAATTCTTCCCTAGAAGGGTGGTGAGGCACTGGACTAGGTTGCCCAGAGAGGTTAGTGAGGCTTCAAGCCTGGAAGTGTTCAAGGCCAGGTTGGATGGGGTCTTGAGCAACCTGATCTAGTGGAAGATGTCCTTGTTCATGGCAAGGGGATGGGAACTAGATGACCTTTAAGGTCCCTTCCAACCCAAACCATTCTATGCTTTTAATATTGTTAGACTTGTAGTTAGTTATTTCTTGTTATTGTTAGTTATTTCTTGTTATTGTTAGTTTTTTTCTTAGTTATTTCTCACACACACATATGTATCTTTTCCCCCAGATAGTACAGTATCAGTCCTTGACATTCTACATTATTTCAGTAATGTCATTTCAGATCAAGGTCTTCTCCCTTGCTAGATTCCACCTCTTTCTGGTTTTATCAACACAATCAATTCAAAATCAAATTCCTCAAAAATAGGTTTATGTATTCTTTCTCACTGACAGCTCTTTAGAAGTCACATTTGAAAGCTCAGTCCTCAGCTTAGAAAGAAGTGCTTAGAAAATAATTAAAAGGAAACTTATTTTTAATACATATAATTTGAAAACAAATACATCACTTTTCTGTCATATGAAAAAAAAAATCCTTTAAAGAAAAAATAAAACAAAAAACCCAAACCCCATTTTATATATTTATTCCCTTTTCAATATTATATTTAAATCTGGAGTAATATAAACTAAGCAGAGAAAATTAACACTGTGTGAGAAACAGATTGAACAAGAAATGTAATTTTATAGTGAAGAATTGCTCTTTTTTTCATGTGCACACAGAGATACACCCAAAATCCTTTGTCACATCACTGTGACCTATAAAATCTGCAAGGTTCAGTCTTTCTGAAATGTGAGATTTTATAGATAGATAATGTAGCTATATAGTATATAGCTTACTGTAAAAGCCACATAATAAAAAGATTTATTATGCTTCCTTAGGTGAGCTCATTATTATCTGTTCAAAA
The DNA here is from genome assembly GCF_027791375.1 of Indicator indicator. Classification (NCBI taxonomy): domain Eukaryota; kingdom Metazoa; phylum Chordata; class Aves; order Piciformes; family Indicatoridae; genus Indicator; species Indicator indicator. Next base: position 8,746,170 of record NC_072017.1, read on the forward strand.
GCTCAAGATGCAATGTTTCAAATTCTGAACAGATTCTGATAGTAAATGTCAACTGATTGTGACATTTTGGATAAGATGTATTCCTTTCCATACAATGGCAAACCACTTCAGCAGCAGAAGTTTGTCACTGGCCAAACAATCAGTATAAAGTATATAATAATAATAATAATAATAATAATAATAATAATAATAATAATAATAATAATAACCTTATTAAATATAAAAATATTTACTCTCATTTTTCTGGGTTTATGATTATAACATTGAAAAAAATGCTTTAATGCAGAATATTGCTTTTAATCATTAAAAGGAAATTACAACAACAATTTGCAGTTGTGACAATGTTCATTTCAACTGTAATTCTGTAACTTTGTTAGTACTAAAGAAATCTAAAGATAGGATTAAATATTTCCTTCTCTAGACCCTGGTCCCCTGACAATACTTAACTTGTGAATCTCCTTCTGTGATGTAGTATTTGAAGGTGACTACACAAGAGTTGGAACTTCTGGGAAAGACATTGGAGTGACAGAAGGGGGGATAATGGCTTCAAACTGGAAGAAGATGGACTTAGATTAGACATTAAGAAGAAATTCTTCCCAGTGAGGGTAGTGAGGTACTGGAAAAGGTTGTCCATAGAAGTTGTGGAGGGTCCAAGCCTGGAATTGTTGAAAGCCATGTTGAGTGGGGTCTTGAGCCACCTGAGCTAGTAGGAGCTGTCCCTACTAGCAGGGGAGGTAGGACTAGATGATGAACTCCCAACCCAAACTGTTGTATGATTCCATGAAATATTAGTGCCTACTCACATGAACTGCAGGGTCAGACATGATATCAGTGTCATCTGATGTCAATATCAGCTTGTGATGCCAGCCCTGAAATTGTTCATTCATCGAATTCATAGATTTGTAGAATGGTTTGGTTGGAAGCAACCTCGAAGATCATTTAATCCCAAACCCCCACTCTGGACAGGGACACTTTCCACTAGACCAGCTTGCTCAAGGCCTCATCCAACCTGGCCTTGAACAATTCCAGGGAGGGGGCATCCACAACTTGCCTTGACAACCTGTTCCAGTGTCTCACCACCTTCACTGGGAAAAATTTCTTCCTACTATTGAGTCTAAATCCAGCCTCCTCAAGCTTCACTCCATTTCCTCTCATCCTATTACTACAAGCCCTTGTAAAAACTCCTTTCCTGTCTTTCAAGGTGGCCCTTTCAGGTACTGCAAGGCAACTATAAGGTCTCCCTGGAGTTTTCTCTTCTCCAGGCTGAACAGCCCTTTACTTTTCAGATATCTATTAAAGAATATTAGAAGTTGAAGAGAAAATGGTTCACATATAGCATCGAGCCTCACAACTGCAACATTCATTAAAGTGCTTTGACTTTGCAAAATATCAGGGAAATAAATGGGGTATTGAAGAGGTAGCATGGATATTCTGTCTATACTTTTCTGTACACTGTGGTGAATTCTGGCCACCTGAAACAAATTCCTAGGTCCAGTGACTAAAACTTCAAAGTGTATTTGAAAACTTTAAACATTCTATATAAATATATATATATATATAAATTCTTTTAGATTTATTATTTTAGTTTGTTTATTTTTAATTACTCTTTGCTGAAATGTTGCTAGAAAATGAAAGAAATTGAACAGCTTCAGCTATTTATATGCTTTTGTCTTCTGGTTGTTATAAAATCTTTCTGTGAGGAATACAAGCCTAATTTAACCTATTTAGCAAATTTAATGTCTATTTTTTCCTCCCAGGTGGCATTACTGAGTCACCTAAAGAAGCAGTATGTATTCACCAAAAATAAGTGAATGAGTGTTGTGTTTATAAGCATTATTTTATTTCAAGTGGCAATTTCAATTCTTTGTGACGTAAAACATTTAGAGAGTAATTTTGTAAATGCAAAACACATAGAATCACAGAACAGTAGGGGTTGGAACAGGCCTTTGGAGATCATTGAGTTCAACCACACTGCCAAAGAAGGAGACCTAGGGCAGACCGCACAGGAATGCATCCAGATGAGTCTTGAAAGTATCCAGAGAAGGTGACTCCACAATCTCTATGGCCAGCCTGGTCCAGTGCTCTGTCACCCTCACAGTAAAGAAGTTTTTCTTGATCACACACAGAATCAACCAGGTTGGAAGAGATCTCCAAGGTCATCAAGTCCAAACGATCACCCAACCGTTGAGGTGGACCTTCCTGTGTCCCAATTTGTTCCTGTTGCCCCTCGACCCATGGCAGGACATCATGGAAAGGAGACTGGCACCTTCTTCAGATATTTATGAACATTAATAAGATCTCCTCTCAGCCTTCTCCTCTCAGCCTTCTCTTCTCCAGACTAAAATGCCCCAGGTGTCTCAGCCTTTCCTCATCAGACAGATGTTCCAGTCCCTTCAGCATCCTCATAGCTCTCCCTTGGACAGTATTTCCCTTTCTCTCTGACAAATGACACAATATTTGATCATTTAAGATCAGCTCCTGGACAGGGATCAGCTTTAGAAAGCAATGATGACTAAACCCATAAATTCTGGCAGCCATACTTGGGTTGGGTTTTGAGCTGATATGACAGAAGATGAGACAAACAAAGCAATCACTGCAAGAGGTTTGAGGGTTAGGTGACATACAAGAAAATCATTAGTCCAGCATGTTGGTTTTTATTTAGGTGCTCAGTTCTTGTTTCCTTTACCTTCTGAGGAATGCTCTGTTCAACTAGAGGCCTGTCTGCTGATCAGCATCACTTCTGTTCTTCAAGCACTAATAATTTAAAACCTTACAGCTTTGATATTGGTTCCCTGCTAAGTCTCTTCCCTTTCAATTATAATATTGACTTTTCTTTATAGTTCCTTGCAATACTTCCTGTTATATTATTGCCACAAGTGTTCACTCCTGAAAAAGATGAAAGGAAAACTGCAATGCACTTTTCAACCTTTATGCAGCTGATTGTAACCCTCTAAAAAGTGGCATTTTTTCCCCTGTCTTTTTCTCTTGAAAATATTAAAGGTAAAAGAGTGTCTGCCTCTCTCTCCTAGCTCCCAGTTTGAAAGTGTATTCAAAAGCTGTATTTCTGTGCATTTGCTAAGGGCTCATCCTGTTCCTGGGCTAGTTATCTGCAAGATGGGCCATGGGAACTGCAGCTGTCAAGTCATAGAACTTTTGAGGCTGGAAGAGGCCTTTGAAATCAAGTCCAGCCACTCACCTAGAACTCACAATTCCACCATTAAACCATGTTCCTAAGCACCACATCCACTTGTCTTTTAAATACCTTCAGTGATGGTCACTCCATCACTTGCTTGGGCAGCCTGTTCCAATGCCTAAGAACCCCTTCTGTGAAGAAATTTTTCCTGATATCAAACCTGAACCTCCCTTAGCACAATCTGAGGCTGCTTCCTCATCCTCAATCCTCATTGCTGCATGTGAGAAGGCACTGACCCCTTCCATCTCCAGCCTCCTCTGAGGTAGTTGTAGAGGCCAACAAGCACTTCCCCCAGCCTTCTCCTCTCCAGACTAAACAACCACAGCTTCCTTGGCTGTTTCTCACAAGACTCACATTCAAGGCCCTTCACCAGCTTAGATGCTCTTCTCTGGACACCCTCTAGCCCCTCACTGTCTTTCCCGTAGTGAGAGACCCAAACCACTCGAGATGTGGCCTCATCAGAGCTGAGCAGAGGAGGATAATTGTATCCCTAGAATTGCTGGGCACACTCTTCCTGACACAGGTCAGGATGCTGATGATCACATACTGCTCATAGTCAACTGGCCATCAATTCACACCCCCAGGTCCTTCTCCATCAAGCAGCTCTTTAGATAAACTATCCCTGTGACATGCTAATATGTGTTTCCCTCCATCCTTTACTCAGAATCACAAAATCACTTAGGTCAGAAAAGAGATTTAAGATCACTGAGTCCAACCATTATCTAACTCTGCCATGGGGCTAAACCATGTCCCTCAGCACCACATTTACACATATCTTCCCCAGAAATAAATGCATTTGTGAACCAAAGGATAATGGATGTCAGGTCAAAATGGAAATAACAGGTGAAGGATTCCTACAGTACTACTGAGAAATGGGAATGTGAGATTATATCACTAAAACTACTATTGTATTTTCTGTTTTCAGACATCATCAGGAACTCATTTCCTATCAAGCAGACCTAATTTGAGTTTCAGGCACAACTGAATATCAACCAGAAAAAAAATCTGGCCTTGATGTTTCTCTTCAATTTTGTTACACCTGCTCTGAAGATATCAAGGGATGCACATAAATCTGTTTTTGCGCACAACCAGATGTTGCCTTTTTGCAGCAAGTCATTACATTTCAAAGTGGGTATTCCAGAAGTAAAATGTAGTTGTCTCTCTGACTTTAGCTTCTTCCTTTGTCTTCTCAGGGGTTTTGTTGTTGTTTTCTTGATTCATCACTCAGTTTTGAAAATATATTTTTTTAACTTTCAGGTTTTTTTAGTGATTTGAACAACTCCATGAATGCCATTTAAAGAGGTAAAATATGGACAAAGAGGCTTTTAAGAGTAACAAAATTAACAAAAAGCAAGTATCTACCACCCAAAATATACCACAGATAGTAACTTCAATGGTAATATGGACCTGTAAACATATGATGAAAATGCAAAGTGTAAAATTGTGTCAGAAAACACATGCAAATAGTCCCAATTGGATCCTGCTCTGAGGGAAAAAGAAAATACCACCATCAACATCACACTCATCCTGGTGAAGACTTTGGGATGCTAACACTTGGATGTAATACCTCATCCTTCCTTCTTCAGAAGTACTGGTATTGTGCATTTGGACACTAAGCACAATATCAAAGTAAAAAAGGATAAACTAATAAATTTTTATGTATTATTATTGTTATTGGGACTTTTGGATTGTGACTGTCAATATCACTGTACCAGACTAACTGCTCAAAATACTGTGTTTTGCTTAGATTGTTAAGATTGTGACCTGTAAAAGGTGTGCTCCCTTTTTTCCCCATTACAAAATGGGAAGTGGAACATTACCAGTAGGTCCAATGTGGATGCAGCCTATCAGAGAAGTTCATAGAGACTCCATCCTTTTCCTGCATCTCAAGAGTCACCTAACTAGGTGCTCCTACTCCTGGTCTAGATTCATGGCTTTGTTATGTGTGCAAGGCTGAGCAATGTCAAATCATGTATTCCTTCTTTTAGAGGTTGTAGTGAGGTAGATGTTGGTCTCTTTTCCCTGGTCTCAAGTGAAAGGACAAGAAGAAATGACCTCAAGTTGTGCCAGGGGAGTTTTAAATTGGCTATTAGGAAAATTTCCTTCACTGAAAGAATTTTCAAGTATTGGGACAGGCTGCCCAGGGAGGTGGTGGAGTCACCGTCCCTGGAGGTGTTGAAAAAAAACCAAAAACATGTAGACTTGGCACTCTGAGATATGCTTTAGTGGCAAGGTGATGGCTGAACTCAGTGATCTTAGAGATCTTTTCCAACCCAAACCAATTCTGATTCTTAAGTGTTGATGGGTGTCAGGGAATGTGCATACAGCACATGTGAGGTTGGCTCATAGACCTTCTGTTCCATCCTGTCCTAAATGTTGGGTTGATGTAATCTGGGGCTGGACTGGTTTGTCATCTACAGTTACTGAGAATATTGGAAGCAATATGAAAGCATGTGAACATGGGGCTGAGCACTAGATTTGGTACATCATGAGGATCACAGAATCACAGGATGAAGGGGTTGGAAGGGACCTCTGACGATCTAGTCCAATCCCTCACCTAAAGCACGCTTCACAGGATAGTTTCCTGGTGGGCTCTACAACTTCTCTGGGCATCCTGTTCCAGTGCTCAGCCACCATCAAAGTAAAGAATTTCCTCTTCATGTTTAGATGGAACTTTCTATCTTTGAATTTGTGCCCATTGCCTCTTGTCCTGTCACTGGGCACCACTGAAAACAGACTGTCCCCATCCCCCTGACATCCACACTTTAAGTATTGATAAGCACAGATAAGATACACCCTCAGACTTTCCAAGGCTAAAAAGTCCCAAGTCACTCAGCCTTTCTTCATAACAGAGGTGTTCTAGTTCCCTAATCATCTTTGTAGCCCTTTGCTGTATGCTCTCAAGCAGTTCCATGTACTTCTTGAACTGGAGAGCCCAGAAGTGGACCCAATACTCCAGATGGGACCTCACCAGGGCAGAGTAGAGGGGGAAGAGAACCTCCCTCAACTTGGTCTCACAAGTTTTCTAAATATAGCCTTGATGGTTCTGAGATCTGTAAGCAAATTTTCTTACAATGAATTAGAAAGACTGCATAAAGATTGTAGTCTCAGCTAGTCCTCTGCCAAGACAAACATTATTTGTTTACTTCATGTCTCACTGTTGCTGCCTACTACACAGTCTGCCTTCTGATCACCTCTTTAATGAACTGCAGAGCTCTCTTTCATTTGTGCTTGGTATTCATCCTGGCACCAACTTTCTCAATGAGTGTGTTAATGGAATTAATGCCCAGCAGTAAAAGAGTAGAATCCAGAAACTGAATTAAGGATCTGATTTCCTTTCCCCGAGCAACTACGGCGTGAACACATATGCACGTATGCCACTGAAACAGATCAGCACAAGTCTGGCAGCTGAGAGACTAAAGCCCTGCAGTGGACGCAAATCCCTTCTCTGAACACTGAAGTTTATGCTAGCACACGTGCCTCTCAAGAAGCAGGATACAGAATATCATAGGATAGGGCTGGAAGGCACCTTTATAGGTCATCTAGTCCAATCCTCCTGCAGTAAGGTTCCTCAAAGCCTGTCCTTGACCGTCTTCAGGGATGGAACCTCCACCACCTCTTTGGATAACCTCTTCCAGTATTCCACCAATACCTCTTCCAGTGTTTCACCAATACCTCTTCCAGTGTTCCACTGTTACAGTGTTCCAGCATTAAATCTGAGCTAGATTATTTAGCATATGTTTTTAACAATTAAATGAGATGATTTTACACACAGCACTCAAGTTGTGCTTATGAAAGGCAAATCTTCACTTAAGACATATGCTTCTGTTTTATAACATACACTTCTGGCTAGAAGTGAAAAAATAAAACAAACCTATGATCTGCCAGACAAATTCTGCAATACATACATTGGACATGAAAAAGCTGGTGTGCAGTCAAGCAAAGAAAGCCTCATATAAGGTGAAAGCCCAGGACAATAAATGGCAAAGACAGAACTGAGATGCTTAACCATGTCCAGAGAAGGCCAATGAGGTTGGTGAAGAGACTGGAGAAAAGGTCTGGTGAGGAACAGCTGAGGGAACTGGGATGTTTAGTCTGCAGAAAAGGAGGCTGAAGAAAGACCTCATTGCTCTCTACAACTCCCTGAAAGGAGGCAGGAGTGAGATGGGGGTGGGGTGGGGGAGGATCAGTCTCTTCTCCCTGTTATTAGGTGATAGAATGAATGGAAATGGCCTCAAGTTGCACTATGGGAGGCATAGATTGGATATTATGAAATATTTCTTGATTGAGTGGTCAGGCATTGGAACAGGCTGCCCAGGGAGGTGGTGGAGTTACCATCCCTGGAGGTGTTCAAAAAATATGTAGACATGGCACTTTGGGACGTGGTTGAGTGGGCATGGTGGTATTGGGTTGAAGGTTGGACTTGATGATCTTAGAGGTCTTTTCCAACTTTAATGATTATATGATGTTATTGTAAAAATTATTTCCTCAAAATAAAAAAAAATTAGAAAAGACTTTTTTAATGTGCACTAATCTAATAGAGTATTGCCACTGGAATAGCTCAAAGCTGGAGAAGAACCACAGCTAACAGCAGTCTGGAACTGGGATGTCACTCTAATATGTTTGGTCAGTTGGATGAAAACCTTCCATTATAACCACCTCCTAACTGTGATCTGTTATCTGAATGATACTGAAGCTCTTTCCTTTCTTTGTCCCTGCTAGCAACTGCATTATGTGTCTCCACGAGTTACACACAAAAGGAGTAAGATACTGTTTGTAAAACAAGCACGCCTGCTGGGTTTAATCACCACAAGCAAAAGTCACTTTAAATCTGCTACTAACAGCACTTTGGCATCTTTTATTAGAGGATGTATAAAAGCCTCTTTGATTTTTTTTTTTAAATACATTGAAGCTGTTTTCTTTGTAAGTGTTTGTACAATAATATTCCAACTGACCTTCAGCCTTGATGTTACATTTATGCCATGCAGCTCATCTTCTAATAATTAGAAAGAAAAATGAACTCAGACAATGAACTATGATGATTAGTCACTTGCCTTTCATCTCTGCAGCTATAGTCAAAGATGTCTTTGACAGGAATGTCCTATTCTCTTCAGAGCTGGTGTCTGTAAGTGTACAGTTTAATATTTTTTCAAGACCTCAGCTTCTGGGCCAACACAAACAAATATTTTTTCTTTAATGTGAATACTAACACCTATTTAATGATAATATGAAACCTTCATCTGGTTCAGAGATGTCTGAAAGAAGAGTAGAAAGGATGGCATTATACCTACTACCGTTTTACTTCACCTACACATAAGTGAAACACTGTAGAAGGGATACCAAATATCTTCTTAATTTCAATTTTGAATCAGCTACAAACTGGTTTTTAATCACACCTCTAGAACCAGATAATAAATTTCATCACCCTAATATTTAACCAAAGGTATCATTGGAAAAAAAGAAAAAAAAGAAAAATCATTGGAACAGGTTGTCCATGGAGGTGAAGACACCATCCCTGAAGGTATTTAAAAGACATGTAGGTGTGGTGTTGAGGGATGTGGTCTAGTTGTAGTAGCTTAGTAGTAGTGGTGAGATCTAGGAGACTGGTTGCTAGAAGTGTGGTTGGATTTGACCATCTCAAAGGTTTCTTTTAACCTCAACAGTTCTATGACTTGATTCTGTAATTCCATCAGGTGTGAGAGAGAGCCTTTCAGAAGATCAGCAGCCTGCACAATTTCCTTATATCACAATTTAGAATGTTATAGAATCAGGGAATCATTAAGGTTGGAAAAGACCTCTAAGATCATCAAGTCCAACCATCAACCCAATACCACCATGCCCACTAAACCATGGCCCCAAGTGCCATGTCTACATGTTTTTTAACACCTCCAGGAATGGTGACTCCACCAGCTCCTCTGGCAACCTGTTCCAAAGCTTGGCCATTCCTTCAGTAAAGAATTTTTTCCTGATATCCAGACAAGTAAGTGATGGCTGAGCTCTTCCTGATATTGGAACAATACCAAAACTAAGCTGTAAATTGCAAATAATGCCTTTTTTTTTTTTTTTTTTTTTTTTATCCCCACAGATACATGCCCACTTCTATGGAAATATTCCCTGTATGATTTTCAAAGAAGAATCTCACTCATTATATTAAAATTAGCTTCCTTGTCTCCATGTTATGAATATTTTTTGAGCTGAAACTTGGTGAAATGTCCTCTTCAGTAGTGGTTTTAATGGATGGAACTGCAGGGATATAACTGAAAGGTTATTTATTTACCTCATGTTAGCTTCTTTACAACTGTGTATATTAGTCTAATATATGTCATATGATTTAGATTCAGACAGCATTATTCCCTAAAAATCAGGTAGGAAAATTTAGGGATATTATATATAACAGCTACACTTAGTTGTAAAGAGCTGATCAATTGGCTTTGGTTTCCTTCTGTTAATTTGCAGCTCTGAAAACCTAATCAATAAAATGACAGAGAAATTCTGTTAAAAACCAAAACATCTGGCACTTCATGCATTGCTTAATTGCCCAAACAGCTTAAGACTACAAAACTCATTTATTCCATTTGGTTACTCTGACTGCAACAGTAGTCCAGGAAAAATACCTAAACATCTGCAAAACATCGTAACAATTATACTGAGTTTTACTAAATGTTCAGCTAAGTCCTTATGTTGTCCTAGACTGTGACAACCTAGAACTTATAAATATTCTACAACTACCTGAAAGGAGGTGGGTGCTGGCCTCTTCTCCTTAGTAACAAGTGATAGGACAAGAGGAAATGGCCTCAAGTTGCACCAGGAGAGGTTTAGGTCAGATATTAGAAAAAAACTACTTAACTGAAAGGGTTTCCAAACACTGGAACAGGCTCACCAGGCAGGTGACTGAATTCCCATCCCTGGGCATATTTAAAAGAAGCAGGGATGTGATGTTGACAGGCATGATTTAGCACCAGACTTGGTAGCACTAGATAAAGGTTGGACTCAATGATCTTTAAAGTCTTTTCCAACCAAAAGAATTCTGTGGTTCTGTGATTTTACAGAACAATCCTAAGTATCCTAAAAAAACAAAACAAAACAAAACAAAATAAAACCAACAACAACAAAAAAAAAAGCCAAACCCACAACTATCCTGTCATTTTTTATCTCTATATCACCAAAAAATTAATTTCTATTCTTTGACTGTCTACACTCAGCCCACAATAGCTCCTTCAAGAAGGAGCTGTGGTTGACTGCTTTGTCCAACATTAACAGCTGGTAGGGTATTTTATGAGTAGTTAGATATCCACATGTTTGCTTCCTTCTCCTAGATACTGATGCACTGTGACCATTCAGCATGTAGAGGTTCCCACGAAGAGGTAGAAATTAGGGAGTTGTGGTCAGTTCATACCTGCTGTTTCCCTGCTCCACATGAAGTCTTTCCTAGGATATAGTCCTTCATGAACTGCTCTGGTGTGGGTCCTGCTCTAAGAGGAGGTCCTCCATGGGCTGCAGTGTAGATACCTGTTTCAGCATTATCTACTCCACCAGCTCTAGAGGAGACTTAAATCTGTATTCTGGCACCTGGAGCACCTTTTCGTTCGTGAGCTTCCCCTGGTGATCTTCATTTTCTTCTCATTCCTTTCTCTCACAGCTTCTACACCATGTTTTATACCCTTCCCTTAACAGATTTTTCACTGAGCCACCAAACTGACTGAGGGGATTAGCTATGCACACTGGAGCTGGATGGAACTGGCCTCTTCTCATAGAGGGAACCCTTGCAGCTCTTCCCCAGTAAAACTTTTGCATTTAAACCCAATAAAGCCTCTGATTTTTCTTTTTCTTCTGGAAGAACATATCTGAAAGGGAAGAAAACACAAAAAGCTGTTAAAAGCTGGTTTTACAGCTCAGAAACAATCATACACCTTTTTTTTTTTAAATATATAATATATAGTGCATTAGAGAGTAATTCAGAAGTCTCTCCTTGCATTTACAAAAAGTCTGATAAATTGCAAAATGATGTCACGTAAACCATATTTCATAGGTGTGACCAGAGAGCAATGATTCCTTCTTTTCATTTTCATTAGAACGATTTTCCTATTTCTTTGAGCATATCATTTTCTGCTTCACTGATCCTAACTGAATGCTAAGAAATCATGTGTTGAAAGTCAGGTTCTGAGTGTCTTCAGAGAAAAGGAGTAAGCTATTGCTTAAAATTAAAAAAAAAAAAAAAAGGAAAAAAAAGATCCTGCTTGAAACAGAAAGTTATTTAAGTACACAGATTGCCAGTGAGAGTAGTGAGAAGCTGGAACAGGTCACTCAGGGAGGCTGTGGACACCTCCTCTACGAAGGTGTTCAAGGCCAGCTTGGATGAGGCACTGAGCAACCTGCTCTAGTGCAAGGTGTCCCTGCCTGTGGCAGGGGGTTGGAACTAGATGATCTTGAAGGTTCCTTCCAACCCAAACCATTCTATGCTATGTTGGAGATAGGACTTGCCCACAGGAAAATCGAGTGCAATTTCATGGCATGAATAGTGGAAGCAATAAAAGACAAGAGTAAGTAAAAAAAGCAATGTGCTGTAAATTAGTTCATAAAGGAGCAAGTCAAGTTCTAGTTGTAAACTTATCAGAGAGTTGAGCTATTGGCCTGATACTCAGGAAACAGAAAAAAAAAAATAAACAAAAACATTTTTCGCTTTTCTTATGCTGGTAGGCTTAGACCAACATGCTCTGTATTCCTGAGTCTTCAGCATGATCCTTATATGTTGCTAGCACAATAGCAACAACCTATTGATTTAATGAAGCTGTAAAAATAAACAAACAAACAAATAAATAAATATTAATAATATAATCTTTTTAGCAAGGAATCTATATAGTTCCAGTGATGTTGCACACATCTACAATTCAAGCAAATACCTTATTATAAGGATCTGGATAAAGCAAACAAACACACAAACAAACAGCAAAGACAAAAAGCAAACAAACCAACCCCACAAACACTTAAAGAAGCTGGAAACAGCAGCAGAAATGGTAGCACTGACACAGGCTTGGCAGACAACACATAGAGATATTACAGGAACTCAGAAGCCGAACGGTTTCTTTATGACAAAACTATGTCCTAGTGTTGGCATAAAGCACAGGCATATAGAACACAAAGGAACTGTCTCGAGTTGGCTTCTGGAGGCTTCCAGAACAAAGCTTTCTTGAAGTTACCAATCCTCTCTAGCTTGTAAATACTTTGCCTGAAAAGACAGAATGTGCTGAGAAATCAATAAGTGAAGAGTTGGATTTTGTTGATGTTAAAAGATAAAATCGTAGACTCATAGAAACATGTTGGTTGGAAAAAACCTTTAAGATCATTGAGTCCAACCATTATCTAACTTTACCAAGTCTGATGATAAACCATGTCCCTCAGCACTATGTCTCTGTGACTTTCAAACACCCAGCAGAATGGCTGCTCAATCACCTACCTGGGTATCCTGTTCCAGTCTTTGAGTCCCTTTCAGTCAAGAAGTTTCTTCTATTATCCAACCTACACCTCCCATGGTGATACTTGAGGCCAATTCCTCTCATCCTGCCACTTGATACCAGGGAGAAGAGACCAACCCCCACCTGGCTCAAATCTTTTTGGGAGTCATGGAGAGCCTGAAGGTCTCCTCTCAGCCTCCATTCTCCAAACTTAACAACCCCAGTTCCATCAGCTGCTTCTCACAAGACCCATTCTCCAGACCCTTCACCTGCTTCATTGTCTTTTTCTGGACCTGCTCCAGCACATCAATGTCCTTCTTGGAGTAAGAACCCTAAAACCAAATCCAGGACTCAAGGTGTGGCCTCACCAGAGTTGAATATAGGGAGCCAATCACCTACCTAGTCCTCCTGGTCTCATTATTGCTGCTCCAGAACAGGATGCTGGTTGCATTCTTGGTCACCTGGGCACACACTGGCTCATGTTCAGCCAGATGTTGATCAGGACCCCCAGGTGCTGGGGAGTTTCAATCCACTTTGCCCCAATCCTGGAACATTCATGGGGTTGTTGGGATCCAAATGGAGGACCCGTCAGTTGGCCTTGTTAAATGTCATGTAGTTAGCCCTGTGCCACCAATCCAGCTTGTCCAGAGCCCTCTGTAGAACCTTCTTACCGTCCAGCAGTTCAGTGCTCCATCCTAGCTTAGACTCACCTGCAAACTTGTTGAAGGAGCACTCAATGCCCTCATCCATATCATCGATAATGATACCAAAGGGGACTGACCCCAGTACTGAGCCCTGGGGAGAGATGACAAACTGAGTCCTTTTTCTCATTTCTGGGTCTTGCAAAAGGCATCATTATTAGTGATACACTCATAAAATCCATGTCTAATGAAGTAATCTGATGATATAGCCTCTCTTTCATGTATCATTTCACAAGCAAGTGAACTCAGGGAGGATCAAAGATGCAACTAGCTGTCAATAAATTGTTAGTATTTATCAGCCTTGGCTTTATACACTTAATTAAAAAGCTAGAAGAGATGCTTATTTAGTATGCTGTTCTGAATATCCTAGATCTTTAGACTTCACAGGATAAATTCCAGCCTGCTTTGATTTAAAGTCTCTCCTTGAAATATAAAACCACAGCTAAAAGTTTCCTTTGCATAAGACAGTGAGACATCCTTCCACGAGGTGGTTCAAGTTTAATCTCAAAGTAAACTTCTCTTTCAGTTGAATTTGCTGCATTTCATCTTCTGGACACTGGATTTTGTTGCAATTTTGACACAAATGAAAGAAAGTTCAAAAGGATGTAAATTTAGTTTTTCCACCTATGTTGCTCGGTCTACCTTGCAGCTACAGCTTCATTAAATTGTAGCTAACTGATTGTAATTAGTTCTTTGAGCCTCAACTTCTAAATATTTTTTTGTGTGTATGATTCTTTTCTGTATAATATGTTGATGTTATTTTTAAGCTGAGGAGAGCAGAAACAGGCACAAAGCTCCAGGGGCAGTGTCACTGGCACTGAAGACACAATTTATTCTTAGTTCTGGATTATTAAATATATTTTTAGCTCAAGAATATATTTGAAAAGCCCTTTTTTAAAATATTGCACATTTTCCCTAATAAATAAATACATATTGTTCATTCTTTATATAGTAAGTATAAATATATTTGTTATTTAGTAAATATAAATGTATTATTTATACAGTAAACAAAAATGAATTATTTCCTCTCCAATAACAGCACTGTGTAAAAGGCACTTTCATTCAGTGGAAAAAAATCATGCTATTTAAACATTTTTATCTCTATTAGTTGCTTCAGTTGGAAAAGACCTCTAACATTGAGTCCAATCTTCAACCCAACACCACCCTGGCCCAAAGTGCTGTGTTCACGTTTCTTGAACACCTCCAGGGATGGTGACTCCACCACCTCCCTGGGCAGCCTGTTCCAATTTTTTTAATGCCCAATATAACCTTCCCTGGTGCACTTTGAGACCTTTTTCTCCTGTTCTGTCACTTGAAACTAGAGAGAAGAGACAAGCACCCACCTCACTATGACCTCTTCTCAGGGAGCTGGAGAGAGCCTTCTCTTCCTCAGCAGTTTCTGTGCTGCAATTATCCACTACTACAAGATAACAAGATAAACTTATTGCCTGGCTTTACATATTAAATACAAATCGTTGAAATGACACTTGGTGACAGGAAGTCAAGCCTGACTCCATTATATTAAATGCTATCCCACTAGTGACAAAGAAACTTTTGAATATATTTTCTAGGGCTATTTGATCACACTCTTTGAGCACTACTTTTCTCCCTAAGTGGTACTGGTAAATTCATTTTGCTGGATTTTGCATATGAATAATGATATCAGAAACATCAACTCAAGCCTAAGACTGAGAGAAAGAACTTCTGTTAACTCCATATCATATCAAAACTGCTAAAAAAAAATAAGTGAAATAGGGCTACTGTAAGAATTTCTGTCAGTCTGGATGTTGCCACCTGATAGAGGCTTGCAGAAGGGACAAAAAGGGACAAGAAAAGAGAGAGGAATTATCTTTCTCTATTACTACTGTTATGCATTTAATCAAATAACAATTCTCAATGTTTTATTATGTCAGATGCAGCAGGGATTCGGTGTCTTATTTCCTGAGACTATTCTTATATTTTCTAGTTATATTCTGTTGCACAATTTCAAAGATCTCATTTTACTGTTAACCAGAACATATCCATAGCCTGTCTTGCTTTGCTCAAATTTCACCCTCCCTACACTAACTCACATCCCTTAACTGTTTATTCTTTCCATATAAATGCAAATCACCCAAACTTTTGCTGTTCAACATTCAGGGCCAATTTTTTTTTTTTTTTGAGAACTAAATAGACCATATTGCATTTGTCACAGTGTGGGATATTTTATTACCTGGCATGGCTATTATTTGTGGAAATAAGGGAGAAAGGAAAAGTTTGTAAGCAAAGAGAGATTTTTATTCAGTCTTGGAATTAAGGAGCAGAGTACAGAGGACAGAAAATGGACTTTGTTGAATTGCTATTGCATTTTGATTTTGTGCTTTTATTTTAATGATATATATCGGTGGCCAAGGGTCATGTGGAACATTTTATTCAGACTGTAAAAGTGCATGACATAAAATCATTAGGAAATACATTAGGAAAACTTTCTTTTACACATTTGATAACTAGATTATAAAGCAAATTATTAAGAAAGTTATCCAGCAGGCCACGAGAACATGGTATGGTAAATTTACCTGTACTGTTGTGAGACATGGAAACAAACTATTGCAACAATGCTGGCTTTTAGATTTTATATCAATATAAATCATATTGATACAGATATCCCAAAATTCTTCACCTGCATTTTATTGAGATACTTGGTAATGAAATTCCATAAGCTAAATTGAAGAGGAACTGCTTCCTGCCTTGCTTTGGAATTAATGACCAGCATGACCACAATAACAGAAAGAAGCTGAGGAAGAGACACATCACATGGCACAAGGAATCTTTGCTCTCAGCACTAGTTGAAAAGAATAAAACAATTTATAATCCCTGTGTGGTTTTCTTTGTTATTTTGTTTGTTTGTTTGTTTGTTTTTCACCACAGTAGTGCTTCTATTTTGATACAGTTCTGTCTATTAAAACAAAACCAAAACCAAACAAACAAAGATCTAACTGGGATCAAAACATGGTGTACCAGCACTTCAGAGATCACAGCCAAGACAGTTGGATTTTGCTATCAGCTGTTAGGGATGGTAAAATGGAGAGAAAGGAAGGAGTAAAAGCTGAGCTATCGCACACTGAAATCAATAAAATTTGCCACGGACTTCAGAAGAAACAGCAGGGCAAAATACACAGACAAGGAGAGAACACTCAGAAGAGCATCTAGAAAGAAGAGGAAAGAAAAGAACAAAGCAAGGTTATTTAGGGAGAGAGAAAAAACAGTTTGAGGAAAGGGAAAAAAGCAAATGGTTAGAAAACAGGAGGAAAATGTCTTGAATTAGAAAAGCTTTTGCAGATTCTTCAAGTGCCTCCTTATCATGTTTCAAAATCTATTCTCATCTCAGAAAAACTATTTCTTAAATCCAGTCTTGTATTTGTAGAATATTCATTCATTACATTTACACTGGCTACTTGGTCTTGAGTCTGTGGACTTAAGGATTACTTCACTTACTTTACAGCTGCCTAATGAGCATTGAAGGCTTTTTAAATACTGTATAGAGTACAAAGTAAGCTACATTAATTCTGCCTGAAAAACCTTAGAAGTGGCAGTGAACAGCCAGTTCCTAAGCTAAATGTCTTTATATGTGCACACAGAGAGGCATGCACACGTGGTTTAATGGCCATGGGGGTGTTAGGTCAACAGTTGGACTTGATGATCTTAGAGGTGTTTTCCAATCAAAGCAGTTCTATGATTCTGTGTATAAATGATGTGTATCTGTAGAGTTGCCCATGGTTTTGTTTGAGTTAAATTCCAGATCACAGAAAATTTATTTTATTGTATTCATGTAATGAACACACAATGTTCAGTGTACAGAATACAGTAAGTCTTGTGAGGAGCAGCTGAGGGGACTGGGGTGGTTGAATCTGGAGAAAAGGAGGCTGAGGGGAGACCTCCTGGCTCTCTCCAACCCCCTCAAAATAGTTTCTAATATGTGTCAGCCTCAGCTCCCAAGTAGCTAGCAATAGGACAAGAGGAAATGGCCTCAAGTTGCACCAGGGAAGCTTTAGGTTGGATATCAAGAATAAAAAAACCTTTCCTACAAGAGTGGTCAGGCATTGGAACAGCTGTCCTTGAGGTGGTGGAGTTATCATCCCTTGAGGTGTTAAAAAACATTGCAGACAAGGAACTACGGAATATGATTTAGTGAGCATGATGGTGGTGGGTTAACAATTGGACTTAATGATCTCAGAAATCTTTTCCAACCTTAATAATTCTATGATTCTATAATTCTGTGATTCTATGCTGAGGTCAGGCTGCAGTCACCCTGAACTCAAAGAGAACTTGTAGAAGTTCTAGGGGGATGTGGAGCTGTTTCTGCAGTGAACTCAGGATGGATTCTTTATAGCAGCCTTGTACAACATTGTTTGGTCTTCTGTCAATGTGTGTCCTCTTCTCTAGTTGTACATGTCTTTCAGTGTGATTTGTGCCATGAAACAATAAGGAAAACAAATAAAAAGGAAAAGAGAGCCTGGGCCTGCTTTGGAAAAGTAATTTCACTCAGTATAAATCTAACTGTTAGGACTCCAATCTGAGTTTGTTGTTTAGGTAAACATCTATTCAATGGAGTAGGGGAGTTTTCTTCAGAGACAGATTTAGTGCATCAGTTTTAGAATTGTGACATTCCTTTCTCTAGATTTTTATTATTTATATATTTTTTTTCATTGAGGGACCTCTCCTCTTGGCAGGATTCTTATTTGCCATTGGAGATCTCGTGAACTTTAATGACACATTAGGATGAAGAAATTCTTTTTAAGATTAGAGTCACATGGCTATTTCACACCCTGTTTCAAGACTGGAAGAGGCTCCTCAGAGAGGTGGTGGAATCCCCATCCCTGGAGGTGTTTAAATGACACTGAGCTGTGGTGCTGAGGGACATGGTTTACCACCAGAGAGTTAGATAATGGTTGGATTTGATGTATAAAATGCACTGGGTTGAAAGGGACCTTAGAAGTCATCTAGTGGTACCCCCTGCAGTAAGCAGGATCTTTAAGTAAGATATTACAGGTTTTTTCCAACCCAAAATAATTCCATGATTCTGTGTTATTTATCAGTGCTAATTGTACATTAAAATTAGATGTAATTTTAGGAAGGCCAGTTTAAAGATGCCATCCTTACAAATAAATATAATGTTTCAAATTTGGGAAAATTAATACATTAACATGTGTTCAAAAATCTACTTATTTTTCCCCGCCACTGGGAGGAATCGGACAATACAATTGTACATAATCATGCAACATAATATGAAATCCACCCACAAATGGCATACTGAAGTAGATCTAAATGCAGAAAGCTATTTATCCCTAATAAGTAGGTTACATTAGGAAATGAAAATAAAATTAATAAATGCCTGTTTCTGATTCTGTGATTCCTCGTGCATCACCTAAGCAACCTCAGCATTCAATAAGGATTGTTGTCCATTAAAAGAATAAATATGGGGATGTGTGGTTTCGTTGGGGTTTTTTGGTTGCTTTTTTGTTTGGTTAGGTTGGTTTGGTTTGGGTATTTTGCTTTGGTTTTGGTTTTTTTTTTTTTTCCTATGTGTGTGTGTGTGTATTATTTTCTTTCCTTTGTGCAATATTTATTACCTGAAAAGTAAGATAAGTTGGCTCTGAGGAAACTCATCATAAAGTGTCAACACACCAGGTAACAAATCAATGGCTGTTTAAATGACTGTGCTTTCCAAAGGAAAATATATTTCAGTTTGGGGCCCTAAATACATTATGCCTCAGTGCATACTGAGTGAAAAACACCATCTCCATCATTAATGTGTTTATAAAAGGCTCTTGTTGTCAACACCAAAGAGTCAGTTTCTCACTTGTTATTTTATGTTTTCTTTGATGTATTGTCTGACAGTAAAAGCTAATGCACACAGCAGCTTTCAAAGACTTTGAATTGATTTTAAAATTTAAGTAAATTTTTAAACAGGAACAAGCTTAACTACATTATTAATTTTTATGAATTGCTGCAATACTTCGGTGAGAAATTCAGATTAGTTCAATAAAAAGTAAATTTAAAGAAGTCTTCATGCTTCATAGTATTCAAGAATGGATTTTAATGATTTAGTTCTTCCACAGTGGTGATCTGTATCTGAACTTTTTGAGCCTTTTTGCTGAGTTTTGGTGTTTCCTTTCTTTTTATTCTATGAAGTTTTCTATGACAGGGTTGCAGAATTGGTGGATGAAGGAAGAGCAACTGATGGCATCTACCTCAACTTCTCAAAGACAGTTTGAGCCTGTCTTGGATAACATCCCTGTCTCTAAGTTGGAGACACATGGATTTGATGGATGCACAACCCAGTGCCTAAGGAATTGTCTGGATGGTCACACTCTAAGTGTTGTGGTCAACAGCTTAATTATTTTGGCAGTCCTTGACCCAGTAAGATCCTCAATGGCCCAGTAAGGTCCTCATATAAGTAAAAGAAAGGGAAAAATACGCTTTTAGATCAACATTAAAAGATAAAAATAATTGTTAGAGATTGACTTCTTCCTTTTCCTGCAGACAATGCTTTCTTAGTAATTCTGAAGATATAAGTATTTCATACTTGACTTCTTAAAAAGTTTTTTTTTTTTGACAACTTCAGCTGAGCTCCTGGAGAGTTTAACTTCAGTGAGAATTTTTCAGTACAAGGCACAGAATATTTCTTTTAATTTCTGCACCTGACAGTTGCAGGTAAGAATATCACTAGGTGGAGTGATGAAATCTTCTACATTCAGAACACTTCCTGGTAGAGGTAGGTAGAATGTGGGGGCAAAATACATGAACCAAAGTTAATGGAAGAAATATTGGATCTCAAGTGACTTCAAGCACTGAACAGATAGATTTTCATGATGGCAGTCTGCAAGTAGGGAGAGAGGATACAATTAGAAAACCCAGGGTGAGTGTTTTTGATCATGGAACCTAGCATCTAAAAGCAGGTAGAGGAGGACCGGACTTGGCTTGCTGGTCAGGGAACGGACAGATTAAGTCCTCTTATTTGAGGACTCTTTGGACAGATCAGCCACATTTTAACATTTTTTTAGGTCACAGTCCTGCAAACTTACATGAAAACATGGATAGGTAGAAAAGTGATAAAAATAAAGTGAAAAACTTTCTTTTTCACAGTTTCAATTGATGAACTTAAAGGCCTTTTCTAACTAAAACTTCTATGATGCTAACATACTAAGAATAGTTTAATGTTTGAATCACTGAACAGGTCCTTTGCAGGATATGTGGTAGGAAAGGATGCAGGCATTCAGCCAGTTAGAGGTACATATTCTGTTTTATTTAGACCATCTTATCCCTTATCCTAACCTCATAAAATATGGGATAAAACCAAAGGCTTTTCAGCAGATCATTATAACCATAACAAGCAAAGACAGAGGAAGCAGGGCAAAGTAAACTGGGCAGTGACTGAAATTTGTCCTGTTCCTCTCAGTTAATCTACATCTGATGTATGTAAGAACAGCAACTTTCAGCTTTGTGTTTGAGCAAATGTCATCAGTTGTGAGCTTTAAAAGTGATGAACTTTTCACTTATGAGCTTTAGAAAATTCATATCCACAAGGATGTATTCCTATCACCAAAGGCAGTATTTTGTCCCTTAGGAATCCATACATTTAGAATATCTTCTTCTTTTCTACCAGGAGTTCTAGCATTTTACAATACTGTATAATGTAATGTCCAGTTCCATCTACTTCAAGTTCATTAATTACAACAGTGCAGACTAGGGACAATTGCAGGCCATCAACAGGTCTGAGTCATCCAGCATATCCAGTTGGCTCTAGGTGTGTCCCAACCCCTCATCATCACACTCAATATAAAGGGGGAAGTTTGAGGAGCTAAGGATTTCATCCTAGATCATCTTGCTTGGGCTTCTCTGTGCTCTGCTTCTCTTTCTCCTTCTCCTCTTGAGCACTGCCTTCCCTTTTGGTGAGTGTACTGTACCTTTTCTGGGCTAAGTTTACATACTTTGTACTGGCAATGGATGTTAATTTGGTATTTCATTACATCAATTTTCATTTCAACCTGTAAGTCTCCTTTTTTTTTTTTTTTTTTTTTATTTTCCTTCTCTACTGAGGATGGGTCATCAGGTGACAGAGCAACTGCTGTAGTTTAGCCCCAGAAACAGGCTAAACTAGAACCAGAGTAAATGACCTTAAATTGTACCAGGGAAGGTTTAGATTGGATATTAGAATAACTTTCTTTAGCTGCACAGCAGTGGTGGAGTCACCATCCCTGGAGGTGTTCAAAAATGTGGCTATGACACTTCGGGAGGTGCTTTAGTGGCCATGGTGGTGTTGATGGTTGGACCTGATGTGATCTTAGAATCTTATCTAACCAAAACAGTTCTATGATTCTAAATGTAGACAGACTTCATGCCTGAACTGGAGCTGCAACACATCTCTAAAGAGATATTTTCGTAAAGGATGTGCTAATTTGCATGCAAAGGCTTTTCTCAGGGTATATAAACACATTGAACAAGAACTATGAGGGCAGCATATGAAACTCAAACCAATCAAGAGAATGTGATTCTTAACCCCCCCCACCCCCAAAAAAAGCACAATACAGAAGCAAAAATTTCAACATATGGAAGTATGACTTTGAGATTGTGGGATTTCCAGACATTATCTTGGTAGCTCTAAAGAGGCAGCAGAAAGAAGACATGGGATAAAAGAAAAGAAATGAAAGTGGGAGGGGAAAATGATTCCTTTATACAGTTTCAGTGAGGAAAAGAATAAACTTATCACAGTATATCAGAGGTTGGAAGGGACCTCAAGAGATCATCAGGTCCAACCCTCCTGCCGGAGCAGGATCACTTAGGGTAGTCTGCACAGGAACACATCCAGGTGGGTTTCGAAACTCTCCAGAGAAGGAGACTCCACAACCCCCCTGGGCAGCCTGTTCCAGTGCTCTGTCACCCTCACTGTAAAGAAGTTTCTCCTCATGTTGAAGTGAAATCTTCTATGTTCAAGTTTGAACCCATTGTTCCTTGTCTTATCACTGTGAACCACCCAAAAGAACCTGGCCCCCTCCTCCTGACACCCACCTCTCACATATTTATAGACATTGATCAGATCCCCTCTCAGTCTTCTCTTCTCCAGACTAAACAGCCCCAGGGCTCTCAGTCTCTCTTCATAGGGGAGATGCTCAAGTCCCCTAATCATCTTCATGGCTCTAATGATGAAATGATATCAGTAACAACACTAATCTGTAGGTTCTGTTGAGCTTATCTGTGCCTATCAGATGAGACAATACAGAGATATAACATTTTTAGCCAAAACAAAGAAATAGGAGAGTTTTATACTTCACATAGTGCAGAAGGTATAAAAACATTCCACGTTGTGAAATGTGATGGTGGCTGGGGGATGTGATTCTGACTAAGAGAGCCAGCAAGAGAAAAGCAAAACAAAACCTGATTACTGAAACCATCTGAGCTGTCCAATTGAAGTGCCATATCAGTGATAAGTGATCACAGAATTATTTAATGGCTTAAGTGTAAAAAGAAACAAACAAAAAAACAGGAAAAACAAATCTCAAACTTGATAGACTTGAAGGAAAAGGATATGCCATTTTCCATGGGGGGCAAAAAATAAAAAGAGCTTGTAAAGACGGTTTTCTGGAGCAGTATAGAAAATTAATTCTTCATGAGTTAAATGCTTGTTGCTCTGTTATATTAAAAAGGAAAGGGAGGAAAAGGAAAAGTAGTAGAGAGCGTGTGTGAGGGGGAAAAAACAAATAGCACAGCAAATGCTAGAAGTCCCCAGCTGCATATTCTTAGGAAATTATTTGCTCTTAAAGTAGATGCTAAAGCAGGAACTTGCTAAACTATGTGAAACTGCAACACTCCAGAGCAGGAAGGAAGAGAGAGTGAATAAAGTTGCTACAGTTTCTGGTTCGTTCCAGTAGGCAATAGAAAATAGCAAATGAACAGCCTCTCCTAAGTAAACCAGAAAATATCACACTTCCTAAGGGAGAGACATCCAAAATTATTACTGTGCTCTGTGGGTACATAGGACTTCCTGGAGTGTGCTAGAAGATGATGTCCATACCTCAAATATTCTTTTTTTTAAAATGAATCTTAATCACAACAGTACAGCTGATAGAGCATTGCACTTTGTACTAAAACTCCAAGATCTCAATCAGTGCCGGCTCCAAGCCATTGCAATTATATCAGGATGGAGCTATGTCTGACTGACTGAATGGCTGTTGTTTTCATTAAATGTTTTACATGCAGCTAATTTAGTGGGCATAAAATTCAGGGACTTATGGGGTTTGATATATGACCATTACCATCTAGCATGTTAGTGGAAAGTAGTTCCAAATGTTTCTAAAACGTTGTTATGTTAAATTGCTGAAGGAAATCAAGTACTTTTAAGCTCCCCAGTTTGAATTGATTGGTTTTTTATCATTATTATGCAGAGGCATATACTATGTAGTGCTGATCACATAAATGCAAAATGAAAAGGTAATCTTGATTGTAAATGATCACTAAAATCAGAGACGAAACTACTTGGACAGATTAAGCTTCACAAGAAGGTGTGATGAAGATTTCACTGTCCCTTTCTTGGACAGGTATGTATGTAAATAAGACTCATTTCAGGTCTTAAATGTTTTGGTGCTCTGAGTGAAGTCACTTATATGTATGAATATCATTCCCACATTGAAATCCACGGTGTGACTTAAATTTTCTCCTGGAACATTGCCATATGAAGCTCATGGTGAAGTCACAGCACACAACTAGTGGTGTTCCCCAGAGGTCAGTATTGGGTCCTGTCTTGTTCAACAAATTCACCAACAACCTAGATAAAGCCACAGTGTACCCTCAGCAAATTTCCTGATGATACAAAACTGGGCCAAGTGGCTAACACACCTGAAGGCTGTTCTATCATTCAGTAGGACATGGACAGACAGGACAGCTGGGCAAAGAAGAACCTAATGAAGTTCAACAAGAATAAGTGTAGAGTCCTGTGTGTGGGGCAGAATAACACCATGCACTTGTACAGATCAGAGGTTGACCTGATGGAGAGTAGCTCCACATAGAAGGACCTTGAAGTCCTAGTTGGTAATAAGTTGTCCATTGGACAGCAATGTGCCTTGGTGTTCAAGAAGGCCAACAGTAAACATGGGTGCATGTATTGGGGTTGGCTGAGTTAATTCTCCCCAGAACATCTTTCTAGAGCTGTGTTTTGCAGTGATGTAGCTGGGTGTTGATCACACACCAGTGTTTTGGCTACTGCTGAGCCAAGCAGCAAGGCTGTGCTTTTCCAACATTCCCCACCTCTGCCCCCCCAACAATAGGTTGGGAGATAAGCAAGATCTTGAGAGGGGACACATCCAGGCCAGGTGACTCAAACTGACCAAAGGGGTATTTTCATGCCATATGACATCAGCTCAGATATCAAAGTTAAGTAAAAAGCTAAGTAAAAGAAGGAAGTGTGGGGATGTTCTGGAGCCCCTATTACAAGAGGGATATGGACATGCTGGAAGGTGTCCAGAGAAGGGCCACCAGGATGATCAAAGGGCTGGAGCACCTCTCCTGTGAGGACAGACTGAAAGAGTTGGGGCTGTTCAGTCTGGAGAAAAGAAGGCTCTGAGATGACCTTCTTGTGGCCTTTCAATATCTGAAGAGGGCTACAAGAAAGCTGGGGAGGGACTTTTTAGGCTATCAGGTAGTGATAGAATGAGGGGGAATGGAATAAAGCTGGAAGTGGGGAGATTCAGGCTGGACGTGAGGAAGAATTTCTTCCCCATGAGAGTGGTGAGAGCCTGGAATGGGTTGTCCAGGGAGGTGGTTGAGGTCCCATCCCTGGAGGTGTTTGCAGCCAGGCTGGATGAGGCTGTGGCCAGCCTGATGTGGTGTGAGTTGTCCCTGCCCATGGCAGGGGGGTTGGAACCAGATGATCCTTGTGGTCCCTTCCAACCCTGACTGATTCTATGATTCTATGTTCTCTGTCCTCCAGAGCAACCACTATGCATGTTGAAGTCCTGCTTCCCAGGAGTAGCCTAACATCATCTCCTGAAAGGAAGTAGAAAATAACATCTTTGTTTGCTCTTGCTCCTCCTGTGGCCTTGTTTTTTACTTTTCATCCTATTAAATTGCTTCTGTCTTGACTCACAGGCCTTTGGCTACATTTTCTCTCTCCTCTGTCCATCTAAGAAAGGGAGTGACAGAGTAACCTTGGCGGGCATCTGGCCTTCAGCCAGGGCCAAATTACCACATTGCATTATGCAAAGTGTCCAGCAGGTCGAGGGAGCTTCTCCTCCCCCTCTACTCAGCCCAAGTTAGACCACATCTGGAATATTGTGCACAATTCTGGGCTCTCCAGTTCAAGAGGGACCAGGAACTGATGTTTAGGATTCTTTCCAACTCCAACCATTCTATGGTTCATGTTTTCACATTCTTTCTTCAGTAGCTTAAGATTCTAGACAAAGAATTACTTTTGTATAAATCTTTTGGCAGTTTTTTACCTTGTCTCTGTACTACAGTTGCAAAAATGGGGTAAAATCACAGCACTATGACTTTTAATCCAACTTAGATGTTAATATAAACTATCTGAAGTTCTCTTATGTTTCTCAAATTAATATCTGGGAGGAGGGAAAACATTGATGTAATTTGCCAAAGGTCAGTGACAAAGCTGGGAGCAGAACATAATTTTCACACAAAATTATCTTTAGTACTCTCCACATAGCTCCTTCAATCACCTGGTAACTCTGACATGTTTTGTTTTACTACCTTAGCATGTACAAAACCAAGTTGTAATAATGATATTTGCATGTACAAAGCTTCTGAAGCAATCAATGAGAGTCCATTTAATTAGGTATTTAATTGCCATCAGAAGACTCAAGTAATTATAGGTTTTACAGTGTTTCTGGGGAAAGCTCTCACCTGATTCTCAAATGTTGTCAACTTGATTGCACTGCCTTCACTGGAGTTATTGCTAGCAGACACCAGAGATTCTCAGGGTATGAAAATATTTAAGTACCTCCTTGATTTTAAGGAAATCGATGACCCTTTTGACTTTGCTGTATCACATCACTAGAGGACATCTTATCATGACGGATGTTAATGTATCCTTGCACTCTGCAATCAAAAAACATGGACAACAAAATAATCGTGGCCAGCAGGCTGGAGGGAGATGATTCTGCCCCTTTACTCCACTCTTGGAACACTTCACCTGGCTACTGTGCCAAGCTCTGGAGTCCATAGCACAAGAAAGACATAGATCTACTTGAGCAGGTCTAGAAGAGGGTCATGAAGATGATCAAAAAGTTGGAGCATCTTCCCTATGAGGACATGCTGGGAGTGTTGGCATTGTTTAACCTGGAGAAGAAAAGGCTCACAGAAACCTTCTAGCAGCCTTTCATTATTTGAAGGGGGCCTGCAGGAAAGATGGAGAGGGACTCTATCAGGCAGTATAGTGATGCGACAAGAGGTAACAGTTCTAAACTCAAACAGGGGAGATTTAGATTAGAGAAAAAGAAGAAATTCTTTACTCTGAGTGGTGTAACACCAGAACAGACTGTTCAGAACAGTGTTAGGTGGTACCTTCCTGGAAACATTCAAAGCTAGGCTAGGAGGGACCCTGAGCAACCTAATTTAGTTGAAGATGTCCTTGCTCACTGTGAGGGGTGTTGGACTAGATGATCTTTAAAGACCTCTTCCAGCCCAAACTATTCTATGTTTCTATGAATTGCTATTCTAATGCTATTTGATTTGTACTGTGCATTCTAAAAAGCTGACAGTCAAGCTTCACTGCAGTATAGTATGATAATTATGAGCCAAAAATGGATACAGCCATGAAAAGAATAAACATGATCCAAAAAGAGATATTGTACTATAAACGCTGAAGATAGCAAGACAGAAAATTATTAGTGTTACTGCATGAAATAAAGTTTGATAACAATGCAATGGCAATTTGATAGAAAATCCAAGTCACTTGCATTTATGAAAGATCTGTTCAAACTGGAACAAGTGCCAAGAATAACTGTTAAGATTATCAGGGGGAAAGAAAATTGACAACGTGAGAGGAAACTTAAAGTCATTGGCTCATTCAATCTAGCAAAAGAAAGATTAAGAAGAGATGTTACTGCTGGTCATAAACAATGCCTTAGAATAAATTCCTGAGGATTCAGGCTAGATATTCAAACCTAAAACCAGCAGAAATACTAAGACAGGAATAAATAACTACTGGTGAGTTGGTGTATGGTTATAAATTAGAAGAATACAGAACTTTAACAGACTGAAGAACAAGCTTTCAGTGAAGCTTATTGGGAAAAAATGTCAATTAGGCTGTAAAGGGAGCTACATGACAAAAATGTTTTCAGCAGGCACACTCCAAGCCTTTTATTGTGATTGCCCTATCCAGGATTTGCCTTGATGTGTTTTAGAAGGCAAACTACATTTTTTTTCCCTGAAAATTTGCCTGGATGGAGGATATCACAAGTGCTTCCAGTTTCCCAAAACTTACTGCAAATGTTATTCTGGGCTTCATAATACTGAGGGGGGAAAAAAAAAAAAAGGTACTAAAATATTGATAACCAAGGTCTAAATCAAGGATGACAGTGTTTGCAGTGGAATTTGTTACAGTCCTAGCAGTAGAATTTGTTACAGTCCTAGCTAGAGCTGAAAACATCACAGCTTCCTGGCTGCCTGATCACTTGAGGACTGCCTAAGTTAAAGAATGTTCTTAAAGGTGTTGCCCAAATATCTCTTAAACACTGACAGGCTTGGGGCATTCACCAGCTCTCTAGGAACCTTGTTCCAGTGTTTGAACATCCTCTGGTAAAGAAATGCTCCCTATTGCCTAGCGTAAGCCTCCCTTGGTGCACTTTTGAATTATTCCCACATGTCCTGTCACTGAAAAGATGAGCACCTCTTTCTCCCTTCCCTTCTTAGGAAGCTGTAGAGAGCAATGTGGTTGCCCATCAAGCCTCCTTTTCTCCACATTAGAGAAACCCAAAGTCCTCAGCCACTCCTTATAGGACGTTCCCTCCAGCCCTTTCACCAGTTTCGTTGCTCTCCTTTGGATGCCTTCAAATACCTTAACATCTCCCTAAAGCCTTCTCTTCTGCAGGCTGAACAAGCCCAATTCTCACAGTCTGTCCTCACAGAGGAAGTGTTCCAGCCCCCTGATCATCTTCATGACCCTCTTCTGGATTTACTCAAGCAGACCCATGTCTGCCCTGTGCTTAGGACTCTAGCGTACCTAGGTGGGGTCTCCTGAGAGTGGAGCAGAGGGGAAAAATCACTTGCCTCAACCTGCTGGTCACACTCGGTGCAGGAGGCAATTTGCTTTCTGGGCTGTGAGTGCACATTCCTAGCTGGTATTAATTTTTCAATAAAGTTGTAATAATAAACATTTAAAAATCTGAACACTCAGGTAGCAATGGATCACAAGCTTAAATTTATAAAAGAGGATAACAATTGTAATAACAAAGTATGAAATCAGCTTAAGAAAACCAACCTAATTTTGTGTGTGTGTTTAGGATAAGTTATTTGGAAGGGATAGATTTCTTCAGAAATTATTATTTTTAGTAATTTTGTTTTTTTCTGGAATCAGAACTGCTATAGCCAAAAGGAATTTTATTCCTGTAGAAGAAATCTGTGAGAGATTAAATGCATATGCCATGTGTAGTTATTGTATGTGAAAAAAAAAGAGAGGGAGAGGAGAAAAAAGGAGGGAGAGGAGAGAGAAAAAGAGGGAGAGGAGAGAAAAAAGAGAGAGGAAAGAAAAAAGAGAGATGAGAGGAAAAAGAGAGAGAGGAGAGAAAAAAAGAGGGAGAGGAGAGAAAAAAGAGAGAGGAAAGAAAAAAGAGAGATGAGAGGAAAAAGAGAGAGAGGAGAGAAAAAAAGAGGGAGAGAAAAAAAGAGGGAGAAGATAGAAAAAAGAGGGTGAGGAGAGAAAAAAAGATGGAGAGGAGAGAAAAAAGGGAGAGGAGAGAAAAGAGGGAGAGGAGAGAAAAAAAGAGGGAGAGGGATGTCAGAATCCTTACACAAAAAAGCAAAGAATGTTTTAATAACAATGAAGAACATTTTACTGGTAACCAGGGAGACAGCAAACACAGGAACAGTGCAGTACTCAGCCCAAGCAGGAAATAACTAAGTAACAAACAAAATGTTTTGAATTCAGTGCAAGATCTCAAGCAGTAAAATGGAAGAATTTGAAGTAGCAGTGCAGGATATAAATCTGGAGATTACCGAGCATCAGAAATCTGTGCATCAAAAAATGGACTGGAAAGCATAAATGGACTGTAGGAATTGAAAAATACAAGTAGTTCAGAAAAGCTGAAGATGGTATTGATAGAGATTTGCTGAAACTTCTCTCCAATGAACCTTTGCTGTAGAACTATACAATCCCAGCACACAGCTACTACGGAAATAGTAATGAGAGTGAGCAGAAACCCTACAGGGAATTGAAAAAGAGGTTGCCAGAACTTTTAACAATTTCTTCAGGTTTGTGAATTACTTTAGTTAATTCTGAGATTATGCTTTATCATTGAGGCAGGCTGAATTTTTACAAACTCCTCAACTTATCTAAAGCAGAAGCCTTAAATGTCAGTTTAGTGGCATTTGGAATGTTTAAGGTTTATGTGTAATTTTAGTCCTAGAGATACTCAATTATCACTCTAAACCTAAGGGGGTTTGAGTTTACAGTAACATAATTTGGAATTTTAAGGATTATATGTAATTTTAATCCAGTGTACTCAATTATCACTCTAAACCTTGGGCGTTTGAGGTTACAGTAACATAATTTAAACTGTAAGAGGTAAAATGGCCATAAATATAAATACAAATGTCAAATCACTCGAACACCTTGAGGACACTTACCTAAAACATATCTGGAACATTCTTCCCTCTGGCATGCAATTTTAAACATGACTTTGGATGTTACTTTTACTGTATATTCAGGATTTTGACAGAGGTAAGTGTTTTACAAAGACCTTTAGTGACAGGGTGAGGGGCACTGGCTTCAAAGTGGAAGAAGCTGTATTGAGATGAGATCTTAGGAAGAAATTCTTCCCTCTGGGAGTGGTGAGGGACTGTACAGGCTGCTCAGAGAAGCTGTGAAGGCTCCAAGCCAGGCAGGGTTGAAAACCAAGCTGGATGTGGCCTTGAGCAATCTGTCCTAGGTGGATGTGTCCCTGCACATAGCAGGGAACTGAAACTAGATGATCCTTAAGGTCCCATCCAATCCAGACCATTCTGTGAAGAAGTGAGAAGCAGCTGTGACATATTGTTCTATGAAGAAGTGAGAAGCAGCTGTGACATATTGACTTAGTTTACATGAATAGTTTGGATTTCATCAGTAAAATAATAATTTTGTACACACATGACCTAAAGGTTTGCAAATGTGGCATGTTTCAGAACTAGTATTATTTGGGCTCAAAACCTGTAAGTCAAAGAACCTTACCTTTAGAAAAGTTGCAGTATTAAATTTTACTTATTAATATATTTTCAAGCAAGAGACGTTAGCTGTGAGTACAAAAGTATGTTTATCCATAAATGCTTGCAGATATTTATCAGAGAAAATGAAAGATTTTTTTTTAATCTGACAGATGCATTTTTAACTAAGAATAATTTTTTTCTTTGTTGATAACATGAACATTAAGTAAATTTACGAAATGAAAGCATATTTATTTTCTTTAAAAAAAAAAAAATTAATAGCTTCCTATCCCTGCTGTTTGGCTGTAGAATAGAAGTTTGGATTAGTCTCTTTAATTTTCATTAATTTCCTTCAATAGAAATTCCAAGGAAGAGGTAAATTGAAATCAAGGCAAGAGCTTTGAAACTAAAGGCAAGTAGATACTTTCATTTCTCATCAACAAGTTGTTTCTTTCTCTCTGCCTCTATAAGAATAACCAATATCATTGCTTTCTAAGACAGCAGGTCTTGGAAATATAATTTGAGAAAAAAAACCCAAACAAATAAAACCAGCCACAACAACAAAACAAACACTTCCTCATGCCAGAATACAAATTGCTCAATATTTTCAGAAATTCACCAAGCATCTGTGGTTTAATTTTTCAGTTGACCTCAATACATTATGGATGACAATGCTAGATAAATATTTTTGTTAGGAAATTTCAGAAGGAAATGCCTTGGGATTTAGCTGTGTGGCTCACAAATCTGTTCCTGGATCATTGGGTGGTTTTTATCTGTTTAGGTTTTAATCTGCCTTTGTTATATATTTATGCGTATTTCAAACCCAGAAACTAATACAAACAAGAAATTCAGCATACAAGACATACTCTTTGTTCCTTCCTACTGTTTTCAGATAATGGGTAGAGTCTATTCCATTTTCTAGCAGCTACTCAGTCCTTTGCTATCATGAAAAATTAATGCTGGTGGAATGATAAGGAGCTCACTTTGTCTTTCTTGTTGCCATAATCCTTTTAAGAATATGGGGATAGATGAAATCTCTCAGAACTTCATTGATAAAAGCTGGATTTTGCTGAACACAAGGTAGTTCAATCAATTATTTATAACCTTTGCTCATGTACTTCCACTTGGCTCATGCCACTGTAGAAGTTTATCTGGATTATTAAGCAGGAAGAAGTCTTGAAGGAAATAATGACCTCTTGTTTTGTTTTCAAATTTTACTGAACTGTAATAGCAGTCATATTTTGCAGATTGTTTATTTGTATGGAGGTTGGGGTTCCTTGGTTGGTTTGGGGTTTTTGTAAGTCAGTGCTAGCCTTACAGCATGCACACACTAACTCTTGGATAAGTTTTACCTGTATTTATCTTTGACCTTTTAGATTTGTCACTTCAGCTCCTAAGGACTGACATTTTAGTTTATTTCTACCATAATGCTTTATACATGAATGAATATAGACATTACAAAAAGGAATAGGCTACCCAGGGAGGTATCAGAGCCACCATCCCTGGAGATGTTAAAAAAAAAAATGGTAGACATGGCATTTTGGGACATGGTTTAGTGGTCATGGTGGTATTGGGTGGATGGTTGGACTTGAACTTGGATGTCTTTTCCAACCTAAACATTTCTACCGTTCTATGAACAATGTCAGAAAGGTTAGTGAAGGAGCAAAAATTCCTTAACTCCAGGTAGTCAGTAGTCCTTAACCTCCAAGTAGTCAGAATGAATAACATTCTTAATGTCCTAAAAGTGATCTGATCACTGGAAAAACAATATGGAAGTTGCATATCACAAGAGGCTTCAGAGAATATGGTTTTGTCTTAACAGTATTTCCTTTTGCTGGCACATTTAACAAAGACAGAAGTTCTTTTTGGAGTGATTCTACTTTCAAAAAGGTTCATGGCAGGAATGATGCTATAAATATCACAGGATCACAGGAAAATTCAAGTTGGAAGGAACCTTAGGAGGTCATCTAATCCAGTGTCCTGCTTAAAATACAGACAGCTCCAAGACCAGATCAGTTTGCTTAGAGCTTGATCCAGTTGTACCAAGGTCTTGAAAAGCCCTAAGGATCACAGTGTCAGAGTATCACAGTATATCAGAGGTTGGAAGGGACCTCAAGAGATCAGGATTTACCAAAGGATGGAGACTACAACTTCTCTAGGTAGCTTGATTATGGTCTTGGAGTAAAAGAGTTTTTTGGATATAATCAGATCCTCCTTGTTTTGAATTATGTCCACTCACAAATAAATGAGCCAGGCTGTATCTTCTCCATAACTGTCCTGCAGGTGCTGTGAGTGGGTGGGTCTACACAGGATTGTAGATGTGTTAAAATGTGTGCCTGGTAAAGAGAGTCCCTTTGACCCCCTGGCTGTACTCAGTGCATCTCTAAATGCTCCTGCCTTATGCCCAGCTAATCTTGTACGAGCACTCTTAGGTCTGTCTCAGCAGATGTGCTCCACAGATCATTGCAGATGATCCACCATCATTGCAGGACAGTGTTTCTTCCTAAGTGAAGGACTTAATTATCTTGACTGAATGTCATAAGCTCCTGGCAGCCCCAGGGCTCCAGCCCATCCAGGACCTTTGGGATAGCAGTCATTACCCCAATCATATTGGCTGGTTACTTATTTTGGAGTTAGCTGCAAACCTGATAAGCAAGCACTGCACCACTTCCTCCAGGTCCTTAGAAGTATGTTAAACGGGGCAGGTCTCAGGACAGATTCTTAGAGTACTCACCTGTTACTTCTCCCAAGGTAGTATATGAACTTTTAATCACTACCTGTTGAACCCAATCTTCCAACCAGTTCTGAACCCCATCTAGTCATTCTCCAATCTGAAAACTGAAACTTAGATAGAAGAGGAGCAGACCATCACATGAAAGGAGCCAGATGAGGATATTTTAAACCAGTGGCTACACTTCAGATGAGGTTCTCTCAAATTACTTGCCTCATTGACAAAGAATGAAGAATATAAACCTGATACATTGATGACACCAAATTAAAAGTGTGTATAGTGAGCAGTAATCTCAAATCATATTCTCCCTAAAAGTGTTCCACTGATTTCCACAGCAGTAAAGTTAAGGTACATCTATAAATTCAAAGTTCTGGTTTTAGTAAGAAGAGTCTTTATACAAGCTCTTAAAATGGGGAATAATTCTGAGATGAAATTGTTGATACATCCAAGAGCCTTCAACACACTGAGCACTCTGGCCCCCATCCAACAAAGCACTTATTCACAGCTTTTTCTATCCATTTCAGTCTTACAATTTGGATGCTTGAATTTAGGCTTTAGTGCTTGTTTGGACTTGGGTCAAACTGTTCAGCAGCATGCAGGAATGGTCATTCATCAAGCTTATTAAGGAGACAAACATAGTGAAATATTTGGATGTAAATTATTAATTTAAGCAAAAGGTGTTTTCTGTGCAGGAGACATGAAATGGGGGGATCAGTGAAGAAAATACATTTGAAGGTTCCTATAAAAATATTATCTATAAATACATAAGCTCTTGTTGCTAGTAAAGATTTTTTTTTATTATTATTAGTGAAGAAATAGGTTTTAATTCCTTCTGTGTCCTTGATATTACTACATTAGTTCTTCCATTCTTTGAGAAGGTTTAATTTATCTCACTCTGAAAGATACAAGAATATATGTTAATGAAAATTCTGTTGCAATTATGCACCATTCAGTACAAGATGATAAAACATTGAATTGGAAGATTTTGAAGAATTCATAGATTCATAGAATTGTTTTGGAAAAGACCTCTAAGATCATTGGGTCCAACAGACAGCTGAAGACCACCGTGGCCATTAAACTGTCCAAGTGACATGTCCACACATTTCTTGAACACCTCCAGGTGACTGCATCACCTGCGTGGGCATCCTATTCCAAAATTCAGAGGTATGATTTTTATTTCTCTGCCACACATGATCTGGTTAAAGATGTCCCTGCTTACTGATGGGGGTTGGAAAGATGACCTCTGACAGTCCCTTGCAACCACATGAATTCTACGATTCTATATCTGTGTGATTGCTTAACAGATTATTGAAGCAGTGCAATGACCACAGCTTTCCTTATGAACATGTAATATAGGTAAAATGAAAATAGATGGTCATAACAGTCTTTCTTTAGGCAGAAATGCATGAAAAACGAAAGTTAAAATGATAGCATATGATTCCATCTATCTATGCAATTATGGGGTTTCAACAGAGATTGGGCTGTTCAGCCTGGAGAAGAGGAGACTCAGTGAAGACCCTTACAGTGACCTTCCAGTACCTGAAGGGGCCTACAAGAAAGCTGGGAAAGGACTATTTGCAAAGGCTTGTTGTGAAAGGATGAGAGGGAATGGAGCTTCAGGAGGGTAGATTTAGACTGGATATTAGGAAGAAATCCTTCACAGAGAAGCTTGTGAGAGACACTGGAACATATTCCCTAGGGAGGTTTTGGGTGCCCCCTCCCTGGAGGTGTTCAAGGCCAGGCTGGATGAAGCCTTGAGCAATCTGGTCTAGTGGAAGATGTCCCTGCCCATGGTGGGGGTGGGGTTGGAACTAGATGAACTTTAAGGTCCTTTCCAACCAAAACCGATCTTTGATTGATTCTATGATGAGCAGCTCACCAATATCCAACGAAACACTTTGAGGAATAGAAGACAGCTAGACAATGAGAAATGTAATTAGTTTTCTAAATGTAGAAAATTCAGCCAGATTTTTTCCCTGTTTTGAGCAAGCCCCCCTGCTTTGGAGAAGCATGAAATAATTTCTTTCTCTCCCATCTCCCTGTCCAATGAACCTGGCCCTTCTTTTTCTTTGCTCTTATAATTAATTTTCATGTTCATATGAGAACAAGTGCTTTTACATTTCTATTTAACAAAAGGGTTGTTCCCAACTATTATTGTTTTCTATTTCAGTTTGCCGCTGAAAAATAAAAACAGTATCTTGCACCTATAGTCAGGTGAAAATATTAACTTGATCACGTTTCTTATGTATTTGAAGGTTTTTAACATCCTTTACTTTTTCTCCACTTCAGTGCTTTACTTTTTCCTTTAAAAAAAAAATCTAGTATGTTATGGTAATCCTAAGTATATATTTTATTGGTTCCTGTATTATCTGAAACAATTTCTAATTAAGTTGTGTGAGCTGGCCGTCAGGGGTCACTAGGAGAGCACAGCAGCTCCTCCACTTCACTCTACCCAGTCACCTGTGGGACCATCCTACTTTCAGACCCCCTTAAGTGTCTTATGCTTGAAGCTACAAATCAATCTTGTAAGAGTTGAGGGTGTGCAGAGGTCCCTGAAGGTAGGTTTTCAGAGACACAGTCAATGCCTACTTCAGCAGCTTGGATTTACAGTACGCTTAAGCCTAAAGGCATCCAGGGCAGAAGTAAACAGAACAGCATAAACCAATAACACACTGTAACAAGAACACTGATATCACTTCTGCTCTTATCTAGATAGCAATATGAGATAGCAGATTACAGGTCAGGCATTGGAAGAGGCTGCTCAGGGAGGTTGTGAAGTCACCATCCCTAGAGGGGTTCAAGAAACGTGTGGACATGGCACCTGGGAAAATAGTTTGATGGCCATTGTGGTCTTAGGTTGGTAGTTGGACTTGATGATCTTAGAGGTTTTTCTCAACCGAAACAATTCTATGATTCTAGGTCAGGCCACTCATTTCTTTGTATTCTTCTCAACATTCTTTTTGCATTGTCTGCCTTTTATGCCCATTCTCAAGCACATTAATTTGAACTTCAATACACTCATGTGAAACTGACGAAATTTGTTGAGGTCCAGGATAATGTAAAATAAAAAAGAGTCATCCCTTAAGATGTTCTGTTTCCTGGACCTGATGCTTGATATGATGACTTCACCCAGAATATTTTGTCTTTACTCTCCTGAGGTGAGGCCACACTTTGAGTACCAGGTTCACTTTTGGGCTTCTCCACTACAAGAAGGACATTGAGGTGCTAGAGAGTGTCCAAAGAAGAGTAACTAGGCTGGTGAAAGGCCTGGAACACAGGTCTTATGAGGAACAGCTGAGGGAACTACAGCTGTTTATTCTGGAGAAAAGGAAACTAAGGGGAGACCTCATTGCTTTCTACAAGTGTCTCAAAGGAGGTTGGAGTGAGGTTGCTCTGTTCTTACATGCAACAAGTGACTGGAGAAGAGGAAATGGCCTCAAATTGTGCCAAGGGAGGTTCAGGAAAAGAGTCTTCACAAAAAGGTTTCTCAGACACTGGAACAGGCTGCCCAGGGAAGTGGTAGTGTTACCATCCCTGGAAGTGTTTACAAGGTGTGCAGATGTGGTGCTGAGCGGGTGTGGTACTATCTTAGCAGCAGTGGTGGCATTGTGAGCCCTAGGCAAGCAGTTGGACTTGTTGATCTCAAAGGTCTCTTCCAACCTCAACAGTTCTGTGATTCTATGACCTGAATTATGGATGTAGTTTTCACTGTGAGCATTGTAAAGATTTGTTTTGTGTTTCACAGAAAATAATCCTTTGAATGCAGGTATTTGAAAGCAATGAAAGACAAGTAATGAGAAGCAGAACTTGGGTGTGCATACAATACTTTAGAAGATGATTTTATTCACATATCTATTTTGTTTCATGTCTGCCCTTTTTGTTAGCACTTTGCATGTAACGAGTGCTGTCTATGCTCCTGTTGAGAAAAGATAGAGAATATTATATCAAATGTCTCTTCGAAAGAAAGGAAAAACGCACCAACAGCTTCTGATCTTCTCTGTTAAATAAAAACTCTAAGGAGAAAAAAATTCTCAGGCTTCTGAAGCAATTGTATAGAAGCTTCTATTGCTTCAACATAATGAATATTCATGACTTGTGATCACAGAATCGTTAAGGCTGGAAAACACCTCTATGATTATTGAGTCCAGCTATGAATCCAAACCCACCAAAGCCACTAAACCATGTCTCCCAGTGCCATGTCTCTGAGGTTTTTTTGAGCACCTTGAGGGATGGTGACTCCACCACTTCACTGGGCAGCCTGTTCCGATGCCTGACAGTTCAATTTGGTTCTCTGACATAGCACGTATCATGTTAACAATTGGGAGAAAACCTGGAAGTTGATAACCAGCAGATCAAAGGACCCAAATCTCAGAAAAGCCTTAGGTTTTACAAACAAACCTGGAGGCTTTGTTTTCAGGCAGCAGGATGCTTTTCTGAGATTGCTGTAAACCAGCTGATCATCCACATGGAAACTCAGTCTGTTATGGGACTGTCAGGGGAAAAAAAGAGGAAAAAAAAGATATTTTTATTGTTATTTTCCTTCTAAAATTAATAGAAGGAACACAGGGACTGAATCCCCTAATTTATCTGAAGATAAACAACTTGATTCATAGAATGGCTTGGGTTGAAATGGCCCTTGAAGATCATCTAGTTCCAACCCCCCTGCCATGGGCAGGGACAACTTCCACTAGACAAGCTTGGTCAAGGTCTCATCCAGCCTGGCCCTGACCAGTTCCAGGGAGGTGAGATCTGTTTTCACTCATCTATATTCCTGGCAATTTTCTTGGTTTTAGATGAGAATACTGAGGTTAAAATTATTGTTGATATAAGAATCTCTCAGTAAATTAATCCAGTCTTTTGTAGGAAGCTAGCTTTCACTTGGATAGCTCATCTTTAACCTGTTTCTTGTTGCTGACAGATATAACCAAGAAATTAGTGTTAAGTTTATAAGTAAAGTGAGACAATTAATGCTCCTGGCAGTTACATTTTAGATAAGTGAAACACATTTTAATGAAAGATAAAGCAAACTTCAAGCACAGTAACTGTAACATAGGACTAACTAAAAAAAACAAAAACAAAAAAAACCAACAAAAAATAAACAAAACTGAAACCAAACCAAAACCACTTACAATGCCAAAAAAACCAACCAGAACTCAAAAGCCAAACAGATCAAACACATTTAATTTATTTTACTCTTTTTTTCCCTCCTGTCCAAAATTGGTAGGTGAAACTCATTTCTGTCTGCTGTTGAATTTAGAGCTTTGCATCTCTAGCAAATGTCATTGATGATGATCCTCCTGCTTTAGATATTTTCAATATTCAAATGGCATAATTGGATATTTATTCATGCATCACTTTAAATTGTATTAAAATCATAGTATTATTTGTTGCAGTTAAAACCAGAAAAAAAAAATTAATAAAAAATTACTTATCATGAAAAAATGTCTCACTGTTTCAGTATGCCTGACTCTGAATCAATTGATGTACTTTAATACACTACATTACAGTCTAATCTGCAAACAACTGTAATTAACACATCATTAAATATACAGATAGTTGATGTGTGTTACAACATAGAAGCTGCCTTTGCAAGTTAATTAATTGCTAATTAATAGTCTTGTGGCAGGTTAGCCAATGCTAGAAACAGATAATGGAAAGTATTCTAAATCATAGGCACATCATGAAATGAGTGAAGATAAATAATGCTAAACTCATATTTTCTTCATCACCACCATGTGTTTTTGTAGTGCAGGCAATAAAATCTTTTCTTTGTAAGAGTGATAGATCCAGTTTAGAGAGAGGAAAAAAAAAAAGAGGCAAACAAAAAAAAAACCACAACTTTTTTTTTCCCATGAAAAATACACTTTCTTTCCAACTATTTTTCTTATTTTGAATGTATATTTATCCTTTAGTATCTATTTTGGACATGGTTTTATTCCCTGGTTTTGACCATGATTTTCAGTGTAAGGTATACTTAAATCCAAGTGAGTTACAAGAGGAAATCTGAGTTGTTGCCTCTTGGTAAAAAACCAAAATCGTTGTGAACCCTCAGCAAGTTTGCTCATGACACTAAATTGAGCAGGAGTGTTGATCTGCTTGAGGGTAGAGAGGCACTCCAGAGAGATCTGGACAGGTTAGATAGGCTGAGGCCAGAGGGATGAGATTTAATAAGATCAAGTGCTGGGGAAGTGGGGAGATTGAGACTGGACGTGAGGAAGTTCTTCCCCATGAGAGTGGTGAGAGCCTGGAATGGGTTGTCCAGGGAGGTGGTTGAGGCTCTGTGCCTGGAGGTGTTTAAGGCCAGGCTGGATGAGGCTCTGGCCAGCCTGGTGTAGTGTGAGGTGTCCCTGCCCATGGCAGGGGGGTTGGAACTGGATGATCCTTCTGGTCCCTTCCAACCCTGATTCTATGATTCTATGACTTGTACTTGGGTCACAACCACCACATGGGCTAGAGGCTGGGGGAAGAGTGGCTGGAAAGGAGCCTGAAGAAAAACGATCTGGGGATCTGCCAGCTGTCTGCTAGCACCCTGTAGTGGCTGAACAAGAGCCAGCAGTGCGCTCAGGTGGCTCAGGAAGGTCCACAGCATCCTGGTCTGCATCAAAAATGGTGTGTTCAGCAGCAGTAGGGATAGTTATATTTAAAGAAAATATTTTAGGGTTTCTAGATCTATTGGTTAATAGTATTTTGCAATCCTATTGAAATATGAATTTGGTTTATGGGTCCTTGAGCAAGATGTTGTAGTAGCAGGTGTTCTTCTCTGTGGCAGGGGGTGTTGGATCTAGGTGATCTTTCAGGTCCCTTCCACCCCAATCTCTTCCATGATTCTATGATTCATTTATTTATCTCATCATACAGTTTGTCTAAGCATAAGTATTTAAACAGGGTTTAAAAAAGTCAGAAATAGAAACCCCAGTGGGAGTGAAAAAAATAAATAAAATATAATAGACTTTTAGGTACAGACTCAAGTCTTTTAACAGAATAAAAAGTAATTTCATAGTCCAAATTTGACCTCCTTAGCTGTACAGCTTAAATAAATTGAAGGAACTTGCGTTGGAACACTAATTTTCTTACATAGCTGCTCAGGTAAAACATCTGTGTATGAAACACTCAAAACAAAGTACCTAGATTGAGTTAGATTTTCTGCTCAAAAGAAGTAAAAGCAATCCATTTTTAGTTGTCCTTCACAAGTTACTCAGCTTTCCCCAGTATATTCTTTCCCCTCTTGCTTTGTCTGTGTAGCCTCTCATAGGAATCATACCTTATCATTAATCACTTCTGTCACCTCCCTATGAATCTCGTTAATCTTTGGTACATCTTTACTGAGATGAAGCAACTGAACTCAAAATGAGGTCACAGGAGTCTTTCATAAAACATTGTCTTTTCTATATATGTTTGTATTTTTATTTATCTGCCTTATTTCTCAGTACTTTAAGGTACTTCTTTGGAAGAGTTAGTTATTTTCTTTCTAAGAAAAAAAATGTTTTTTTTTTTTCCTATTTCTTCTGAATTTGTTTGAATCAAGACATAAAAAAGCCTCTCCTTTAAATAACCTTTGCTGACAACCAACAAAGTACTTATTGATACATTGCACACTTCAACATCTGTAAGCCCATCCTATAAATAATACATGACACTGAATGGTAATTTTTTTTTTTTTCTGATGTGATATAATTCAAGCCAGGACTACATGAGGTATTATACAGTCACACAAAGCACAGTGATTTTAAGTGAAACATTTTCTTTTTCTGAGTGACTTTAGCAGTTAAGGGATGATACAGTCAAAAGAAGTCGATAACAGAACCAAACTGTCAGACTCTTAGAGTGAAGGCAACAATAGGTTCTTCTTCATGAGCAAAGATTTCTATTGTTATGAGCATCAAAGTCATATGAATAACTTATTTTTTTTTCCATGGAGATGGAAGAAAACCTGATGATCCAGTAGTAAGATGTCATCAGAAATAGGCTGATAGAGGAAAATTTTTTATTTATCTTGAACTGGTACAGATTTTTTTGTTTGTTTGTTTCTCTTTTGTTTTTTAATGAAAACTACTTCAATTTCATAAAGAAAGAGGAAGAGTTATCTTAACATAGTTATCTTAATAAGATAAACAGATAAAGCTATCTTAGCTGCCCCCAAAATTCAAGCAAATTGAATGAGCAATCAAGATATCAGTAAAATAGTGTGAGATGTCCCTGCCCATGGCAGGGGGGTTGGAAGTAGATGATCCTTGTGGTCCCTTCCAACCCTGACTGATTCTATGATTCTATGAAAATATATCAGCCTCTTCACCAATAATTGAGGCATTTTTTGAGAACAAAAATTGCACTTCTCACTGTAGCAAAATAATCACCTTTTGCACCTGGGCAGGGTGAACTTCTTGTCTTTAACCTGTGTCACAGGTAATAATGAGAAGATTTCCTCTAGAACTCTGCAGGAAAACGGAGAGGGTAGACAATGAATCTTCCCACGCTACTCTGGTTCTTCAGATTAAGATTGTACTGAGATACGTGTTGGTTTCTTTTACCTAGTATCAGGTGGTAGAACGAGAGGAAATATCCTGAAGGTGTGCCAGGAGAGGTTTATGTTGGATATTAGGTAAAATTGCTTTCCTGAAAGGGTGGTCAGACATTGGAACAGGCTCTCCAGGGAAATGGTGGAGCCACCATTCCTGGAAGTGTTCCAGGAACATGTGGACATGACACTGGGATATGTTTTAATGGCCATGGTGGTGTTGGGTTGCTGGTTGTACTTGATGATCTGAGAGGACTTTTCCAAGCAAAACAGTTCTATGATTCTATAGTCTGCTTAGCTCCTCTGTCAGCCACTGTCTTTCCACATAGCTTACAACCTTCATTTAACCAGTTTAAATAAGTGGTTCTTTTACTTACAGGATCTTCCAGGCCTGCTTAATGCTCCAGGCAGTGTACCCAGCAGCACAGATACTCTAGTTACAGCACAGCAGTAGATATATTTGACTCAAATATTCTCAAACTCTATCAGCTGATACTCAGGAAGGGACAATGTCTTATGAGCATGCACAAGAGTTTTCATGATGGTATCTTCTTGCACTCTGGTCGTCAGCAACAAATTAACTCTTAACAAATGAATGCATCTCAACATGAGGAGACACTTCTTTAATTTAAGGGTGACAGAGTGCTGGAACAGGCTGCCCAGAGAGGTGGTAGAGTTTCTGTCTCCTCAGACATTTGAAACCCACCTGGACATGTTCCTGTTCAACCTTCTCTGGGTGAAGTTGCATTGGCAGGGGGTTTGGACTCCATGATCTCCAGAGGTCCCTTCCAACCCCTACCATTCTGTGCTTCTGTGAAAAAGACTGATCTCCACTGTATCTTGCTATTGTTTTTCTGTCAACTGATCATTTCTTCTGACATACTTTTGATTTCCATCAACGGGATTGAAGAACACATAGAGCAGAAACCAGTAATATATATTCATATGAAAATGAATATTAAAATCACAGACAGAGAGTAGGCACTCAGAGAACACACTTCCACAGTAATTGGGTATTTTCCTCTTTTCTTATGAAAACATTTCAAAACACCATCATGTCTAACACTATGGTTAGACTCATTGGTGCATTTTCCCATTAGCATTAAAGCAAAAAAATAAATTAAAAAAAAAAAAAGAGCCAATTTAGGATTTTTAATTTTAAGATAAAAGTAGGATCCTTACCAAACTGATGTACAGTGCTGCCACGAAGTTAAACCTGCAGTTCACAAAGTTTCCCGTGTTAAAATTGCTAAGGAACGACTGGAGAGGAATATGTAGGTAGAATGTTTGTATAAAATTCTGATTTATTCTTAAGCTATTTCCAGTTTAAAAAAAAAAAAAAAGAGAGAGAGAGAGACTACCATGCCTAGGAACAGCTGAAATAGATTTTCCTATGACAGGTGTAACGCTGGAGGGGAGGCTGAGAGAGAAGGTTGGGGTTATTTTTTTAAAGGA
Organism: Indicator indicator; assembly: GCF_027791375.1. Lineage (NCBI taxonomy): Eukaryota > Metazoa > Chordata > Aves > Piciformes > Indicatoridae > Indicator > Indicator indicator. Next base: position 8,789,602 of record NC_072017.1, read on the forward strand.
TTTTTTTTCTGGTATTTTGACAGCAAATATTCCACTGGAACATCTAACTAGTCAGAAATGATTCATTTTGACAAAAAATGTTAATAGAAGGAGATAATTCTTCTTCCTTATGTTATTATGGGAATATTTGATAAATGTACTTGACTTCCACTTTATTGGACTATTTTTATTTCACAGTATAAATGACCTACTTTTATTTCTTTGTAATTTGTATATTTAATTCTACTTTTTTTTTCTTCGTAATTTGTATATTTACATTTTCAGAAAAAGAACAATTTAAATAGTTTCTTAATAATAAATGTGTGACAATTTAGGATTCTCCTGAGGACCAGTTCTTAACCATTCTGTATATTCCGTGTGCAGGCATGTGTGCAGAAGTGTCAAGGGTTAAAGCTGGACTGGCCACTGAACTAATTACAGATGCTCTTTATTAACACCTCCCCATTCCCAGAAAGGGAAGAGAAAGGGAATAAGGGAGAGAGACTGATGGGTTAGGAAAAAAAAATCAACCCAAAACCAGCTTTAATGAAACAGTAATAATAGAAAGAAAAGTGAATAATATTAAAAAATAAAATTATGAGATATATACAAATCCATAAAACCCCAATATTGAATGCTCCCAGAGTTCCAGCTTGATTCAGTGGCAGGCAGGAGCTGGATGCAGAAACAAAGCTGCTGAAAGATATGGAGAAAAACCCTTGTGAGGAGACTCTGAGGGAACTGAGGTTGTTTAGGGTGGAGAAAAGGAAGCTGAGGGGAGACCTCATTGCTCTCTACAGCTCCCTAAAAGTAGGTTAGAGTGAGGTGGAGGTCAGGTTTTTTTTTTCCCAAGTATCAGGTAACAGGATGAGAGGAAATTACCTGAAACTGTGTCAGGGGAGGTTTAGGTTGGATATTGGAATAAATTTTTTTTTACTAAAAGAGTGTTCAGGCATTGGAACAGGCTGCCCAGGGAGATGGTGGAGTCACCATCCCTGGATGTTCAACAACATGTAGACATGGCTCTTAGGGACATGGTTTGATGGCTAAGGCTGGATATTGAGGAAAAAAAAATTCTTTACTAAAAGAGTGGTCAGGCATTGGAACAGGCTGCCCAGGGAGATGGTGGAGTCACCATCCCTGGAAGTGTTCAACAACATGTAAACATGGCTCTTAGGGACATGGTTTGATGGCCATGGTGATGTTGGGTTGGTGGTTGGATTTGGTGTTCTTAGAGGTCTGTTCCAAGCAAAACAATTCTATCATTTTTACTCTATGATTTCATTTAGCTTCATGAGTTTGACTTTTGATCACAAGGTTTTATTTATTAGTTAATTAATAAATTAGTTTGCAGTCTTTGGTTTAGTTATTACTTGCTTAGAAATCAGGTTTGCAGATGCTGATATATCACAGAGATTGAAACACATATACTGAATTGAACTGTGACAATTAAGGAGCTATAGCTACTTTAATTTCTTTTGAATTCTCACCTTTAACCATTTGGCTAAGAAAGTGTGATGTGGCTTTTTGTTGTTTGTTGGGGTTTTTTTGTGTGTGTGTGCTTTGTTTTGGTTTTGCTTTCTTTTTTTTTTTTTTTTTAATTGTAATACATTTCACAGGTTAATATCTGGAGACATGTAGTGGGTTTGCTCAACATTCAGTTTCCTTCTGGGAAGTGACTGTCCAAAACAATCCCTTCTCACTGTGTAGTGCAGTTCCCTGTGCATAATATGTTCATGTACCTGCATTATTGCCTTCAATTTGATTTATTCACAATGATTTTTGTTTGCCTTTTTCAGCCATCTGTGGGCTTGCAGTACTCGTGTATTGCAGTAGGCAAGTGGTAGAGAAAATCTATGCTCGAAATATTTTACAAGCTAAAATTACTAATTAACTTTGGGTTAAATCATGTTGGTGGTGGAATTAAGGGGAAGAGATTGTGCATTATCAGTAAAGGTATTTAACTAAGATGCAATTGCTTTTCCCTTTTGTCAGCATATGAGGGAAGTCTAGTCAATTTAGAGCTCAACTCTGTCTTTTCTCCTGCAGTTGAGGAGAGTGCTGAAGGACATCAGTACAAAGGAAATAGAGGTTTTCTGGCTTGGTTATTTCTGCCACTACAATTTGTCATCTCTTATGTCTCCATATCCAAGGAATGTTTTTATTCTTGCAGAATTGCAGACTGGTGGGGGTTAGGAGGGACCTCTGAAGATCACCTAGTCCAATTCTCCTGCTAGAGCAGGATCACCTAGAATAAGTCATCCATGAACACATTCAGGTGGGTTCTGAATGTCTCCAGAGAAGGATACTCCACAGCCTCTCTTAGCAGTCTGTTCTAGGGCTCTATGATCCTCAAAGTGAAGATTTTTTTTTTCCTTATATTTATGTGGAAGCTCCTGTGTTCCAGCTTGTGTCCATCGCCCCTTGTCCTGTTTCTAGACATCACTGAGAAGAGCCTGGCTCCATCCTCCTGACAATAATGCAATATTGTAGAAAGGGAACGATGCCTTGAGAAGAAAAAGTCTGACATGTCCTTCAGCAAGCTGGACAAAAGATCTTAGTCTCATGGTCTTGACCTCCACCCTTTAGATATTGATCAGCATTGATAATATTCCCCCTTCAGTCTCTTCCAGACTAAACAGCCCTAGGTCTCTCAGCTTCTCCTCATAATGTATATGTTCCACTTCCCTCACCGTCCAGTCCCCTAATGGCATTCCCAGTGCCATTTCACCCTGCACAAAGAATGTGGAGAAGTGCAGATTCTACTAAGATTCCTCAAAATTCTTAAAGCAACTATCTCAACTATGCCATAATTAAAAAGAATAACACTGCCAAGTTTTCAGTGCTGGAGGTGGTGAAAAATTATTGTGTGCATCATATTTTGTCAAGCAAGAATCTAGGATCAAGTCACAATCACAGAATGATAGGTGTTGGAAGGGACCTCTGGAGATCATCTAGTCCAACCTTAGGATATATACTGCAGTGCACACAAATAATGACTTATTTCACAGAATCACAGAATCAAGAAGGTTGGAAAAGACCTCAAGGATGATCAAAGTCCAACCTATTTATCCGTAACTTCTCCTAAGAAACCTCAGAGAGGATCTTTGATCAGGAGTTAGGCTTTTCCTATAAGTTCACTCTCTATTTGTGTATTTTTACAAACAAAATTCATAAAGAAGTGACTGGAGACAATCACAAAAGGACAAAAATCTCATTAGGGAACATTTTTTTCATAGAATCATAGACTGGCTTGAGTTGAAAAGGACCTTCAAGATCATGTAGTTCCAATTCCCCTGCCATGGCCAGGGATGCTTCCCACTAGACCAGCTTGCTCAAAGCCTGATCTTAAACACTTCCAGTGATGAGGTGTCCACAACCTCTCTGGGTAACCAGTTCCAGTGTCTCTCCACCTGAGCAGTAAAGAATTTCTTCCTCATATCTAATTGCATAGTGGAGCTATACCTAAAGGATTATTATTGAGATCCCATTTTGTGGAGAGCCTCGCTTTTTATATCACTTTTTGTAGCTACAAAGTTGTTTTTCTGCAGTGAACATGGTGTTTGTGATTTTTTTTTAATTATTTATTAGTTTTTCCATGATTCAGTCAATGATTTTCAGGTATAGGTTTACTTTATGTGAAGAAAGGTGGCAAATTGGGCCAATGGGATCCTGGGGTGTATTAAGAAGAGTGTGTCCAGCAGATTGAGGGAGTTTTTTTTTCCCCTCTACTTTGCCCTCATCTTGAATACTGTGTTCAGTTTTGGGCTCCCCAGTTTAGGAGGGGCATGGACCTGCAGGAGAGGGTCCAGCAGAGGGCTATGAGGATGATTAAGGGACTGGAGCACTGCCTGGTGAGGAGAGCCTGAGGGACCTGGGGCTGTTTAGTCCAGAAAAGAGAAGACTTAGAGGGGATTTAATAAATGTTTTTAAATATCTGAGGGCTGGGTGTCAGGAAGGAGGGGACAGGCTCTGCTCACTTGCTCCCTGTGTTAGGACAAGGAGCAATGGATATAAGCTGCAGCACAGGAGGTTCCACCTCAACACAAGGGGGAACTTCTTTCCTGTAAGGGTCACAGACCACTGGAACAGGCTGCCCAGAGAGGTTGTGGAGTCTCCTTTTCTGGAGACTTTTAAGGCCCATCTGGATGCATTCCTGTGCAACCTGTGCTAGATTCTATGGTCCTGGTCTGGCAGGGGGGATTGGACTCGATGATCTCTTTGGGTCCTTTCCACCCCCTGACACCCTGTGATCCTGTGATGCTAGGGCTGGCATCTTAATTGTGAATTCCTGTCTCTTCTGTATTTAGATGTTAAATTGCCCTTGAAAAGAAAGCACTTTGTTGATAGCAGACATGTACATACCTGCTCTAGAATTCTCTTTAAAGTTCCACCTACCCGTAACAATAAAAAAGTAAAAACCTTTGTGCATTTCCTTGTCATGTCTCAGAAAGAACAAAAAGCTCTTAATTGCAGCTCATCTTGCAAGCATTATTAGGATATTTTGTGGCTTTATAATGCTTCCCACTTGAAAATAAATTAATTCTCAGGGAGGAAAAAAAATGTCAAAATATAAAAACCGAATCTTGAACAGTAGGTGAAAAAGAAGAAAGAAATAACTGAACACAGCTGAAAGTACAAACATACATAGGTTGAAATTTATTTAAAAAAATAAAACAGTAATAAAAAAGAATATTTCCTTTATGAGCATTCACTCCAGAGATTTGTAAACTCATGCATATTATATGATAATGCAAGTTTTATGCAAATGTTTTCTCTGCAATCCGAACAATAACAGTAAATATTTTCTGGGTCAATGTGAAATAGCTGATGTTCATGTAAGCACTTGTTCTGTTCTGTTCTGATTCTGACATAGAGCACTGGATCTCATTTCTATTATTACTTCATTTACATAATTCACATCACATCCCCTGGTCACAAATATTTCTGCAAACTCCGTGGCCTGCGCCGCACGATATGAGTTGGGAATGAATCAAAATTAAGGCAGCATTTTCTTCTGTGGGAAGATCACAACTAAAACTGCTTCATTTCCAAAAAGAAATAAAAAAGGACAGAAAAAAAAAAGACAAAAAAGACAAAAAAAAAAAAAGACATCAGAGAAATATTTGCATTTTACACTTTTTGGGAAGTATTTTATACCCCTGAGAAACAAGAGCAGCTCCCTCCCTGTAAGCCTTCACGATTTCAATATATAACACCTTGTAAGAGGAGAAAGAATAGATCGTTGGCAGTCATTATGCAGGAGTGTGTTCATCATTCAGCATAACATCTAAATCTGTTTCCCATTTTTACATGGAGTCATAACTAATCTGCAGTCTTGTACATTTTCATGCTTAAATATTGTGTTCTTTCTGTGTTTTTCATTAATATTATGGAGGGAGAAAATATGAGTGTCTAGCTAACCAGCTTGTTTAAATTTTTACACAAAAATAGCAATTCATTATCTATTTGTTTCCATAGGGGTTAAAAAAAAAAAAAAAAAACACAAACTTCCATAAGGAAAAGCTGGATTAATAGTGGAAATGCAGAATATAATTGTTTTCAGTTTACTGAAAAAAATGGTGTTGAAAAGAAAGCAATGCGACTGTGAAGTGAAACTTATGGTAAACCATAGCAGCATGTGCTTAATGTTTTATTTACTGGGTTTGTTTTGAATAGCTATGGACTTCTTATTTTTTCAGGTAGCAGCTTATACTACATAACCTGCTCAAAGCATACCAGCCAAACTAAAGGGAGGGGAGGAAAAAGACAAAGCTTAATGGATTGCACAACGGATGCATCAGATATTTATCTACGAGTAACACATTGATTTGAAATGAGTTCTGCCAATGTTGAACAATAAAGAAAACAACCAAACACACTTTGAAATTATTAAACAGTTCAAATGCATTTAAAAAATATTTTTGTTTTCTTTTAAAGTTACTAGTAACTTCAAAAACACCTAATGTTTTATAATCAACATTTTAAAGTGAGAACAAAAATGGATATAATCTACTCAATCAAGTGAGGAACTTGCTCTATATATACTCATATTTCTCTCTACTCTTAAATTACAGAATCACAGAACAATAGGGGCTGGAAGGGACCTCTGGAGATCATCTAGTCCAATCCCCCTAAAAGAGCAGTTTGACAATTTTCTCTGTTTAGCTTTACACTCTGAAGCAAGAGAAATAATTTCCATGATAATGACAGAAATATTTCACTAAAAGGCTTTGCTTTCCTTAGCTTCTAATTGCACTTTTAACCATTTAAGTTAAATATCTCTTCAGGATAAACTTCCAGAGAAGCAAAATTGTTGTCCCCCCAAAAAAAAGTCCATGTTGTTAAATATAGTTAAACAAGGCAACCTTCTTGTCAATAGCTACACAGAAGTTCTCTTAGCACCATTCATGGGAGCAGTGAACTGAATTTAGCATTTGTATCCGAGTATGACTGATTTTTACAAGTACCCAAGTATTTGGTAGCTTATTGATTGCAGCAACATATCAGTTAGAAAAGGACCTTTAAGATCACTTGAGTCCAACCACACACAGCAACGTTAAAAGGTCATTGAACATGATCCAACACAGGTGGTAAAGTACATTTTTCACAGTATTGTTCCTCCTAGGAGGTCATCAGGTCTTTCTGGGCACAAGACAGAATTTTCTCTGCTTTGACTGTTGATGAAACAGCCTATGAAATAGTTTCTGATATAGAAGCAGTTTAAATATAAAGTTGAAGGAAAGATAGATCATAGAATTCACATACAGCAACATTCCAGTATTTGAAGGAGGCTACAGGACAGCTACAGAAAGACTTTTGACAAAGGCATGGAGCAACAGGACAAGGGGTAATATCTTCAAACTGGAAGAAGCTGGATTTAGATTAGATATTAGGAGGAAATTCTTTCCCATCATGAGAGTGGTGAGGCACTTAACAGGTTGCCCAGAGAGGTTGTGGAGGCTCCAAGCCTGGCAGTGTTGAAAGCCATGTTGACTTGGGCCTTGAGCAAGCTAATCTGGCAGGAGATTAGAACTAGATGATCTTTAAGATCCTTTCCAACCCAAACCATTCTCTGATTCTATAAGAGAAATAAAACCAAGATACTTAAGGGATAAGGAAAAAAAAATGATATGACAAAAATAATCCAGTTCCACACCAAAGACAAACAGGTTTTCAGGGAAATGCTCTGTGTGCAGGATTTCAAAACTGTCCTGATGGTTTACACAAGAAACTTGCCCAAAGCATGGGGTGGATTCTTTGGGGTATTTTTCCCATAGAAACAAGGATGCAGAAAGAACAGGTTATGCCTATGCATTATCTTGGTACAAATCCAAGATGAAGTTGGGGTACACTTTGAATCCCCAGAGTCTGCTGGCTACAGACTGATATTTTCAGTCAGTTCAATATGAAAAGAATAATTGTGGCTGAAGAAAACACCAATACCAGTAAAAATATTCATCTGGACCCACTCAGAGCCTGGTCTTTTGCTGTCAACAGATTTTCATGAAGCCCTTTCAGAAGACATTGATGTCATCTCTCATCCATATTTTAGTCTGGTTTTTTTCTGAGTTATTTTTGTTATGTAAATAAACTACATTGTATTTAAAAGCTGTCAACACAAGCAGCCCATTGTTTTCACTAGATTTTAATTTGCACACGTTGTCTAATAGCTGACTTGTGCTTCCTTGGGACCCAAAAGAGTCACTCTGTGGCTGATCTAACATGGAACAGTTCTTCTTCAATTCTGTCAGGTGCAATGATAAATAAAGCACAAAACTAAGCCTACACCAAAATAACTGTCATCTTTATTACTTGAATTATTTAAGTCAGCTGACAATGGTTGATTTCATCCTTTACATCAATAACTACAAAGCGCTGCTGCTGTAAGTAGTTAGAAACCAGTGGAAATGTTAAACACTATTAAGAATCCATTTGTCAGCTATTATTGAGATGTTAAAATAATTAGTCAAGATAAACACTGATAATATGTGGCTATCTAACCCATTAATTTAAGGGGCTTGTAAAAATAGTGTACTAAACTATCTAGGGCGGTTTAGTCTGGAAAAGAGAAGACTGAGAGGAGGTCTCATTAATGTTTAGAAATATCTGAAGGGTGGGTGTCAGGAAGAAGGGACCAGTCCATTTTCAATGCTGTCCTGTGATAGGAAAAAGGATGACAGAAATGGGAACACAGGAGGTTCTACCTGAACACAAAGAAAAACTTTACTGTGAGGTTGCTGGAGCACTGGACCATAGTAACCCTAGATACAATTTTATTTTGAAGAAGAGTATTCAAAGTTTCACTCACAGTCTGTTTCATTAAATGTAAAAGAAAGCAAGTTCCAAAAAGAGCATGTCATGAGGTGTTCCAGTCATTTCCATACTAAGGAAAACAAAGAAATGGGGGAAAACATTGATTTTATACTTATGAACCGAGGCATACTCAATGCCAACAGCTTAAAGAGAAAATCCTTGTGACTCTTCATCACAGAATATTTATCCCATTCCACCTACAAATTACCACAGCATCTTGATCTACCCAGCAGTGAAATCATAGACAGACAGAATGTGTGTCAGAACAAGTTGTAGGGTTTTTTCCTTTAATTTTATTTTGTTATTAATTCCACAATTTTCTTTTAAGTTAATATGATAGAACTTAAATTAAAAAAAAAGACAGATAAAAGAAACTTTTTTTTTTTCTTTTTTTGGATTCAACATACACTTTCTGGGTTATTGGTCTGGGTTTGGTTTGTTTGTTTTCTGTTTATTACTGATTTTCTAGATCATCCAGGATAATTTCCTTTTTTTTTTTTTTTTTACAGTCCACTCTTTTTACATTCCATTGGGTTATTTTACATTATTCTCTAGCTAACCCTTAGAGTTTGGCTTGGCTCCTGAATGAGTGATTAGGTCTATTGTATAATGTAAGGGGAAAGGTCATACTAGAGCTGCTTGTAGAGAGTCTACAACTATGCAATGTGTATTTTGCAATGCTGATGTGACACAGTGATTTAGGAATCTAAACCAAATTATTTAATGAATTAGTTGTTTGTTGGGATTTTTGCAATATCAATAGAATTATTTAGAGCAGCCCCATAACTGACTGAAAGGGGGTTTTTGTTTTGGTTTGGTTTGGGGTTTTTTGTTGTTGTTTTTTTTTTTTTTTAAATAAGTATTTTATTTCAGGTTTTAATCATCTAATCCCCAAATGGATTACAGTTTTGGAATTTATTATTCAGTCCCCTTCTGAGCCCTCACAGGAATCATGTCATTTTAGATTTAACCTCAAAGACATACTACAAGTTGAAGTACTTTTGGTCTTATAATGCTTGTGGAAACATTACCTTATAGCAACATGACTTCTTAGTAGTCAGGGTATAGAATACATCCATTTTAAATTAATTTGCTATATATACTGAGGGATTCCTTTCCTCTCTTCCTTTTTTTAATTTTTTTTTCCTTCTTTTTTTTTTTTTTTCTTTCTTTCTTTTGGGGCTCTCAGTTTTCCTTTATAAATTGAACTATAGGAGCAGGTGCTACCTGGCTCATGAAAGACAATTCTATCAGAAGTTTGACAGATCAGAAGGGGGGAAAAATGGCCAAATGATAGACAACAGTCCAATGAAAGCATGAGATAGAATTAAAAATAGGAAATCCGAAGAAAACAAGATGTGGCTTTGAAAAATTGTTATTTACATGAAAAGAATATAATGACATGCTATTAATTTTGGTATAGAATCACAGAATCATTTTGGTTTGAAAAGACCTTTAAGGTCATTGAGTCCAACCATTATCTCACTTTATCAGGTCTGGTGCTAAAACATGTCCCTTAGCAACACATCTTAGTGTCTTTGAAACACTTCTAGGGATGGTAATTCAACCATTTCCCTGGGCAGCCTGTTCCAGTCTTTGACAACCTTTCCAGTCAGAAGGTTTCTTCTGAGATTCGACCTAAGCCTCCACTGGTGCAACTTGAGGCCACTTCCTCTCATCCTGTCACTTTTTACTAGGGGGAAGAGATGAACACTCCTCTGGCTTCTTCTTTCAGGGAGTTGTAGGGCAAGAAAGCCTTCCCTCAGCCTCCTTTTCTACAGACAAAACAACCTCAGTACTTTCAGCTGCTCCTCACCAGACCTGTTCTCCAGACCCTTCTCCAGCTTTCTTGCCCTTCTCTGGGCACATTCCAGCATCTCAATGTCCTCCTTGGTGTGAGGGCCCCAAAACTGAACCCAGGACTCAAGGTGTGGCATCACCAGTGCTGAGCACAGGGAGGAAAATATCACTTCCCTACTCATGCTGGTCACACTACTGCTGATCCAGGTGAGAATCTTGTTTGCCTTCTTGTCCACCTGGGCACACACTGGCTCATGTTCAATCGGCTGTTGATCAAAACCCCCAGGTCCAGACATGAATTACTACTTTAGATGATGGTGTGTCAGCATCCCAAACAATATGCTTGCACTAACTGAAATACAGCTCCCAACTTTGTAAACAGAGTGTTTTACGGATGAACCTGTCATAAAAGCACGTTTCAATAACATATTTAAATACTGCAGATGCCAGAAATTCTTCTTATCTGGGATTGCCTCCTAGCAGATGTGTCCTGTCCAGTGAGCAACTGCTTTAGGATGATTCCTTGTGGCTCCTACCAAGGAAACCTGTTAAAAGTTGTTTTTATTATGAGCTGAAATGATGGAGTCCCCGGTGTCAGTCTCCATTTTCCCTTTGTTCTCTTTAATAACAGAGGTTGTTTTGAGTGGATATTTTTTCCAGAAAAAAAGTAGACCAAAGTACTGCCAACAAAAAATGGCCATTTTCAAATGCAGAATAACTCAAACCCATTTGCCTGCTGAATGGCCCCTTGCTTTGAAACCTGAGCAGCCTTTAGAGCAGAAATAGGCTTTAGCATGACCCATTTTGTCACTGACGTGTCACTTAGGCTCTTGGAAATGACAGTTTTTATATTCCCTTCATCCTGCAGTGATTGCAAAGCCCTTTTATTTTATTCATAGCCGCCATCATTGTTTTGAATCAATTTTGTCACTGCTGGCCATCCCTGTCAAAGCTTCCTCAGCTTAAAAGTGATCTTAAGAAGAATGGCAAAACTAAACCTGGAGTCTCCTATAATTTTGTTCTCCACTTTCAAATGTTTGCTTGATTCACTTGATATGCATTATGACCTAAGACTCTTCATGGGAATGTAGAGAGAATTCATAGAGTAGGAGGTACTTTGAAATTTATCGGAGAGCTCCTTTCTCAGGGAACAAACAAAACTGAGTGAGAAAAAAGGGGGAAAATAATGTTTTGTGGAGTTAAAATTATATAAATTTTAAAGTATTTTTTATTTTTTTATTTTATTTCTTTATTTGTAATTATTTTATTTATATTTATATAAATATAAAGTATCAAATGTGGTACTGAAGATATTTCTATTGTAATGTAACATATTCAATATTCAATGTTGAATTCAATAAAGCACTGAATATAATGCATATGAGTATGCTTTTAAATATTTTTATTTTACACATTTGAATATTTTCAGCTATCTGTTCAGGAATGTTTATGGTACCTAGGAGTGTATAAGGAATATCTTTGAATTTTAAAACTTCCTAGCCTGAAGCAAAACTTTCAGAGAACATATGAATACTCTAATCATCCAAGAATTATATAATCATTAAGGTTGGAAAAGACCTCCAAGGTCACCAAGTCCAACCTTCTACCCAACACCACTATGTCCACTAAACCATCTATACATATTTTGGAACACCCCCAGGAATGGTGACTCCACCACCTCCCTGGGCAGCCTGTTCCAATGCCTGACCACTCTTTCAGTGAAGAAAGTTTTGCTAATATTAAAATTAATCCTCCCTGGTGCAACCTGATGCTATTTGTTCCAATTCTATTGCTAATTACTGGGGGGAATACAGCAACATTCATCTCACTCCAACCTGCTTTCAGGGAGTTGTAGAGAGCAAGGACACCTCCCCAAAGTCTAGTCTTCTCCAGGCTAAACAACCCCAGTTCCCTTAGCCACTCCTCACAAGATGATTTCTCCAGACCCTTCTCCAACTTCTTTGGACTATCTCTGGAGAATCTCCAGCAGTTTAATGTCTTTCTGGCAGACAGAAAGATCAAGTTCATTTCTGTGATGTGAGAAGCTATGACAGCAGTCCTTAGTAGGAACAAACTGAGGTGCAGGAAGTTCACAGTTCTCGACTAGAATTATGATAAAGTCATCATGTGCCAACAACAAGAGGGGAGGAGAGGTTGTGAGAAGTCATAGGCTTTCATTTTTGTTAGAGCTGCTTCTGTTACTCTCCATCTTCCTCACACACACAGATAAGAAGTCAAGCAAGAAAAATGTCCTACTAACAAAGCCATTATAAACTTGATTAGGGTGTTCAGGGATTGCTTTAGTGGTAGTTGCTTAGCAGTAGTGGTGGGATTGTGAGCTCTGAGTGGTTGGACTTGATGAGGTCAAAGATCTCTTCCAACCTCAATGATTCTATGATAAGTATATTTGCAATTCCCAATCTGAACACTTGCCCAAAGGTGTGAACAAACCTCACCTGTTCATGAAAAGGAAATGTTTTTTAATTGTAGTGAGGTCAATGCAACAAGTTAGAGAATTTTAGTGCATCTCAGTACTTATTCTGGCTTTGATATGAAGCCTTAGATTTACTTGGAAATACTACTAGAAAATGTTTATTTTTTCTTAAAATACATTGCCAGTTTCCAGCAAAATATTGTGAAGTAGCTGGATACTGTGTAGAACTTTTAATGAGACAACAGGTCTTTTATCATACTGCCAGTAGAGGCTTATAAATAACATTTTTTGGGTTTAACTGTTTTGTTTTGTTTTTTTTTTCTTAACAATTCCTTTCAGATATCCTACCTTCTGCTCTCATCCTTCTAGAACAATGATGTTAAAAGAAAAAAAAAGTCAACAACAAGAAATTGAATGTGACATCTCTTCATCTGTTTGGAACTAATAATGCCTTCACAACAAACAGTTGTTTTGGTACATGCTGGATGCTGATGTAAAATAACAGTGGATAAAAACATATGGAATAGTTACCTAATGTGTGTGTGTGTGTGTGTTCAGCTCCTGACATAATTGGGTCATTCTTGCAAGTTTTCCAGAAGAAATTAATTCAGAGGGAAGCTGAAATTCATTTGAAATCAGAATGTTGGCTCTACAAACTTAGAAATAAGTAGAGAAAGTTTAACTGATTTGAATGAAATGGTCACAGGCCACAGATGTTGAATGATACATTAGTCTTTGTATTGCTGTCATTTTGGCAGCTTCCTATGCTCTAGAAACAGATTTGGTTCTCAGTAGAAAGAAGTGCAAGATGGATGATCAGAGGGCTGGAGCATCTTTCCTATGAGGACAGACTGAGAGAGTTGGGAGAGTAGTCCAGTTCCGGGCCCCTCAGTTCAAGAGAGATGTTGAGGTACTGGAACATGCCCAAAGAAGGGCAGCAAAGCTGGTGAGGGGCCTGGAACACAAACCCTATGAGGAGAGGCTGAGGGAGCTGGGGGTGTTTAGCCTAGAGAAGAGGAGGCTCAGGGGAGACCTCGTTGCTGTCTACAACTACCTGAAGGGAGGTTATAGCCAGGTGGGGGTTGGTCTCTTCTCCCAGGCAACCAGCAACCAAACAAGAGGACACAGTCTCAGGCTGTGCAGGGGGAGGTTTAGGCTTGATCTTAGAAAGAAGTTCTTCCCAGAAAGAGAGACTGCCCATTGGAATGGGCTGCCCAGGGAGGTGGTGGGTCCCTGGAGGTGTTTAAGAAGAGCCTGGATGAGGCACTTAGTGGCATGGTCTAGTTGATCAGTTAGGGTTGGGTGATCAGTTGGATTTGATGATCTTGGAGGTCTCTTCCAACCTGGTTGATTCTGTGATTCTGTGATTCTGTGATTGATCGTAGAATCATATCAGTTGGAAAAGACCTTTAAGATCATCATGCTGAATCATAAGCAGCAACCATTAAAAAGTCATTGAACACAATCCAGCAGAGGTGGTCACTAAGTTTTTTACAGTATTGTTCCTCCTAGGAGGACATCAGGTGTTCCTCAGTGCAGGAGAGAATGTTCTGTGGTTTGGATGTTGAAGCAGCCTCTGAAATAATTTCTGAAATGGAAACAGTTTTAATATAAAGGTGAAGGGAAGATAGGTGATAGAAGAGTCATACATCAGTCTTCCAGTATTTGAAGGAGGCTACAGGAGAGCTGGAGAGGGATTTTTGACAAAGGCATGGAGTGAGAAGACAAGGGGTAATGGCTTTGAATTGGAAGAAGATGGATTTAGATTAGGCATTAGGAGGAAATTCTTCCCTATCACGGGTGTAGTGAGGTACTCATAAGGTAGACAGCATCAGCATAACCAATTTCTCATTCTGAGGCTATTTTAAGTTAAGCAATGTCAGCCTTAACTTTAAACAATCAGCCATCAAAAACATTTCTTAGGTCACTGTTGTTTTCATCTATAGATTTTGTGAAGGTCTGATACTTTCTGCTCATATTAGATATGTGTGGGTATATGAAGAAAGATATATATGAAAAGGTGTCTTACCAAGACTGCACTTCACCTAAATACTTACAAGGTTTATTTCTGCTTAGCTGGATAAAATAAAATTAAAAAGCAACAAAAAAGAAACTTCCTAAACTTCCAAAGCTGTCATGATTTGAAATGATACTCTAAAATTGCATACAAAGCTTCCTTGTGACACAAGAGGAGAGATGCAGAAGTGAGACGGAAATGATACTAGACATTTCATAAGTTTATTCCAGGAACTGGTGTCTCTAGGGTGGCAGATACTGGTAAACTGTAAAAGTGAAGTGTCTCAGTGGTTATATGCACCTTTTAACACATGTATGAAGGGAAGAGTCTGATGATATATTAAAAGCCTGACTTTAGAAGGGAAGTTAAAAGTAGCTCTAGGCTATGCCTAGAGACTGTAATACCACAGGCACACCTGTAGAACAACCACAAAGTTTCTAGACCTCAGAAGTGTGAATAAAGTTTTCCAAATGTTAAATGACTGCAGAGCAATATTATACTGGGTCAGCAGCAGGAGAGCCTGGGGCTTGTTTTATGTTACAAAATTCTGCTGTCACAGCTGTATCAGTCTGCATCAGAACAACAACCACAAAAGAAACCGCAGGAATCCTCTGCAGCACCTCTAAGCTGGAAAAGAGAAGACTGAGAGGAAATCTTGTTAATGTTTATAAATATCTGAAGGGTGGGTGTCAAGAAGAAGGGGCCAGGCTCTTTTCAGTGGTGCCTTCTGGTAGGACAGGGGACAATGGATGCAAACTGGAACAGAGGATTTTCCACCTCAACATGAGGGTGACAAGCACTGGACCAGGCTTCCCAGAAAGGTTGTGAAGTCTCCATCTCTACAGATTTTCAATACTTTTCTGGATGTGTTCCTGTGTGACCTGCCTTAGGTGACCCTGCTTTGGCATGTGGGTTGGACTTGATGATCTCTGAAGGTCCCTTCCAGCCTCCCCCTTTCTATGATTCTATCATTCTGTACTTACATGTCCTTCTTAAGTATGTTTGCAGAAGAGTATTTACTGCTCTCCATATTAATGCTTACTAATGAGGTGCTTAAGAAGGTAGGTGTGATGTAGTTTAGTGATATGAATGTACCAGGGGTTCTTCCAGTGCAAACATATAGAATCATTAAAGCTGGAAAAGACCTCTCAAATCAAGTCCAACCCAACACCACCATGCCCACTAAACCATGTCCCAAAGTGCCCTATCTACCAGTTTGTTGAACACCTCCAGGAATGGTGACTTCATATAGAGAATGTCTAGGTGGAAGAGTGTGCTGGGTTAAGCCCAGCCCAGGAGGAGTGGGATGAAGAAAAGCCTAGCAAAGAAACCTGTCCCTCTCCCAGGAAGAGGGGTCCCTAGGTCAAAGTTTCTTCCACTCCCACTTCCTGTCCACAAGCCTATTTAAAGGGGACAATTTCCTGCCTTGCTCTCTTTTTCTCCTACCCTCAGCTCTCTGACACTCTGACACCCTTCTGCTGTTAATCACATCAGCAGGCTTGTTCCACGTAGTCCCAGACACCTAAGGTGACTGCATCTGAAAAGAATCCATCTTCCATCCAAAGAACACTTTGCCAGCTGCATCTGATTTTGTATATATATTTTATTTATCCCATTTCCTTCTACCTTTGTAACCTTCCTTTTATTTAAACACCTTTAAACTTACCTTTTTACTTCCAAATTGATGCAAGACTGTTCTTTTGTTGTTTTACCTCTCTCTTCTCCTCCTGCCTAATTTTCCTTCCCTACTGGGAAAAAGGGGAGAGGGGAGGCAACCTAAATCTGTTCCATTGGCCTTTTGGGCTCTGGGAAAAGTTTAAATCACAACAAAGAGCTAGACTCCAACCCCTCTTACCATCAGACTACAGATTCACATTTCTGCATATGCTCCTTTTCTAGGGCTTGTTTCCTCCATTCCATACAATAAGCATCCTTTCCCATGGATCAAAGAAATTTTGTCAGAACACTGTGGACACTGAATATTGTCTGCTATTTCCCAAGTAAACTCATTGTATGTTTTTAAATATTAAATAATATCTATATTTAAGCTATCAGGAAAAAAGTGTACAGTAGCACCACAGGCAAGTCCAGTTCTACATTTCTGCTTTAAGCAAATCTCAGATCAGCTTCTGAAAGGCAAATTTGTGCATCTATATATGCAACAATGGATCTGAATCAAGACCTGAATAATAGGCTTTGATAATGGACCTGGATAATGGACTTGAACCAAAAAAGTGCTCACTGTTTTCCATTAACTGTTTCAAGAAACCTTCTTGATTTGCCTGTCAGTGAATTAATTGCTCTGCATCCTTTCTGACACATCTATCTCATTTCATTTACCCTATGCAGAATGCAGCCTTCCACTTCTGGTTCATTGTAACACTAATTTATGAGGTTGCCACAGGATTTTCCTGAATCTTCACCTTACACTTTTAGATTTTTTTTTGCCTTTCTCCTGAAATTTTCTTTGCCCCTAATACTGACACATCTAGTATGCCTAAAACAAATTGTGCTAAACCCATCTCACTGTTATGGATTCAAGCTGTTATCCAGATGAAAACTCTGGAACTTCTGCTTCAGAATCTTTGACAGATCTAGAGATGACTATCAGCAAAAAGTGGGTGGGTGGGAGTTTGGTTTGGTTTGTTTTGTTGTGTTGTGTTTTTTCATTTGGTTGGGTTTGGGGTTTACAGTTTTGTTGGGAGTTTTGCTTGGGGTATTTTTTTTGTGTTTTGTTTTAATGCATCTTTCAATACACCTTTACCCTAATAATACACTTCATTTTAACTGCTTTACTGTAATTATGCAATAAGCCAAGCAGAAAATCCCTGATACTGTGATGACTTCCCTCTAGTATATGTTAAAATAAATTTATAACAAGTTAAAGCTTAGCAATAAGAGAAAGAAATACCAGAAAAAGAGGGGGGAAAAAAAAAAAAAAGGTGTCATAAAAATCTTCAATTACCTTCATATTGTACTTTCATTGCTAGGGAGTTAAACTGTAATTTGGTATTATGAAATAAAGTTCATTTGTACAAAGAAATTAAGAAATTAATATGACTAATGCACCATACAGAAATAAAGACAGTAAAGGGGAGAGGGATGTGTTGAGAAACTGTGATTTCAAGGCTTGGAGGACTGAGGAGGAAATTCTGTGGAGTAATTATCAATTTCAGTTGATCCTGGAAGGTGGAGCCCTAGTAAGAAGTGATAGGAGGAGAGAAAATGGCATCAAGTTACACCAGGGGAGGTTTAGGTTGGATCTTAGAAGAAACTGCTTTACTGAAAAGGTTCTCAAAGTCTGGAAGAGGTTGCCCAGGGAGGTGGTTGACTCCCTGCTGTTCAACTCAGGATTCCAGGCATATGAAACAACATGGCATTAATCTAGATCTCTTTTATTTTCCTAGTGTTAACTCCAATAAATGACATCTTGTTCTCACATGCGACAAGTCACAGAGCAATAGGAAACAGGCTCAAGTTGTGCCAAGGGAGACTGAGGTTGGATACTAGGATCAATTTCCTCACAGAAAGAGTTATCAAGAATTGGAGCAGACTGCCTAGGAAGGTGGTGGACCACCAGCCCTGGTGGTATTTAAAAGATGCAGGGCTGTGGTGCTTAGGGACATAGTTTAGTGGCATCAGGAGTGGTGGGATCATGACCTCTAGGTGAGTGGTTGATCTCAAAGGTCTCTTCCAATCTCAACAATTCTATTCATATCTTTTGGTATTTGGGTGTCATTTTTACTGAGATCATAACCACAGTGCCTTGTAATAATTGGAGAGAATTAATTCATAGATAACATATTTCTGTGCAACCAAAAGAAATGAGAAAATGCTGTTAGCACATTTTACTGTACAAATAAGCATATAGTCTAAAATTTATAGCCTCAATATTGCAGTTTACACTGCAAAGTTTTGATTCATGCATCGTATGATATGTGATTTAAAGTGCATGGATAGTGAACAGCTCTTCATCATTCTTACTTTCCTGATAATTGCAAGGGGGTGGGAGATATAATTCTTGGTTTAGCAGCTCTAGGAAAATCTCCTACTCCTCAAAGATACGTTTTCTGGTCATATTCACTTTCCTAAGAACTCAATTTCAGTATCATTTCAAGGTATTTAAAATGTTATTTTTCATACTGTCTTCTAGTCTCCGGGCAGAAGAGATTTTTCATCTGTATATTTCATGACACAATAAACATGAAAAGTTATCTCAGACATTGCTTAGTTTTTAGGCAGCTATTCGTGTGAGCTTGCTGGGAGGATGAACATTTTATTTCAGCTTCAGTCTTCACATAGCAACTTTAATAACATCAAATGGAAACCTAAAGTTGGAGAAGAAAAAAAATAAAACTGTGAGAAAAACTCTCAGATACAAATTAATTAAAAAGTAATTATTAATTAAATAGTAAAAGAAATTATTATTAATTACCATCAGTTGCACATTCATAGAATTATAAAATTATAGAATAGTCTGAGTTGGAAATTGTCTAAAATTTATCTAATTCCAACCAACCCTCCTGCCATGGGCAGGGACACCTTCCTCCAGACCAGATTGCTCTAGGCTGCATCCAGCCTGGCCTTGAACACCTGCAGGGAAGGTATATCCACAATTTCCTGGGCAACCTGTTTCTATGTCTCATCACCCTCACTGTAAAGAGTTTCTTCCTTACAGTGAGGGTGATGAGAGAAAATCCTGCATTGAATAAACACGATCAAAACCAAGCAAGGTTTTGAGCAGAAGTTCAATATCCTGAGATACCTAACAAAACCTAGTCAAATGAAGCATGACACTGTTCTTCCCTACACAGGGATATTTTCTACTCTGTCTATATTTAGGAAATCAGTAAAATTGAAAACTGTAATAACCTTCCTGATTTTTGCCTAGGAAGCTTAAAATAAATTCGTCACACTAACGTATTGCAGTTGTCAAATCCTCATTACCTCCATTTGGAAAAATTAATCATATACTCAGCAAGTCTCTTATCCTACTTGAGGAGAAAAGTTATTCTTTCATTGTACCTTCCTTATCTGCAACAGATGAAGATGCTGGGAAACCTGGAGCATCTCTTATGAGGAGAGGCTGAGAAACCTTTGGCTGTTTAGCCTGGAGGAAAGACTGAGAGGGGATCATATCCCTGCTTATCATTATCCAAAGGGTGGAAGTCATGATGGTGAAGCTGGGCTCTTTTCAGTAGTGCCCAGTGATAGGACAAGGGGTGTGGGCACAAACTAGAACACATGAGGGTTCATTTGAACTTAAAGAGAAACTTTTGTCCTTTGAGGGTGCCAGAGCACTAGATCAGGCTTCCCAGAGAGGTTGTGGAGTCTCCTTCTCTGGAGATTTTCCAAGCCCATCTGGACATGTTTCTGGGAAACTTGCTTTAAGTGATCCTCTTTAGCAGGAAGGGTTTGCCTAGATGATCTCCAGAGGTCCCCTCCAACCCCTACTATTCTATGATTCTAAAGGTAGAAAAGTAGTTATCTCAAGCTCTGAGTATCTGTGATGCAACAGTAAGACTGTTCCACATCTGTACAAAATAAAAGACAGCAGTCCATCTAAGATCTCCTGAGAAATCAGGTTGATAATATAGCCAGAATATTTCACATTTTGTTATTATTTCTTCCTGATGTTTTTCCTTAATACCACTAATACACAATGCCACAAGTGATGATCACAGAATCACAGAAATATTCAGGTTGGAAAAGAGCCTCAGGGTCACCAAGTCCAACCCAGAACTCTACTCTGCAAAGTTCACCCCTAAACCATACCCCCAAGCACCACATCCAAATGACCTATAAACACATCCAGGGTGGGTGACTCAACCACCTCCCTGGGCAGCACATTCCAATGCCTGATCACTCTTTCTGTGATTTTTTTTTTTTCCTAATGTCCAGTCTGAACCTACCCAGGCATAGCTTGAGGCCACTCCCTCTTGTTCTATCACTAATCACCTGTGAGAATAGACCAGTACCAGCCTCTCCACAATGCCCTTTCAGGTAGTTGTAGAGAGCAATGAGGTCTCCCCTCAGCCACCTTTTTTCCAAACTAAACAGCCCCAATGGAAGGGGTTGTGCTCTTGTTTTGCAATTCTGAACTGTTCAGACCATTTGGTTCAGGAGCCTTATAGCATATTGAGTAGGACTCTGCTGATGCTACTTCTTGTCTTGACTCTTTGATCGCTGAGCTATGATAGAGACAAATCAATATAAGAGACATCTGTCTGCAAAACAAAAGGGAATCTTCTGCCTGGAAGAACATGTCAAAATATATTCTAGATCAGACTGGATGACAATTATCTGCCTTCTACCTGCACATCATGTAATTTTATTAGTGGTTGTCACAGATGACAGTAGAAATGTTCATACTGCAATGACACATTCTCACCAAAGAATACAAATAGAAGTAATAATAATAATAATAAAATCAATAAAATGAAAAGAAAATCAGAGATCTTTGATCTGTAAAACCATGCACTAATTAAGTGAGAAAATGGGATGTAACTCCTAAGGATATATCTACTACCATTTAGCCTCTCTGCTTTTGACTCTCCATATTTTTGACCATGAGATGTAAGAGAACAATTTGTTGTAAAGGTATCAGGCAGAGATTTCTGATACGGAGGATTAAAATGAACTTGATGTCCAGAGGGAGATGTCCATAGGATGTTTCCCAGATCAATGGGAAAAATTAAATAATGTAGGTTTTTAAAAATATTAATAGTAGTAATAGTAATAATAATGATAATAATATGATAACAAAAGCAACCAAAATGCCAACACCAGAACAATTAGAAAGTGGAATTAAAATTTATTTCTGGATTAAAAGAAACAAACAAACAAAAAAACATTTTAGGACCAAGTTCAGAGACCCTGAAAGACACTACATGTCAGAGTGCACCAGTGAAGTATTAAAAACTCTATTGTTTAAGTTCTTTGAAAAAGTATTTCTTGAATATACCTTTGATAGGAGTATAGAATACTTATTAAGAAGCAAGATAGCAGCCTTCCAGTATTTGCAGAGGCATCCAGGAGAGCTGGAGAGGAACTTTTGACAAATGCATGGATTGACAGGATAAGGGGGAACGGCTTCAAACTGGAAGAAGCTGGATTGAGACATAAGGAGGAAATTCTTCCCCATGATGGTGATAATGCATTGGAACAGGTTGCCCAGAGATGTTGTGGAGGCTCCAAGACTGGAAGTGTTGAAAGCCAGGTTGGATGGGGCCTTGAGCAAGATGGTCTAACAGGTGGTGTCCCTGCCCATGGCAGGAACATTGGCACTAAATGATCTTTAAGGTCCCTTCCAAGGCAAACCCTTCCATGGTTCTAATGGAGGACATCCAGAAAACAAAGAGGGTTTTTTTTACCTATTTGATACTGAATTGTGTTGAATTATTTATCAGCTTCAGAATCTGGTAGATAAAAATGCAGACTTGTAAATTGTCAAGCAAATCTATATGAATGTATATTTCTGCTTGCTAATATCCATCATATGGCTTTTCAATAATTTAGGTGCCCAACTTCAGTCTCCACGTCTTACATGTGTCTAAAGTCAAAGTTTATGGATAAAGAAAGAATGGTCTTGAGGGCATCTGTAATTACTTTTTTAATTACTATCTTCCTAATAGCTACTCTAATGTATTGAGAGTAATCATCAGAACAGATCATACAACTTATTTTACTCCTGGCAAGACCAATACTCCTGAGAAGAGTTGACATTTATTAAGGTAATCTAAGTAAACTCTTCTATTTATGAAAACAACTTTCCTGCAATTCTAGGTCCAGATTTTGATATCTTTCTTCTTAATAAGTTCTGTGCAAAGATATCAGTGATATGTCAGGGAAATGATTTATATTTTAGCTTAAATATTTAATATTCATAACATTAAACATAAAATTCACAGAAACAAACTATGGTAAAACAAATATAATATAATCATATACCTACTAGAGAAGGAGAAAGCTATAAATGCCTTGATTTTTGCTTTAAGAAGGCTTTAACATTGTTTCCGAACATGGTCCAAATAACATTATCCAAAATTTTCAATCATTTTCAGTTAAAATTAAAAAGAAGATTGAGACATGTGGAATATAAGGGATCATAAACTGAGATGTTTTCATTGAAAGGATAGTCACATTTTTGGATGTGTGAATGGAAACATCAGACATGAGATCTTGGAGATAAATGGCTTCTTATGCTCAGAACTGTCGAGGCTGTCCTCCAATACAAAACTTTTTCAAGAGATGAAGGAGTTGGAGAGCAGAAGACCACAAAAAGGTTAGAAAATGTGATGATTCGAAGGTAAAGAAGGAGAGGTTGACTTAGGGAAAGAACAAACTGGGTGGCAGATGTTTTGAAATTTAACTATTCATTACAAAGGAGGATCAATTTTTCTGTCATGCCCTTTGTGCTCGTGGCACAGGAGGAAGTTGTTCAATTAAAAAAAAAATGGTAGCAATTCCAAATGCAAGGAATATTTAGCTATCTAGAGAGGCTGGGGAATCCCCCATAAGAGATATTTAAACAGAACCACAGAGTCATAGAATCATTCTGGTTGGAAAAGACTGGTAAGATTACTGAATCAACCAGTATCTAATTCTACAACACATCTGCCAGATGCTGATTTTTAATATAAAGTACTGAAATAGTTCGGTTTTAAGACTCTCTTTAATTTTTCTTCTCACAACATTCGAGCAGAGAAGGTGAAAGAATGCAAATAAATCACTCTTGGGTGTAAGAAAGCAAAATAATGATTATTCTAAACACTTCCATTGGAGAGAGAGAAATATTTGGGAGTCACTACTCAAAACACGGTACGGGACAGTGGGGCAGTTGGGCACACTTCAAGTCCGTCTTCTCTCAGTCTGTCTGCCTGCTGCTTCTCTCTCCTGGCTGAAGATAACACACTGACCTTGATAAGTTAAGTCTAACAAACCTCTCTCTGCTTCTTGGCTTTCTTCCCTTTTGCCCACGCAGGGAGGGGGGAGGAAAAGAAGCATGGCCCGCTCCCCACCCCTCATTTGGGGAGCTGAAGTGGGCTTGGTTGTGTTTTTCTGTTGATTGTACATATTTGTAAGTGTTGTGAATAATGTCTATTTGTACATATTCACTGCATTTCATCCTAGATTGTAGTTTTGCCTGTAAAATACAGCTTCATTTGCTCCCAGACTGAGCTAGCCTGGTTATTGTTGGTGTGGGAGGGGGATTTCAGCTCTCACACTGTGACAAGTTCCCACGAAGACTAGGACACTTTTCCTCAGGAAAAGAAAAAAAATCAAACATCACCACTAAGATCACTCTTTTTAAATTCTTGTAGTTGTGCTTTGTTCCACCCCAAGGAGGGTGGGTATTCATCTCTTCCCTGAAAGCTATCATTTGTCAGTGAGTGGAATTACTTGGAAATGTGCTCTGAAAATGTATTGTTGGCTTTGTGCTGATCTCTTGTTTCTAATGAACGCTGCCTACTCAATTCACTTTGCATAAGATACTTTCCTCCCCAGTAAGTGTGCTGTAAAAGAACATTCCTATAGAGAGAGTTCAGAAGAGTCAATACTCATCTACACAGTCACTGCTGACAAAGCATGGGAAATTCCAGGAAGCTAAAAAAAAAAAAAAAAAACCAATCAAAACAAAAAGAAAAAAAACAACCCACAAATGAGTTGAAAACAGATCATAAATTTGTGTTTGATACCTTGAATTGTAGATTTCTTATACCACACATCTTTCATAAGGTCAAGACCTTGTAAAAGTCAGCACTGTTTAGCCTGGAGAAAAAAAAACTCCAGGAAGACCTCCTAGCAGCCTTCCAGTACCTGAAGGGGGCTGCAAGAAAGACAGGAAGGGGATTTTTACAAAAGCTTGTAGTGATAGGATGAGAGGGAGTGGATTGAAGCATGAGGAATGTAGATTTAGACTGGATATTAGGAAGAAATTCTTTGCAGTGAGGGTGGTGAGACACTGGAATAAGTTGCCCAGGGAGGATGCGCCCTCCCTGGAGGTGTTCAAGGCCAGGTCGGAGAGAGGCTTAGGCAAACTGGACTAGTGGGAAGTCCCTCCTGCCCATGACAGGGGGTTTGGAACTAGATGATCTTTAAGGTTGTCTCTAACCCAAACCATTCTAATCATAAGATCTTACTATTTTTGCTGTTATTAAGAAAATATTAAACTTTGTGTTCTGAAAGTGTAATGGTAGGAGTCAAATTTTAACAAAATATGGATTTTTAATTAGTCAATTACCTAACTTCTTAGTAAGTTCCTTTTCGATTTCAGGTCAAGTATAATTACCTGCTTAGTAGGCTAAGTGGCTTAGCAACTGGCTGGGGTGGGAGAAAGGTAACAGTTAAAGATGACTTATAGTCCTGTAGCATCTCAAAGAATAAAGGAATCATTGAAATTTTTGCGTCATTTTAAAGTTAATTTCTTTCCTTTGGACAAAGATCTATGAGAAAATAAAAAAGCAAGTGTCCTATAAGTCATCTGGTTTAGCTTTATCTAAGCAAGAAGGAAATTTATATTTTCTCCCCTGACTTTTAGAAACTCTTTATTCCTTCTGGTTTTAATAAATTAGCTCTAGCATAACTGCCAGACACAGTAGTAAAGACATCCAGGCTTGTGCAATAACACAAAGAGATTGATAAAACCTTAATTTATTAAAAAGATTGCCTTAGTAGAGACCAATGTAGAATCACAGTTACATGCCTGACAATTTCATAAGCCACAGAATACTAGAAGGAAGATTTCTTTCATCATGCTGCTGGAAACAACAATTCCCCATGTCAATTATTGCAAAGCTCTATTTTAATTATGTATAACACTGTCTAAACATAAAGCAGAGATTCACAAGCTGCTTAGACATATTAGATAAACCAAGAGAACTGGAAAATATTCTGTGTCATAAAATATAATCTAGATAAAAGGAGGATGAGGGGAGACCTTGTGACTCTCTACAGCTACCTGTAAAGGAGGTAGGAGCCAGTGCTTGTTGGTCTATTCTCCTTAGAGACAAGTGATAGGATGAGAGGAAATGGCCTCAAGTTGCACCAGAGGAGGTTTAAATTGGATATTAGAAGAAACTTCTTGACTGAAAGGATTCTCAAAGACTTGAATAGGGTCACCAGAGTGGTGTCTGAATCCCCAGCCCTGGAGGTGTTTAAAAGCTGCAGAGATGTTGTGCTGAGGGAGATGGTTTAGCACCAGACTTGGTACAGGTAGATAATGGCTGGACTTAAAAGTATTTTCTAACCAAAACGATTCTATGATTTTACGATTCTATGATCAAAGCTTGAAAAATCATAAAATCAAATTCCGTGTATCATTTTAGAGCAAGAATTTCATTTATCTACTAGTTAGCATGCCATTTACTTTATTTTTTTCCCTTGAAATTGAAAGACTCTAATGTTTATCAACATCCAATGGTGTTTGCTCATTACGTTGATTTTTATTGTGGTTTCCCGCCATTTGAAGTAATTACAGAAGAAACAACTGAAACAGATTTTTGATTGTTCATTGTTTGTGGCATCTGTAGGAAATATGTTGGCTTGCCATCAACTGTTAGCAGGCTTTATTTAAAATTAAGAGAGACACAGTTGTGAATTATAAACATTGTCTATAATGGAGCTTTGTAGTTTGCATAATTATATTTTGTGAAAGAAAGGAGGCAAGCTTGGTCTGACTTCATTTTTCCATTAGAAAAGATTCAACTGTCTTCATCCCATGGTACCAGCTGCACTGTTCTTTGTATGAGATCACTGTGCTTAATTTCAATAGCCTGCAGAGAGAGTTTATTTTTTAAGTGCTGTCTTTTGCAGATGTGCCAAGGGAAAGATAATTTTGGTCTCTTTAATCATATGCAGAAAGCTAGTCCTGTTCTGAAGCTTTATTTCATACGGTGCTTCCAGAATAGCCCTATATAAAAATCATAGTTTCAAATTAAAGTACATTTTAAGTCAGTCTGTTTCCCATAAGAGTTCTCCAAAACTACTTGGAATTTTTTGCTAAATATGAAGATTCTCTTACTTAAGGGTATACTAAATGCTGTTTGGAAAGAAGATGTGTATGAAGGCTTGGCAAATACAAGGGCAATATTTTGAAAAATGGAATCAAATGGTAATGACAGGAATATAAAACTTGTCTCAACACAAATGTTTGGATATAAAATCTCCTGTACCTTTGTCAAGAGCTTTGGGCACTGAGCCCAGTTCTACAGGAACAGAATAAATTTTCCTTCTTCAAGGTAAATTCTCATCTGGATATTTTAAATTAGGCTAAGTACTTATGGAATAAAGTCTATCCATTTGAGAACCTGAGCTCCCCTCCCTTATCTGAATGATCACAGATGATCAAGATTGATCCCAAAGCTCTTTCTTCTTTCTCTTAGAACAAGGGATGGTCCTTTAGTAACACCTCATGGAACTCCCATTTTATCCTGTCAATTTTAGACAGAGGTTTTAAACTTCTGCATTGGCAATACAGATGCTCAATAAAATTTTTCTTACTCCTGAACTTCAGTTTTAAACTTAAAATCTCATAAAGTGAAAAGCAATTTTTAGATGAGTTATTTCCCAAGGATTTGGGGAAGTAATTGGCAAAATATTAATTAATTAGTTAACTAAATTGCCTGGTTGGCAAAGGATTTAAGATATTCAAGGTATAAAACTATCACATTTGATTTGAACTAAGTAATAATTAGTAATAAAATATTAAAGCTACTAAGATAGGTACTTTTAGTAATTATTATTTAGTATAATTGTTTATCTACTTAGTAATTATTAGTATAGTAATAATTTCTGTGTGATATTTTTCTTATTCCAAACAAATATTTCTGATAATATCTTTTTTTTTTTTTCCCAAAGGCAACTAGTTACTGTTCTTTTGTAAAACTATAGTGGAAAGCATATGAATGTGCAGGAAAAGAATTTGAAATGATCTGGCTGAGATAAGGAAAATAAATTAAGCTAGAAAAAGGGACAACAATAGATGATTCACTCAATCTACAACACAGGCCTGCACCTAACAGTAAAAAACTGAAAAGCAGAAGGAATCCACAACATCAGCACAAACAGCAGTAGCAAACATGACAGTGTATAGAATACACTAAAAATTATTATGTGAAAAGACTTTGGTTGGTTGTGCAACATCAATGACAGAAGACAAAGTAAACTTTCTGATCCTCAAATATTGTTTGTGCCTTGAAATGGAGGAGCAGAGAAATAATGAGCAATTTTTTTTTTTTTAATGTTAATCCTGCCTTAGAGGATTAGAAAGCAAAAACTAGCAGAGCAGATCCTGCCTATTTCTTAGAGCAAGCCTTTAATCACATTGTAATGCAGGCGAACATAGCTTGGTTGCACTCTTATTTAATTATAATTAAAGGCTTGAAACACATGTGTCACTGACAATATCCCTATTGCTAGTCATCAACACTAGGATATATATCTAATGATGAGTCCAGACTGAAGCAGCTGGGAAGTGTCCTCAACATAGTCTCTGGTGGGTAATATCCAAGAAAATAGAATCATAGAATCGTTTTGGCTGAACAAGTCCTCTAAGATCATCAATAACTTTGGATATTTCTTTGCTTTTGAGCATGGAAATCCCTATGCCAACAAAGAGGAAAGCAGGGAAGAATGCTAGGAGGCCTGCCTGGATGAGCAAGGAGATCCTGGACACACTATCACTTAAAAGGAAACTCTACAAGGAGTGGAGGAAAGGACAGCTGGAATGGGGGTATACAAGGAAGCTGCCCGAGCAGCAAGAGCCCTGGTTAGGAAAGCCAAAGCACAGTTTGAATTGAATCTAGCCAGGGAGGGTAAAGGGAACACTAAGAATTTCCACAGGTATATGAATGGTAGAAAGAAGACTAGGAAAGGTGTGGGCCCCCTCAGAAAGGAAACAGGTGAAATGGTCACAAGTGACCTGGAAAAGGCTGAGGTTCTCAATGACTTCTTTACCTCAGTCTTCACTGCAAGGGCCTCCAGCCACACTCCTGGAATAGTCATGGAAGCTAATGGCAAGAACCAGAAGGAAGAACTGTAAAATCTAGTGTGAGGTGTCCCTGCCCATGGCAGGGGGGTTGGAACTAGATGATCATTGTGGTCCCTTCCAACCCTGACTAACTCTGTGATTCTATGATTCTATCATAACCTTGAAGGCAGCATGAATGATGCTTTAGCTTCTTTACCTTGCACTCTCTTGTCCTTTACATTGTTATTTATTTTGAAAAGAAAACCAAGTGGCCAATGGAGAAGAGGAAACTGAGGGGTGACCTCATTAATGTTTATGAATATGTAAAGGGTGAGTGCCAAGAGGATGGAGTCAGGCTCTTCTTGGTGATGCCCAATGACAGGACAAAGGGCAATGGGTGGAAGTTGAGGCATAGGAAGTTCCATAGAAACATAAGGAATTTTTTTTTCACTGTGAGGGTGACAGAACACTGGAACAGGCTGCCCAGGGAGGTTGTGGAGTCTCTCCTTCTGAAGATATTCAAAACCTGCCAGGATGCATTCCTCTGTGACCTGCTCTAGGTGATCCTCCTCTGGCAGGGGGGTTGAACTAGGTGATCTCTTGAGGTCCCTTCCAACCCCTAACATTCTGTGATTCTGTGATTAAAAAAGGAAAAAGACTACTAAAAATCTAAAATTATTTGGATGCATATTTACCAAAATATATGTGCTTATTTTCTTCTTTTCTTTTCATGTAGTTACACTTTCATATATTTCAGGTAAGTTGTTTATATTTTCAGTTTTTATTTGGATGAATAAAAAAATCATAGAATCATGTTGGTTGGAAAAGACCACTAAGATCATTGAGTCCAAATTCCTGACTTCTATTTGAAAAAAAAATATACTAAAAAAAATTACTTGGGGGAAATTCTAATCTAAAACATTTTGAAAGGATTGTGTAAAGCAAGTAGGTTTTATTTTCAGTTTTTATTCAGGTGAATATTAAATGAATCATAAAATTCTAGAATTTTGTTTGTTGGGAAAGACTTCTCATTGAACTCAAAAGGCTGAGGTTTATTTGGAAAAAATAAGATAAACCCCCAAGCAAATATAAATAAATAATAATAATAAAAAATTGCTTGGGGTAAATTCTTATCTAGAGCTTTTTCAAAGGAGTGTTTAAATCCTCACAAGGAGACCTATTATGACAGACTGATGTCAGTACCTTACATTTGGCTCAAACAAACAAAACCCACACACACATGCACAAAAAAAGGCAAACCAATCTAGCTTCAGACAGAGTGTTTTAATCACCAGCTGGCTAAGACTCCTAAACTATACATTTCCCAAGGACAGATTATAGAGTAAGAAGCCTTAATCCCCATACCACCTTCAGATTCTCATGAATTAATGCATTCATTCATAAATAAATTACATACTCAAACCTCTGCCTAAGATAATGTTCAGTCATTTTCTTCCATCCCTATGGGTGTCTGAGGGATCACTCAGATTTAACTTCTGGTCATCAACATCAGAAGGAATGCTGAATTTTCTCCCTCTCCCCCCACCGATTGAATTAAATTAAAAATTTAATTAAATTTTTAAAATTAAATACATGGGTGGGTGGCAATGAATCACTGGATCACAAAATGGTAGGGTTTGGAAGGGACATCTGGACATCATCTAGTCTAAGCTCCCAGTCAAAGTAGGATCATCTAGGGCAGGTCACACAGGAGCACATCCAGATGAATCATGATAGTCTCAAGAGAAGACTCTGCAACCTCTCTAGACAGCCTGTTCCAGGGCTTCAGCATCCTTAGAGTAGAGCAATTTCTTCTCATGTTGAGGTGCAACTTTCTGTGTTCCCTTTTGTATTCCTTGTCCCTTATCTTGTCACAGGACACCACTGAAAAGAGACTGGCCCCTCTTTCTTGACATCCAGCCTTCAGATATATATAAATATTAAGAAGATCTCCTCTCAGTCTTCTGCAGGCTAATCAGCCTCAGGTCTCTCTGCCTTTCCTCATCATGCAGATATTCCAGGCCCTTCATCATTCTCATAGCCTCTATTGGGCACTCTCTAGCATATATCTATCCTTCTTGAACTGGGGAGCCCAGAACTGGACACAATACTTCAGATGTGGTCTCACCAAGGCAGAGCAGAAGGAGAGGAGAAACCTCCCTCAACATGCTGGCCATTGATTATTGAGAAGCAAATGTTAAAATTTATATTGTAATGGCAAAAAGTTGAGGTTGCTTAGGGTATTGCAATTTTTAAATGGTGTTTTTCACTTTTTTTCTACAACTTTTTGTTTTTACAACTAGTATTTTCTACTGATTTTCACATTCCATGCTGATAATTAAGGACACATCTCTCAGCATTCAATGATTCAGCTCTTTGGAAGACATAATACAGCATGTAGCCTACGATATTGGGAGGCACTCTTTGACTGGACCTTTTCAGAAGGAATAAGGACAATTCTTTGTATCCAGTTACATTGTCAAAAGCTGGAAAAGATGTGGTGATCTTAACAACAGTTTCATGGTCTCTCCTAGGATGAGGAGGAAATTAGTGGTGCTGGGGAGAAGCATCACAGAATCACAGAATGGTAGGAGTTGGAAGGGACCTATGATGATCTCCTAGTCCAGTCCCCCTGCTAGAGTAGGTTCACCTAGATCAGGTGGTGTGTCTCAGATTATTTTAGGAGTTTTAATTTCTTTTAACATCTACTATGTGATTTAGACATCGCTATATGGTTAGTACTATTTCCAGGTATCAAATTCTTGCACATTTAGAAGGCAGACTGAAAAAGTAAACTGCATAAACATTCCCTTTACTTTCCATAACATACCTAGAAATGGGCTGAAAGATTTGGGGCTGGCTCCAGGGACACCTAGCAGTCTTCCAGTACCTGAAGGGGGCCTACAGGAAAGCTGGGGAGGAACTTTTTACAACAATATGTAGCATTAGGACAAGGAGCAATAGTTTTAAACTAGAGAAGGGTAGATTTCAGCTGGACATTAAGAAGAAGATTTTTGCTATGAGGGTGGTGGAACACTTAAACAGGTTTCCCAAGGAGGTAGTTGAGGCCCAATCCCTGGAAATATTCGAACTCAGGTTTGATGGGACTTTGAGAAACCTGATCCACTTGGGGTTGTCTCTGTGGACTACAGGTTTGGACTAGATGACTTTTAAAGTTCTCTTCCAATGCATTCTAAGATTCTATTTAAATGTTATAAAGTAATAGAAAAAAATAATTATAAGAGCTTAATAAAATGATGAAACTTGTTGAGTCAATTTAATTTCAAACACGGATTCTATCCTATCTGTTGAGGCTGAGGAAACGAAGTCACTGGATACTTAAAGAGATGGGAATATTTTCCAGAAGGAAAGATCTGACATTATCACCTACATTCAGGCTTCTAGTCCACAAAACCCTGGCCAACTAGGAGATGTGCTCTTTAGACATGAGTGCTTTGTAACCTCCACACTGAGACTGTTGCCTTCTGAAGATATCTCTCCAGAACAGATTATTAACATATTCATGTATTCACAATCTGCAGCTAACAGGATGTATCTTCCAGTCCTGTGTCATTGTCAGCACAGCTATTTTGTAAACCAGGGGGAAAAAAAAGTATTCTTGAGGTTGGGTGTTTGCTGAAAGGCAGTCAGTGATTTTACATTTAGCAAATGTGTAACAAACATAAAAATCCTACTTAGGAAATCACTGTAGGGTTTTCCTTCTTTGCTCACTTTTCTTGACATTGCTACTGCACATTTTTATCCTCCTTAGAATGTTGCAGCAAACACCCATCAGTACCTCCTCAGTAGTCCTGTGCCAGTAATGCTTTGCTTTAGGCAGTCCAACATCTTCAAGAAATAATGTATAAAAGTTGTTTTTTTCTGATGTCTTGAAGGTAGAGCTAATGTTATGCTCAAGTGCAGGAAGGTGATTAGATTGAAATAAAGAGCTTGTTTATGCTCTGTTTTGAGAAACAAAAGGTTTACATATATACCATAATA
Source organism: Indicator indicator (assembly GCF_027791375.1). Lineage (NCBI taxonomy): Eukaryota > Metazoa > Chordata > Aves > Piciformes > Indicatoridae > Indicator > Indicator indicator. Next base: position 8,822,119 of record NC_072017.1, read on the forward strand.
TGATTGCTGAGCATTTAGCTGACAGTAACAGTGAAGAACCCTGGTTATTGTTAGTTTCAATATTAAACACCTGTTGCTAAAATTTTCAAATCAGAAGCTTAATTCACTCACCTCCTGAAAGAAAGTTGTATGCAGAAACTTGCTTAAATAATAAAAAAGTAAATAAATAAAGTTTTTTTGGAAATGACAAAATACTTATTTTGGCCAATGGTTTCCTGAAACCATTGCCTCATTTTTATTTTGATATGTTGGTGAAAGGAATCATAGAATAATTTTGGTTGGAAAAGACCTTTGAGATCAAATTAAATTTAAAAAGAAAAGTGAACAAGTCCTCACCTGTTGTAAACCATTTACTACAGAGTTAAAGGTTCAAACTCAGTAAGGAAAAGGCTGAGCTGTACAACAAAGTGAAGCTGGAGGATACCTAAAATTTTCCAGCCTTAATATGAAAAAAATACTTAGCATTAAGTCAATGTATTTGGAAATGTAAACTGTTATCTTATATTTATAAGTCTATTATTATCATAAGCCTAAAACCAGTAAGGTGAGGAGCTGAAATCTTTCATACACTTAAGTCTTCTTTTGATCTTCCTGTAAGAAGTGACAATTGGTATTGGTAGAATTATTCTGGTATGAAGTTGGGGGAGAACAGAATGTTTTCATTAGAAGAAAAAAAAATTAAACACATATATATATGTGTGTGTGTGTATATATATATATGTATCTATCTATATATATGTGTGTGTCTGTGTATATATATATATAAAATAACCTATATGTAGAGAGTAATATATATAAAACTTTAGGTTGAAAAAGACCTCTAAGACTATCAAGTCCAAATTATATATGTCTGTGTCTCTATGTGTCTCTGTGTGTGTCTACACAAATACTGATTATATATAGGCACTCTAATGTTTATAAATTATGTACATAAAATATCTCTCAAGATTGTATAATTTTGTTGAAATTATGAGTAAATAAAGGGTTGTGTGTGAGTAGGCTGGCAATACACAACATTTTCCACTACTAAATCTGTATTCCCTGAGTCTCTTTACTGCTATTTCCCCAGGCTGAAGTCCCTCAATGATAGTTGTCATAATCTCTATCTGCTACTTTAGGCAAAAGAAATTTTCCTAGTATGTTCCAGACAGCAGGACATTAAAAGAGTAGGCAGATCAGTAAACAGCACTTCACAGATCACTCATATGCTTAATAGACATTTAATTAGCTTTTTGCTGAACTCGGGTACTTAAAAATACTCATATAAACACATCAGGTATTTAGAAGTGCTGTGTATGAAATGTTGTGCTAGCCCATATGTTGGTGCTGAGGGATATGGTTTAGTGGTAGTAGTTTAGCTGTAGTGGTGGAATTGTGATCTCCTAGCAAGCAGTTGGACTATATAAACTCAAAAGCATCTTCTAACCTCTACAGTTCTGTGGCTCTGTGATTGTATCTGTTTTTGTAGATGTCACAGATCACAGAATAGTTTTTATTGGAAAATACCTTTAGGATCATCAAGTCCAACTACTCTCTAACTTTGCCAAGTGTGGTTCTAAACCACATCCCTCAGAGCCACATCTCAGTGTCTTTTAAGCAGCTCCAGGCACCTGCCTGGGAAGCCTGTTCCAGTCTTTGATAACCCTTTCAGTCAAGAAATTTCTTCTAAGGTCCAGCCTAAATCTCATGGTGTAACTTGAGGCCATTTCTTCCTGTCCTAGTTAGTAAGGAGAAGAGGCAAACTATCATGTGGCTCTAGAGTCCTTTCAGATAGTTACAGAGAGTGAGAAAGTCTCCCCTCAGACTCCTTTTTTCCAGGCTAAACAACCCCAGTTCTCTCAGTTGCTCCTCACCAGACCTGCTCTCCAGACCCTTCACCAGCTTTGTAGCCTTTCTCTAGATCTGTTCCAGCCCTGAAACTGAACCCAGGACTCAAGGTGTGGCCTGACCAGTGCTGAGTCCAGGAGGGGCAATCACTTCCTTCATCCTGCTGGTCACACTAATTAACATTTGTTTATCAGAATATATTTAATGAAGAGTTTGTACCAAACATATGGAACACTTATAGGTAGAAACCTTTATGTTTGGAAATTATCTAGGAAATATATTTTTCTTCTTACAAGGATCTGTCTCAACAGCCTTTGAAATCACTGTAGGAGACAATTTACTGTCTAATCAAGTCTTGATTAAAAAAAAAAAAAAAGGATTATGATAGATTTAGATTGAATATTAGGAAGAAATTCTTTAGAGTGAGGGTGGTAAGACACTGGAACAGGTTGCCCAGGGGAGCTTTGGATGCTCCCACCCTTGAAGTGCTCAAGGCCAGACTGGATGAGACCTTGAGCAAGCTGGTCTAGTGGAAGCTGTCCCTGCCCACTGCATAGGAGTTGGAACTAGGTGATCTTTGAGGTACCTTTCAACACAAACTCTTTTATGATTCTATGATATAATGTGAAATATTATCAGGGTGAATGTGAGTGTTCAACATGATTGTGCTTGAACTTCTCTAAGAAATTTTGTGATGAACCTGCATTCACACACATATTTTTTTTAAAAACTTTAGCTTTTATTTTTAAGGCAGGATGAGGTTAAAAAGTTAATAGTCTGACTCCCTTTCCTACTGCCAGAACCACTGTCATGCTGCACAGTTAATTGAGACAAAACCACAGCCATTAAGATAACAAAATACATCCTGAGAAGCTGCTGGGAATTGTCACACACAAAGAGTATGTGAGCTTCATACATATTGGGGCATTTCAGAAGCAGAGAAATGTCTAAATAAAGGAGCTTTCCAAAAGCATATCTAGTGGGATTGCAAAGGTAGGAATATTCCAAATGCTGTGTGCATAAAGTGAAATTCAGTGTATTTATTTTCCACGTTGGGAAGCAAAGTAAAAGTGACATTTTGAAACGATGCAATCTCTTGAAACTTTGTGCTCCTCCATTGCAAAAGGCCAGAAAATTGTTTTCCAAAAAGAAGGAAACATACCTGAGAGGCCACAATACTGAGCTGTTTAAACACTGTAATACCATTGAGATGCTGAAAAACTTTTTCATTTTTAAATCTAAAATTGTAAATATTCTCCAATTTTAGATTTAAATTAGACAACCAAAGTCCTTACGTATAAAGAGAAATTATCAACAATTTCCAAGAAAATAAAGTGAATCTCGTTATTAAACCATTTTCATCATCATATCTTAGAGAAGTTAGGAAAAAAAGATGATGCATTGGAATAAAGATCAACCTTCAGCTAATATTCCTCATGTTACTGTTGTGATTTCTGCTGGTCACTCTCCAGCCTGTTGCCTACCACACTTAATTCTTAAGGCATATATCACACTATATCAGTTTTTACATTAAAAGTTTTGCAATATGCTTGTTAGTTAGAAACTAATGGCCATGGTGGTCATACACTCAATGACATTTGAATTCTCTTCCAACCAAAACAGTTCTCTGGTTCTATGATTCTGTAACAAAAGAGATATTATAAAAGTATCACAGAAATGGTTTCCTCTAATGAAAACAAAGCAACATCCTACTCACCAAGTTGGAGAGAGACAGATTTGATGTGTGGAGTGTTCAGCAGATAAGGAATTAGATGGTTGGTCATACCCAGTGGGTAGTGGTAATGGTCAATGACTCAAAGTCCAGATGGAGATGGGTGACAAGTGGTGTCCCTCAGGGATCCATACTGGGACCTGTACTGTTTAATATTTTTATCAATGATATAGACAGTGGGACTGAGTGAACCACCAGCAGGTTTGCAGAAGACACCAAGATGAGTGGTGCTGTCAATATGCTGAGGGGTGGAATGTCATTCAGAAGGACAAGCTGGAGATGTGGATAGAGATGAAGAACATGTATGATTTCTGCTTATATAGTGCTGGTAGATATTATAGAACCATAGAATGGTTTGTGTTTAAAGGGACATTTAAGATCATTCACTTCCAATCCCTCTGCCATGGGCAGGGATACCTTGTACTAGACCAGCTTGCTCAAGACCCCATGCAAATGACTTTCAACACTTCCAGCCTTTTAGCCTCCACTGCTTCTCTAGGCAACCTGTTCCAGTGCCTCACCACCCTCATGGGAAAAAAATTCTTTTCATGTCTTCAGCTTCTTCCAGTTTTAAACCATTACCCTTTCTCCTGCCACTCCATACCTTTATCAAAAATCTCTCTCCAGCTCTCCTATAGCCCCCTGTAAATACTAGAAGGGTGCTAAAAGGTCCTTCCAGAGACTTCTTCATGGATTTGAACAGCTTTGACATTCGTTGTTGGAAAAAACTATATTGGTCAAATTCTAACTGCCATATATTTTGCAGAAATTTCTCGCTTAAAGTTCTTCAGTGAGTATAGAATAAGCAAAACATAACATTTAGCTACAGAATCACACAGAACTGCTTAGGTTGGAAAAGGCCTTTAAATTCACAAAGTCAGTCTGATAGTGTGTTAAACAGAAGTCACCATTTGTTTATACATAATATTTGATAAAGATAATGCAGAAAAGAAATGATGCCCTAAGATCATCCACCCTCTTCAGTTAGGGTTGTAGTAGATCTAGCAACACTGTTTGCAGCACTGAAAAGCCCAGGACTTTTTGAAAGACTGCTTTTTTTTTTTTTTTCTTTTTTTCCCCACAGAACTTGTCAGGTATGGAGATAGATAGATAGATAGATAGATAGATAGATAGATAGATAGATAGATAGATAGATAGATGATAGATAGATATTGAGATAGATAGATAGATAGATAGATATAGATAGAGAGATGATAGATGATAGATAGATAGATGATAGATAGATGATAGAGAGATGATAGATAGGTGATAGATAGATGATAGATAGATAGATAGATAGAGATAGAGATAGATAGATAGATAGATAGATAGATGATAGATAGAGAGATGATGATAGATAGATAGATAGATAGATAGATGATAGATAGATAGATGATAGATAGATAGATGATAGATAGATAGATAGGTGATAGATAGATGATAGATAGATAGATATTGAGATAGATAGATAGATAGACGATAGATAGATAGATGATAGATGATAGATAGATAGATAGATGATAGATAGATAGATAGATAGATAGATAGATAGATAGATAGATAGATAGATAGATAGATAGGTGATAGATAGATGATAGATAGATAGATAGATAGATAGATAGATAGATAGATAGATAGATAGATAGATAGAAGTTTCTTTGCTGAAAGAGTATTCAGACATTGGACCAGGCTCCTCAGGAAGGTAGTGGAGTCACCCTCCCTGGAGATGTTCAAGAAAAGTGTGGACTTGGCACTTTGGGACATGGTTTAGGGGGCATGCTGATGTTGGGTTGATGGTTGGACTTGAGGAAATTAGGAATCTTTTCCAACATAATGATTCTATGATTTGATTCCATGAAAATATTTTTAAAACATGGGGGTTTAATGTATGAACATGGAAAGGAACACTAAAAGAACTTACACTCTTCATTATTTACAGTACTGAGGATGATATCTCTGTGCTGTATTTATAATAACAATGATTAAACATGTCTTGCCGGCATCACTGACATTTAAGCCTTGCATAAGTATTTCCACTTACATAAAGCGTTTGATAATGGACACTGCAAAGTAACTTTATTGATTTTCACTTTGTTATTCCAGCTTTACTGTCATGCAAATGGGATTACAGCCTGACCCACGATTTATGATGCTTTAGTCTATGTTCATATCATGGAACTTGTTATATTTCAAACAGAATATAATTTAAAATCCTTTACCCACAGGGATTACAACTTTACTTCCTTTAATTTTCCATTTAAATGAATTAAATAAAATTCTTAGTGCCCATGGGAACACACTCGTTAGCTGCAATGCTGCATATTGTTATCATATCTTAGGAGAGAGGTATTTTGAGGTATCTTCATTAATATTCAAAGTCCAGTAGTTTCCTGGATCCATCTCCTGCAAAAAGCCTGAGGAGGGTCAAACAGAGAGGTGAACCAAAGAAAATGAATTTCTTGCCAAGAAAGGGAAAAAAGAAATGTTGCCTCTGCATCCTGTATTTAAAAATCATAGTACAAAATACCTAATTTCACATTGAACAGTTGGGTTCACCAATCATTTTAGAAAGTGCTAATGAAGTATTAAAGCATATTATTTCATAGTTAGGAGAATGCACTTTCTAAATGGTTGGTGGTTTTCTAGAGTGGTTTCCTAGATTTCATGTAGAAAATGAGAATTTATCTGTGTTTTATAGAATGAAAAAATATATAAACTAAAAATAATATTAGAAAGAAAATATGACTTATTGACAATGCCAAAATATTTATAGTGGTCTTTGATGGGTTGACCTTGACTGGATGCCACATGTTGATCTTCTCTATCTTCTCAACAGGCTGGTGGAGAAAATAAGATGGATCAAGACCAAAACAAGGAGACCACTTTCCAATTACTGCCAGGGAGACTTAGAATGAACCATGTAATGTGCTGTGTTGGAAGGGACCTTTAAGGGTCATCATGTCTAGTTCTAGGGAACCTACAGGAAGGCTGGAGAGGGAGTTTTCATAAGGGTGTCTAGAGATAGGAGAAGGGAGAATGGTTTTAAGCTGAGGGAGCGTAGGTTTAGATTGGATCTTAGGAAGAAGTCCTTCAGTACGAGGGTGGTGAGACTCTGGAATGGGTTGCTCAGAGAGGTTGTAGATACTTCCTCCATGGAAGTGTTCAAGGCCAGGTTAGATGAGACCTTTAACAATCAAGTCTAGTTGAGAGGTGTCCCTGCCCATGGCAGCAGATGATCTCTGAGGCCCTTTCCAACCTAAAGCTTTCTGTGATTCTGTGAGCCTATGATCTCCAACTAGATCTGGTTGCTCAGGACCACACAGCTTAAGAAGTCTGCCATATGAAGAAAGTCTGATATAATCAGGCACAGAGTTGTGAGCTTCCTCATTTATTTGCATTTAACTGATCAAACACAATTTTAATTACGTTTAAATGTAACTAAAATAAGTCTGTGGTATCATGTCCCTCCTTTCCTTATATACTGGGCATGGTATCAAATACCTCTTTGACTGGCTTGGTTGGGTTCTCCTGGCTGTGGCCCCTTTCAGCTTCTTGTGAAAATTAACCCCATCCCAGCTGATCCCAGGACAAGCACCTATTACATAATATCATATAACTTAGGCATGTGTAAGAAACCTTCACTGTGTAATGGCCTCAGTGGTGTAAGGTTGATGGTTGCACTCAATGATCTTAGAGGTCTTTTCCAATTGAAATAATTCTATGATTGTGTGATTTCTTTTTTTAATTTCTTTTTTTCCAACCTGGAACTGGTCTGGTGTTTTGAATGAAATCATAGAATCGTATAACTGCTGAATTTGGGAGAGATCTTTGAGGTCATCAAATCCAACCAGCTGCCTAGAGTGCACAATTCCACCACTATTGCTAAGCTACTACTACTAAACCCTCAGCCCTGTGTCTACACACCTTTCAAAAACCTCCAGGGATGGTGACTCCACCACCTTCCTGGACAGTCTGTTCCAATACTTGATGACCCTTTCTGTGAAGAAATTTTGTGTTCAAGGCTGCCATGTTTTCATCTGGAATTTCTTGTTAGCAGTTATGAGATTATACACAACAAAAGTATTGCACCCTTCCAGTGGTACAACCATACCAATACCAGTCATCAAAAATGACTGATCAATGCTGAAGATGTGATCATTTATGCAAAAGACTCTCTTACATTTTACAGTGAGCTGAGGTGGTGAGCTGAAAGGACAAATATATTTCTGCACGACAAGATGTAACAGATTTCTTGCCAGTTTTCTGGTCTGTGAACTGTATTTTCTGTATTTCCCCAAAGCTGCTGATGTTTGCTGTACACATAAAAATAGACATTTATGTCTATATAAAAATTCTTATAAATCAGGAAGGTACTGAAGTTGTAGGGCCTACTAAATGGATATGATTAAAAGATCAATTCCTCTTTTTTTTTTTTTTTTTCCCTGTTGTACAATATATCAGATGGTTGGGTGCATTTTTTTCTGAAAACAAAATCTAAAACCTTGTGATCCACTTCTATCTCCTAGTTCTGAGTATCACTGTGAGTGCTTTGTGGACATTTTAGTTAGAAAACACTGGGCTCCTGCCCTCAGACAACGGTGAAGATTTTAGAGGCAGCTGTTTCAGAAGGAAGTATTTTGGTTTCATATCACAGAATCATTGAGTATCTTTGGCTGGAAGAGACCTTCAAGATCATCTAGTCCAACCTTTGACCCTGCACTGCAAGGTAACCAGTAAACCATGTCCCTAAGCACCAGGTTCACAAGCTATTTAAACACCTCCAAGTATGGTGACTCCACCACTGCCCTGGGCAGACTATTCTAATATTTGATAACCCTTTCAGTGAAGAAAATTCCTCTGAGACCATCAAGTCTAACATTTCATCTTCTATCTAATTATTATTTTTTATGTCAGTCTTCTGTTGTGAAGACTGACAAGTGAAGAACTGCAACTTAAAATGGGTCCTTCTCAGAGCTTCATAGACTTGAAAGAATTTAGGTTATCAACTAGATAGGAAATTAATTATCTTCATGGATCTTCTCATGTTATTTTTGAGTTCTGGGTCCAAGGTCCATATGGTCAGGAGCAGAGACACAAATTAATGTTCTTTCAAACCTCAGAAAATGTGTGTTTCTGTTTCACTCTAATATAGAGTCCTTGGGATTTTGTTTTGCAGAAAATATTAACAGCTCAAATATTTGTTCTGATGAAAATAAAACATTTTTTGCAATAACTGACTGTTCCATAGAAAAAAATTCATTTCAAGCATGAGATGAATGAAGCTAAGTTTGCAAATATATTATCAATTTATTGCTGGACACAAATCACAGGAATGGTAGTACGGAGTTAATTGTGATGTTAATCACATTTAGATCCATATTTTTGTACAGATCTCCTTGAGAAGGATCATGATAAGGAGATCAAGTCTCTCTTGTCTAAAGTTACTCACATCTCAAACTAGTAGCAGCGTCAGGAACAGAGCAAGAATAAGACTCTCTTTTCCTGCTGACCTCTCTGTAAGTGATTGCAGTGGTACCCCAAAGGCTGGAATACTGTTTGCTCTACTCCATTCCTTGCCAGGAATGTGTGAATTAGCAGTTATGATACAGCTTCAGGGTTTTCATCATGTTGCTGTTTGTAGAGAAATCACAAAATAAAGTAATTTGGTAGAAAAGATCAGATTTTGTACACATAAGCATATATAGAATTATTATTTAGTAGACACCTACATGGGATAATGTGCTCTAATCTGCTTTGCCTTTTGGGGGTTTTGCCTGCTCTTTCAGGGCTAATTGAGAATCCCCTCTGGAGCAGCAAAGTCCACATATTGCAGTTCTCTGTACATCTGTTGACCTGCAGCAACTACTCATCACCACCTAAAGACTTCCATCTACTACCAGAAGTATATGTTTTTAGCATAAATGCAGAAGAGATATTGGTTTAGTACAACTGAAGACCAATCTTCCCCAAAATATCTAATTGTTCCAGAGGATTACTTTATCTGATTGTATTCATAAAACTCAGCTTCTCAAAACTATTGGTGCTCCACTCATTTCTTAAAACAAACTCCATTCACCCCAAGTTGTATCTTGGAATTGACCAGCACAGCAAAAAAATGTTAGCAAATACAGTTTGAAAGACAGCTTTAGAATGCATTTGAGGTTATTAATTCCTTATTAATTTGAAATTTCTTGTCTTCTGCTTCTGACACTTACTGATTATAATAAAATAAATAATAAATACTTTAAATAAATAAATAAAATATAATAATAAATACAACTTTGAAATACAGCTTCAGAATACATTTGAGGTTACTAATTCTTTATTAATTTGGAATTTTTTGTCTTCTGCTTCTGATACTTACTGATTATAATCAAATAAATAATAAATACCTTAAATAAAAATAAAATAAAATAAAATAAAATAAAATAAAATAAAATAAAATAAAATAAAATAAAATAAAATAAAATAAAATAAAATAATAAATACAGCTTTGAAATACAGCTTTAGAATACATTTGTGGTTATCAATTCTTTATTAATTTCATTTGGAATTTTTTGTCTTCTGCTGCTGATACTTACTACAATTATAATAAAATTTGTGGCAATGTTACTGATAAAACCTGGTTTATATGTCTGGTTTATATTGTTTTCCAAACCAAACCTGCTGAGCAAAATTAAACTTTTTAAACTGGGTAATACTGTGCTTAGGATTAAGAATTGTGTGCCCTCTACTAAATCTTTACATGCACATAACAAGAATTCAATAAATTATTTATGTTCACAAGTTTCTTTACATAGTTGATTACTTCTATTGAACTCAAGAGATGCATTCCTTTGAAGTTAAGTATATATTTTTTTCACCTTTCTGAGTGAAGTGAGAAAATGAGAAGAAGAAAAAAGTCTATTAATTGTAAAGTAAATTGAGAAAGTTTGATGCTCTGAGTGATATGAACTTTGTTTTTTTTCAGAATACACCGTGATTTTAGCTTTCATGAGATGTTTCAATTATTTTTTTTCTCCTAATAATTATTTCTAAAATATATTATTACAAGCACACTTTGGTCTACTGATTATTCATGACTATTTCTTCTAGCAGTTAATAATTTTTGCCAGTCTTGAAAAGTGCAATTCCTTTTCCCATGAACAAGAAAGTGAAAATCAACATAAACTTTGAGATACAAGGCAAAGGCTTCCAAAACAAACTCATAAAGGCACTATTGCCATGGCTACATGTAACACATTGTCTGTGATCTCTACAAGCAAAAATAAACCAAGGAAATTTAATATCATCAAAACCAATTTCTTATTTCAGGCAAGTGCTTCAAATTACATAAATTTTATTTACTATGTACGCAGTGATATGCTTACACACATTTACCAATAAGTAAAATTCCTTACCTCTTCTTCTTGTTGGGCTGAACATCTGCAATTTAGCTAAAAGGGGAATGCTGATTACACTGGAATCCTTCCCATGTGCATTAAGGCTGCTACACCTGTGCTCTTGTTCAGGATGTCAATTGAGATACTGCTTTTGGCTTTGCAAAACCTCTGTTGGTTTTAGGTCTTGGTTATTAAAAAAAAAAAAATCTATCTCCTTTGATTCTACTAAGATCCTCTCTCTAAATTTTTATTCTCTAAGACTATAAAATAACAGGGATAATCAAAAGCTTTTTAGACCACATTCTGACATCCATAACAATTTAAATATTCATCAATGTTAAAAAAGCTGCTTTTAGACTTTGCTTGCTTTGAAAATGTCTTTGGTGCAAGCATAATTTAAAAAAGATATAATGCAATAAATCATTTGGTGTACAGAACTAACTGATTGAATATAAATACCCAGTATTTTTTTTTAGCTTAGAACACTTAATATTACTCATACTACTCATAACATTACTCAAACATTACTCATATTTTTCAAGTCTGCTTTTAAATCTGATATATTCTCAGGGGGGAATATTATAGACTGAAGATAAGGAAAAAACAGGATGCTAAATACTCACAAAGTACTGTAAAGTTATATGCATATACCTTAGACAACTTCCTCATCATCAATCACTCAATAATTGTTATAATATGTAATTTCAACAAAGGTAAAATATGGTTGGAGCAGATCTTTTTTTAACCCTTTCAAGTGTCTAATAATATCATTTGTCATTAATGCATTTATAACCCATAATGGTTTATATACATTACAGAATAATACATATAAATATTTATTATATATTTATTATATAAATAACAAATGTTCTATACAGAAACTGTTGGGGTATATAAAAAGTTGCAATTTCAATTAAAAATGTGTTTTATATATTGAACATAATCTAAAATGAGCAGATTGCTGTACAAACATCATTAAATAAAACTCTTGCAGATGGTTTGGCCTCTTAAAAGTAAAATGGTTTAATTATCAGATAAAAAGATCAAAATTCTAAGATGAGATATGTATGAATCAATTAAATATTAACCTAGTATTTATGTTCCAATTTCCAATTTTCCAATCACAAATAGTTTCTAATTACCAAAAATACATGTAGATCATTCTGTATATTAAGAAAAGACTCATCATCTGCTTTTATATGATTATATTAGATAGAAAAAAATATCTTGGTGTAGATAATGATATTAGAGACTGTTCTGTTAAAGAAAAAAATACTAGAAATAATTGTTGTAGTGCATTACAAACATACTTAGCCTTAAAGGTAATAACTTCCCTGTGGCCAAAGTCTTTTTCCATTCCTGTATGTTGTGCCATTTGACCCCTGAGAAAAGCTTCTTACTTACTATAGCTGAAAGCATTTTTAAATGGAGAGGAAATGAGTTGGTTTGAGCTCCTTGGAGGAAGAACACAACAATATCTTGAGCTTACAGTTGTTTGGGGTAAAGTGCCAATAAGCTCCTGTGAAAACTCTAAGTCACTAATCTGCAAAAAGCTGGAGTTGTTGGCTCCATTCATTTCATAGAGTTAGAAAATATTTGAAGGCAAATGTTTAATTCACAATTTATTTCTTCCTAATAGAGAATTGAATTTTATTTTTTTTCTCTTTTAGTTTTTGACTGATGAATTTTCATATTAAAAAAATCCTTTTTGAAAAAGAATAGATTAATGATGGCACATCCCCTCAAGCATAGATTGATAACCTTAGGACAGGCAGATGTTTGGGTGTTTCCAACTGGGACCCATGCTCTCAGCAAACACATATGATGTTCATTTATGGTCTTTTGGTTTCTGCACTCCCAACCATCTGTTAAAATGGCACCTTGCCTGTTAACAAGCTAGTTATATTGTTCTAAAGAGATATGGAAATCAAATAAATATAGGGAGAGCTGGACTACTCTGATACACATCAAAAAATGACTGCTTCCACTTAGAAACTCTCCATTTAAACGTTTTTTGGTGTGCTGTATTCATCTTTAACTCCCAAAACCACTTTAAAAAAATAGAAACTGAATAAAACAATTCTCTTTGCAGTTTTTGTTCTGCTGAAAAAGATGCTGTCATCTCTGTTATTTTATTTATGTATTGTAGTTTTGAACATAATTTAGAACTTAATAACCTCCTCAGCCATATCAACAGCTTTCTGATACAAACCACTGTCTTCAGTGTAGCTTGTGCATTTTACACCAGCCAAGTACTATATTTAAAATATTATTTCTATTTTGGCTTACAGAATATTTTGAAGCTTTACATTTCAAAATTCAAATCACACTTTTCTCTAATTTTTTTTTAATATTAAGGGGGGAAAAATATCAATAGTTGCCTAAGACTTTGCAGCTCTATTGGACCAGTTGTTAATGAGACAGTGCTTCCTCTTCTGAGATTCAGGTTTAACCACATTAAAATGCAGTCATGACCTACAGGCTGGATTACTGACATTCTTCAAAGTTAAATTTCAAAATGCAACCCTCTGTAAAAGAACCTGCAAGTAGTTTCAGGGTATGCTCCTCACTGCTCTGCTTGCCCCGTCCTACTGAGAAGGGGACAAACAGCCCAATGGGCCTGCACTTTGGGGACCACCTTTCCTGAGGTCATGAACCCTCCCAGCCCTGAATTCCTGATTTTATTGTGTGTGAATGTTTAATACTATCTGGTAGAAAGACCCTTTCATAATTACTTCAGACTACATAGAATCATAGTCATAGAATGATATGTACCTTGAATGACTGAGCCTGATCCTGCAGGGTTACTGGAGTAGATGACCTCCAGACCTCCCTTCCAACCTCTATTGTTCTGTGATTTTTCATGATTCTGTGAAGTAGAATCAGAAAAATCAATAGAGAAATACCAGATATACTATTTCTGACATTTGTGTGTGTGTGTGTGTGAAATATTTGGGTATGACCTGAATGATTTCTTATTTGTCTGAGTTTGGAGACGTTTTCTAATCCAAAGTTCTCATCCTTCCACTGGCCACTATTTCTGCACTGATTAAAACCTAGGAAAAGGCAGATATTTTTTTATAGGATGCTGGTTATTTTCATGTTTAAATAACCACATATTCAGCCTGAAAATCCATGAAGTTGAAATGGAGCAGAAAGCAGAAAGTTTTTCCCTATACAGGGAGAAAAAATAATCTGTTCCATTTAAGATGTTTCAAATAGACAAAAGAGAATCAATACTTTTTTTTTTTTAAGCTATATGACAAATGTGAGAGATTTTCTCAGTGAGACAAAACAGCGTAGAGTTTTACACATAAATCATAAACAGAAGCTTAAATTCATACTAAAATAAAAATCAGTCAGTTGCAGGAAAATAAACACAAGGTCTCTCCTTCAAATTGTTTTCAGATTACAGTTTGGTGGGAAATTTCTAAAGAAAGAACTCAGCTGACAACTGCAGTTGAAAGATGAAACTGAATTATTAGTGTTGTTACACTTCTTCGTTTTCGTGGTTGAAAGATGAAACTAAATTATGACTGTTGTTACACTTCTTTGTTTTCATCTAGGAAAAGAAGAACATGATTGCAAGAATTCTAATGGCTTCATAATACAAATGAAAGCACAAAAACATCAACAGGGAAAAAAAAAATCAAAACAAACAACCCTAACAAAAAACCCCCCACAAACGAGTTCAGCAGCAGAGGCATCCTCAAAAATATGCATACTTCAATGCCAGAGAAAAAGTCAACATATAAATTAAACATTTATAGGGACTCTTGAGGAAAAGCAAGTAATTTTACCAAAGCTGTATGACAAACCTCCACAGCTAAACAGTTACACAGTATTTGCATGTCATGGATTGAAAAGAGCATTCATTTCACCACTTTTAATTTTTTTTAATTTTTATTTTTCCAGGCAACCCACTTGATTAATTAATTTATCTATTCTTGGCAGGATTCCTTTTTTCTGATTTGATTCTGCACAAAGTGGGTTCCTGAAAGCGATCAGAACTGTGTCTTCTTTTTGTCCTCAGGACCTGGATTATTCCTCTTAGATTTGCTTCCTTGTTTTACCACTCTCCCTCTTGCTGGCCAGGGCATTTATCCTACTGCTCTAGATGTGTCTGGTTTATGTCACTGAGGGAGTCAAAGTCCATTACTTTGTATTAAATTGAGATAATTGCCCTGTTGCCCTGTACTAAACTGTAATGAGTGTCCTGTCTCCTCTAATACTAGGCACCACTGCTTTAGACTGATAATCAAGGAGAAGGCATGTTGTACCTGAGCTTTCCACACAATCTTCCTGCATCTCTCTGTTTCCCTGTCTTGTGAGGGTTGATAGAACATGAGAGGGCAGCTATATAGCTTCATCCTTTTTTGCAAAATGTAGCTATTGGAGATGCTGAGGAGAAAACTGTACAAAGGAAAAGACTGATACGCACACGGTGCTAAGGGATGTGGTTTTGCAGCAGATCTGGTAGAGCTAGGTAATGGTCAGATCCAATGATCACAGAATCAGAATCACAGAATGGTAGGGTTTGGAAGGCACCTCTGGAGATTATTGAGTCCACCCCCTTCTGCAAAACAGGATCACTTAGGGCAGGTCACACAGGAATGCATCCAGATAGGTCTTCAAAGTCTCCAGAGAAGGAGACTCCACACATCTCTGGGCAGCCTGTTCCAGTACTCCAACACCCTTACTGTAAAGATGTTTTTCCTCATGTTGAGGTGGAATTTCCTGTGTTCCAGTTTGTACCCATTGCCCCTTGTCCTATTGCAGAACACCACTGGAAATAGACTGTCTCCTTCTTGACACCCACCCTTCAGATATTTACAAACATTAATGAGATCCCTCAGTCTTCTCTTCTCCACACTAGGAAAGGTCTGGGAAAAGGTTTTTTCCAATCAAAATGATCCTATGATTATTTTCTAGGAATGGAAGACTGAACTGGTCAGTCAACAGTGCAATGAAGGCCTACATGTCCCCAGTATAGTTTATCTGATATAAAAGGAAACTGGTTAAATAAGGTGAGAAAGTTTAATCAGAACTACAGAATTGTTGGCCAATATGAATTGTGTGGTTATCCAGAGAGCAGGTTTAACTATGTTCAAAGAACCTAGCCTAGAGAAGAACTACCTATGGATATACTTATCAGTCATGGGGAATTCAGGAAAAAAAGGAATTATTCATTTTGGGGAAAAGGATAGAGTTCAGTTCAAGGTTACTTCTTATCTCTATGGTAAGCTGAACAAACTGTTATTTTCCAAAAACCGTCACAGCCTGCTCTAGATCTAACAAAACTTGTATCTGAATAGCTGCTTGCACATCCTTCCTATTTTTTGGGATTTACACTCCCCTTAAAAAAGGATTAAGGCAATACTAATACTGTTATCATCAATCAAGTAGCTACTGTACAGGATTTATTCAGCTTCTGGTGGTGTTGTTCTATTACTGTGATGGGTAAAAGTCATTCATAGATTCATAGAATGATTTTGGTTGGAAAGGGACCTTGAAGAGCATCTAGTTACACCTGCCCTGGCATTGGCAGCTCTGCTTCATAAAGATAGAAATCTGTGGGAATCAAGCAATAGTTTGTTAGTCTTGGGCTAATGAGGGGACATCATAAAAGAAGAAGTTAAACATAGGGAACAAAGTAATTTTGTGAAGCATGGCAAAAAGCCACAGGTGTCTGAGCCATAAACTTGTAAGTTCCAACACAGTCCTCTACAATCAGTACTGAATTACTTATCCAGTACTGCAAAGTACCATTGTGTTGGATTTTAAGTGTATATTTAACATTGAATTTTCCCTT
This sequence comes from Indicator indicator, assembly GCF_027791375.1. Taxonomy (NCBI): domain Eukaryota; kingdom Metazoa; phylum Chordata; class Aves; order Piciformes; family Indicatoridae; genus Indicator; species Indicator indicator. The sequence continues at coordinate 8,838,872 of NC_072017.1, forward strand.
GATTATGGATTGACTTAAATGAATGGTTAACATTTTCTTCAACTATATCCCTACACTTACAAACAAAACTATGCTGAATATGGTAAGAAAACAAGAGTCTCGTTATTCAAATAGTGCAAATTTTTAATGGTCCAGTATTGCAAAATGTTTTTCACCACCTTTTCAGAAGAATAGCTTCTGAATAAGGCTTTTGATATGAATCAGTGTTTCTGTTACTAAGGCAAAAATTCCTCATGTTACAAGAGCAATGAAAGACTGACTTGCTGGAGAGAAGAATTTTTATAGCTGTACATTGAGTATGTGCTATGAGTAAGAAAGCCAAAAGTCATGGAAACATAGAATTATAGAATTGTTTTCATAGGAAAAGACCTTTAATATCAAGTCCAAATATTATCTCACTTTATCAGGTCTGGTGCTAAACCATGTCCAGCAGCACCACATTTCTGTGGCTTTTAAACACCTCCAGGGATGGGAATTCAATTGACTCCCTTTGGGTTCCTGTTCCAATCTTTGACAGCCTGTTCAGTCAAGAAGTTTCTTCTAAGATCCAGCTTAAACCTACCCTGGTGCAACTTGAGGCCATTTCCTCTTGTCCTATCAGTTGTTTCTAAAGAGAAGAGACCAACACCCTCCAATCTCCTCCTAGGGTGTTATAGAGAGCCAGAAAGTCTCCCCTCAGCCTCCTTTTCTCCAGAGTAAGTAACCCCAGTTCTCTCATCTGCTCCTCACCAGACCTGTTCCCTAGACCCTTCACCATCCTCGTTGCCCTTCTCTGAACACATTCCAGCACCTCAATGTCTTTTTTGTAGTGAGGGACACTAAACTGAACACAGTATTTCAGGTGTAGCCTCACCACTCCTGAGTCTAGGGGGACACTTACCCAGTCCTGCTGGTCACACTATTGCTAATCCAGGCCAGGATACACACACTGGCTCATCCCCATGTGGCTGTCAAGCAGCACCCCCAGCTCTTTCTCTGCTTGGCAGTTTCCAGCCACTCTGCCCCAAGTCTGAAGCTTTACATGGGATTATTGTGACCTGAGTCATTACATCACTTTTTATATAGGGTTCACACTTTCACGTTCAGTAATGAATACTTATAAACCCCTTTCTACTGTAAAATACATAATGTTTGTAAAAATTCTATTTTGCATGTGTTTTAACGATGTCAGTTAGAAATAAATTGCAACTAATATTTGTAAATATCACATAATGATTTATTTCCTTTTTTTTGGTATATTTTTTAATTTTAAAAATATTAAGAAAGGGTTTGTTACTTTTTTCATCTTTCTGGTTTTTTTTTTTCTCTTTGTTTTCTTTTTTTTCTTATTGTTGTAACACAATGCATAGGAAAGGTAATGATATGACTGACTAATGCACTGGAAGAACTTCTGAACTCTGTGCTGCAATTTATATCAGTGGCCATGCTGACTACAAAAGGTAAGCAAGATATACCCTACCATACAATTTGCACTCCATAGACCTCTTAAAATTACAGAGCAACTAATCAGTGAAAACCTTCTAGAGGCTTTATGAGTTCCAGTCTTGACAAAGTCAGATTTTCTCCTACTTTCCTTATTTAAATAATGTTGAGGGGGGGTGTTGTTTATTTTTGGGGGGAAGGGGGGAGAATTAAGCTCTATTTTGCAAGTTGTTTGCATCATAACAGTTCCTCAACAGTAATCTCATATTATCTTATTGCTTTCTAATTACTACTTAGCAAGCAGATTAAGGTCCATTGTGTTCCCAAGTAGCTTTAACTTGCTGTATTGCTTATCAATATAACCAGCTGTTCAGCGGTAGATTCGGTGATGACGGCATTTTTAATTGCTTTTTTTCGTTTGGCTAAGTAAGTTCAGATGGTCACTAATTAGTTCTGTCATGCTGAGGTAGTTTTGTTATGAACAATGCAATCAGTGTTTCATTGAAAAGACAACTTTCCCGTGATCAACACTGCTTAATTATCCCTAGGAATCCATCCTCAGTTTCTTTATTTGTTATCGCTGTCATGAGAAAGGTGACATGAATTAAACTGAACTGCCACTTAAAGAAAGCTTCTACTAGTGCACATAATGATTTCTCATTTTCCTCTGCTCAAAAGCAATCAAGTGAAACAGTCATAAAGAGTTATTCTTTATTAAGGTCTATGCCTTGCTTTAGGGCAGCCCGAGTTTTTTCAAAATTATAAGGCATTGAAGCAGTTGATGATATACACACTTGTTTCTCTTACATAAAAAATCATGACTTGACTTGCTTTTCCTTAATGTATTTTCACCTCATTCAAAGGAAGAAAACAGTCTTCCTAAAATACCAGAAAGAAGCAATAATGGCATTTTTCTTCTAGATGGATGAAAAGATATTTAAAAAAAAAAAAAAAAAGAAAAGCAAGCAAGCAAGCATGAACTTTAGTCATTGTGTCAGTGTTTACTTTTATTAAAAAATCCATTGCTGGCTTTAAAATAATATTAGAATCATAGAATGGTTTAGATTGAAAAAGACCTTAGAGATCATCTGTTCACAACCCCCCTACCATGGACAGGTCTTACTAGATCAGTTTGCTCAAGGCTGCATCCATTTAAAGCTTTGAACCTTCAAGCTGCCAAACTTGAGTCCACAACAACTTCTCTAGGCAACTTGTTCCAATGCCTCCTCATCATCCTCATAGGGAAGATTTTCTTTCTCATGCCTAATCCAATGTGATTAACATCTAACTGATACACCTCTTCTCTTAAGATACCCAGTTCCTTGAAGAAGACCCCCTTTCTTGAACATACACCTTGGTTTTTTAAAGTAAAGTCTTATTTCTCCATTGATCTGCAAGTCCACATCACATTTTAATTTACCATATAAGCTGCTCAGGGAGGGGGTGGAATCATGGTCCCTGGAGGTGTTCAAAAAAACATGTAGACATGGCACTTTGGGATATGATGGTTTTAGGTTGATGGTTGGACTCAATGATCTTAGAAGTCTTTTCCAATTGTCATGTTTTATGATACAGTGCCTTTACATATGTTCAATCGTATTACTTTATTCTCTATGTTAGCCATAAATATTTTTTCTCCAATTCCACACTTCCATTTATTCAGGTGATCACTGAGAAGTTGTTTTTAGCCACAAGGTCTTTGATATCTGCTTGGGCCCCACCTTTCATGCCTGTAGTCCTGCACGCTGCATGCTCTGCCCCATTTCTCAATGTCTCTACTGTCACACCAGGTTTCATCACACTAGCATCATTACTGTAAAGTACTTGTCCTGTGTCATTACTGTAGAGTCAAAACCATTCTTCTTTACACATAACAGCTACTTGCTACTCTATAAAAATAGAGTTTTACCATACTAAAGTAAGCAAAAGTAAAACAAATTTGCCGTAACCACCTGGTCATTAGGAAAAATGCTGTTACAGACAAAACAAGTGAAAGCAAACCTCCAGGCAGGTTGAGACAAGTTCAGACTGAGCAAATCTGACATGTCTCCATCCTCAGACCGTGCAAACTCACTACAAGGCCTGGGGCTTCTTGCTAGCTATGGCAGAACTGTATTACTAGTTCTGCAGGGGGATATTTATGGGGTGTAAAGGCATGAGGTCAATGGCAGTGGACTATAATCAGATAAATTTTTATCATTGTGGGGAAAATAATGTGAGATTCATTGTGACAGCAGGGACAGGATTCTTAGCTGCTTATAGCAATAAAAATATCTGCAGGATAATTAAATCTTTGTTCCTACCCTCAGAGTTATTCCTGGTTTTCTTTCTTCTAGGAGGAGTGGTTATAGCATCTTCTCAAGAAGTAAGACATATGGGATGGAAATTATTGCTTATATTCAGAATTACTTTGATGTCTTCAGGACTTCTGATTATAATGCCTCAATGTCTTTGAAATTCAGTCTTTCGAACGAACAGGCAGGTGGAAGTCTTTAGTATCACAACTTTAAAATCTGCATCAGCCAGCCCTGCTTTGAGCACCATTTACTTCTTATAGTGATTTGTTCACATGATAGGAGTGTCAAAGTGGTCAAATTGCCACTTTCACAGTATCACCGTATCACAGTATGACAGTATATCAGAGGTTGGAAGGGACCTCAAGAGGTCATCAGGTCCAACCCCCTGCCAGAGCAGAATCACTTAGGGTAGTCTGCACAAGAATGCATCCAGGTGGGTCTTGAAAGTCTTCAGAGAAGGAGACTCCACAACACCCCTGGGCAGCCTAGTCCAGGGCTTTGTCACCCTCAATGTAAAGAAGTTTCTCCTCATGGTGAGGTGAAATCATTTATGTTCAAGTTTGAACCCAGTGTTCCTTGTCTTATCACTGTGAACCACTGAAAAGAGCCTGGCCCCATCCACTTGGCACCCACCCCTCAGATATTTATAGACATTGATCAGATCCCCTCTCAGTCTTCTCTTCTCCAGACTAAACAGCCCCAGGGATCTCAGTCTCTTTTCATAGGGGAGATGCTCAAGTCCCCTAAGCATCCTTGTGGCTCTCCATTGGATTCTCTCCAGCAGGTCTTTCTCTCTCCTGAACTAGGGAGCCCAAAACTGGACACAGTATTCCAGGTGTGGTCTCACCAGGGCAGAGTAGAGAGGTAGAACTTCCCCAGCCCTGCTGGACACACCTTTCTTGATACATCCCAGGATCCCATTGGCTCTCTTGGCCACAAGAGCACATTGTTGTTCCATGGAGAACTTGCTGTCCACCAGCACTCCAAGGTCTTTCTCTGTGGAGCTGCTTTCCAACAGGACAGCCCCTAACCTATCCTGGTGCCTGTTGTTATTTCTCCCCAGATGTAGGACCTTGCACTTGTCCTTATTAAACTTCATGAGGTTTGCCTGCACCCAGCTCTCCAGCCTGTTCTGGTCACGTTGGGTGGCACAGCCTGCTGGGGTGTCAGCCAACCCCCTCCCCCCCCCCCCCCCTAGTTTTGTATATATCCTACTACACTCCAGATTGGTGGCTGTTAATGAAAAGCTGCATCAGTACAAACCCAATGTTCTTTATATCTGGATGTCAACACTTCAGTGATTTGTAAAACGGATTTTTTTGTTTTACTATCTTTCAGATTACCTTAAACAATCATGTAAAATAGCTCAAAATGCTAAAGGCTTTTCACATGTCTCCAAATTTTTTCTGGCCTGTAGCTGGATGTGCAGTACAGTACAGGAGCTTATCCACTGGTGAAACTTGCATAGACTACTACAGGTAGAGGTAGAAATATTTAACTTTTTTTTCTTTTTCTTTTTTTTTTTTAATGTTTATTTTTTTTTAAGCTAAACCTGCCATAAATGAGCCTTTTTACTTAGAGAAAGAAAATGGCAACAGTGATTGGAAAACATACTAAAATGTATTTTCAAAAGAAGTCCTCCAAAAACCAAAACCTCTCAAGCAGAATCTGTGCAGTGAAGTGTTTTTTGCAGAATAATTCTCATGGCAAAACCCAACTAAATAAAATGTCTCTTGATAAAATGTTTGAGACTGATTCTTTAGACCATCCCCTGATATCCCTGCCCTCCCACACATTGCGTCATCCAAACGAGGTCAAACATATTTCAGTATTAAATTGCACACAGCTGCTCCCTATTTCCTTCAGCTTATAAGTGGCTACTCTTCCATAGTGCAATGGATAATTTCCTAGTGTAGGCAAAACAATGTTCTGAGGCCAGGTTGTAAACTGATACTTTGTGTTCAATTTACCTGTTGTAAATTGCTTCATCTTTTCTGTGAAGTGCCACTACACAGTGACACTATTAATCCTATCACAAACTAAGTTTGGTTCTGTTGTTGAAGTCATCAGTAATTCTGTGATGTTCAAATCAAGCTTTTTACTCAGCAGAAGGAGAATATGTGAAGGTCAAAAGTCTTTTATTTATTTTATTTTTTTTTTTAAACAAAACAAAAAGCTGACACAAACCCATTTTGCCTGGCAGAAGATTCTCATAGAATCATGGAATGGTTTGGTGGGAAGGGACCTTAAAGACTATCTAGTTCCAATCTCCATGGTCAGGGACATCTTCCACTAGACCAGGTTGCTCGAGGCCCAATCCAGAACCATTAAGATTGGAAAAGACCTCTAAGATCATCAAGCCCAACCTTCTACCCAACAATCCATGACCACTAGACCATGTTCTGAAGTGCCACATCTACTCATTTTTTTAACACCTCCAGGGATGTTGACTCCACCACCTCCCTAGGGCAGCCTTAGTTACATTGCTCATTATTTATCTTTCCAGGCATGTGTAATATATACTGTTCTGTAGGAGGAAATAAGAGATCTTCCTTTCCACAACATTTTATTAACATCTTTATTAATAACATACACAGAGTGAACTTTGGCTAAAAAAAAAATAGAAAAAGAAAAATAAACTAGTGTTTGTTTAGGGTTTTATTTTTGTTTTACTTCAACTTACTGGAGGACTTTTATATACAGGAATTTTTTTTTAGGCTACAGGTTAAGGAATTATAGAATCATAGAATCATTTGGGTTGGAAGCGACTTTAAAGATCTCTTAGTTCCAACCCTCCCTACCATAGGTGTTAGAAGAAACAGAATTATCATTGTCAGCTGTGTATGGACACACCTAGGAGGCTGGTCTAATATCACAACATATGGAATATGTTAAATGAGGAATAAGCACATCTTGAGATGCAAAGCAGTCTCCTACCCCAGTGGTTATACATGTGCTGTAGCTATCTGCTTTATCTGAGACTCAGTTTCAGTGAAAATCAGTTACACCAGAGTGCTGGATCTCCAAGCCGTTTATTACTAGGATAAAAGATTTTCTCCATAAATGAACATGCTAAATACACTTAAAAATCCACCTCTACACGCACACAAATGTGCATATCATTAGTACCTCTGTGAATTTGGCTTAATGAGGTTGCAGATGAAAACAGAGGAGCTTCTGCAATTATCCAACACAAGAGGAAAACCAAGTTGCTATTACCTGTTTCATTGCATAAAACTTCTTTCCCTTATGTGTGCACTTGAAGATTAGCGAAATTTAGAGGTGCTGACATTTAGATTGTCAGCACTCTATGCTGAGCATTATCAGGTGTTGAGACCACTCAAGCAGTTAAACCTTTACAATTATTGGGGGGCAGGGAGGGAGGAGTTAAAAAAATAGAGGTAACTAAACCACCATGAGAAAAAGAAGACTCTTAGTCATGGAACTTTATTACTTCTAAACCACTCTGGTTCTGTCTTCGATTTCCCATTCCTTGAAGATCTCTGGAGCAAAGCTGGGAAATAGTCTTTCTGTGATGAAGGGGCGGGGGTGAGAGGGTAAGATTAGAAACAGAGAGATATAGTATAGAGTTTGTTGTTGATCTCAAGAGCCCTCTCTTCTCCAGGCTGAGCAACCGCAACTCTCTCAGCCTGTCATTGTAGGAGAGGTGTTCTAGTGTTTTGGTCATCTTCAGGAGAAGAAACTCCTTCCTGCTGCTGTTTGTATAACGCTGTCTGAATTATGAATAGATTCTAGAATGTATTTAAGCTTATGTTAATATTTTATTTCATTTGAGACTATAAGCAAAACTGTTTTTCCAACACTGCTGCTACCAATTCTTCTGCTCTTTAAGACAATTTTGAGCAGGTAAAAGTTTTCTGATTTAGCAGTGATAGACATTTTGCAATACCATAATTTGATGTGTCTGCTCTCTGTATTGAAAACTCAAATGACTGTAGAGATTATGAAAAAGTGAACTAAATGCAATGAGTACAGAACAAAAAAATTTAGTGGTAACTCCAAGCCTTCTTTTTTTTTTTTTTCCCATTTTGGTTGTATATCTATTTTTGAAGGTTTTAGCAGATTTTCTCCCATGAAATAAGACTCAGATGCAGTGAACTGATATTGTATAAACATGAGGTAATGCTTATTATGAGCCTGATACCAAGTCATAAATCAAAAATGGACGGTAGGATCCTTTGATCTCTCAGCATTGTTTATCATATTGTTTCGATAAGGAAATGAAAAAGAGTAACTTAGTTCAATTGGACTAAAAATCATTTCAATGCTATCAGTGTGAACAGGAAGGAAGTATGATTGATATGCTAGAAAGTGTTTATTGCTGTGTTTGTAATGCTCTATTCAATTTTTTATAGGCATAGTTAATTACCTGTCCAAGTAAATCACTTTCTCCAAAAACATAAATCTAGGTGCTCTAACATTTTCCTTATTGAGACAATGTGTGCCTCTTTAATAGAGATATATTTGGTACATAATTAAGATAGGAAAGGCAAAACTATCATAGCATCAAAGAATGGTTTGGGTTGGAAGGGACCTTAAAGATCATCTAATTCCAACCCCCTGCCATGGGCACAGGCACCTCCTACCAGACCAGCTTGCTCAAGGCCCCATCCAACCTGGCTTTCAGTGTTTCCAAGCTTGGAGCTTCCACAGCTTCTCTGGGCAACCTGTTCCAATGCCTCATCACCCTCATGAGGAAGAACTGCTTCCTCATGTCTAATGTGAATCTGTCTTTTTCCAGTTTGAAGCCATTACACTTTTTTCTGTTACTCCATTCTTTTGTCAGAAATCCCTCTCCAGCTCTCCTGTAGCCCCCTTGAAATACTGAAAGGCTGATAGAAGGTCTCCCTGGGGCCTTGTTTTCTCTAAGCTGAACAAGCCGAGCTCTCAGTCTGTCTTCATAGGAGAAGTGATTGGCCATTGGAATGGGCTGCCCAGGGAGGTGGTGGAGTCACTGTCCCTGGAAGTGTTTAAAATAAGACTGGATGAGTAACTTAGTGCCATGGTTTAGATGGTGTTGGGTGATAGGTTGGACTTGATGATCTTGAAGGTCTTTTCCAACCTGGTTAATTCTGTGATTCTGTGAAGTGCTCCAACTCTCTAATCATCTTCATGGCCCTCCTCTGGGCCTGCTTCAACAGTTCCACATCCTTCTTGTGCATTTGGAACAATGAAAAGACCTTCGTTGAGTCTTCTGGGGCTAACCAGCTTCCCTGTTTTCTCGAGAGATCATCTGATCTTACTGCTACAATGGCCACAATTGTTAAAGCTGATATTATTATTTCTTCAAAATTTGTCATGGACTTGTGCCTCTCTTGACTCACACTATAGAGTTGGCAGCAAGTCTCCTGGCTTCACAGCCAAAGTAAAGATATAATTGATATGGATGGGAATGATAACAAATGATCATGCAACATTAAAATCTCACCACCTTTGTTTTCAGCAGTACCTTTAGATACCATAAATCAACAAAACCATTAAGCATGAAAGCATGTATATATTTTAATTTAAATATCAGTTGTTTAGATTACTTATCAGAGTATTTTCAAGGCAGACAACAAGCTAGTCAGCATGCCTCTTTCAAAAGGCAGATCTCTGATGAACAACTTTTGATTTATTTTTTTCATGAAAGATAAACAATTTATCTATTTAAGATATAACATGTTAAAAAACAAGTTCAGCCTAAGCTAGGTTTAGTTATTTAAATGATTTTCAGAGCATTGACAATAAGAAGACAAAATATGTAGTCTTAATTTCAGCCTTCATTTCCAAAAACCTAATCTCCATACTTTGTATTCTAAACCATTCAAAGTACTAAATCCATTGAAAACTTTTAAATGAAAGATAATGCCAGTGGCTTAAGAAATCCCTGAACTAAGAACCACTGGAGAGTGAAACAGTTTGTCTGAGGAAATGCCACAATGTGCTTATTCTCTTTTGATAGTTTTACATAATCTTTCCTTGATTATTTGGGGGAAAAATATCTAAACATTCTGGAGCTACAGATTGATGTATGCATTCATTCTGTTGAAAGTATATTTTAAACTGAAGGTTAGATGAAGGAGGGGAAAGATACTTACAAAAGAGAAATACAGACCTAAAACTGTGCCAGGGAAGGTTTAAATTGGATTTTAAGAAAATTTTCTTTCCCAAAAGACTGGTCAGGCATTGGAACAGTCTATCCACGGTGGTTAGGTCGCCATCCCAGGAGGTGTTCAAAAAACATTCAGACATTGCACTTTAGGACATGGTTTAATGGTGATGGTAGTCTTAGATTAATAATTGGACTTGGTGATCTTAGAGGTCTTTTCCAACCGAAACAATTCTATAATTCTATGATTTTATGCAAGGTAGAAGCTATACCATGAACAGTTATAGTGCATGGCATCACAGCCATCCAATTACATGGACTTGGATTTTCAGATAGCTGACAATAGTGAGCTAGCATAATATGTTCATGTGATGAAATCAAACTAATTATCAAATCATTATGGATATTTTACAATATAGGAGGGAGATTTGTCATTATTAAAATAGGACCCATATTCTGAGCTCTGCCTCACAAAGAATGTAAACCTCCTCATATTTATTGTTCAACTAAGAAACAAGTGGTAGAACAAGAGGAAATGGCCTCAAGTTGTACCAACGGAAATTATGAAGAATAATTGTGAAAAATTTATTTGAGGAGGTGCTTTTTACCAGCACTGGTAGGCTGAGGGAGAATAGATTGAAGCTGGAAGAGGGTGAATTCAGTCTGGATATTAGAAAGAAATTCTTTAGAGTGAGGGTGGTGAGACGCTGGAACAGGTAGCCCAAGGAGGTTGTGGATGTCCTGTCCTAGAGGTGTTCAAGGCCAGGTGGGACAGAGCCTTGAGCAAGCTGGTCTAATGGAAGGTGTCTTTGCCCAAGGCAAAGGAGTTGGTGCTAGGTGATCTTTGAGTTCCATTCCAACCCAAAACATTCCATGATTCTGTAAAATTTCTTTACTAAAATGGTTATTGGGCATCAGAACAGGCTGCCCAGGACAGCAGTGGAGTCATCATCCCTAAAGGTATTTAACAGTTGTGTAGATGTGGTGCTTTGGGACATGTTTTAGTCAAGGGCTTGTCAGTGTTGGGGTAGTGATTGGACTACATGATCTTAAAGGTCTTTTCCGAGCTCTAACAAAGTAAAGCTATGTCAAAGGCATTGTAATAAATTCAATTCCTCAATTAATTTCAGCATCTCTTTTGTAGGCCTTTCAGTCCTGGAAATGCCTTTTATCCCTGTGTAATCTTTGCTCTGTTGTTTATTTTTCCTTCTTTGGCTGTTCATTGATTTCTTATTTATTCTTCTTGTTGTGTTTCAGCATATATGCTCATTAGTGCAAGTAAAAACATCACCTATTGTTTCCTTCTAGGACCTTTTGCAGTATTGTTGTAAAGCTTGTATTTTGTTCTATTTTTCACCATAAAGCTCTCAGGTAAAAAAATAAAAAAAAAAAGAAAGAATGGAAAATAAAATCCAATCCACATATTCTAGTTTCCCCAAATAAAACACACTGTAAAATTGTTTATAAAGTAGTTTTTAAAAATTCAGGAAAAAGAAACCAGTGAGTTGAGAGCTTAACATAGGTGTTGATAAATAGTTGTAGATACTATGAATAAATATGCTGTACTCAACACTGGTGAGGTCAGTACTTGAGTACAGGGTTTAGTTTTGGGGTTCTCACTACAATAAAGACATTGAGGTGCTGGAGCATGTTCAGAGAATGGTAGCTATGATAGTGAATGCTCTGGAGAACAGGTTTTGTGAGGAGCAGCTGAGGGAAATGGGGTTGTTTAGCCTGGAGAGAAGGAGGCTGAGGGAAGACTTCTGGCTTTGTACAACCCCCTGAAAAGAGGTTGGAGTCAGGTGGGTGTTGGTCTCTTCTCCCTGATATCAGGTGATAGAATGAGAGGCAATGGCATAAAGTTGCACCAGTAGAGATTTAGGTTGACTGAAGGGGTTTGAATTTTGGTTTTTTTTCAGTATTTAAGGCTACCTCGTGCAAGAATTATGTATAAATGTTATAAATCATCAGAATCACAGAATGGCTGAGCTTGGGAGGGATCTTAGAGATCATCTACTCCAACCTCCCTGCCATTGGTAAGGATGCCTGTGATGGTTTGAAACTGTCTTTTTAATTTTTCCTTGCAAAGTTCAGAACAGAGAAAGTGAAAGAATGTAAATAAGTCACTATTGGGTGTAAGAAAGCAAAATACTGATTGTTCTAAACACTTCCATTGGATAGATAGAAATGTTTAAGAACTATTACCCAAAACAAAGTAGGCATTCTGCACATTCTGCGTTCTGCAGTGGGGGCAGTTGCTGGGCTGTCTGGCTGCTGTTTCTCCTTCTCTTCTGGCTGAAGATAACACACACTGACCTTGGCAGCTAAGTTAACAACTTTCTGCTTAACTAACTCTGCTTCTCTGTCCAGGGGGGTCTGGGGGGAAGCTCCTGGGAGAGAGAGAGGCCCCTTTGGGAGGGTCCCCTTGGGGGGAAGCAAAGGGAGATCGGTTGTGCTTTTCTGTTGATTGTATATATTTGTGAATGTTGTGAATTTTGTATATTTGTATGTATTCATTGCATTTCGTCGTAGATTTTAGACTCTGCTTGTAAATACAGCTTTTCATTTGCTTCCAGACTGGGCTAGCCTGGTTATTGTCGGTGGGGGGGGAATTTCAGCTCACACTGACACAATGCCTTTTGACTAAACTTGTTCCACACTTCATCCAGCCTGGCCTTGAATACCTCCAGACAGGGAGCATCTACAAACTCCCTGGACAACCTATTCCAGAGTCTCACCACCCTCATGCTAAAGAACATCTCACTAAGATGTAGTCTAAACCTACTTTCCTTCTGCTTTAGACAGTGTTTAGCAACGTTTGAAAACTGCCTAAGTAGAATAAGCATTTGATATTCATGGTTATGTCCATATTGCTGGAAAGCTAGTTGTATTAATTGGAAAAGGATTAACCACTAAAAAGAAGTAAGAATTGGAAAGTTTATTTTCCACATGAAAACAGGAAAAAAAAATCAATAAGTACTCAGATTCTATTTGTGAAGCAAAGTGCTTTGCCTGATAAATAAATCTTGTTTCAAGTCATGTATCAATATATAGCCAAGCTCTCAAGACAGCCTTAGGACTGAACTACATACTAATATGCCAACAAGCATTAGCAAAGTCAATGAAAAAGAGAAATAACAGCCCTTCATGTGAAAAAAATCAACTAAAATCAAAGACCATTAACATGTACATTTCTCACTCAATATAGATAGTTTAATAAAGTAACAAAACTTTTAATTAAAAAAAAATCTCAAAATATGCAAGCAAGAGTAAGATTGCTTTAAAATTCAATGAGAAAAAAAAAAAAAATGTCAGCCTTTGCATTTTTCCCTAGTGTTTAACTGTCCAGTAAATGTTATGATTCACCTCTAATTAGTTTCTTTTTTTTTTTTTCATACATCATAGAACCATAGAAAGGTTTGGGTTGGAAGGGATCTTCAAGATCATCTAGTTCCAACTCCTCTACCACAGGCAGTGACACCTTCTACTAGACCAAGTTGCTCAATACCTCGAGTAGATAAATAATCCACACTAACTATGTGGTTTTTTTTATCTTTGTTAGACAAAATCTGAAAACTTGAGGTTAATTATGATATTTATGATTTTTATGGTTTTGCTGGTGTATGAACATCTTTACCTACTACTCAAATAAGTGTCAAAAAACTATTATGCAGTCCAGGGAAGTTCCAGGATGGAATCACCATCCCTAGATATATTTTAAAGCCAGCTAGATACTGTGCTCAAGGATATGGTGTTGTAGTGTCCCTGGTAGAGTTAGATAATGTTTAGACTTGATGATTTTAGAGGGCTTTTCCAGCCATGGTGATTCTGTGGTTCTGTGTGATTCATTCCAAAATTTCATTGATTTAATAAGAATTTGCTACTAGTAATTCATAAACTTTGAAGAAACTCATAATTTTCATAGGAGGTCAAAGCTAGATCATCAGAGTTATGCTTTCTGAAGCTGTAATTTGCAAATACAGAAGGAATAAATATTAATAGGTGCAATATTAAAATAATGCTTCATGAGATTTAGTGCTTTTGCAAATCATACAACATTTATAAGTCTAGCTAAGAAACTAGTTGTCAACTCCTGAAGCATGAGCAAACCCTAGATTTCTGCTCCTTGAAGCATGAGAAATTCTTAGTATTGAATCTGTGTTTTCTGTCCCAGGTGAACGAGCACCAGGATTGTTTTAAATGTCTGTCTTTCATACTTTGCAATATTTAGCTGCTCTTAACATCATAGAATCATAGATTCACAGAATGTTAGGGGTTGGAAGGGACTTCTGGAGATCATTGAGTCCAACCCCCTCTGCAAAGCAGGATCACTTAGAGCAGGTCACACAGGAATGGGTTTTCAAAGACTCCAGAGAAGGAGATTCCACAACCTCTCTGGGCAGCCTACTCCAGTGCTCCAGCATCCTTACTGTAAGGAAGTTTTTCCTCATGTTGAGGTGCAACTTCCTGTGTTCCCTTTTGTACCCATTTCCCCTTGTCCTCTCACAGGACACCATGCTCCCCATGTGCAGGACTCTACACTTATCCTTGTTGAACCCCATTAGGTTCCCCTTTGCCAGCTCTCCAGCCTGTTCAGGTATCTCTGAACAGGTACAGAGCTTTCTGATGTATCAGCCAGTCTCCCCAGTTTGGTATCATCAGCAAACTTGACCTCATCCAGGTCATTGATGAAGATGGTGGATGAGACTGGACCCAGTACTGACCCCTGGGGAGCACCACTAATTACAGGTTTCCTGCTGGACTCTGCACCATCATTGCATTAGAACAACACGAGAAGACACATAAAAGTACATGGTGCAGACTGTGTATGGGAAATTCACTGGAGGCTGAATCTGGAGAGAGCTCTGCAGACAAATGCATTGGGCAGAGAGGTAATTTACTATTGTTCACAATTCTAAATTTAAGAATCCTCTGTTTGAAAGCCGTGTTCTGATTAGTCACTATGTGCTATCCTGTCCTACACTTAATTTTGATATGACATTTGTAAAGGTTTGAGCCAAAACACACACTTCTGTGATGCAGCAATCATATATGTGTATGAATTTTCAGCTCAAACCATTACATGACATATCAATGGTGCTACTCCTAAATGCTTGTTGGCAGTGTACCACAACACGAGTACAGGTTAAGGCTTGACTGCTGGAAGAGCAGCTTAGCAGTGAAGGACTTTGGAGTCCTGGGGCATGGGACAGAAATGTGCTTTGGTGACCAAGAAGGGCAAGAGCATACTTAGATGCATTAAGTAGAGTATGTCCAGCAGGTCAAAGCAGGTTCTTCTCCCCCTCTGCTCAGCTGCAGTTAGACCACATCTGGAATATTGTGTACAGTTCTGGGCTCCTCAGTTCAAGAGGGACAGGGAACTACTGGAGAGAGTTGAACAGAGAACTACAAGGATGATTAAAGGACTGGAGCATCTCTCTTATGAGGAAAGACTGAGACAGCTGGGGTTGTTCAGTCTGGAGAAGAAAAAGCTGAGAAAGGACCTTATTAATGTTTATAAATGTCTGAAAGGTGGTTGTGAGGAGGATAAAAGCCAGTTTCTTTTCAGTGATACCCAGTGATAGGATGAGGAGCAATGGATGTAAACTCAATCACAGGAAATTACAGCATGAGAAAAAACATTTTCACTGTGAGGGTGCCACCCAGAGAGGTTGTGGAGTCTCCTCCAGAGATCCTCAAAACCAACCTGGATACCTTCTTGTGTGACCTGCACTAAGTGGTCCTGCTGTCCAGGGGTTTGAATTGGATGATCTCCAGAGGTCCCTTCCAACCTCTATCATTCTATGATTCTATGAATCAAGTGTTTGAAAGCCTTGTTCAGATTAGTCGTTATGTGTTGGTCTGTCCTACACTTAATTTTGGCATGACATAAAATATCAGTGATGATGCTTCTAAATGTGAAGAAGAAAAATTCAGACCTGAAGAAAAACAATTCAGACCTCTGCCACTTTTCTGGACACACATCTTGGCATGTTTCTAACTAGACTGCACTGGCATTTTGACACTATCATTTCAAAACAAATTAAATTCTGGATCACCGTTTGCTTATTTGGGAAGGAAAGTCAATTCAAGAGACCACGGGAGTATAGTCATATATAATGCATGCTCTAGTTCTCAAAACCATACACTTCTGAGAGTTTGAAACTTACATACTACAGACTGTAAATTCTATGAGCTGTTATTGTCTACACTTCATGGCAGAAATGGGCTTTTAAGGTCCAGAATATCTACATTTGTATTTAATGCACCAGTTGTCAGCAATAATTAAGAATTATTGCAGAAGGAACTGTGAAATTGTATGAGAAAGAACTGAAATGTAGGAAGATAACTCTGTGGTATAAAATACTTTACAGCATACATACTTACTGTAAATTGGCAGTGTAGGATACCTATGATTTACAAGTGTATATTCTGGCTACTCAGAGTCTCCTTCTCTGGAGACTTTCAAAACCTGCCTGAAGGTGTTTCTGTGTGGCCTGCCCTCGGTGATCCTGCTTTGGCAGGGGCATTGGACTCAATGATCTCTAGAGGTCCCTTCAAATCCTTAATATTCTGTGATGATTCTGTGATTCTGTGATTCAGTCCTACCCTGGACATGTTGATAGAGTTGATTCATGTTTTCTTTCTAGCCTCTTAGCTAAATCTTCACTTCTGTATTTCAAATGAATAAAATAGAATCATAATCAAAAAATACTTTGGGTTGGAAGTAACCCAGTAAGCCCCCTTCAAATATTGGAAGGCTGCTTAGAAAGTCTCCTTGGAGACTTGACCACACTGTGCCTTCTCCACACTGAAGAAGCCCAACTCTTTCAGCCTGTCTTCATAGCAGAGGTGCTCCAGCCCTCTGATCATCTTCACAGCATCCCCTGGATCCACTCTAACAGCTGCATGTCCTTCTTGTGTTGGGGTCTCCAGAGTTAAGTAGCAGGACCTCAGTACGCAGAGCAGTTATTTCAGGAGACAAATACCTTCATAAGAAACAGCCTTTCTCCTCTTCTTTCTTAGGTTTTGTTGTTGATTATGACATCATTTTGTATGGAATACCCTTTTGGTCAGTTTGGGTCAGTAGTGCTGGCTATGCCCTCTGCTAACCTTTTGCCCACACCCAGACTGCTGGTTGAGGACTGGAGGGGGCAATGGAAAGATGCTGTGAGGAGGCTGTTCACCAGTAGTCAAAGCACTGGTGGGTTTTCAACACTGTCCTAGCTCTGAAGCACAGCACTATGAGGCCTATATGGAGCATCCTTCAGGAAAGCAAAATAATATATTCTGTTATGAAGAAAAGCTGAAGCACTTGGGGCTTTTTAGCCTAGAGATGAGAAGCCTCGGGGGGGGATCTTATCAATGGTGATCAATACTTAAAGTGTGGGTGTCAGAAGTATGGGACCAGTCTTTTTTTGGTTGTGCCCAGTGACAGGACAAGAGGTAATGGGTACAAATTTGAAGACAGGAAGTTTCTCATAAACATGAGGATGAACTTCTTTACCTTGAGGGTGATAGAGTGCTGAAACAGGCTGCCCAGAAGAGTGGTGGAGTCTCATTCTCTAGAGTCATTCTGTACAACCTGCTCTGGGTGAATGTGCTCTGGCAGGGGGGTTGGACTAGATGATCTCCAGAGGTCCCTCCATACCCCTATTATTCTGTGATTCAGTTAATCTTACATTTTCAAACATTTTAATCATTTCAATACTATAATCACTGGGTAGCTAATACTAACTATTGTAAAAGATTGCCTTACCTTGGGGAAAGACCCATTCAATTTTATTTTCAATTTTCATTATTGTTTTGAAATTGAAACAACATACTTTGCATAATTGTTAATTCAGAATTACAACAACTACAACTACAATGAAAATGGATAGTTTGTTCTCTTCAGTGGTGTCATTTCTGTGATTGACAAAAATTCTCCTCCAACATTCTTTTAATTATCTACCTATCTGCATCATCAATTATTTTGAGTAGTCCTGTTGGCAGTTAAGATCAGTCTGAAAAGTCACTGGTTGTGGAAATAAATCAGCAACAATGGCAAGATATAGACCACTCATTACCATGATATTGATTTCAAATGAACATTTGTCTTGTCACTGTTCTTTTAATTGGAATTAACATAATTGCAATTCTAATCAATTACTGGTTTATGATTTCAAATTTTGTCCTCTCCATCTGCCCAATTACTGTAAAAGGGTGTTCTGTTTTGTTTTTCTAATCTTAGAAGGTAAATTGGAACAGATGCTGAGTGTCTAGAAAATAACCCATCAGAGGGCCACAGTTTTACTGTGTGTTATTTCAAGTATCAAACTCAGATCTATTGCACTGTGAACACATTCTGTCATAGTTTAATAAATGAAAGCATTTTTCAGATATGTACAACTTCAGGATTTCATGAGTGTCTAATTTATTATTTGCATTTAGCTCTGTGGCAAGCACTGCAATGCAGGATTTGGGATACTAAAAACAGATAATCAAGAAACAGAGCAGGAATGTCATGTAGAATCTCAGCTGGTGCTTTTACAACTGGAAGAACCATGCATTCAATAGATTCTCAGAAAGAAGTTGGTTCTTTAGAGCTTGGAATCACACTGTGTCTAGTTGTTAGTTTAAGAATGTTTTCCATACAAGGAGAGATGTATAATGTTAGAGAGTACATTTCAATTTATAGGGCTACAGTAGAAACATAAAATCATTTTGGTTGAAAAAAAAAAGAACAACTTTAATATCATTGAGTCTGGCCATTATCTAACTCTACCAAGTCTGGTGCTAAGCCATGTCCTTCAGCACCACATCTCATCAGCTTTGAAACATTTCTATTAATGGGAAATGAACCACCTACCTGGGCAGCCTATTTCACTGTTTGAGAGCCCTTTCAGTCAAGAAGTTTCTTCCAATGTCCAAACTAAACCTCCCCTGGTGTGACTCAGGGCCATTTCCTCTCCTCCTATTACTTATTCCTAGGGAGAAGAGACCAACACCCACCTTGCTCCAGCCTGCTTTCAGGGGGTTGTAGAGAGCAAGAAGGTCTCATCTAGACCTGCTGTAACAGTTCCTTGTTCTAGTGTTTATGTAACTATATACCTAAATGTATATATTACATAATTAAATCTACTGAATTTAATAAATGTATGTCTAGATCTCCCCTCCCTGGAGGTGTTCAAGGTCAGGCTAGACAAGGCCTTGAGCAACCTGGCCTGGTGGAAGGTGTCTGTGCCCGTGGCAAGGGGGTTTGAAACTAGATGATCTTGAAGGTCCCTTCCAAACCAAACCAAACCTTTCTTTGATCCTATGTTTCGATGATAGATGTATTTAGATAGAAATCTAAAGGCACGGTGAGAACTTGCAGGTTTATGAACACAGACTTCATTTTATGAATTTAAGGACCTAAAATTTCATCCAATAGACTGCATCGTTACTATAGAAACAATTCTGCATAGAAGTGTTCTTTTTGAAAGCTGCAATTTTTGATTACCAGTTTGATATTTTACCTAGGCTGTCCCAGCTCCATGGCTTGTTACACAAGATGTACCAGAGTGGTTGTTTTTCCAAGAATACCCTAATTATCCACTGCAATAAACGCAATCAGATGGGTTTGGCTTCTATCATAGAGTACATTTTGACTGGTAGTTCACACAACAGATGCATTAGGATTAGGGTAAAGTCCTTAAAACAAAACAGTCTTTCTTTTCTGAGCTGTTTAGGGGATGGGAACATCTATCATATGAGGAAAAGCTGAGGGAGCTGGACCTGTTTAGCCTGAGGAAGAGAAGGATGAGGAAGGATCTTATAAATGCTTACAAATTACAGGAATATGGAACTTGACTCTTGTCAATGGTCCCCAGTGGCAGCACAAGAGGTAAAGTGCATGAACTTGAATATAGGAAGTTTCATCTGAACATGAGAAGGAACTTCGTTATTTGAGGGTGGCAGAGCATTGGAGCAAGCTGTTCACAGAGAGGATGGAGTCTCCATCTCTGGAGACTTTCAAGTCGCTCCTAGATATGTTCCTATGTGATCTACTTCAATTGAACCTGCTCTGGCAAAGTGGTTGGACTCAATGATCTTCAGAGATCCCTCCCAATCCCTACTATTCTGTGATTCTGTATTTTGCTACATGTTAAGTTTAGAAGTGGGAAGGAAGAAAGTCAATGGAGGAACAAAATTGAATATTTTTGAATTTAATTGAATCACCTTTAAAGCCCTACTTTTAAATTTGTACTGTCTTCTGGAAGAGATTCTGTAACCTGTTTTCATCCCATGAATATTTTTTCTCTCTCAGATCATTTGAATCGATGCTACAAAACAAGTTTCCATCTATTTTTCTTCCCTCCTCACAATCTGTCATTTGCATTTTGAGTCTACTTCAGATATCCTAGTTTTGGCAAATATACCCTCAGCACTAATGAAACTGACAAAAGCAGTGCATGTATTGTGAACATTTTATGTCCCCTTGAATTTATTTTTGTGGAAGTAGATGTATTTTTCAAATCTGTCCCATAAAGTGAAAATTGGTGATCTCAGGCAACTTTCTTAACACCACAACAATCACAGATTCATAAAATGGTAGGGATTGGTGATGTGGGCAGAGGGATCTAGGTGCCCTCAGCAAGTTTGCTGATGACACCCAAGATGTGTGGTGTGGTCGACACACTGGAGGGAAGGGGAACCTGGACAGGCTTGGGAGGTGGACCATGGCCAAGCTCATGAAATTGAACAAAACCAAGTGAAAGGTCCTCCACCTGGATTAGGGTGATCCCAAACACAAATCCAGTCTGGAAAGAGAATGGATAGAGAGCAGTCCTGAGGAGAAGAACTTGCGGGTGCTGAATGATAAGCTCAGCATGAGCTGACAATGTTTATTTGCAGCCCAGAAACTAACCATGCCCTGGGCTGCATCCACAGCAGTGTGGGCAGCAGGTGGAGGGAGAGGATTATTCCTCTCTGCTGCACTCTGCTGAGACTCTACCTGCAATTCTGGGGACAGCTCTGGATTCCCCAACACAAGGATATGGAGCTGTTAGAACTGGTCCAGAGGAGGCGATTGAGAGGATCAGAGGGCTCTAGCACCTCAGTAATGAAGACAGGCTGAGGAAGTTGGGGTTGTTCATTCTAGCATCCTTCCAGTACTGGAAGGGAGCCTCCAGGAGGTCTAGAGAGGGACTTTTTACAAAGGTGTGGAGTGACAGGATGAGGGGTGAACAGAAATACTTCAGAATTAAAAAAGCTAATGATGTTTTCCTGAGTGTGAAATACTTTTCATAGAATTAAAATCAGACATGTAGAATTTGATAATATGCAAAGTTCAATGTTCTTCATCTACCTATGTGTTTCCTTTGTAATTTTCACTGTCTTGTATAAGGTGTAGGGCATTTCAAAGTGGATATTTAATAGACTTTGTTTAGTGTAGAAGACTTGTGTCCAAGAACTGAAAATTGGTAAGATTCCTGAAGTACATGCATTAAGCTACAGTATTGTAATTTTTCATGTCAAGTGACAGAATTTCACTCCTTCAAGTTAAATTGGTAATAAATTCTTATTTCATTTTATAAACATGAAAATAAAAGTAGCTTATGGCTTGATGTCCATTGACAGTTTGCACTGAAATATCAGCCACTTGTAGATTTAATAAAGAAACTGCAGTGTGCTTGCAGGCAAAAAGCAAACTAATTTCATATCCACATAACTAGAATACAATACGATGCCTAAGAACGAAACTACATCTTGTTTCTTGTTGTGCAATATGGATCACTTCAGAAGAAATTCTGTTAACCTAAATCCTTAGTCTAGTTTTTTGATACTATTTATTCAGGATGAAAACATTCTTTAGGAAGAAGACTCAGTAACATTCTTCCTTGTATTTGCAGTATCATAGAACCATTATGGTTGGAAAAGACCTCTAAGACCATCAAGTCCGACATTCTACCCAATGCCTCCATGACCACCTGACCATGTTCTGAAGGGTCACATCTACTCTGTTTTTGAACACCTTCATGGATGGTGACTCCACTATCTCCCTGGGCAGCCTGTTCCAATGTCTGACCACTCTTTCAGTAAAGAAAATTTTCTTAATATCCAGCCTTAACCTCCCCTGATGCAGCTTGAGGCCATAACTTCTTGTCCTGTCATTAGTTGCTGGGGAAAAAAAGCCAACATCAGCTTCACTACAACCTTTTTTCAGGCAGTTGTAGAGAGACCATTGTACAAACAGATTAGGATCCAGTTTCAAGAGATTTAGAGAAAACTTGTTTTAAGAGTTTTTTGTTTGTTTGTTTGTTAACTCAGCAAGAAAATTATTAAATAGTATCTGTTCCTGGTCAAGCACTGGAAGAGATGGCTCAAGGAGGTGGTGGAGAATGTCGTTATGAGGAGAATCTCATATGATGAATGGCTGAAGAAACTGGGGTTGTTTAGCATGGAGGAAAAGAGGTTGAGGGGAGACCCTCTGGTTCTCTACAACTCCCTGAAAGGAGGTTGTACTGAGGTGAGTATAAGTCTCCTGTCCCTAATAAAAGAGATAGGACAAGAGGAAATAGCCTCAAGTTGCATCAGGAGAGATTTAGGTTGCATCTTAGAAGAAACCTCTTGATGGAAAGTGTTATCAAGACTGGAACAGGCTACCCAGGGAAGTGGTTGATTCCCCATCCTTGGAGGTGTTTAAAAGATGCCTAGCTATGGCATTAAGGGGCATGTTTTAGCAGAAGACTTGGCAGAGTTAGGTAAAACTTGGATTCAATGATCTTAAAGGTCTTTCCAACCCAAACGATTTTATGATTCTCAGTAGGCCTGCAGGTAATTAACATTGCAGGAGCTGACAGAATAGAAATGAGTTTGCCTTGCATCATACTGAGAGGAAGTGAATCATCTCTGTCTAACTTCAGACATTTAACAAAGCTATCCAATTTAGAAGGACAGTTTTCAGACTCTCTATAAAGAAGGGGAGAAACCTAGATGTCAGCAAATGATAATTCAGCTCACTTAAGGTCTGAATAGAGTTGATGAAATGATTGCAGAAAGACAGGCTTCTGTAAGAAGCCAGCACTTTGTTGTATTATAGGCAGGAGGAAAATGATGACTGATGAAACACACCTGAAAACATGTAAATAAGAGTTGACAAACAGAAAGGATAGATCAAGTATGTTTTGATAAGCATCCCTTCTTATAGAAGAACTGTGTTACAAGTTGCTATTTCCTACAGTAGGTATTACTTAAAGCTAAGAAAGGATATGACTGATCTGAACCTAAAACAGAGAATAAGCCTATTGCTTCTTGGAAACTAGGAACTTCTGTAACTGTTTGGACCACATCTCTTAATGTCATACCCTACTATATATTATGTTGCATTTGTGTAAATATTTGAGTTTTTATACTTGTGTTGGAAATGTGAAAAGATTGATGATATCAAGACAAATTGGGGAAAAAAGTAAATGTCTCATCATCAGACTGGAAATAAGATAAAAAACCCATGTAAGAAGAAGGAGGAGTTTGGTTAGAACTGTCATACAAAATCCTCATACAGAATTATTTTTTTCTTTACAGAAGGACTGGTCAGGCACTGGAATAGCTTGCCCAGGGACGTGGGGAAGTCACCATCCCTGGCTATGTTCAAGAAATGTGGGGACATGGAACTTTGGGACATAATATAATGACCATGGTGGTATTCAATTAACAGTTGGGCTTGATGATCTTAGAGGTATTTTCCAATCAAAATAATTCTATGATTCTATGACAGGTAGAATCTATACCATGAAGAGTCATGATGCATGACATGCATGTGGGCTTGGATTTTCAGATACCTGGCAATAGTGAGCTAGCATAGCATGTTCATGTGATGAAATCAAACTGTTAGACATTAAATTAATTATCAAATCATTATGGATATATTACAATTGAATACACAGGAGAGAGATTTGTCATTATTAAAATAGGAGCCAGTTGTTAAGTGTTGGCTTACAAAGAATGTAAATCTCATCATATTTATTGTTCTACTAAGTAACAAGTGCTAGAACAAGAAGAAATGATTCTATTTCTCTGTCAGATGCAATATGTTTACTCATTGTTAAAAGATTTTCTGCATAGTGTTTGACTAACAGAGAGATCTGAACTTGGGTTGTGCTGTGTCTAACCTGAATAAAACCAAACCCTACAATTCTTGTTGTATATGTTGTGAAAGAAAAACATCCATAATTTATTTCTAATCCCTAAGTAATTAAAAAGGCAGATAGGGAGATACATCTTACTGCCTGACATGCTTTGGGAAAAAATAGTAATAATTCAGCATTATCGTTATGGATGGACAAAGAAAAATGTAATGTGAAAAGAAAACATAAACAGAAAATGGCTATTAATATGAAAAAAAACCTTATTAAATAGTTTTCATTAGTTTGAGTGAAAAAAATAAGGCATTAACTCAGTCTCCCCATACAACTTTTCTCACATAAGATAGAAGCCTGATGCAGTCAGATTCAAGCAGAGTTAAGGTTAAGGCTGGGCCAGTCACTAAAAGAGTGTCAGATGCTGTCTATGAACCCCTCTGCCTTCCCAAAGAGAAGAGAAAGGGAATAAGGGAGAGAGGTTGATGGGTTGGGAAAGAAAACAAAACCAGCTTAAATGGAAATAATAACAATAAAATTAGATAGAGACAAATAGATACAAACTAATAAGGAACCCAACCCCTGATGGCATGTAGTCCCTGTTAACTTTGATGTGGTGGCAGAAGTTCCAGACTGGACTTCACGGAAGATGGGAACCGGATTCACGAGCTGGATTTGGGAACTCAAGGATTAGAATCAAAGGCAGAATGAACAGACGTCCTCTGACAACAGGCATTGAATAAGAGGCTTGACCCTGGAGACCCCTCAGCTTTACACTGAAGATCCTGTTCAGAGGACAGAATCCCTCCTTGTCCAGTTGAAGGCCCCTTGAACTGTCTGCTCCTCCCTGAAGGTGGGAAGGGAAACCACTGAGCATAATCAGTGCTGGTCTAACCCAAACCAGGACATAAGGGATAAGATTGATGAAGCTGGTGACACTCTCCCTCAAGAGCTGCATTTTTATTAAGTAGAAATAAAAATCTTTATCTATTAGAAATAAATATAGTCTATTATTTTTATGCCCTTTTTTGTTTGTTTGTTTGTTAGGGGTTAGTTTGTTTTGTTGTTGGGTTTTGGCTGGTGGGGGTTTTCTTTGTTTTGTTTTGTTTTATTTTTTTTAACACTAATACAAATAAACTGGTTTTGGTGACACAGATTTGCCCCAGGAACAAAAGACAGTGTAAGTGGAGAATGTGTTTATTATCTCTGCATAATAAATAGGCTGATTTTTCTGATTCAAACTCAAAACAAATACCCTACATACCACTTAAAATGTACATTTATTTTTTTTTTAAATTACATACCAGTTGGCATTAGCATTTATTCAAAATCAGTTTAGGAGTAAACATTGTTTTGTGAGTAGAAATACTTGGAGCACAACATATTTAATGCTCCACTAATAGTATGTAGAGATTTTGTTCTTTTCTGGTACACTGCAGTTAAAAACTGCTAGACTATTTGAATAGTGTCCATGTCTGTAACTGTTTAATATCCCTATTGCTGCAGAAACTTTTGTGTAAAAGGTCTTTCATCCACTCTTCTTGTATTCAAGTGTTTCTGTTATTTCTGAAGAGATTACTATAATCATAAATATCAGGGTTTAAAAACTGTCTGTTTTATCCTCTGATCAGGCAAACATCATGCTTAAAGGTGCATTTATTTATATAATTGCATTTGTTTCTTTTAAGATCATAGAATCAAGGAATGGTTTCAGTTGGAAAAGACCTTTAAGATCAAGTCCAACCATCAACCTAAGACCACCATGTTCTAAAGTGCTATGTCCACATGTTTTTTGAACTTGCTGAGGGTGTCTCAATCCCAAGATACTATGAAGTTTTCAAAAAATACTTCATTTTATATTTAAAATTCCAAATTTCTAAGAAAATAGTGGAGTACTTTCTGCATATTCATTAGAAGTAACCATTGATGGCATACTCAGTCAAGCCAGAGAGCAAAAATGTAATAAGAAAATGGGATTAGATGCATAAAAATAAAAACTCAGTCAAGCCAGAGAGAAAAAAAAAAGTAGTAAGAAAATGGGATTAGATGCATAAAAATGAACTAATCTTACTTAAATCAATGAATGAGACGTGTCACTGCCAACAACTATTGAATCTCAACTATTGACTCATGAAGGTGTTTTTTTTTTTAATGTTATTGAATGTCTGTTAAAATGACTGGAAGTGTTTAAATGCGGCCAGTTTTATAGGACTGTGAGTCACAATAATGAAATATTTGGAACATAAGATTTTCAGCAGCAATAATAACATCTGGATGTCTCATATGGATTTAAGCAAACCTAACACTGCCAATATTTCATGTAGGCACAATTTCTAATTGTTAATTTAGATTATTTGATATAACAGCTTTTTCTGAATGATATCTTGTGTTTCTTATGGGTTTTGTTTCAAGTTTAAATTGTGCTCATCTAAGATAAAAATATGTAGCTACACGGGTTTGATTTCACATTTCCTTTCTCAGTTCACTGAAATTTAAAACTAACAGGTACATGAAGCAAGAGCTAAAGACACAATCTTCTATGTCTTTTTTCTGTGGTGGGATTATTTTATTTGTTTGTTGTTTTGATAAACAGGCTTTTTAAAAACTTGTTTGAAAAATGTCAAATAAAGGAAATTATATCAAACTCGTTTTTGATTTTTCTTAGAAGTCAAGATTTCTACTTCTGCTTGTCTAGTTTGTGATCTACTGACATGAAGGTTCCTTACTTTTTCTTCATCTCGCATTTTGACATGTTTCTGTCATTTCAAAGAAGGTTATACTGGTGAAGGTTAAGAAACTGGCATCCTGTTTTCTGTTTAACATTTTTTCCCTGACATAATGAACATCTTTTCTCCACTTCTGCTACAGTCAGCACTGACCGCCATCTAATAAAGCAAGGTCTTTAACAGCTTAAAATTGCCCCTGACATTGTCTTGTCAGTTGGATCAAACCTTGAATGATACAGACTATGAAAATCTTTCAAGAACATTTTGATAGAGTGGCAGAGTATTTATACAAGCAGCAAGAATTTAAAATCCCTTTTAGAGACATAAAGAAGCAGCAAAAGTACTTGCCATACATTCTACAATATTTTTTTTTCCAAGGTTAAGGCGTGATGACTTTGCACTATAATGTGCATTGACAGCATAAGTTCATCCCTGTGCATTTTAAAGCCTAAAGAATATCTCATAGCATGTTTTAGATCATCAACTTTTTGCATGTCTTTTTTTTCCCCCTATGCTTTTAGACTAATAAAGAATATGGGATGTATTATATTCCTGAGCACAGAATTTGTCAGTGAAGTTCTGTAATGCCTATGATATGTAGAAAGTAAAGACCACTGAGAAAAGAGGAGATTTTTGAAAGTCCCACAGAAAAAAACAACCCAATCCAACCAGAAAAAAATCAAACAACCCCCCCCAACACACAAGCAAATAAACAAAAAAATCCCAAACCAAACAAACAGAAAAACCCCAACCCAACCTAAAACCACAAAAAAACCCAACATTTCTCGCCTATGTGGTGGAGGGGTTTTTTTTTTGGGTTTTTTTTTTTTTTTTTTTTTTTTTTTTTGTAGGAGCAGACCTAAAATGAAATATGCAGCAAAATTTCAACAGAATGCTGAAGAGCACAGAAGAAAAAGCAGAATTTTTGGATCCATTGATTGATGGTCAAAGAAATATCACTAAATTACGCATGTTATAAAGATGCAAAATAAAAATTAAACGTAGATACATAAATTCATGTTGGAAAGACATTAAGAAATAAACATAAATATCTATACTGATAAAGACATAGAAAAATTATTGAAACTCAATTCAAAATTGAATTGAATAACATTAAGCCAACCTATATCAGTGAATATTTATGATTTTACTTTCTTACCTTATACATTCATGATTTTCCTTCTGTTGATCTGGATATTTGTCAGAGAGAGAAATGCATTCATGGATCTTATTCTCTAATAATAATTGATTTTCCTATTTGAAACAGAGCCTACAACAAAGGACAACAGAGAAAAATCAGTTGCACTCAAAGATCTGCTTGTAAAAATATTTGCTAAATGAAATCTTCCTTTCTTATAAGAAGAAAAGTTGACAAATGTTCATATCAGCTTGCTTTGTGTTTTTGCAAGGATATTATCATATACATGGAAGGGAAGAGATGCAGCTAGCATTAATAAAACTGCAATAATCTGGAGAAAAGCAAAAATTGAAGGGAGCCAATAAAAATAATAGTAATGATAATCATCATCATCATAACAATGAATTAAAAAAAGTGTTCCTGATTCTACATTCTAAAATGTTGTGCAGACTTTTGTGCAGCT
The DNA here is from genome assembly GCF_027791375.1 of Indicator indicator. Taxonomy (NCBI): domain Eukaryota; kingdom Metazoa; phylum Chordata; class Aves; order Piciformes; family Indicatoridae; genus Indicator; species Indicator indicator. Next base: position 8,867,132 of record NC_072017.1, read on the forward strand.
AAATTATGCCTTAAGTGACTTAAGATGATAGTTTCAAAGGAGCACATATCAGAAGTCTAAAGGAAGCATTGAAATATTTAAAATGTGCCAAACATATTCAGGTGAACGTCTAAAGAAAGTATTGGAACAGATAATAAAATCTCACTTCTTGTCCAATAATATGATAATTTTAATAGAAGAAAAATGAAAGAAAAGGGGGTAAAAAAATCTTTGTTTATTCTAATTAGAATCATAGAATTGTTTCTGTTGGAAAAATGCCTCTAAGACAATCAAGTTCAACTGTCAAACTGTGTACATTGGGACGTTGAACCATGTCCCAAAGTTCCATATCCACACCTTACTTCTACGTCTCCAGAGACAGTGACTCCACCACCTCCCTGGGCAGCCTGTCCCAATGCCTGACCACTCTTGCAGTAAAATCCTCCAACCTAAACCTTTCTGGGCACAATTTCAGGCCATTTCCTCTTGTTCTATCACCTGATACTAGGGAGAACAGGCTCACCCCACCTCACTCCAACCTTCTTTCAGGGAATTGTAGAGGGTAATGAGGTCTCCCCTGTATTTGGCACCGAGTACTGGGTTCAGTTTTGGGATCCGCAACACAAGAAAGACATTGAAGTGCTGGTGGGTGTTCAAAAAAGAGCAGTGAAAGTGGTGAGAGGCCTTGAACTCAAGTCTTATGAGTAATGTCTGAGGGAACTGGGGCTGTTTAGCCTTCATAAGAGGAGGCTGAGGGGAGACCTTCTACAGCTCCCTCAAAAGAGCCTGGAATGATGTGGGGGTCAGTCTGTTCTCACATGCAGCAAGTCACAGGACAAGAGGAAAGGGCTCAAGTTGTGCCAAGTGAGCTTTGGGTTGGATATTAGCAAAAATTTCTTTACAGAAAGGGTTATGAAACATTGGAACACACTGCCCAGGGAGGTGGTGGAGTCTCCATCCCTGGAGGTATTTAAAAGATGTATGGATGTGGTGTTAAGGGACATGATGTAGTAGTAGCAGCTTAGCAGTGGTGGTGGGATTGCAAGCTCTATGCAGGTGGTTGGACTCGATGATTTCAAAGGTCTCTTCTAGCCTCAACAGTTCCATGAATCTATGATTCTGAAGTTCACTATCACTCCATGAGTTCCATTTAAAATGGGGGTTCACCTGATGCAAGAAAATTTTAGTTAAATTTTACTAAGGGTATCCCTGAAGTATTTCTTTCCATCACCTACAAAATGACTTTTCAAATATATAAATTAACTTACGTTTATTTTTTTTTTGTCCTAAGAGATATTAAAATATTTATTTAAACATAATTTCAAGAATATATTTTTCCTTTGCTAATCACTGAGATATTTTATTACATTTCAGAAATTTATCTAGCCAAAAGCAGGTGTAAGTATGTTACATTCCCATAGGTGTATTCTTATAACCTCAGGACAGACAACCATCTGGTACTTCCTGGCGAAACTCATGCCCTTCACAAACACATTTTCTGAGTGTAGATGGTCCTTTAGATATTTTTACTCATGTCCATCTGTTCATATGGCATTATGCCTACATGTAAGGCAGCCTTTTCACTGATCTACTGGTGCTGGACATCAGTGAGTTTGTACTGGTTGTCTGGAGGAAATTGCAGTTGATATGTTTTTTTGAGCTGCACAAACACTTCTGCCTGAACTGCCAGATGATCTTATGATAATCATAGAATCATTAAGGTCAGAAAAGACCTCAGAGATCATCAAGTCCAACTGTCAACCTAACAGCACCATGCCCACTAAACCATGGCTCAAGGTGCCATGTCTACAGGTTTTTTGAACTCCTCCAGGGATGGTGACTCCACCATCTCCCTGGGCAGCCTAGTCCAATGCCTGACAACTCATTTGGTAAGGAAACTTTTCCTAATATCCAACCTATATTTCTCCTGGGGCAACTTGAGAAGACACCAACATGCACCAATCTTCTTTCTAATAATCAGGGACATTCCATGTGAAATCAGTTTAGTTTATAATTTTCTACGTAGCTGACAAATAACCATACAGCTAAAACAGGAACAAGAATCAAAGTCCAAGTAGCTGCAAAAGGCAAAACCAATACTTTTCTGCCCAAATATAGCAAAGGGAGCAGATTTGCACAGAGCAGATACCTTCAAAAAAGTTAGAATGACTGCACAACTGAATATTCTATTTCACTTAAACGTAAGGAAAAAAAATTCTTTACTTTTGGAGTGGTGAATTACTGGAACAACTTGCCCAGAGAGGTTGTGGAGTCTCCTTCTCTGGAGTTTTTAAAAACTCACCTGGACATTGAGATCCTGGGCAGCTCTATCAAGGAGACCTTGATTTAGCAGGAGGGTTGGACTAGATGATCTTCAAAGGTCCTTTCCATCCCCCACCATTCTGCAGTTCTGTGATTCTCTGATATTGTTCATTCTCTTCACAATCATTTCAATCCAGACTTCATCCAACTGTTGCTTTTCCCAGGATAACATCGAGTACACGGGAGGAAGCAGAAACACTCTCAGAAGGGCAGAAATGAATTTATGATGTTTGATTTCCTACAAGTATTTAAAACAGATCCATTGTTTATCTATTTCCCATTGAATTAAAAAAAAAAAAAAAGGAAAAAGAAAAAAAATCTTTTCCACAATGCTGCAGAAGTGTCTGTGGACAGCTTTCCACCACTGTCAATAGTCTTTCGAGATAACACCAAGGACTTGATCATCCAGGTTGTTCTATACATAGAACCACAGAATCATTAAGGTTGGAAGAGCTCTTTAAGATCAAGTCCAATCATTAATCCAGCACTGCCAGGTAACCACTAAACCATGTCCCTCAACACCACATCACCATGGCTTTGGGCTGAGTTTTAGAGGTAATAAAAATATGAGCAAGGTTAGTATGCAAGCTGTCAGCCTTAAAAGATTTCAGCAAAAATGGAAGATGCTTGGGTTTTTTTCAGGGGAGTTAAAGGAGATACCACTGCAATTAGAAATTTTAGCCTTCTTGTTATCTGTTAGAAACATTGCTTATTTAAATTCTTAGTAGTTTTTTTTTTTATTATTATTCTTTATGTGTTGCTCCTTTTTCTATCACACAGAGTAGAATAAATATTTAAAGATAAAATATTTAAAATTCTTCATTACTTTTTCACTTTTCTTTTCTGAAAAAGTTTTTTATAGTTTTTACTTCTTTATTTCTTTTACTTCTTACTTTTTGCATTTACTTTACTTTTTTTTTTTTTTTTTTTACTTTCACTTTACTCTTTTACCTCAGCTACTTTACATGACTTGCAAGACTTTCCACGTTAGGTCCTGCATAAAGTCATTGCAGTAGTTCCCTGTCCTTAGAACATAAATAAAGACAGAAAACAAAAACTGGGCCATGACAAGTCAAGTCTGATGTCCAAGGTCATTGAAGAACACAGCAGGGTTAATTAAAAGAAGTTAGGTTTCTGGTGGCACAAGTTAATGCTCTGTCAGTGAATCATGATATTTTAGTTTATTGAGGTTTTGGGGGTTTAATAAATACTTGAACTACGGCGCATATAATTTTGTTTACAAGAGCAGAATTCTTACCCTGTCACAACATCAAGATGAAGACTATTCAGACCCTCTGCACCTTGACATTTCTGTGACAAAAATAAGGGAAAAACACATAAATCACTGAGAAGAGTGTCCCTAATGCAGTTACAGAGCTGTCAAACCTTTCCCTTTTCTTGGAGAAAGAGTTCAGGTCTTCAAACCTTGGCTGTCTTTGGACCGCTTTAGAATGATGTCAGTGTCTCAGAAGAGTATATGATATCTTTTTCTGATGACTTAAAGCCAACTAATCACTGAATCAAACATTACGAGATGCCTCATGAATGATGGCTTCTTAGGACTCAGTCTTGCAAACATGAGTAGACTGGCCCCAGTATAGAAAAACACTTAAACAATTCATGGACCCTATTTTCTGTCATTTACCTTTTTTTTTTTTTTTTGGTTGGTTGGTTGGTGAGTTTTTGTTGTTGTTTTGGTTTGTTTTTTTTCCTTCCTTCATTTTTTATTCACTTCCTCACCCACCTTTGCTTTGCAAACCAAAGTTTGTAGGGGACAGTCTGAACCTTTGAAGTGGAAACCTTTGAAAAACTCCTGAGGTTCCTCCATTTAAATTTGTAATTGTTGTGCTGTTTTATAGACTTATGATGAGAAATTAATTCCTTATTAATAACTGAGTTATTCTTGGCATCAGAGAAATTATTGTATATTGTGATTTTATATTGTTGACCTATCTTCAGGCTTCAATTTTCAATGTGAATTGTTAGAATAACAGTAAACATTTGTGAAGGGTTAGGGCTGGGACAGATGATCAGCAAGGGACAGAGACTCTCTATGAACCCTTCCCAAAGGGAAGAAAAGGGAACAGGGGAGAGAGGTTGATGGGTTGGGAAAGAAAACTAGACCAGCTTTAATGGAAATAATAACAATACAATTAAATAGAGTCAAACAGATACAAACCAATATGGAACCCAATCCTGATAAATATTAGTCACCATGGTCACCTCTGATGCTGTGGCAGAAGTCTCAGACTGGACTCAGCAGCAGGCAGGAATCAGATTCAGGAACTGGATTCTGGAACTGGATTCAGAAACTCATGACTGGGATCAAAGGCAGAACAAAGGCCTCCTCTGACACCACCCATTGTAGAAGGCTCTTGACCCTGGTGACCCCTCAGCTTTACACTGAAGAGGCCATCCATGATCTGAAATCCCTCACTGGTCAGTTGAGGGGCACCCAAACTGTCCACTCCTCCCTGAAGCTGCAGCCTTTTCCTCTGCAGCCCAAGGGGGCACCCAAGATGGAGCAGTGCCACTGGTCAGCAGCCCACACCTTAGCACTGCACTAACTCTCCCCATCAGTTTCTCAGTGCTAGCAGCAGCCTCTGTCTGTGCAAGCCCTCTTTGAGCTGCAGAAAGTGCCAGCCCTGAGCAGAAGCTCAGCTGGGCAATGAAACCACTGAATAGAATTAGTGCTGCTTTAGCTCAAACCAGGACACTCTTATTGAATTTTGTTAAAAAAGAATAATAATAATAAAAAACAAAACAAAACAAACAAAAAAAAAAAAAAAACCAACCAAACTTCTGGTCTAACCCAAACCAGAAAAATGCTTTTATGAGTGGGGACTGAAATAACACTTCCAAGACTGGTCCAGTGCCCGGACCTTGATTGTATGGAATAGAAGAAGAAGAATAAAAAATACCTAAGAAATCATCAACCCTTCATACACAGCTCTTAATTTCAATAGTTTAAAAGCTAGAGCAGATCATCACAGTAACTGGAACAGGAGCTCCAGCACCTACTACGTGTCTTTTAGATATGCATGAGCACATCCAGTTATGGATCTAAAGACACCAAAAGAAAGTATAAGAAAAAAAGATATTTAAAAAAAATTGTTTTTCATAAATAATAATAGGTTGATATGACTTAATGACTGGAAATGGCTTGCAGGTCTGGGTTCCAAAGATCTCTGCTCTTTTATTTATTTATAGATGCATGCTTGGGAAGAGTGGAAACTCATGGAATAATGTTAATTAAAACCAATAAAGAAAGAAAATAACAAACTGAAAAAGATGGCAAACAAGAAAATGTAGAAACATTGATCAAGTGTCAACACCAATCAACATCAAAATCAAGTCTTCACAAAGTTACAGTGTCCTTATTTTGGTTGATTTAGGTTAAACCCATTTGATATTAACCCAAAGACATTTTGCCTCAATTGACTTAAATTGGCTCGAAGGCAAACATGGAATGAGGTTTTTAATTGGATACCTGTACCTCCATAAAGAGCTGCAGTATCACTTTTAGTAAAAAAAAGAGAAAAAAAGGAAAAAAAAGTTTGTAGAATTTCTAAGAATGATTTTTAAAAGGATTTTAGAAATTTGAGTTTAATTCCCACCAGTTTTGAGTAGCAGTCAAGAATTTCCTTTCTAAGTTCTTCAAACAATGTTTTTATTGCTCTTCAATTAGCTTATTTATTTATTTTTTGTTATTTCAAATGCATATTTAGAATTCCTTACCAATTTTTCACCGAGGTAATTATCTTCCACTAGCCCTTTGATAATAGATACATCCCTCACTGAATTTTTTTGGTCCTTCTTTCTAGAATGAAAATAATTGCCTGCCAGAACACATAAACATTTTCCCAGGAGACATCCCAATTAACCACTTGTCCCAGACCTATGTCAGCTATGTAGAGACTGTAGTATTTCAAAATTCTGTAATCATTTCCCATGTTTTACACACAGGGCATCAATGGAGATGCTTATGGCAAAATGCATCACAGTATGCAAATATAGTCTTGACTTTACAGACCTTTTTGGAAAAGAACTCATAGAATGTCAGGCTGGAAGGGAACCCAAGGACAATCTGGTCCAACCTTTCTAGGTATTTGAAATGAGATGGCCAAGCACCATGTTAAACTGAGTCTTAAAACTCTCCAATGTAGGTAGTGAAATCCATTAGTTCCCTTGAGAGGTGATTCAAATGTATGACTGTTCTCATGGTGAAACGTTTATATCTGGAATCTCCCCAGGAGTAAATTGTACCCATTACCTCTTGTCCTTCTCTATGGGGCTCTTTGTAAAAAGCAGTCTCCATCCTCTTGAAAGCCACAGTTTATGTACTGGCATGTGGTGACAAGGTCTCTGCTCAGCCTTCTGTTCTCAAGGCTGAACAAACCCAGTTCTCCCAACCTTTCCTTGTATGCCAGGTCATCCAGTTTTCTCATCACTGAAAAGTACATAACATGCTGCTAGTTAAGCTTTACTAATAAGCTAAAAAATTGTACCTTGGTTCGAAAGTCCATCCTGGTTAATATCAGAATTAAAGAAGAATCAAACCAAAACACTAAAGCATTTTCTACATGGGTATTTTTTGTTGTTATTGTTGATTTGGTTTATTGTTTTGGTTTGTTTTTTTATTTGTTGGGGGTTTTTTTATGTCCTTTATTTTTTGTCTTGAGAGAGAGAGAAGCTAATGCTAATAAAGAATGGGGGTCTCCATATGATTTAATTAAAAAACAAAATATCTATATACATACATAAAGGCACTCTTATGAATTGTCATATTTCATTGTCATATATTTCAGACAACAGGCTTTTTACCAAGGTCTGTCTTGATGGGGCAAGGGGCAAGAGGTTTAAACTGGAGAAGGGTAGGTTTAGAATGGATATAAGGAAGACATTTTTTATGATGAGGTTGATAAGGCACAGGAAGAAGTGCCCAGAAAAAGCTGCATATGCCCCATCCTTGGAAATGTTCAAGGCTGAATTGGGCTTTGAACAACCTGATAGGGTTGGAACGAGATGGTCTTTGAAGGTCCAATCATAGAATCATAAAATCATAGAGTAGTAAGAGTTGGAAGGGAGATCATCTAGTACAACCATACCTGTAAAGCAGGATAACCAACATCAGGTTACACAGGAACATGTTCAGGAGGGTTTTGAAAGACTCCAGAGGGGACTCTGCAACCTCTCTGAGCAGCCTGTTCCAGTGCTCCAGTACCCTCACAGTAAAGAAGCTTTTCCTTAAGTTCAAGTGAAAATTCCTGTGTCTAACTCCCCCTGTCCTGTCACTGGACAGCACTGACAGGAGTCTGGCTCTCTCTTGCTGACATTTGCCATTTAGATCTTTATAAGTATTAATGAGATCCCTCCACAGTCTTCTCTTTTCCAAGCTAAACAGTTCCAACTTTACCACCCTCTACTCATACAAGAGATGCTTCAGTCCCCTCATTATCTTCATGGCCCTCTGTTGAGCCATCCCCAGTAGTTCCTGTCCCTCTTAAACTGGGGAGCCCAGAAGTGGACAAAAAACTTCAGATGTGGCCTCACCAGGGGAGAATAGAAGGGGAGGAGAACCTCCCTTGACCTTCTGACCACAGTCTTCTTAATGCACCCCAGGAGACCATTTGCCTTCTTGGCTATAAGGCCACATTGTTGGCTTGAGGTGAAGTTGGTGCCCACCAGGTCTTTCTCCACAGGTTCTAAGTTTCGAAGTTTTTAGCAAAAGCTATATAATTCCTACAAAAAAATAATTGGCTAGTAAATACAATTTCCAGTCAGTCTAAGCTGGATCTTTAGCTTCCTTGTACTTTATTTATTTCTTTTCATGGGCTATTGAAGCCCATCTACAGCTGTCTGCAGTCCTGGAAGTCTAGTGTAACTTAAAGTGACACCAAAAATAAGAACAATTTACAGTCCTGGCCTTTAATCTCTAGAGGAAAAGAGAGGACTTTAACCTTTACCTCTTGATCTGTAATCATTTTGCTAGTAAATGAGAACTGCTTATTTTTTCAGAAGCCAATGTGATAATGGTTCCATGCTGTTAATTTGTAGGAGCTGGTTTGGTTTGGTTTGTGTTGTTGGGTTTTTTGTTGTTGTTGTTGTGTGTTTTTTTATTTTAGTTTTGAGTTTTTTGTGGATTCGGTTTGGGTTGGATTGGGTTGGGGTTTTTTTGGTCTTCAAAGATTTGTCATCTATTTCTTGAAATCATAATGCTTGGACTTAAAAGACAAAAATAAAATACCAGTCCAGGATAAGTATTGCAAAATGACTCAGATTAATAGAGCCAACTTACCTATTTATAAACTAACATAATCAAGTTTGTACTTTGTAATGATTCTTCACTGGTAGATCAATTATTCCATTACTACTTCTAGAGACAAGTAAGTAAGTATTCTAAAGACCCATAAAACACTAGAATAAAAAAACACCTTGCAAATAACCTCATTTCTATTTGCTAAAATAGGGTGAAAACAAACATAAAATGCAAACTAGATGAACTTCAAACAAATTAAGGAAAATAACTTTTATGTTCTTTTGAATAAATTAGGTGTGTATCCAATTACTGCAAACCCACAAAATTCCTACAGGAAACAAAAATCATGCAGTGCAATCCTTCTTCATCTCATATGAAAAGTTTCCTGATGAGACCAAACTTTGAGGAGTGGCTGATAACCCCACAGGCTGTGCTGCTATTCAGTGAGACATGGACAGGCTGGAAAGTTGGGTGGGGAAATTCAACAAGGGCAAGTGGGGAGGAATAACCCCCTGAAGCAGTACAGGTTAAGGACTGACCTGCTGGAAAGCAGCTCTGGGGGAAAGGACCTGAGAGTGCTGATGGACAAGTTAGTCATGAGCCATCAAAATGCCCTTGTGGCCAAGATGTCCAATGGCATCCTGGGGTACATCAAGAAGAATGTGGCCAGAAGGCTAAGGGAGTTCTCCCCCTCTGCTCTGTCCTCATGAGGCCTCATTGGGAGTATTGTGTGTGGTTCTGGGCTCTCCAGTTCAACAAGGACTAGGAACTACTGGATAGAGTCCAGCAGACAGCCACTAAGATGAGGTGGGGCCTGAAGTATCTGCCTTATAGGAGGGGCTGTTTATTCTGGAAAAAAGGAGACTGGGGGAGAATCACATGCATCTTTATCAATATCTGAAGGGGGGAGATCAGGAGGATGGAGTCACACTCTTCACAGTGCTGCCCAGTGACAGAACAAGGGGCTCTCTCTACGATCAGTGTCATTCTCAGCCTGCCATCTGGAGGGCAGCTACTTTAGTAATTACTCTTTGAATGCAACTTCAGAATTGCAAACAAAGTTCATTAGCTAAATTTGAGCTGGATATGTTGTCCATTCTGAAGTTCTTTGCAAAGAGTTTATACATACAATTTGTCTTTCTCTGCTTCTTTGAAAATCTGAAGTGTGGGCCTCTTCTTAGGGGTTAATTGAATGGCCCATATGGGAAATGACTGAATTAGAGCTCCATTAAAATTGTTAATTGTGCAGGAGTTAATTGTTCAAAGTTATGACTTTGTTTTGACACCATATTTTCAATATTTTACACTAAACGAAATGACTATTACTTGTCTCATAGGACTTGTTATTTATGATATTCTCCCCTGGTTGGAAAGAAACCTGGTGGCAGAAAGAAAATAACTTTGCATTCAGAGTGTGAGTTAAGATTTGGTTTTTTTTAATGTGGATCAAGGAGAAATTTAATACAACCTGGGAAAACAGTCAGAGAAGTTAAAAGTTATCTTATAGACATTTTTCCTTTCCTCAGGACATAGGAGGATGGGAGGGTATGACAAAATACAGAAGATAACAAATGGCTGAAAAAAACCAAAGCAGCCTATTTTTCCCCCCAAGGCATTTACCCTTAAGACATTAATTTTATCAAGTGGTGAACTCTAAGTAAGTAGCCATCAGCAATATCCTCAGAGATCAACCCAGCATTAAAGAAAAAAAAAAATTAAAAAAGGGGGGGGGAGGGGGGGGAAGAGAGAGAGTAAAAAAAGAGAAAAGTTTAGGTTTTTAACTAGCAAAAAAAAAAAAAAAGAAAAATATTTAACCCTTAAAGTCAGGAATAGGAGCAGAATATAACAGAGTTGTTGCATCTGGTATAAATATGAAGGAGGTAAATGAGAACGTAGACAGGGAGGAAGAAAGAGTAAAATTTTAAGGGAAACAATTGAAATTCATGAACATAAATCAGCAAGCTATTTCATCCACCAAATTGGTAATGTGAGATTAGAAACAATATAGAAACAATAAAAGTGTTTATAGACAAAATGAGAAACCTTAAGTCACAACAATCTGATGCAATGGTATGGCCTTAGGAAAGAGTGAGTACAAAGCTGCCCAGTAGAGAAAAGCTTGGGGTGTTGGCCAAAAGCCTGCTCAAGATGAGCCAATGTGTGCCCAAGTGGCCAAGAAAGCTGCCAGAATCCTGACCTTGTGGCCAAGAAGGCCCATGCCATTCTGGGGTCTATTAGAAGGGGTGTGGTTAGCAGGTGAGGCTGCATCTGGAATATTGAATCCAATTCTGGGCCCTTCAGTTCAAGAAGGACAGGGAACTACTTGAAAGAGTCCAGCACAGAACCACAAAGGTGATTAAGGAATTTAAATATGTCCCTTAAAAGGAAAGGCTGAGGGAGCTGGGTCTCTTTAGTTTGGAGGAGACTGAAGGGTGACCATATTGACATTTATAAATATGTGAAGACAAAGAGTCTGGAGCCAGGTTCTTCTAAGTAATGTCCAATAATAGGACAATGGACAATGGGTACAAGCTGGAGCATAGGGGGTTCCACATGAACATAAGATTTTTCACTCTAAGGATGACAGAACACCAGAAAAGGGTGTCCAGAGAGGTTGCTGAGTCTCCTTTTTCTGTAGATATTCAAAATTGGCCTCTGTGACCTGCCCTTGGTGATCCTGCTCTGGCATGAGGATTGGACTGGATGATTTTTTGAGGTCCCTACCAACCCCTAACGTTCTGTGATTCTGTGATTCCCAAAAATTTGGCTTCATAACGTAGATGGCCTCTGTTAACCTGTTGCTGTACATTCAGAAATATGCTTTGTTGGGAAAACCAACAAGTAACAGCCCTCACAATATGCACTATGAAACAAAACCTGCACTTTGTTTGACAACTTATTAGTTACCTTAAAAATTCCCAAGTTGAAGTCATCAGTAGGCATAAAAGAAATTTGGCTAAGAAAGAGGAGCTGGTGTTTTAATTCAGACATTACTTTGTGTAATTTTGAGATGTTATTTTAAAATTATTTGATAGAAAGGGCAGGAAAAATTCCAGTCTCAGATGACAGAGGATGACCAAATGCTGCAAAGTAATTGTTCGTCCAATGTGATCAAAATGTAGCCAGCATTGAAAGGTGAATCTTATGAAAATGCAGAGCAATTTTATTTTAGAACTTTAAAAGAGTGCCAGGCATGCATAAACCATGATTCTTATGAAGTATTTAAATATTAAAAAGTCAAAATCCTTCATTTGACAGTGTCTGACCTTTAAGCTTATCTGCTCCTAAAATACATCTTACCTATCAACCAAAACTTTAATCACTTTCTCATTTCAGATATTGAAAGAAAGATTCCATTTAAATCAAGCAAAGGTCAAATTTCTTTGAAATACAGATTACTCTCTTGCACTTTTTAAAGAAGTGAAGATTGGAGAACAAACTCAGGAGAAGCAGTCAAAATACTGAGTCAGCAGTAGAAAGGATTAGACATAATTATGCATAACTCCCAGAGATTGTAAGGTCCAGACCAGAAATGAAGTGCAACTCAGTGTCAAAATATGTGAACTTCATATAGTGAAAAAGAAATTAAGTGAAACCTTATATTTTTCAGTCTTTTTGAACTACTTCTGAAACTGCAGTTAGGTTAAAATGGCAGCAGAAGCATCAAGAGATAAGGAGAAAGAGGTAATTCGTCTGAGACCATGTGAGGTTAAGAAGAAGTTTTCCAACCTCTGTTAGACTACTTACATGCTAAATAAATGATCAGCTTCTCTTAACTTTTATACACACACTTATTCTATTAAAATACTATGCTATATTTTAACACTTGTCCCCAAACATCAGCAAAATTACAGCATTTAAGATATATTCACAGTGTGACTTCTATGAGTCTCCGAATGACTGAAGATTTCCTAGACAAAAATAGCTTCTGCAACCTAGTCCTCTAAAATCAAATGTAGCAGAAGAGCTACCTCTAGCATTTATTCACATCAAAGAATCTGAGTTTTCAGTTTGTCTGAACTTATATATGTGAACCTGAGGTTATTGTGAATAATGCACAAAACTGTAATATTAATATATTTAAAATTATAATACTAGTAATTTGGGCTTTCTTTTTAATTTTTTTTTTTGTTTTAATGTTTATGTTTTGGTTGGTTGGTTAGTTTTGCTTTAACTTTGCATTGTAAAAGTTATGGAACATAGCATAGATTCATATAATTTTTGGTGTTGAAAGGGACCTTCAAGACTATCTAGTTCCAACCCCCCTACAATGGGCAGGGACACCTTCCACTAGACCAGCTTGTTCAAGGCCTCATCCAATGTGACCCTGAACACCTCCAGGGAGGGGGCATCCACAGTCTCCCTGGGCAACCTGTTCCAGTGTCTCACCACCCTCACTGTAAAGAATTTCTTTCCAATTTCCAGTCTAAATTTACCCTTCTCAAGCTTTAATCCACTTCCTCTCATCCTGCCACTACAATCCCTTGTACAAGTCCCCGCTGAGCTTTCTTGTGGGTAGAGAGAGCTTTTCCCCATTCATGCCTGATCAGCTCCTTATGTTCTATTCTGGTTCAGTGGGTGCTCTTCTTCAGCAGCACTGAGTGGCTCAACAGCAGCCAGCAGCAGAGACCCCAGCTGGGAATGCTCTACAGCATCCTGGGCTTGACAGCGCTGCCAAGCCTCTGCTTCCCAACAGGAAGAGAGAGCAGTGCCCTGCACCAGCAGCTCTGTCTGCCGCTGTGAGCACTTTGCAGCCCACCAGGAGGGTTGGCTGCTGCTCCCCAGCCTCCTCAAACTGCTAACCCATCCCACCTCAGCCTGGCTTCCTGTTGTGGTGATCCTTATTTGTCAATGGTTTCCAGCTTTCTAGGTTCACAGTATGGAATCACAGACCCCTTTGCTTCTAATGCTCTAAAGAAATTGTAGCATGCAGCAATGAAAGATGTGAGAAGTGTGGACATTTACTACTTAACTGAGTTTGAAAATAATTATACCACCTTCCTATGTGAGATTAGACATTAGGACAAGAGGAAATGGCTTTAATCTGTGCCAAGGGAGATTTAGACTGGATATTAGGAAATATTTTTTTCCTGCTAGAGTGGTCAGGCATTGGAATAGGCTGCCCAGGGAGGTGGTGATGTCGCTACCCCTAGAGGTGTTCAGGTGTGTAGGCATGGTGCTTTGGGACATTAGTGGGCATGATTGTGGTGGGTTGACAACTAGACTTGATCTTAGAGCCTTTTTCCAATCTTAATGAACCTATGCTTTTATTATTCTGTGATAGAATCATACAATCATAGAATTGTTTCATTTCAAAAAGACCTAGTAATGAAGTTTGCTTATGTAACTTTAATTTTGCCATTTTGTGTCTTCTAAATGTCAAGCTGTACAAGCTCATTGCCTTTTTTTTTAGCATATTGTTCTAATAGCAAATGTAAATAAGGAAAAATGTACATGCTGAATGCATGCATTATTTTCATCTTGCAAGTTACCCAATCTTTCATCATCCAAAATGCATAAGAAATATGCAAATATTTAGTAAATAGAACCATTAAATTAAAGGAAAACAAATCTTTATCACACCATGGAGCTCATGAAGTTCGCAGTATGTAGAATTCCTCTGTTAATACTGATACATTTCAGAATACTAATACATCTGGTGCAGGCAGATTTTAGTCAGTCACAGCAGGAGAACAAAAAGTATTTTGCAATTTTATTGGTGAAGTTTGTTTCTTACGACTTCACCAGTTTATTATCCTTTTCTTGAACTTTAAAGAACAGAATTATCTAAAAGAAGTATCGCTTTTGCCTTTGGAAAACACAGAATTTTTCCCTACTCCTGAAGAGTTTCCTGCAGTTAGAATTTATAAAGTACTCCAATTTCTAATAAACCATAAGCATATAACCTACCCTAAATAGCTAATTTAAGAAATCTAACTTTGTACTTACCCAGGTAACAACACAGTCTGGTTTAGACCTAGTTATGGCTCCTATAAAATGCTCATAAAAATGAAAGTAGCCCACACACGGAAAATATAAACCATATGTCACAGATATAAGTGAGACTGAGAGACAATTTCTCTTTCAATAACTACATAGCAGTTTTTATGGCCAGCTTAAGGGTTGGAAATAAGCAGTGTGTATACACTGGCTGTGGCAGGTTGACTCCAAACAGTAGCCATGCAGTCATTCAACTTCTCATTCACTCCCCTGTCCTAGAAGATGAGGAGAAAACATAAGGAAGGCAAGAAGACTCATGGATTGGGATGAAGGTAGTTTAATACTGAGGACTTTATATTTCTTTCCTGAAAGAGTGGTCAGTCATTGGAGTAGGCTGTCCAGGGATATGGTGAAGTCACCATGCCTGAAGCTGTTAAAAAAAATGGAGATATGGAACTTCAGGACATGGTAGTGGTCATGGTGGTGTTGAGTTGATGGTTGGACCTAATGATCTTAGAGGTCTTTTCCAACCTTAACGATGCCATAACAAGAAAAAAAAAAAGCTGTGCAGTGGGTAAAGCAATATGAAGAATTTCTTCACCACATCCCATCAGAAGGGTGCTCTGGTGTGGCATCCTCTAGGTTATCTTACTTTGGAAGGGATTTGGACTCAGTGATTGCTGGAGGTCCCTGCTAACCCCCACCATTCTGTGATTCTATGGTTGTGTAGTAGTATCTTCTTGACTGATATCCAAACTTGTACTTCTTTACGGTGAGGACAGTAAGACACTGGAACAGGTTGCCCAGAGAAGTTGTGGAAGTGTTTGAGACCGGGTTGGACAGGGCTTGAAGCAACATGGCCTAGAGGAAGGTATCCAGCAAGGAGTTGGAAGAAGATGATATTTAAGGTCCCTTCCAACCCAAACCATTCCAGGATTCTATGCTTTAATTGCATTGGAAGGAGCAATGAGTAATTTTGGTTACAATAAATTTTTATTTTGGGGTAGCTGCTGCTGTCTGTTCAGTGGGTCCCCTTATGACAGAATCATGGCTCATTTTGCAGCAATTTTTGTAAATTCATATACAGAGAATCTTGTTGTCCTGCTTTTCTCCTGCATTTTTCTGAGATACAGAGCTTGTGTACTGGTGGTATATTTTTACAGCAAGTAGCCTTGAGCCATGAGAAAAATGGGACATATTAAGTGACTGCTCATTACATTACCTTCATAAGCAGCTTGTAATAGAGCTTTTGAAGGAATTAATTACATGAATCCCAATAAAAAAGAACAGGAGAAAAGAATAATAGTACAGCATATCAGTAGGCTGCTATAATTTTCAAATCATACAACAAGCAAGGAATGCAAAAGGTGATAAAAATTATTTTCTCCAAGCAGCAGGTATCTCAGCTGTGTTCTTCCTTCTTGCTTGTATAAAATAGTCTATATTTTGGTGCAATACTTATGATTTTAATGGAATTTCATAGTAGTGGGTCAGGACAAACATAATTTTCTGTGTTATCAAACAATAATGTGAAACTAGCCTTGTAAAAATGCAAAAACATAAATGGGCATCAGTGCCAGTGCTCAGTTGAATTGAATGTAGAACTGTGACAATTTATGTAAAACTAAAAATACTCCTAAAAGGCAAAGGTCCTTAATTCAACAAAATCATTAAAAACAGTCAGGTGTGAAGTGAATGAAAAGTTGTATTGAATGTAAGAATTTACAATGCATGACTGAATGGGTGTCTTAGACAGGTATAAGCATTTATAAAATACTGTAAGAAAGAGCAAAGAACTGTGGCAGTACTCTTACTGAATAAGACAGGAATCACCAAAGAGATGTATTTTCCCACAGATATCTCCATTAGAGTTATTTTTCCTCTATAGATAACTGTAGTCTAAAAATCCACTCTTCACAGAAGAAAGAAGAAATCCTGAAGAAAATTTCAATATATAGAAAAACTCAACAGTAAATGACAGGAAGAAAAATTAATATCACAAATGGAGCAATTAACATGTGCTGGGTTTATTGATTTATGTGGGAGAAGTTCCTGGCTGTAAGAAAAACAGAACAAAACAAAAAACCAACAACACCATCACCCAAAAAACAAACAATCAAGCAAACAAACAAAAAAAAACCCCAATACCAACAAAAAACCCCCACAAACAATAAAAAACAACCAAACAAAGAACTCCAACACAAAACCCAAACAAGCCCAAACCAGATTTCTGTTACACAAAATATAATATCTTGTATTTGCAACAGTATTAAAATTATACATTTAAATGTACAAATATAGAATCATAGGATTGTTTCAATTGGAATAGCTCTCTAAGTTCATTTGGTCTGACTGTGAACCCAACACAACCATGACCATTAAATCATGTCCTGAAGTGCCGTGTCTGCATGTTTGTCTCCAGAGACAGAGACTTCACCACCTCCCTGGGCAGCCTGTTCCAATGTCTGGCCACTCTTGCAGGAAAGAAGATCTTTTTCCTAAGATCCAACCTAAACCTCCCCTGGCACAACTTCAGGCCATTTCCTCTCATTCTATCAGCTGATACTGGGGAGAAAAATATATAGTTCTCAAGAACTTTCTGAAAAATTAAGATATGACATGCTCTAGATAATTCTGTTTTTAACCTTCTGAGCATAGAAGATTCAGATAATAACTTCAAATAATTTTTTTTTTTCAGATGCTAGATACATTTTTCTCCTTATGAACTTTCCCATCAGGTAAAGAAGGTTGCCTTCAAATTACAAAATGGATTTTATATGTCTATAGCATACACTGAGGATTTAATTCAGAATCAGGATAAATTCTTCTTATGTGGTGAAATCCTTCACAGATTAGAGCTACAATACAAAGACTCTGCTCTTTGTCTGTTTAGATCATGTTTAGATTTTCATCTGCTATGCAATGGAATTTGTTTTATTTACAGAGCAAAATTATTAGGACCAGCTCCCCAGTTCTCAATGTTTTGGAAGGTGAAATCTCAATTTCTCATTTAGAAAATTTCATATTGCCTTTTGAACCTTTGTGTTTTCACATAGAATCATAGAATCACTTTACCTAGAAGAGACCTTTAACATCATCAAGATCAGCCATTAACCCACCACTGCCAAATATTTCTGCTGTTATGGCACCTGTATATGCTCTTTTGCAGGTTGCCTTTAACTACCCATTGCAATGGATTCTTTATAAGATCCTTAGAATATCAGGAAAAAAGAAATAGTTCTCAGTTTATGTTTTCATTTGCCAGCAAGTATTGAAATATTATCCTTGCTGAACCTTTCAGTGCTTTCCATACAACATTTTCCCTTATTGGAGCTCTTATGAAAGGTTTAAAGTAACAACTGTATTTTCACCTACTCCTTCTGCCAAAAAGTCTGTTTATTCTAGCAGATAAAAGAATATTAAAATCTACAGTCACAGAGATGAAAGACTCATGTCAATAACCACATCTCAGATACTCCAGACCTGAATATTTCCATGTCAGAAAATAATTTGAAAAGATCAACATATATCTGATAAATATTTTATACACACATAAATGCATACTAAGGTTGACCTAAGGGGATCTCATAGAAGTGGTAGGAAAAAAAAAAAAAAAAGAAATATACTTTACAGCAGGTCTTTGTTTTTTTTCTTGCTCTGTCATTGACAGACCCATGCAGCCAGGTGGATAGTTTAGCTCATTTCTCTCTGTAGCACACATATCAATTAATTCCTCCTTCCAACTTGAGAAATAATATATTATGTATATATGCAGTATATATATCATAGATGTTGTATATAAAATAAATGATATGTAATTATATACTACCCTTTTCAGAATAATAAGCTGATTGTTTACCATATGAAATATGAGATTAATGACTTTTCTTGCACATTCTAAAGATTATAGAATCATAGAATCAGTTGTAAAGAATGAAAAAGTCTCTCCTCAGCCTCCTTTTCTCCAGAATGAACAACTTTTCCCTCAGCTGCTTCTCACCAGACCTGTTCTCAAAACCCTTCACCAGCTTCATTGCCCTTCTCTGGACCCATTCTATCGTCTCAATGTCCATCTGGTAGTGAGGGTCCCAAAAATGAATGCAGAAGTTGAGCTGCTGACTCACCAATGCTGAGTACAGGAGACTTTTACTTCCCTGGTCCTGCTGGCCACACTAGTCCTGATTCAAGACAGGAATTTGTTGTCTTCTTGACCACCTGGGCACACACTGGATTGTCTTCACTTGCTGTTGACCATCACTCCCATGTCTTTGCTCATCAGCTTTCCAACCACTCTGCCCCAAGCCCGGAGTGTTGCCTGCAGATGGCATTGTCTCCCACATTGAGCTGTAACATACACAAATGACATATGGAATTAGAGAATCAATGAATTAAGTTGAAAAATCCCTCTAAGGTCATCAAGTCCAACTGTCAACCTGATACAACCATGCCCATTAAACTATGCTCTGAACTTCCATGTCTACGTGCTTTATGAGTACCTCCAGGGATGGCAGCTCCACCATCTCCTTGGGCAGCCTGTTCCAGTTCCTGACCACTCTTTCAGGAAAGGAACTCTTGCTAATATTCAACCTCAGCCTCCTCTAGTGCAACATGAAGCCATTTCTTCTCATTCTCTCACTTGATACCAGGGAGAACAGTCTGACTCTACCTCACTACAACCTTCTTTCAGGTAACTGTAGAGAGCAATGAGGTCTCACCTCATATATAGTGTGTCAGTACAAGAAAGAGCCACATTGAAGCCAGATAGAGGCTGTGTTTGGGATTCTATCTCACTAAATAGCTTTAACACTGAGACAGCGATTAAAATGTGCTGAAATCTTTAGCTGCAGAATGGGAAGATTCCCAAGAGTGTCTCATTGCATCGAGCTGTCTTGATTCTTTGTCATTAATTTGATCGTGTAAGTGAGAGAATTTAGTCAATTATTATTATTCTAAAAGGACAAGGCACAATTTTTATTATTTATTCTGCTCAGGTGACTCTATATAGATGTGGCTACACATGTACTTTGTCTACCTTGGCAGATGGATTTTGCACTTTGGTCTTAAAATAACAAGATGTACGAAGTGATTGGAATGCAATCTCTTTATCTCCCACTTCCATCTGGGGTATTTATCTTTCCTCTTTTCTTTTAAATTACTTCATGCTTACAAGTATTGACTAGAAACCTGAAAATAATAATAGCAGTTAATACTAACGCAAGAAGGATTCATTCATTGATTTTTAATCCTTTATTTTAAAAAGCAGCCCATCCAGTGCTGTATTTGTCACAGCTGTTGCAGAATCTCTGGTTTTTTTTTCTTTTTTTCTTAGAAGCTGTTGACTTCACAGTCAATGAAATTTTTAGAATACAGGCTGAAGAACAATTCTGCTATCAGTGAAATAAATTTACTCTGCTAGCAAACACAGAGTCCTTGATCAATGAGCATAGAGGCATAGAATCGTAGAATCATAGTCACAGGATTGTAGAATCATAGAACTATAGAATGCACTGGGATGGAAGGAACCTCTAAAAGTCATCTAATACAACTCCCCTACAGTAAGGAGGGACATTCCCAGCTAGATCAGGTTGCTCAGAGCCCCATAGCCTTTAATGTCTGCAGGGATGGGACCTCCATCACCTACCTCCTTGGGCCACTTATTCCAATGTTCCACCATGCTCATAGTAGTGAACTTCTTAGAATCATAGAATCAGTCAGGGTTGGAAGGGACCACAAGGATCATCTAGTTCCAACCCCCCTGCCATAGAATCATAGGATCAGACAGAGTTGGAAGGGACCACAAGGATCATCTAGTTCCAACCCCCCTGCCATAGACTCATAGGATCAGACAGAGTTGGAAGGGACCACAAGGATCATCTAGTTCCAAACCCCTTGCCATAGAATCATAGGATCAGACAGGGTTGGAAAGGACCACAAGGATCATCTAGTTCCAACTCCCCTGCCATGGGCAGGGACACCTCACACAACATTCTTCCTAATGTTCAATCTAATCTACCCTCCTCTAATTTCAAACCATTTCCCCGTGTCCTAGGGGTACCTGGCCTTGTAAACAATCCCTACACAGTTTTCTTGTAGGCCCCCCTTCAGGTACTGGAAGGTCTCTATAAGGTCTCTCTGGAGACTTTTTTATTCTCCAGGCTGAACAACCCCAATTCTCTCAGGCTGTAGGAGAGGGACTCCAGCCCTCTGATCACCTTTGTGACTCCTCTGGACCTGTTCCTTCAAGGCCCCGTAGCTGGACACAGTACTCCAGGTGAGGCCTTATTAGCACAGTGTACAGTGGCAGATTTGCCTCTCTCAATCTGTTGGCCATGCTTCTTCAGATGTATGTGCACAATGCAAAACATTTACCTTTCTGTTGTAGGGTGCTCCAAAACCCCCTTCCCCCACCTCCATCTGCAGAGGCTTGAATGGGGGAAGACAGAGGAGTGAAATTCCTTTCTCCTCCCCCTGTGGGCTTGTATCAGTATGAGAGCTGAAATTCCCCCTCCGACCCTGACAATAACCAGGCTAGCTCAGACTGGAAGCAAATGAAAGCTGTATTTACAAGCAGATCTACAATCAGTGATGAAACGCAATGAATATGTACAAGTATACACAATTCACAACATTTACAAATATATACAATCAACAGAAAAGCACAACCAAGCTCCCCTTGCTTCCCCCAAGGGGACCCTTCCCAAGGGGCCTCTCTCCTAGGGGCCTCCTCCCCCCATATGCCCCTGGCAGAAAGCAGAGAAGTCTGAGCAGAGAGGCTGTTAACTTAGCTTGCCAAGGTCAGTGTGTTATCTTCAGCCAGAAGAGAAGAAGAAGCAGGAGCCAGACAGCCCAGCAAGGAAGCAAACTCAGACCCCCACTGCCCCAACTTTGTTTTGGGTAGTGGTTCTTAAACATTTCTATCTATCCAATGGAAGTGTTTAGAACAATCAGTATTTTGCTTTCTTACACCCAACAGTGACTTATTTACATTCTTTAGCTCTCTCTGCTTGAACTTTGCAAAGAAAAATTAAAAAGACAGTTTTAAACCATCACAGGGCTTGGGAGGGGAAAGGTAAAGAAGCTTTTTCCTGCCACTAGGAGCTAATGTCCCTCAGGTGTATTCACCCGTGGGGAGGTCCGAGCTGGGAGCTGGAACTGTGGTTGGCTGAGTTCTTCACACCCAGTATATATTTGCACTGGACACATTGTCTAGGGAAATCTTAAATAGAGTGACCAGAAAGTGGGTGGGTGTCAAGTGGAAGGTGCCAGGTTCTTTTTGGTGGTTCACAGTGATAAGACAAGGAGCAATGGGTTCAAACTTGAACATAGAAGATTTCATCTCAACATGAGGAGAAACTTCTTTACAGTGAGGGTGACAGAGCCCTGGAACAGGCTGCCCAGGGGGGTTGTGGAGTCTCCTTCTCTGGAGACTTTCCAAACCCACCTGGATGTATTCCTGTGTGGACTACCCTAAGTGATCCTGCTTTGGACCTGTTCTCAAAACCCTTAACTAGCTTCATTGCCCTTCTCTGGACCCATTGTACCATCTCACTGTCCATCTGGTAGTGAGGGTCCCAAAAATGAATGCAGAAGTTGAGCTGCTGACTCACCAATGCTGAGTACAGGAGACTTTTACTTCCCTGGTCCTGCTGGCCACACTAGTCCTGCTTCAAGACAGGAATCTGTTGTCTTCTTGGCCACCTGGGCACGCACTGGATCATCTTCACTTGCTGTTGACCATCACTCTCATGTCTTTGCTCATCAGCTTTCCAACCACTCTGCCCCAAGCCCAGAGTGTTGCCTGCAGATGGCATTGTCTCCCCCACGTTGAGCTGTAACATACACAAATTACATATGGAATTAGAGAATCATAGATTTTATAAGTGGGGTAAAGCTATTTTGTAACTTAGCCTTTTCAATTTCTGGATTCTCTAAACTGAACCAAAGTTGCCCATAAGCATCCTTGTGGAATTCCTGAATGAATAGAAGCTGTAAATAAAATTTAACTAGTTTTGTACATAATCTGGGGGTGTAGAGGGGCTTTTGGGAAAATAAAGATAACCACATTTTTATAATTCCCACCTCATTAAATTATTCCCAATCAAAACACGTTCCAATCCAAATTTCTCTGACATCGGAAAAAAAATCCCTAAATAATTACAAGGTGAGCTACATAATCACAGGACCACAGATATCAGGGGTTGGAAGGGCCCCCCAAATATCATCAAGTCCAACCCCCCCTGCCAGAGCAGGACCATAGAATCTAGCACAGGTCACACTGGAACACATTCAGACGGGTTATGAAAGTCTCCAGAGAAACAGATTCCACAACCCCTTTGGGGAGCCTGTTCCAGTGCTCTGTGACCCTCACAGCGAAGAAGTTCCTCCTCATGTTGAGGTGGAACCTCCTGTGTTATATCCATTATCCCTTCTCCTATCTCAGGGTGCAATAATCCTGGGTTTCCTTATCTGAGACTCAGGATAAACAACAAGATCATTGGCAATATTGGCAGTGATTTTCTTTTATTTTTTGTTAATATTCCATCTAAACTCAGTTTGTTTGAGAAACACATAACCTTATTGCTGGAACCTTTTCTGCTGCCTGCATCATCAATTTGTGGCCCATCCTTAGAAGCATTCAAGATAGGTTGGACGGGGTTCTGAACAACCTGGTCTGGTTGGAGTTGTCCCTGCTCACTGCAGGAGGGTTAAACAAGATGACCTCTGAGGGTGCCTCCCATCCTGATGCATTCTGTGATTCTGTGTATGTACGTAAAAATCTGTAGATATACATGCTATGTTTTGTACATACTATACACATATAATATCTATATATTTTTTATTATTAAACACAACATTATTAAATACATATTATTAAACATTACATCTCATAAATATATTACTATTATATCCTAAAATGATTATTAATGCTGGAGTTGTCCAGAAAATTGTCTGTAATGCTTTTAGAAGTATATATTTCCCTCTCCATTTTGAAAATTATCCTTTCTCAACTCGTATACAACATAACTTGTAAATTTTGAATACAGTCACAATAAGATAATCCCCACACTTTTTGTTGTTTTGGAAGAAAAAGACCACAAACCCAACAAAAACAATCAAAACCCAAAAATTTTGCACTATCTCTCCCCTTATTCTTTCCTTGCACGTGTTTATATTTTTATTTGCTGTCTGGACCCAATGATCTGATTCCTGATATCAGCAAAAACAGATACAAAAAAATTCTAAGTCTCTTTTTGTCCCCATCAGTGCAGTGAATGTTCTGATGTGAAATGATGCATTTGCTAGCTGTGCAGTATTTTCATTCTGATAAATGTTACAGCTGTCTCTAGATGTAGTAGATGGAATTAGTTTTGCTTTACATCGTTTGGTGACATACACATCCTAAAAAAATCTTTATTTTTGATAACGATGCTCCCAGATATTATGCTACTACAAATACCCTGTAATCCCAATATACATCATCACAGTTCACTAAAATCACATCAAAGCTTCAGTAGAAAGATAACATAGAAGGATAAAAAAAAAAAATACAGAAACACATCCCTCCACCCCCTTTTCTAGAGACACAAAGGGAAAAAACACATTGTTTGACTTTGGTAGTTCTTACCCTGCAAAACTGCAGGGTATTCTTCATCTCATTCCTTTTTATGAATCTTTTGCCCAGCACTCTACCAGGTAATTATGACTCCAGAGGACTGATGTTATTTTAGGACTCAATTCTGAAGAAAGTGGTCTAAAGATTTATGGATCTTTTAACAGCAGTGGGGTGCAGATAAGATACCTGATTCATAAAGAAAGCAAGCAGAAACTTATCTAAATGCTTCCAATATCGAGGAAGGGCCTCCAGAAATAAAATCTGAGAGGAAGAAACAAAGAAATGAAAATATTCTTTATCAGTATAACAGGCTTAGAGCATCAGTTTTAACAATTACAGATCTGTGTTTTAATCACACATTTTTATTAGCAATTTAAGGCTTACAGAATTGTAAACAGTATAAAATTATTTTTAAAAAACAGGAAATGTGTCATGCTTTTTATAACTGAGTCTTTACATGAATATCAAAGAATCATAGAACAGTTTGAGTTGGAAGGGACCTTCAAGAAATTCTAATTTCAACCTCTGTCCAAAGACAGGAACAACAACCACAGGTTGCTCAAGGACCCATCAAACATGGCCTTGAACACTTTCAGGGAGAGGACATCCACACCTTCCCTGGGCAACCTGTTCCAGGGTCTCACTACCCTCACTGTAAAGAATTTCTTCCCAATATCCAGTCTAAATCTATCCTCTTAATAAATATGTTTTTTATGAGTCTGATGTTTAGGGCTGTTTTTTGGTTTGTGGTTTGTTTGTTTTTCATAAATCTTTCATCACATAGCCAAGCAGGAAAAAAATATTTGTTTTAAAAAATAAATATCTTTAATCATGGAATATTAGAATTGTTTTGGTTGGAAAAGACCTCTAATATAAGCACATTGAGTTAGTTTCCTTTCTAAGTTCTTAAGTATTGATCAGAATCATAGAATTGTTAAGGTTGGAAAAGACCTCTGAGACCATCAGGTCTGAAATATCTTACATACATGTGTTTCAATGCAAATAAAAGAAACTGAGTTAAAGACAAACACTTTGTTGGAGGTAAATTGTGGGGAAGTTTCTTAATTTTGGTTGCTGAAAACAAACATTATGGTATAATAGTGTTATACAAATTACAGTGAAAATGTTGACATTATACAACAAGGTGGCTGTCTGGAGGATGGGTCCTGTCTTTTTTCACTGGCACCCAGGTACAAGACAATGGGAACAGGCACAAACTTGAACATAAGAAGTTCCATCTAAACATGAAGAGAAACTTCTTTAATTTGAAGGTGATGGAACAGGCTGCCCAGGGAGGTGGTGGAGTCTCCATCTCTGGAAACATTCAAAACCTGTCTGGATGTGTTCCTGTGTGATCTATAGGTGAAGCTCTTTTGGCAGGATCTCCAGAGGTCCATTCCAATCCCTACCATTTTGTAATTCTGTGTGATTATATGTTTACAGAAGATAATTTCCTTTAAAATCACATCTAATGTCTACATAAAATCAGCAACAAACCTTAATTATGAACAAAGAAGGTCACTGATATCAAAGAACATTCAGCTGATTCTTTATAGGTCTATGTCAGAGTTCACCAATCTTTTCCATACCATGAGTAATGTACATTGTTAAAAACTATACATTTCCATTTATAGGGTGATAGTAAAAATCACAGAATAGTTTTATTAGAAAAGTCCTTCAAAATCATCAAATCTAACCATTATTTCACTACCAGTCTGGTGCTAAACCACATGCCTTAACACCACCATGAAGAGAAAAAACGACATACACTGAGTAAAATCTTTTTAATCCTTCCCAAACTGTTGTATATGTTATTTAAAATGCCAGGCAAAATCCACTGGTTTTAACAGGATGTAGATGGACTACACTACTTTCCAACCCCTACCATTCTGTAGTTTTCATGTTTGCCAATCGTTGTTCTACATTTTCCACTAGGATTTCTCATTTTCACTGTATTTATGCAGCAAGGTACTCTATATTTTTTTTCCTTCAGTAACTCTACCAACAACGTCTGTGACAGAGAATTACAAAAATTTGCCAATGGCCTTACTTTGTAGAAAAAGGCAGTAAGTGGTCAGATGACAGCTGCTTAGGAGGGAGCAGCTGAAAAGCTACACTGAGACAGAATTTTCCCACAGCAGCACGGACTCCAGAATCTCTTTTGTAGAACACTACGCAGAAAAGAAAATTATTTCCTTTCCTACTGATCAGAATGCCACATGCAGCATTCCAAATGCAGTGGGCCTCAATAGTTCAGGGAACTCCAAGCTGGTATTAAGTGGTTGAATCTAGTCCAGCAGTAGGTCTCTTCACTGTTGACCTCAGTCATTGAACTATGCAAGCCCGAAGTACTTCAGCTGCCCAGTGGGAACATTTGTGCCTGCTTTTTGATCCCGAAGGAGCAAACGTAAAATGTAATCGACTCCAAAAGCAAATCACAAAATAACTCAGCAAATCATTTTAGAACATAAAATATCATACACAGTTCAAAGGGTGGCTTTATTTTTATTTTTTTTCCCTCTTGTGGTTTTGTTTAGTTGCTAGTAAAAGATTTAAGAAAAAAAAGAATGCAGATTTTCGTAGCTGAAATTCTGTTTCTGTAAAACAACAAATGAAGCACAGCAGTAACGTCTTTAAGAACTGAGAGGTGAGAAAAAATATATAATTAGCAAATGTTACTCATAGTCTTAAAAAACACAAAACCAAAAAAAACCCCACAACAGTATATATTAATTTAGAGCTTAAGACTTATTTGCTCAGCAAGGTTCTCCTACATAATTTTACATTTTGAGTGACTGAGGTCTACAATAATCACAGAAACATAGAACCACAGACTTGCTTTGGTTGGAAACGACCTTTAACATCATAGAGTCCAACCATTCTCTAACTCTACCAAGGCTGGGGCTAAACCATGTTCCTCAGCACCACATCTTGGCATCTTTGAAACACCTCTGGGAATGGGGATTCAAATAGCTCCTTCAGGAACCTGTACCACTGTTTGAGAACCCCTTCAGTCAAGAAGTCTCCTCTAATATCCAACCTAAACTTCCCCAAGTGCAACTTGAGGTCAATTGCTCTTGTTCTGTCACTAGGGAGAAGAGACCAACCTCCATCTCATTCAAATCTCCTGTCAGAGAATTGCAGAGAGCAATAAGGTCTCTCCTCAGCCTCCTCTTCCCCAGACTAAACAACCCTAGTTCCTTCAGCTGCTCCTCATCAAACCTGCTCTTGAGATCCTTCACAAGCCTTGTTGCACTTTTCTGAACCTGCTCCAGCATCTCAATGTCTTTCCTGGAGGGAGGACAGAATCCAGTACTCATGGTGTGGCCTCACCAGTGCTGATTCCAGGGGGATAATCACTACCGTGGTCCTGCTGGCCACACCACTATTCCTGATCCAGACCAGGATGTTTTTACCTTCTTGGTCACCTGGGTATACACTGGCTCACGTTCAGCTGGCTATCAACAAACACCTTCAGGTCTTTCTCTGCTGGGTAGTTTCCAGCCACACTGCCCAACCCTGGAGCCTTCATTGGATTTTTGTGACCCAGTTGTCGTACCTGACCTTGTTTAATCTCATACAATTTGCCTCAGCCCACCCACAAGCTGCCTTGATGTCAACCCGTGAATATTCTTGGTTTCTTTCTATTTTCTCTTCAGCTGGCAGGAGTGGGGAGTGAATTGAGGAATTCTGTAGACGCTTGGCTGCTGGTTGAGGACAAATCACCACAGCAGCTTAGTAATAAAAGTAGGAATTACTTTTAGGACAGGAATATGAGATTGTGTAACTTGCATTCTTTAGCATGAAGAAATCTAAACATGTGGAAGACAGGGAGGAATTAATGCTTCATTCTATTTATTCATGTAAAAGTCTGTGCTGGTTTGGGGCCAGACAGATCGTCTCTTGCCCCGAAAGGGACAAAAGAATGAGACTCACACAAACGGATTGGAGAGTGATGGAAAGTTTAAATGGAAAAGCAATTGGTGAAGCTACAGAGAACTACAAGCTACAAAGCATAGTGATAAAGAGTATCCCAAAGCGTACAGAACCCCTCACAGAATTCCCAAAGCTTCCCAATCCTTCCCTTCTTCCCACCTGAGGGTAAACCCAAACCCCCCAGGGCTCTTTCTTCCCCCTCCCGCTGCTAGGCAAGTCTCAGGCTGGCCAGGTCTGAGACTGCCCCCCCTCCATTCTCCTCCTGGCATTAGGCCTAGACAGGCCTAAGAGGCCTTGAGGATACTCCCCCGGCATTACCCGATAAGAGAGGACATCTCCCAGGGGAGCAGAGAGGGAAGAAAGAGGAAGAGAATGACTTTGCAGATGGCCTTATAGGGTGCAGGACTTATGGGTAGAAATACGTCGTTTCCTGTGTCCACCCCTGTGGGTGGGCACCCAGGACACCAGAGGTGTATCTCATGCGGCAGTGGCAGGGGGCACCCAGCCTAAACTGCCACAAAGTCCTATTTAAATGTTGTTGATCACTAGTCTTTGCAAGAATTGAACGAACACAGTTGACTTCTCTGGGCACCTCTACAGCAATGATGATGCCAAAGTAATAAAACAGAGCTCCTCACTTCAGTCCCTGATCGAGTTCCAAACCAAGTATCATAGCAAGTTACTGCAGGCACATTTTTTAACAAGTCAGAATATGTAATTGTCTTCTGTCCTCAAGAAATTAGTAAGCTGTTCACATTATTACATTATTTTTAAGCTTGATTTGGTTTCCTATCATTAAAAAAACCCCAAACATTTAAAGACCATTTTTTTCAGGTTTCTAATAATAGGCTGGACAAGACTGGTTTGTACTATCCTAGTGAAGAGATAAACTTGTGAAATATCTCCTATGGCCATAATGAAAATGTATGGGACTCAGGTAACAGATTGGGAACTTCCCTTCTTATCTTTGGATCCTTTTTTTTTTTCATGTCTCAATCAATGTAAACAATGTTTCATTATGCTACCAGTGCCATTTAGCATAAAACTGAAAAAGGAGTTAACATACTTCAGTCTTCAAGGGAACTTGAGTTATTATTGTGTTTTGAGACTCTTGAATCCTAACTGCAGCTGATTTTGGAGCAAGCCCTGAAAGCCACGGGTTGCAGCAGAACCTCTTCTCTGCACCTTGGAGCACCTCCTTCTCCTTTCTCTTCACTTACCATGGTGTCTGCAGAATTATTTCTCTCCTGTATACTCAATCCTCACTGCCAGGTGCTGTTGAACAGCTGTTAATTACATTACTACTCTTTTCAGTTAGGTTAGTATTGGCAGTGGCAAGTCCATCTTGGGCCTGGCTGGCACTGGAAGTATTGGACATGGTGGAAGCTTCTAAGAGCTTCTCACAGAAGCACATCCCTGTAGCAGTCCTGTTGCCAAAATCCTGCCATGCAAATCGAACACAGTGTAGTAACCAAAGAGAAGGCAATACTCCAAAATTGAAAATAAGAATCTTATCCAAATACCATTAATCCTGGAAACTTTTATAATTTTAGTTTTATGAGTTCTACAGATATTATGGATTTTCTGGAGAAAAGGACTCTGAGAGGAGACCTTTTCTCTCTCTACAGTTACCTGAAAGGAGGTTGGAGCCAGGTGACTGTTGGTCTCTTCTCCCTAGTAACAAGGGATAGTACAAGAGGAAATAGCCTCAAATTGCACCACAGGATGTTTAGGCTGGATCTTTGAAGAAAATTCTTGACAGAAAGGGTTCTTAAACAGTCAAACAGCCTCCCCAGGGA
The DNA here is from genome assembly GCF_027791375.1 of Indicator indicator. Classification (NCBI taxonomy): domain Eukaryota; kingdom Metazoa; phylum Chordata; class Aves; order Piciformes; family Indicatoridae; genus Indicator; species Indicator indicator. Next base: position 8,896,980 of record NC_072017.1, read on the forward strand.
AGTAGCTGAATCCCCATCTCTGGAGGTGTTTCAAGGACACACAGATGTGGTGCTGAGGGATATGGTTTAGCATCAGACTTAGTAGGATTATGTAGTGATTGAACTCAACGATCTTTGAGGTCTTTTTCAACCAAAACCACTCTGTGATTCTCAGAATTAGTATGGAAATTATACACTGAAGATGAATTAATGTCACTGTTGGAGTAATAGTGACCAGCTGAATCACATCAAAATCCTAAAATTCTGGATTTCAGAGGCACAACTAGTATCAAAATTTTGGTTTGTCTTTGTATTTTACTGATCCTGTGGCTCTGAGTCATTCCAAGAATGTCTGAAATAATGTTAATGCTGAGATGATGGTACTTAGGAATTTATTTCCTCATGCAAAATTAACTTATTAGTGATATCTTTCTTTAGAAAAGGATGAAAAAAGGTATGGAAATGAAAGACCAAGTCACACAGGAGTTCTGCATTTTCTTTAGAATCTGTGTTGAGACAATATCTTTATTTTCTGTAATTATTGTTTACTACAAGTAACAATTGATTATTTATTATTTGAAGAATTTTTGTTCCATTTGCATATGAATAAAATAGCTAAGAACATTCAAAACTGTATGAAGGTGTTACTTCCAGCAGTGAAAAGCAGCACTTTGTAAGCCTGATTCTTTTTTTAACCTTCACTTTGTAAATATGAAGCTACAATAAAATCTAAAATAGAATCTTCCCCCAGTCCACAGGCCTGAGGACTGTCCTCACTGCAAATGAGATTCAGAATATCATGCTCCACTCATTGCTGAAGGAAACTGCTATTTTTGGAAATCCAGGGCTTCAACACATTAATTATAAAGAAGGTTTAAAGAGGGGTGGGGGGGGGGGGTGGAAGCTCTGACAAATGAACAAATATTTTCCTGTATTCTTTTTTGTATGAAACTGAAACAACTCATTGCTTTTTCCTTTTTTTGTTTTTTTGTTGTTGTTCTGACATTTTCTTCCAACTCTTTCTATTAATCAATACATATTTTTAGCAGAATCAACTCTGCAAGGAGTGTAATCAGTCTTGATAACAGTATCGTTTACTGTGCCACTGTATAATAGCAGCAAGGAGACATCACAATACTGCAATTCAAAACTATATCTCAGTCAGAGTGTCTTTTTATTTTTTGAGGTATTTTGGCAAACTTTTAGTAATCATTCATCTAGTAGCATGTCTTGTGGCACTTCTCAAATGCCACGTTATTCAACTTTTGTGGAGTGCTGCACAAAATCCTGAGGAGCTAAGCCTACAGACCAGTCTACAGCTATCAGATTTTCATTTCACATGCATTTGCTATATCATAGAATCTTCCAATCATTAAAATTGGAAATATTGCAATGCAACAAGGGAATGAAAGTAAATTTGCTGTTGAAGTCTAGCTCTCATGATACGTTATTCTCATAAGAATTCTAGTGAATAACAAATTAGGAACAAGGTGACTGGGAATAGGGAAATCTTACTAAACAAAACCCATGTGAAAAGTGTTCTGGAACAGTGTGACCTCCTTATAATGCATCATAGAATCACAGAATCATTATGGTTGGAAGAGACCTCTAAGATCACCAAGTCCAACTGTCAACACACCACCACCCTCCACCCTGGCCACTAAAACACATCCCAAAGTGCAGTGTCCACCCTTTTCTTGAACACCTACAGCAATGGTGACTCCACCACCTGCCTGGGCAACTTTTTCCAATGTCTGACCACCCTTTCAGAGAAGAAATCTTCCCTAGATGAAATGTTCTTAATTTTTATTTTGTAATTTATATTTTATACACAACATATTCTGTATTTTATATAATTGTAAATAAAATCATGATCCCTACAGGTCCTCATCAGTGTCTGAGTAGTAGCTGCTAAAGGTGCTCCCTATTCCAAAACTCTTGTTTTATCCATTTCGTTTTGCGTTGTGATAAGGAATCAGGACTGAAGCAAAAAGATCTCTGGATGGCAAATTTCTTTCCAAATAGAATAGCCTTGAGGAATTTCTTCAGGTGCAGATTTCTTATTAATCTGTCATCATCTTTTGATGTAGCAAAAAAAAAAAAAAAAGGCCTGAATCCTACATTATTTACTGAGCCCCAAAACAGTACTAACATGATAACAAATGTTTTAGATAGCATTGGTCCTTTCCCTGACTAAGAGACTGACATTCACGAAATTGCTTATTTTGTGGCAGAAGTGAAAAGGTAATTAAAGAAATATACAGTGTGATGCTAGTAAGAAATAAGAGTGATGAAGATGTTTTTGTTTAGGTGCCTGTAGGGAATAATCACAATGAAAGATGTATTAGAACAAGCACCACATAAAATATGTAACACATAATTAGCAGTTCTGGAGATACAGTAATAAATGCAACCTGTCTAGTTGTAGCCTCATCTACTTTAAATGAGATGTTGAAATTTTCCTGATTTGGATCAGATGTTCAGCATCAATTTCCCTGGTAGGCTCAATAAATTCATTCCTAAACTAGATATAATCGATACTCAATGGTTAGAATTTTCTTCTAAAGCTTATTTCAGGAGCTCATTTCTAATGAAGGCAAAAGGTCAGTTTAGCAATCTTGAATTAGAAGAATAAATGAGACAATGAATAGATGGTGGAGTTTTCATGCTTCACCAGGTACAGGATAGAGTGATAAAGGTTACCTTTAATGGAAATAAACCAAAGTCATCGTGAAATCATTGGCAATTTAAGGAAGAAAAAAAGGCAATAATTAAAGGCCTTTCATCTACCTCTGACATCTGCCTTGATTATAAAACACTACAAAATACTTGAGAGAAGGAGAGAGGAGGCTTGTTTTCTTTTGGTTTTTTATTCATGAAAGTGGTTCACAGAGAGTCAAGACTTCAAGTACTCTGCTCAGCAGCAGACATCACTCCCTCACTACCACTGCTCACACACTTGGAGGCAAAATGCACACTATTCCTCAACACATCTAGGAAACCTGGGGTTTGAAATTTGAATATTCTCAGGGGGCTGTTGAGACTTGCTTATATATGAGTACAAATGCTCTTTACATATCTTCATCTGCTTCATCTTCATAATCAAAGATAAAATTCTTATTAACTATCTCCTTGTTCATACCTCTCTGCCATGGGCAGGGACACCTTCCACTAGACCATGATGCTCTAGGACTCATCCAATCTGGCCTCAAATACCTCCAGGGCATCCAAATTCTTCCTGGGCAACTTGTTCCAGTGCCTCACCATCCCTATGGAGAAGAATTACTTCTAACATCAAATTTTAATTCAGCTTCCCCCAGTTCAAAGCCTCTACTCCTCGTCCCGTTGCTCTATGCCTTTGTCAAATGTTCCTCTCCTTCAAACACTGGAAGGTTGCTAGAAACTCTCCCTGGAGCCTTCTCTTATCCAGGATGAACAAGTCCACTTCCCAGCCTGTCTTCATAGCAGAGATGCTCCAGCCATCTGATCATCTTTGTGGCCTTCTCTGGACCTGCTCTAACAGTTTCATGTCCTTGTGTTGTGGGCTCAGGAGCTGGACTCTCTACTCCAGATGGGGTTATCACAAGAGTGGAATATAAATACAGTGTTATTATATATTATTATAAAATTATTATAAGATGATGTATTATGAAATTATATATTGTTATAAAGTCACATGTTATAACATTATATAGTACTATAAAATGGTATATTCTAGCATTATATGTATTATAAAATCATGTATTATTATAGAATTAGAAGTTATCTTCAGTACAGTTGTTTTCAGTATATTTTGCTTATATTTCTTACCAATCTGGCATACTGATGCAGTAGATTTTCTTCATTTCTACCATTTGTGTACATTAATTTCTCATTTACCTCATGATTCTTCACAGGGCTAATAAATTTTGCTTCATAATTTCCATGTTCAATAATACAGGCAATTGAGCTGTTAAGCTGACTCATGCTTATCCCAGGGAAAAAAAAAAAAAAAAAGTCAGTAAGTGGCTTTGAGTCTTTTGGTAAATGCTGCAGGAAGATTTCTAGCCCAGCATTTGCCCCCTACCTCTCTCTCATCCCCTGTTATTTTGTGTCATAATGTGTTATTACAGACTGATGTTTGCTTCTCTACAAGTCAGCAAAAAAGAAATTGCCTAGCCCACATCAGTCTCCTCTCTTTGCATTAACTCTGTCAGTTTTGATTTGTTATTTTGCAGAGTGTTTCCAGCACTGCCAACTTGAGGGATTTTTATCTCTATTGAAAAAAAAAATCTTTATTTTTCTTTTAATTTGGGAAGCAGCATTAAATTTTAATATTTTTACTTGCACATGAGTGAAAAAAATAGATTAATATTGCAATTTAGATCTTTACCAAGAATGGTTTATGTAGGATAATTTGAGACAAAACCTCCTGATGTAGGAGACTTTGAGACAATAAAGGTTTGAATAAAGGTTTTTTCATGAGTTGATATCCAGTTTTTCTTATTATTGATATAACAGCTGAAGACCAGTTTGTTTTCAAATAAACACTGGCACTGGATGAGAAGCTGGAGATAACCACAATGGACCCTTGCAGCCCAGAAGACCAATCACATTCTGGGCTGTATTAAAAGTGTGGTCAGCAGGTTGAGAGAGGTAATTCTTTGACCCTGCTCTGATGAAACATCACCTGAAGTACTGTGTCCAGCTCTGGGACCCCTAACACAAGAAGGAATTGGACCTGCTGGAGTGGGTTCAGGGGAGGCCATAAAGATGATAAGAGGGCTGGTGCATATCTGTGAGCACAGGCTGAAAAAGTTGAGGTTGTTCAACCTCAAGAAGAGAAGGCACTGGGAGACCTTCTAATGGCCTTCAGGTACCTGAAGGGCACCTACAAGAAAGCTAGGGAAGGACATTTTACAACTGATTGTAACGATAGGATGAGGGATGATGTGATGCTGTGGCCAGCCTGATCTAGTGTGAGGTGTCCCAACCCTGGGGGTTGGAACTAGATGATCCTTGTGGTCCTTTCCAACCCTGACTGATTCTATGATTCTATGATGCCTTCAAGCTGGAAGAAATATAGGTGTTTCATTACTTCATTGAGTAAGGTGACAGTAAAAATAGATATCTTATAAATTTGTATAAAATTCATGATCTTTCAGACACTGTAATTGAATACTTTGTAAAAGAACTGTTTTCAATATATTTAGATTTGTTCAGTATATTTAAATTTGCTGAGGAGTCCATTTATAATCTGACTCATAGAGACCTTTGTGAATTCTAAAAGATAAGAGAAAAAAAAAATAAATGCTTTGTGCTACACTTCTAATTGAATCTAAGTAGGGTGATGAGACACTGGAACAGGTTGCCCAGGGATATTGTGGATGACCCCTCCCTGGAGATGTTCAAGGCCAGGTTGGACAGGGTCTTGAGCAACCCACTCCAGTGGAGGGTGTCCCTGCCCGTGGCAGGGGGGTTGGAACTAGATGATGTTGAAGATTCCTTCCAACCCAAACCATTCTATGATTCTATGAAAACATGGATTTTCTTTCTGGCTTTAATTTGTACTTATATAATCTTATTAATTACATTAACACTAAAGATTTCCTTGAAAAGGTATACTGATATAAGTTCATAGTCAGCTTACACTCACTCAGCATGTGGAGACATTTTCCTTCCACTTCATGCTGTACTTTCTTTCATCTTAATAAGACCAAACAAGATCCTCTACAAAATTTATATTTCAGCTAGTCATTGCTGGATAATTCAGAAAACTTCTCTGCTTTCTACACAGTTAGAATCAAAGTTATCATTTTCTGGCAATGAAGTTTGAACACACTGCTTCAATACTCATCTTTTTGTAATGAGTAAGAGGAGAACTAAAAAGTGTCTGCTTTCTTTTTTATGTCTCCATTACATGTCGATTCAATTTTAGTCAAAATTATTTTCTCTTATCAAACAGCTCTGCAGTAAAAGCTTCTCAATAGAGGCTTCCACCCTTGTCCTTTTTTCTCCCCTCTAAGCATATAGAGTTTGAAATTGTGGTGGTGATGCCGTGATAAATTATTAAAGTAAGAATGCAGCAAAGACAGGTTGAAATTTCAAGGTGACACTCTTTCAAAGAGATATGAAAGATGAGGGAGGCTGAGAATCCAATTTTGCTGAACTAACCAGATAAGTCATTAGTAGTGCTCTGAGAGAGACAATGAGTTTACAGAGAGAAGTGTCCAGCATCTCATGTTCATTAGCACTTTCTTAGCTGTCAGTAATTCCTAATGATTATTGCTCGAGGCATGTGTTAATGGTTATTTTATGAGCATTTATAAAGCTTCTTGTCACTAAACATGTACTACTTGAATGTACCTCAGTATGCTTCCTCATGATTTTTTCCTTTCCCTATTGAGAGATCATCAAATACACAGAGAATATCGAGGGAAGTTCTCCCCCCCCTCTACTCTACCCTAGTGAGGCACCACCTGGAATATTGCATCCAGTTCTAGGGTTCCCAGTTCAAGAGGGACAAGGATCTGCTTCAGAGAGTCCAATGGAGGGCTACAAGGATGATTAAGGGACTGGAGCATGTGCCTCATGAAGAAAGGCTGAGAGACCTTGAGATTTTTAATCTGGAGAGAAGACTGAGAAGGGATCTAATAAATGTGTATAAACATGAGGACTGGGTGTCAAGAAGGAAGGAACAGTCTCTTCTCACTTGTGCCCTGTGATAGGACAAGGGGCAATGGATGTAAACTATAGCACAGGAAGTTCCACCTCAACATGAGGAAGAACTTCTTTAAGGGTCACAGAGCACTGGAAAAGGCTACCCAGAAAGATTGAGGAATCTCCTTCTATGGAGAATTTCAAGACCCATCTAGATGTGTTCCTGTACGACCCGTGCTAGATTTTATGGCAGAGGGGTTTGACTTGAAGATCTCCAGAGGTCCCTTCTAACCCCTAACATCTTGTGAGCATCTTTTTTGAGCTGCTAAATGATGAAGATTTTAGTGAGAGAAGCATCTTCCAACAACAGATTAGAGTGGTAGAAGCTCCTGATTAGATCTGATTTAGGTGTCTGCCTTTTCTTTGATTTTGGTGGCCCATGACAGTATTTGAGTAAGGTGTTCAATAAGCTGGCTCAGCTGCATTTTACTCAGTATTTCTGACAGTCATGTCTTCTGCTATAGAAAGAAATGGTACCTTTATGCCTGTGCAAGGCTTTTCAGCCTTGCAGTTTGGTGGCTCACATCAAAAGATATCCACTGACTTTATTATTCACAGTGGCAGTTGAATGAAAAATTTTATTTCTTGATGTCAGTTCACTCATTTCACGCTTGAAGCGCTCTGTACTTTTATCTTTGAAAAGATGGTGCTGTGCTTGGAGGAAGCAACACAGGCTGAATGGTTCCAGTCTCAATAGTTAATTTTTGTTTATGGATATATTTAAAACTGTTAATTAGCACCTAATGTAGTACAAAGGAAGTCCACCTGGATCTAAAATCAGGTATAAATGTTGCTACAAGGTTCACTTTTTGTTTCCAAACAGATGGACAGACTACACAGTCACTTTTTACCAACTACTTGCTTTGAGCTTATTTTGAGACTGGCTGCTGGTGGTGTTCAAGAAATGTGTGGGCATGGCATTTTGGGACATAGTTTAATGGTCATGGTGGTGGTCAATTGATGTTTGGTCTTGGTGATGCTAGAGTTCTTTTCAAACCCAAACAATTCTATGATTCTATGAGTCAAATGAACCATTTTGTTCCATACTAAGTTTAAGCTGAGACTTCCAGTTACCTGTCTGAAGACATTGATCCATGGGTGAACAAAGAGCAAATACCCTTAGTAAATAGGAAAAGGAGTAGCAAATATCATTATGGCAATGTTTTTCTTGAGTGTGCAAAGACTAACCTAGTAAGGAAGAAACAGTACCAAAAGGATGCAAGGAGCTTTGTCGTATTGCCCGGGAAAAGTGAGATTTATTAAAAACAAAAGATAATCCTGGTGGATTTTGCAGAAATTAATGGATACAGAATAGATACTTGATGACCTGAAATGTCTTTTCCATCCAAAATGATTTTATGGTTCTATGGTTCTGTTACTTGCTTTTCTCCATCACTTTCTGAGATTGGAAAGTAGTCATCTAAGAACATTAGAATTTTATCATAGAATCATGGATTTGTTTTAGTTGGAAAAGACCTTTGTGATCATTGAATCCAACCATCAATGTACACTACCATGGCCAATAAACCATGTCCCAAAGTGCCATGTCCACACATTTCTGGAACACCTCCAGGAATGGTGACTCCATCAGCTCCTCGGGCAACCTACTCCACTCTTCTGCAAAGAAAAAATAATCTTAGAATCATGGAACTCTTGAGGTTGGAAGAGACCTTTGAGACCATCAAATCCAACTACCTGCCTAGAGCTCACAATCCCACCACTACTACTTAGTTGCTACCACTAATCCATGTCCCTCAGCACCACATCCAGACATCTTTTAAATGTCTCCATGAATGGAGACTCCACCACTTCCCTGGGCAGCCTGTTCCAATGCCTGACCATTGTTGCAGGGAAGAAATTCTTGTTAATGTCCGGTCTAAACCTCCCCTGGCACAATTTCAGGACATTTCATCTCATTCTATCATCTGATACTGGAGAGAGGAGAGCAACCCCAACCTCACTCCAACCTCCTTTCAGGTAGTTTTAGAGAGCAATGAGGTCTCCTCTCAACTTCATCTTATAGATGGCATGTTGAAAATGCTGGCCTCACTGGTCACCTGGTCACTCCACAATGTAGGACACTACAAGCCCAGGCAAGCCCTAAGACCTCACATTTTCAGGTTAGTGCAAGTTAGGAGGTCTAAGTTGTCCATCTGTGGCTTGGGTTTCAGTTTCCTTCACTTCATTGAATCACAGCAATGTTGGTTGGAAGAAAACCCTGTAAGTCATCTGATCCAACCTCAAAGGATGTAGATTCTACACTACCCTTTATCAGCTTGTTGCAGTGTTGAACTATTATCCCATCTTTTCCTAAGAGGTAACTTCAGTCTCCCAAGCTGTGACCTGTGGCCATTGCCTCTTGCTAAGATGCTGCTGTGTTTGTAACTCCTCTTCACGTATGAGTAGGCTGTTCGCAGCGCACTTTATTCATCTCTTTCTGCTTAAGCAAATCCAATCTCAGCCTCGACTTTTTAAGTGATTTACTAAGTGACCCACACCATTTGAATATGACCTATAACTTTGTAGTTGTTGTTCTTTTTTTTGTCTTTCTATGGCCCTGGCAAATGTTTATTCCACATATGTCATGGCCACTGTTTGACAGCAGCTGCCTTACAGTTTGAAGTAGGTCTGAGTGTTAGTGAGGAGTTGTTGCTTCCCTCTAGTCTCTCTCAGTTACAATATCTAGAATTCTAGGTTTTGCATTTTTCTCCAGCATGAGAAAAATGTCCACTCTGTCAAATTGTCTATCAGTCTATTAGTTTAGAGCTTTTAAGAAAAGCAACTGAAAAATAAATAAATAAATACATACAATTTCAAGGCACCTTAGTAATTAAAAAGACTCAAAATAGATCTCAGGCTATAGGTGTTCCTATTCCTGAATTCCCAACAGGGATTTAGCACTGAGACTTTCAATACTGGCATTTAATTCCACATTTCAGTGTGGTGAATGGAGTGGAACCTCACAAGGGTTGTTCAGATCATTAAGAATCAAATTATATGAACTGTAGGAGACTTTATAGTTTAAAAATAAAAGCCAGCTTGCTTCACAAACATCAATTTTCTGCCTTTCAGAACCATTCCATATGTTTATTTCCTTTAAATATGCCACTTCTACTGCACATCAGCTTTCAGCAAATTAAAGAAATGTTACAGTTTGAAAATTATACACTTAGCTTAAACCCTCTTAAGCTTTTGGGACTGAGAAATTTCAACTGGTTATTTAACAATAATGTGATTTGAAGGATTATTTGGTGGAATTGAAAAATTGTAGGAAAATGCATGCCAAAGTGTCACATTAATTGGTATGACACATGACAGAACAAATTATATATTCAGATTTTCCCTCTTTTATTTTTTTTTTGCAATACAAATGGAAAAATATAAAAAAAAGTAAAATACATCATCAGATTTTTCCTCTACATTGTAATACGAATGGAAAGACAGTTTGTGTGCAATTCCTATTGATATAGGTTTTCTTACCTTACTATTATAAGAGCATGACTGTCAAAATAAATTGTGTATCGAATCTTTCACTTTTTTTTGGTTTTATTTTTTTTTCAATTTTTCCCCCTCTTTTTGCTCTCTACACAAAACCCAAAATGAAGTAAACATACTTTAATGAACTCTGTCTTAAATAACTGCCCTAGGCAAAATGCAATTCAAGTGCAAAGAATAAAATGAAACCTTAATATATGTCACTAATCAAGAATGTACAAATGAAGCCTGATTTTTTGACAAGAGCTGGTGCAATCAGTCTGCTGTTTTAGGAAGACAGCACTCTAAACAAAATTATGATAGACAATTCTAGTGTCATCAGCAGGACTAATTCATATAGTTTACATTTTCCTTCTGAACTCCAGAGGTTCTTTTCAGCAATGGATTTTGCTGTTGATACAGCCAAGAAGGCCAAAGTTATCCTGGGGTGCACTAATGAAAGTATGTCCAGCAGGTCTAGGGAGGTTCTCCTTCCCCTTTACTCTGCCCTGGTGAGATCCCTTCTGGAATATTGTGTCCAGTTTTGAGTTCCCCAGTTCAAGAAAGACAGGGATCTACTGGAGAGAGTCCAATGGAGAGCTATGAGTATGATTAAGGGACTTGAACATCTCTCTTATGAAGAAAGACTGAGAGAATTGTTTAGTCTTGAGAGGAGTAGGCTGAGAGGAGATCTTGTTAATGTTTATAAATATCTGAAAGGTGGGTGCCAAGATGAAGGTGCCAGTGTCTTTCCAATGGTGTCCTGTGATAGGATAGGAAACAATGGGTATAAGCTGGAAACTTCTTTACTGTCAAGGTGCTGGAGCCCTGAAGCAGTCTGGCCAGTGAGGCTGTGAAGTCTCCTATGGAGGCTTTCAAACCCCACCTGGATACATTCCTGTGTGACCTGCCCCAGGTGATCCTGCTATGACTGGGGGTTGGACTCCATACTCTGTAGAAGTCCCTTTCAGCCCCTAACATTCTATGTTTCTATGAAATCATGTTTCCCCATCCCAAACTGCTGGAGAAAAAGAGAAGTAGAAACACTATACTCAAGTATGCTTGCACACAGTGATTATCTTTTTTTGCCCTCTCAGTGTATTGCAGTTTATTGTCTCCTTTTCTGCATGATAACATCTCAGTTAGAAAACTTCAAGAAATCCCAAGGAAGGAGAAAATACCAAGCCACTCACTCTAATTTAATAATAAAGATAAAACCAGTATTTATCATTGCTTTTGCAATACAACATCACCAAATCACACAATATGTGTATTCATATCCTTCAAATCCAGACAGTAGCAAATTATTTCCCTCTCCCTTTTTTTTTTTTAATATTTTGAGTTCTAAGAAATTCCTACTCTTATGCAAAGCATAATAAAATAAAATACATAAATAAAATCATATTAATTTTCCATATTTTGTCTAGGTTATCAGTGAAAGCTGGTATTTTTTTTTTCATTTTAGGATGACATATGAAATATTATAACATATTTTCCATATTTTACCTTCTTTCACTTAATTTTCTTTGCATTCTTTGTAGATAGCATCTCTCTCAACATTTCTTGTAGCTATAGAGGATTGCTGAACATTCTTGGAGAGTATTAAAGATGTAGATAGCTCAAGGATGCACAGAAAAGCAATAGAATCTACATTTTGGAACATGTGGAGTTGTGTTTGTATTTCAGCTAATAACTATTATTTATTTAATACATTCTTGACCCAAATCCCTTTATTAAGACACTCTCTTCTCCACAATTATAAGAATTCTTTAACTTACTAATAATTCTGTACAAGAACTTACATAACTCAGCTGCTGATGTGTTAATGGATGAACTCATCTGACCTAAATGACTAGGTCTGGTCATAATCATTTCTTGAAAAGAATTTTAAAAAAAGTTCTTAAATCCACCATAGCTGTCATTAGAAGAGGAACCAACTGCACTATAAAATTTAGATTATTAATTTATATTAAAACCCCCCTCGTATTACCTGGTTTGAATCCCAAGCTGTGGCTGTGTTTGATGTCAGTGGTTCTGCTACAGGCTGGAGTATGATGCTATGCTAAAAGTGCTAGTAATAATTTTGGACATTAGGAGGAAGTTCTTCACAGTGAAATACTGACACAGGTTGCCCAGAGATGTGGTGGAGCCCCCATCCCTGGAGACATTCAAGGTCAAACTTGATGGGGCAACCCATACTAGTTAAAGATGTCCCTGCTGACTGCAAGGGGATTGGAAAAGATGACCTTTGAGAGTTCCTTCCAAAACAATGTATTCTATGATTCTGTGACTAGATGATATGCTAATTGAGCTGTCAGTTTCCCTGAGAAGGATCAATACAGTTAACATAAAAATATGCAGAAGCCAAAATCTGTAATACAGTATTTGTCTGAGATTTATCCAGACATCTGAGCATAAGTTTTGAATAGGCTGTGGTAAAAATAGATCAAGACTAGAAGGAGATGCTACAGGGTAGGATCAGACAGACTGGTCAGGGGAAAAAGATCATTGGATTTTGTGAAGAGTGGTTATGTTCCCTGAAAAGAGAAAAAGAAGTGAGGCTAGAGAGGCCTGAAAAGGTACTGGACTCCTGTTCAAAAGCTCTGTCTCTGCAGAAAAACCTCTAAAGAGTTGAAATCTTAGATAACACAATGAAGCAAAAAGCCCAACACCCAGAATTCAACACCTATTATTATTATCCTTCATTTTGTCTAAAAGAGTGTTACCTGAAGACACTGACAGATGGCATTTGAGAGCTAATCAGGGCTTTGGTTTTGAGAACCAAAGGGAATATTGTTAATCTCAGTGATTTAACTTTGCTAAAGAGGTATTATACAACTGGTCAAAGAGAAAACTGAAAGAAAAAGAAAACCAAAGAAGGAAGAAAAGAAGAAATTTCATCTCAGGCAGTGATTTACTTTACTTCTGAATATCAAACATCATTACTGCCCAATTGCTGGGAACCCTGGCTGACTAGATACTGAAGTGAAGACTCCCCATTGACAGGTTTCTACTTATCAGTGCATGTGCAAAAGCTGAAGAAAGGAATATAAATAGCAAGCAGCCTATACATCTTTTTAATTTATACTTGAAATAAATTTTTGTAGTGGTGACACTTCTGGTTATTATAGAGAGTGCTGACATGAGGCTAGTGAGGTTTCCTCTAGAAAAAAAAAAAAAAACAAACTCCAAAAAGGAAAAGAAATTTCATTACCAACAATTTTTAAAATCTCAATGCAGGAATAAAAAATGAAAAGTGAAGTGTAATTCCTTATTAGCCCCAAAGGTATAGTCAGCTTTGTAGAATCACAGAATCACAGAAGTTAGCAGTTCAAAGGGACCTACAGAGATCATCTGGTCCATCTTCCATTTTGCTTCTAAGCAAGATGTAATTCAGCCAAGCCAAGCCAGCATTAAACTGAGAAAAACAGCTCAGAACACGACGTCCCTAAATCTGCTGGGGGTGGGGGTTATTTGGTTGGTTGAGTTGTGTGTGTGTGTGTGAGGTTGGTTTGGTTTGGTTTGGTTTGGTTTGGTTTGGTTTGGTTGTGGGTTTCTTTTTTTGGGGGGTAGGGGTGGTTATTTGTGGATTTTATTTGCTTGGTTGAGTTGTGTGTGTGTGTGTGAGGTTGGTTTGGTTTGGTTTGGTTTGGTTTGGTTTGGTTTGGTTTGGTTTGGTTTGGTTTGGTTGTGGGTTTCTTTTTATTTGGGATAGGGTGGTTATTTGTTTGTGGATTTTATTTTTGTGTCTTGTTTTCTTAAAGGAAATGAAAATTAAAAAAAATAATTTTAAAAAAGCAACTCTTAGACAACAAAAATCCCACAAAAATATCTTTCAATATTTTCTTTCTTACAACTTCCTTACATTTCCTACTCATGAGAAGCTAGGGAAGTTGGGGTGTTATTTTTATTCTTTTTTTTTTCTTTTCTGTTTCCAGTCAGGATTATAATTAAGAAAGCACACAGAGTTAATGTGCTTTCATGCTCCAGGCTACATCCATTTTAATGCAGATCAGTAAGGAAAAAAAAAAACAAACAAAACCACACTAACAAACTGCGCTTTTAGTTGTGGTGGGTTTTAGATTTTTATTTTAGGGGATGAAAAACAGCTCTATGGAGAAGAACCTGGGAGTGCTGGTGGACAACAAGGTCATCAGGAGCTAGCAATGTGCCCTCACAGCCAAGAAGGCCAATGGTCTCCTGGGGTGCATTAAGAGTGTGTCCAGCAGGTTGAGAGAGGTTCTTCTCCCCATTTACTCTGCCACATCTGGAGTATTGTGTCCAGGTCTGGGCTTCCCAGTTCAAGAGAGACAGGGAACTAATAGAGAGAGTCCAGTGGAGGGCCACAAAGATGCTGAGGGAGCTAGAGCATCTACCTTATGAGGAGAGGCTGAGAGACATGGGGATGTTTAGACTGAAGAAGGACAGACTGAGAGGGGATCTTCTCAATGCTGATCAATATCCAAAGGGATGGAGTCATAAGGATGGAGTTGGGTTCTTTTCAGTGGTGCGTGGTGATAGGAGAAGGGGCGATGGGCACAAACTGGACACAGGAGGCTTCACTTGAAATGAAAGAGAAACTTCTTTGCTTTGAATGTGCTGGAGCACTGAAGCAAGATGCCCAGAAAGATTGTGGTGTCTCCTCTGGAGACTTTCTAACCCCACCTGGACATGTTTCTGTACATCCTACTCTAGGTGAACCTATTTTAACAGGAAAGTTGGGCTAGATGATCAGCAGAGGTTCCTTCTCAACCCCTATTATTCTGTGGGATATTTTTTTCTTTTTTTTTATTTTTTTGCTTAGAAAGTTTTCTCTAACACACTGTTAAAAGTAGCACATATTAGAAAGTGAGAGCTTTTAAAAATGCATTTAAAAATGCTTGCTAGCATTGATTTAAAGAAATACTTGAAAGTTACAGCTGTAAGCAATGGGTTGCAGACACAAGCTTTACCAATTTTCATTTGTGGTTCCTATAGAATTTGTGAAGAAACCTCGAGCTTCTGTTCTCATGCCTTCAATAAATCAAATTCTAAATTAAAGCCTGACAAAGAAACAAGGAAATGAAGACTGCACAATTAAAAATGCCTTGAGTGACTTCACCAACATCAATAAGGTTTTGTAACAATTTCCAAGATAAAATCCAATCCTTCACGTACAAGGAGAAGGAAATAGTCCACTAAACACAATTAGAACAAGGCTGAAAACTGCTTTCCCTTCACAGCACTAGCTTTCTTAATGACATTGTGATCCTGATTATGATTTAATTCTGATTAGCTGGAGGCTATTTAATAAAAAAATATGAGTCTGTAATGCTGAATTTAGTCTTATTTCACTTTCCATGTAACTAATTCCATGGACCTCCACTCCTCATTTCCCTCTTTGGAAAAGTGATGGAACAGCTCATAACAGAGGTCATCTCTAAGCATGAGGAGGAAAAGAAAGTTATCAGGCCTTGGAGTGCTGGTGGACAACAAGTTCACCATAACCAGCAATGTGTCCCCATGACCAAGAAGGCTAATGGTCTTCTGGGGTGCAGGAATAAGAGTGTGACCAGCAGGTTGATGGAAGTTCTCCCCATTTCTAATCTGTGGTGAAGCCACATCTGGTATTTTGTAGTATCCTTAATTAGTAGCATCCTTATGTTGGCCAGACCAGATCTGCTATCCCATGGCTATCATCAAATCAAAACTCCAATTGCCAGGTTTCCTGCTAGTTGATTATAGGTACCACCACCAGCCAACAGAACTATTAGATAGTTTAAGAATGTTTCCTTAATTATTAATATTGTAGGACAACATTTTCTTCTTTTGATTGCAATCTTTTAACTGTATGTGCTTTGAAGTTTGCTTTTAAATATTGTCAGAGATATATTCTGTTGATTGGGTTCTGGTCAACATTCCTGAAGAAGACATTTGTCTGCATTGAAGCTAGATATATTATTATTCACAGTAGGAAAGACCATGCTTATGTAGTCTGTCCCTTCAAACTATCCCAAGGCTGACCATTTTGACTACAAAATGCTAACTTGTTTGTTTTTCTTAGGCTTTCAGAGGGTTACCCTGAGAGTAACAGAGTAGGTCAGTGATGCCTTGGCTTTCAGCATCTGTATTTTATAAGGCTCTAAATCTGCCTGTCAACAGAAAGAACAAAAAGGTAACAACTGCTAGTTAAATCAAATCACTTTGACTAAATTGGACAAATTTGGTTAGCCTCTGATGTACCCTGGCCCAGGTCCATGTCAGCAAGAATGATTGCGTTCAATCAAGGCTAGGCTTGTGGGTGAACAAAGCACAGTCCAAGAATATCACAGAACACCCTGTCTGCAGGCACATCTTTATATGGACAAAAGGATGTTACTCAGATTTGATTTGAAATGGCTTTAAGATAGAGGAGGGTAGAGTTAGACTGGATATTAGGAAGAACTTTACAGTGAGGGTGATGAGACACTGGAACAGGTTGTGCAGGGTGTGGATCAGTATGTAGCACAGGTTGCTGAAGGCCACATGACCATGCAAGGGGTAAGATTACAAAATAAAATTGTGAAAAACCTCAAGTTAATAAATTAGCAAACGATTGTGTGTTTATTCCATAGCAAAAGAAGAGTACTAATGAGCAGGTTGCAATGAGCCTACTCTCCACATCTAAGAAGGCTGAGGAGCAGATACTCTGTTAGAAAACAACAAATAAATAAACGCATAGAAAAATATTCATTTTGGTAAGACCACAATGCTGGCAAGACCACCATTTTGTTCATCCATGCTGATTAGGAGAAATCCAATCTCTCCCTTTGACATCAGGAACTTGATAAATGCTTTGGAATGAAACGGAGTAAATGTGTAGGAGATGCTTTTCACATCCAATAATGGATGTGAAAACCAAGCAGGACACGAACTAAAAATCTTATCTCACAGAAAAATAGAGTACAGAAATTCAGCCTAGTTCTGATATAGACAGAAGTTATGGAAAGAGCAGAAGACAGACAGTATGAAGTGGTCTATTGGGTGTCCATGACATAGAGCAGCTGTGCTGGTAGCCTCTTTGAGGAGAAGCTAGAGCTGTCCCATGCTGGATACAGCTAGTTCCAGCCACCTCCAATAGGCCCAACACAAGACACAGCTAGAGCCCCTCAGCCAACCTGGTGGTTCTTCTGATAAAACATATTACTAATAAATCAAACATTCACTAATAAATATGTAAATAGATAAATATATTTTTAAAGTGTCCTTAAGAGCCTAATTTAACTGTCCTTGAGCACCTGATTAAGACTCAGTGTGGTTTGCTTTTAGTTTGCTGCCTTGTATTGGAATTATGAACATACAGCCAGCAGAGTTATTCTTTAGACAGAATCATAGAATTCTTTTACCTGGAAAAGTCCTCTGAGATCACCAAGTCCAACTGCCAACCCAATACCACCATAGTCACTAAACCACATCCCAAAGTGCCATGTCTACACATTTCTTGAGCATCTCCAGGGATGGTGGTTCCACCAGCTGCCTGTTCCAATGTCTAACCCCAGAGAACCTGGCTCATATACAACTAAGTCCATGGCATGCTGAGGGTTTGTTTTTTTTTCATGAACTGCTTGAGGAAACTGTCTGCTCTGGTGAAACGCTTGTCTCTACTCACACTTGCTTGCCCTATTTCTCTTCAAGAGTTTAGATGCAGGAACCTCAGGTCGTGTTTACCTCACTTGATATTTTCAGTTGATGTTTTGATCATAAAAAAAATACCCATGTTGGAAAAAAAAAAAAAAGGAGTAGTAAGTCGGAGGAAAAGAAATGAGAACTGGATCCAAAGTGTTTGGTATACAAAAAGAATAAGCATGACATGCTGACCTTTGAAGACATATTTATGATATTTTTAAGAGACCAGCTACAGTACTCCAACATTTCAAAGAAATCAAACATGAATATAAATATTTAAAGAATATAAATTGAATAGAATGTTTCCAGTATTTAAAAATAACCATAAAACTTCTTGAATTGTCACTGGACAAATAAACACATTTATCACTGTATTAAATGTATTTTGACATTGAAGAATTTGTGCATCTAGTAGATCTTCTTGCAAATGATATCTCTGTAAGTAGATTCAGCTGTTTAAAATAAGACCATGTAATAATGATTGGTATTTGTGAAACAATTTTCATCTTTGGGAGCCTGTCTGTTGTTTTTTTGTCTTTTTTCCTTTGGTATAAACATTAGATGAAAGTAAAATCATAGAATCATTTTGGTTGGAAAAGCCAGCAAGATCAGCAAGCTCAACAAGCCAACCAAACACTACCATGCCCACTAAACCTTGTCCCCAAGTGCCACATCTGCACATTTTTTGAAACCCTCCAAGGACAGTGACTCCACCACCTCCTTTGGTAGCCTGTTCCAATGCCTGACATTAAATGCATAGAGGATAAAATATTTCTGTGTAAAGTCAAGGCATCCTGGTGCACCCAATGTGATTAGAACTGAAACTTAGCACTTGCTTCTTGTATAATTTTCTCCAAGGTGGAAGGAGAATGGTTTTGTCAAGAGGTATGTCTGTCCAGAGAAGGGCAACAAAGCTAATGAAGGAGCTAGATAACAAGTCTTACAAGGACAGGCTGAGGAAACTGGAATTGTTTAATCTGGAGAAGGGGAGACCTCATTGCTCTCTATAACTTCCTGAAAGGAGGTTGGAGCCAGTTGGGGGGGGTCTCCCTAGTATGAGGTGAAATGGTGAGAGGAAACGGCCTGGAATTGTGTCAAAGGAGGTTTAGGTTGAATATGAGGAAAAAAAATGTCTGCTGAAAGAGTGGTGAGGCATTAGAAAAGGTTGCCCAGGGAAGTGATGAAGTCACCATGCCTGGAGGTATTCAAGAAATGCGTGGACATTGCACTGTGGACATGTTTTAATGGTCATAGTGGTGTCAGGTTGATGGCTGGACTCGATCATCTTAGGGGTCTTTTCAAACCAAAAAAATTCTATAATTCTATGAAATACCACCCAAAAGACTGACATGAGCTAAAAACCAAAGTGATCCCCCCAAAAAAAAACCCCAACCAACCAAACAAAAAACAACCAACAGATAAACTGCTATATTAGATGACATCGCTCAAATAATTTATTTCCCAGGTAAAATCTATATCTTTTAAATGCAGTTAGTTTTAAGAGTTACAGAAATATCCTGATGATAAGTTAGTTTGCTGGTGGTTTGGAAAATATGTTGCTAATGAGAGCTACAAGCAAAATCTATATTTCTTGTTACTCTGAACTCCAATAAATCACATAATTTTTTGCACCATGTGATAGGAAAAAATGAGAGGAAAAAATTCCTTGATGGTGTCATGCTATAAACAGAGTCCAAACATAAAAACATTCAGAATCACACTTGAGAGAAAGAAGAAACCAACAACATTCTGTTATGTTATACACATCCCATAAATTCTGTGTTTTATGTCAGTGTACAAAGGGCAAGAATACAGCTGTCTGTGTCTACATAAAGTATTACATTTGCCACTTAGCCTTGAATAAACATATAAACCAAACAGGGCCATAAAATCCTTACAAAATTTATGTCAAGGGTATCCCAGGGATAACACCTATCATCCAGTACAGAGGCTACATGAGCCAGTATTTAAGGACACTTTGAAAAGATACCCACTTAATCTTCCAAAAAAACTGTAATCTGGGGATTGGTGAAAACTGTGCCAACAATATATGTGTATATATCTATATCTATATCTATATCTATATCTATCTATATCTACATCTACATCTTCATCTATGTCTATATCATCTCTGTCTATATCTATATCTGTATCTGTATCTATATTTGTATCTATATCTATCTATATCTATATCATCATCTCTATCTGTATCTGTATCTGTATCTGTATCTGTATCTATCTCTATCTCTATCTATATAGATATAGATTCTACCTATTTCTCTTTTATTAAAAAAAAAAAAATCTTCCTCATTTTGTTGGTTTTCCTCCAGAATGGAGATTTGCTGCTTTCCAGCTACACTACCATTTGCCTCGAACACCGCTAGCAAATTCAAGCACTTCCAATTAATATGAAAAATGAATTATCAAGGTCTATTTCATGTTACCAAAGCAAATCTAACAGAAGCTGTTCCCTTCCTAGCACCCCTGTTTTCAATTACATTGTTTGTCCTTATGGTTCTGTTATCTTTTTGCTCACTGAAATAGCCCTGATTGCCGTATCTCAAACTGTTTCCTCTGTTTCTTTAGTAACAAAATATCACTATAAAAAGCAGGGGCATTTTTCACATATGACCACACTTCCATCTGGCCAAAAAAAAAAAAAAAAAAAAAAAGGAAAAAAAAAAAAAGAAGAAAAAATTAAAACCAACTACTCAGCATTCTCCTTTTTAACAATATCTGAAGGCAAATTGATCAAAACAACCTGATATATGCTAACAATTACTTTGGAGACATCCTCAGGAGACCACTATATGCTAGGAATTCTAAATGGAGAGGAGTTTGCTACCTTGGAGCTTCAGGGTACATCAGCACAATAAAACTGCGGTCAGTGCAACTCCAAGCTTACAAGTCCTACAGAGAAAATATAATTGTACAGAATTGCTGCTAGCTTTACAGGCAGACACAGTTTGCTTTGTAAGTCTGGACTCAGCTTTCTTCTACCAGCAAAATAACACATACCTCAAACAGAAGATCCCCAGTTTTCAGCAGAAGGCTTTACTTCACCCTCCTTATTTATAGAAACATAGGACTGTCAGGGTTGGAAAAGACCTCTGAGATCATTGAGTCCAACCGCCAACCCAACACCACCATGCCCATTAGAGCATGTATCAAAGTTTCTTGGACACCTGCAGGGAGTGTAACTTCACCACCTCCCTGGGCAACCTGTTCCAATGCTTGAACACACTTTCAGGAAAGAGATTCTTGTTTAAGCAAGCATCAAATTAACTGTGTCCAGTTTTGGGCTCCCCAGTTCAAGAGAGACAGAGAACTGCTGGAAAGAATCCAATGGAGAGCCACGAGGATGCTTAGGGGACTTGAGCATCTCCCCTATGAAGAGAGACTGAGATCCGTGGGGCTGTTTAGTCTGGAGAAGAGAAGACTGAGAGGGGATCTGATCAATGTCTATAAATATCTGAGGGGTGGGTGTCAAGTGGAGGGGGCCAGGCTCTTTTCAGTGGGTCACAGTGATAAGGCAAGGAACACTGGGTTCAAATTTGAACATAAATGATTTCATCTCACCATGAGGAGAAACTTCTTTACAGTGAGGGTGACAGAGCACTGGAACAGGCTGCCCAGGGGGGTTGTGGAGTCTCCTTCTCTGAAGACTTTCAAGACCCACCTGGATGCCTTCCTGTGTGGACTACCCTAACTGATCCTGCTCTGGCAGGGGGGGTGGACCTGATGATCTCTTGAGGTCCCTTCCAACCTCTGATATACTGTCATACTGTGATACTGTAATAATGTTACTATACTATACAATGGAGTAACTTAATATACCTCAAACTTGGTGTAACAGTACCTTGAGCGACCTGACCTAGTGGAAGGTGTCCCTGCCCATCTCAGGAGGGTTGGAACTAAGTGATCTTTAATGTCCCTTTGAACCCAAACCATTCTCTCAATCTATGGATCTATAAATCATTTTGTCTTTGTTCTGCATTATGACTCTTGTGTTAATCTGATGTAGAGAAAAATATTGTGTAGCAAATTTTGTTCATGTTTTAATTGTTAACATCATTTTCTCTGATGTGATATTGTTAATGTTACCAGATTGCTCATCTGTAATTTGTAGTTAATTTACTAATAACTTCCCAGTAGATTGCAGTAAGAAGACAGAAATGTGTTTCTTGCACAAGGAAATACAGAAGCTCTCGTGTTAGAGCTCAGTGTCTTTTTTCCATATTTTTTTTCTCTCTCCCACAGCCACCTCTGCATCCTTACTTGATGAATACTAAAACACAGCTCTGAAGGAGGCAAACACAGGTGAGCAAATGTTCCCTAAGCACTGAGCCTGTCAAACATTTCTGATCACAGTTCTTGCTGGCAGTCAGCCTTCAGCTGTTTGAAAGTGTGACACAATTTTCCACTCTGCTCTGCAAAATCACATCACTCTCAGGTTACATTTATAACAGAATTATAAGAATGATTTGAAGATGATACTGACAGTTTTTTCTTCATATGTCTAGACCCCAACTGGCTTGCAAGACCAAAGCTTGCATTCTTGCAGGATGAAATAACTGCTGTCGTGTTCCCAAGGAGATTTCAGAAGATGCTGTCTCTTTTTAAGTAGTTGTGGTCACAGTTAGAAAATCATAGAATCAAAGAACTATTTTGGTTGGAAAAGATCTCTAAGATCATCAGGTTCAACCATTCTCTAACTCTACCAAGGCTGGTGCTAACCCATGTCCCTCAGCACCACATTACTGTGGCTTTTAAGCACCTCCAAATATAGGCATTCGATCACCTCCTTGGGCAATCTGTTCCAGTCTTTGAGAGCTCTTTCAGTCAAGAAGTTTTTTCTAAGATTCAACCTAAACCTTCCTTGGTGCAACTAGAGGTCATTTTCTCTCATCCTATCACTTAGGAGAAGAGACCAACACCCACCTGGCTCCAATCTCCTTTCAGGGTGTTGCAGAGAGCGATGAGGTCTCCCCTCACTCTCCTTTTCCCCAGGTTGAACAACCCCAGTTCCCTCAGCTGCTCCTCACCAGACCTGTTCTCCAGAACGTTCACCAGCTTTGTTGTCCTTCTTTGGACATGCTCCAGCACCTCAATGTGCTGAATCCAGGACTCAGTGCTGAATTTAGGGGTACAATCACTTCCCTGCTTCTTTCTGAAGAATATTTAAGTCAAATGGAGTGACAGGACGAGAGGCAATGGCTTCAAACTGGAAGAAATTCAGTTTGGATGATATCTGAGATAGATATTATTCCCCATGAGAATAATGAGGCATTGGAAGAGGTTGCCCAGGTAATTTGTAGAGGCTCC
The DNA here is from genome assembly GCF_027791375.1 of Indicator indicator. NCBI lineage: Eukaryota > Metazoa > Chordata > Aves > Piciformes > Indicatoridae > Indicator > Indicator indicator. Next base: position 8,920,101 of record NC_072017.1, read on the forward strand.
AAGCCTAGAAGTGTTCAAAGCCAGGCTGGATGGGCCTTTGAACAAGCTGTTCTAGTAGGAGGTGTCACTGCTCAAGTCTGGGGCATTTAGACTGGATGACCTTTGAGATCCATTCCAACTCAAACCATTCTATGATTCTATGAATTTCCTAAAATAGAATTTAGAAGCTCACAATTAATCACTGTTAATTCAAAACTGGAAAAAAATGATTTCACTTTAAATAGTCCATTTATGAATGCAGTCTGTCAGTGACTGGTGTCACCCATGTATCTACACAACTGACAGTGCATGAAGGTAACACATTCTGTTTGATGGGAAAAAAGTGAAATACTGATGTTATTTTGCTGTCCCAACAGAAAATAAATGTATACACATTCATTCTGATTAATTCCTAAACAGCCTAAAGTGTTGTTTGCTGAAGATATATGGCTAAGTCTTAACTATATATATTTTGAGTCTTTACAGATAATTTATGCACTACTAGAAACACAATAAAACAAATTAAACATGAATTATAAACAAAAAGCTGACTTTGACATCGGTGATGAATAAGAAAATAAAATCACAGATAGTATTTTTCCCATTGTAAATTGTAACTCATCTAAGATTCTTCTTTTCTAGTTGTCCTAAAACTCAAAAAAACCAATTAGCAAAACTGTCAGTGAGGCAGTGAGGTGGACCAGTTCAGGCTCAAAAGGTAACTGCTGTTGAACACTGCATATGCAATACTGGGAAGGGAACATACTGGGATGTCCCTGCGCTCTGGTGGATGGCATGGAAGTGACACCATTCCTACCTGTTGGGTGAAGATACATGGTTTGATTTGTTACATAAGATAACCATCCTTCAGATATTTATAAGATCCCCCCTCAGTCTTCCGCAGGCTAATCAGCCTCAGGTCTCTCATCCTCCGCTGATAAGAAATCCCCCAGCCCCCTTAGTCTCTGCAGTAGCTCCCTGTCCTTCTTGAACTGGGGAGCCCAGAACTGGACACAATACTCCAGATGTGGTCTCACCAGAAGGGAAGAAGATCCTCCCTCAACCTGCTTGTCATATTTATTAATGCACCCCAGAATACTGTTGGCCTTCTTGGCCACAAGAGCACATTGCTGGATCATGTAGAACTCATCGTCCACAAATACTCCCAGGTCCTTCCTCATAGATGCTTTCAAGCAGGACAGCTGCTGACCTCTCCAGGTGCAGAGGGTTATTCCTCCCCAGGGGCAGCACTCTACACTTCCCTTGTTGAAATTCATAATGTTCTACTCTGCCCAAATCTCCAGTCTGTCCAGGATTCACTGAATGGCAGCACAGTCTGACAGGGTGTCAGTCACTTCTCCAGTTTGGTATCATCAGAAAACTGGAAGAGGGTACAATATATCCTTCTTCCAGGTCATTGATGAAGATGCTGAACGAGACTGGACCTAGTCCTGACCCCCAGCAAACATCACTAGTTACATGCTTCCGCATGGGTATATGTATCTGTATTCTTACTTACAAAACTGTTAGCATCATAGAATGGTTTGTGCTGGAAAAAAACCCTTGAAGATCATCTAGTTCTAACTCCCCTGCCATGGGCAGGGACACCTTCCACTAGACTGGCTTGCTCAAAGCCTCATCCAGACTGGCCTTGAACACCTCCAGGGAGAGGACATCCACATCTTCCCTGGGCAACCTGTTACAGTGTCTCACACCCCTTACTGTAAAGAATTTCTTTCTAATATCCAGTCTAAATCCACCCTAGTCAAGCTCAAATGAATCCTGTTGATAAAAAGAAGTGGCTGATGATATATTTAATAAGTTTAGCCTTTGAATGTTTTCTCATTCTAGGACAGTGCTATCTTACATCAGTATCAAATGCTCAGTCTTACAGCAAGACTCCTGCAGGCTCAGTTCTGTTGCTCTGGACATCTGGCACATATGAGGAACAACATGATTGCCTAAAGCCATTTCTTAATTCCCATTAAAAGCATGGTGAATGGCTGACAGGTAGGCCATTGAAGTCTTGTAAGGACATGCTCAAGGCAAATCCTCAGCTGCATGGTACCAGCTCCTCAAAGTGGGAAACTACAGCTAAAGACCATCTGTTCAAGGAAAGATTGTGCACCATGGCCTTGAGAGCCTTTGAATAAAGCTGGAGCAACAGAATGCCTCTGTGTTGTGCTGCTGTTCTATGGAAATGCAGGCACAGAAGAAGAACACATCCATGACTTTGTGACAGTTAACATGCAGTGAGAGTCTGATTCTTCACAAGCCAAGCTACAAAACAAGGAATCCTCAGTTATTATTATTGGTAGGGCTAGAAAAGAGTTGGACTTTGATTATCTTAAAGGTCTTTTCCAACCAAAATGATTCTATGATTAAAAAAATATATACTTATTTTATATATATATATAAAATATACATTATATATGTATATTATATATTATAATATATATGTATATTATATGTTATATATTATATATGTATATTATATATTTATATATTATTTATTTACCAAGATTTTCCAGTTCTAAGCAGATTAAATTTCCATCTGTTGTGTTTAATTAGAGTCTGATCCAGCAATCAGGAATTCAACTGAATTCATCCAGCACCTGGAATACAATATGAAAGAGCTGCATGTCAAAAAAAATAAAACCTCAGCAAGTTGAACATGCTTGTGTCAGGAACAGTGTGGCCAGCAGAAATAGTGAAGTGGCCATCCCCCTGCACCTAGTACTGGTGAAGCCACTCTTTTTGTACTGGGTTCAGTTCTAGGGCCCTTACTACAAGAAAAGCATTGAGGTGCTGGAGGAGATCCAGAGAAGGATAGCAAAGCTGGAGAAGGGTCTGGAGAACAGGCTCTGGTGAGGAGCCCCTGAAGGAACTGGGATCCTTTAGCCTGGAGAAGAGGAAGCTGAGGAGAGACCTCATTGCTCTCTACAACTCCCTGAAAGCAGGTTGGAATGAGATGAATCTTGGTCTCTTCTGCCTACAAACAAGTGATACAACAAGAAGAAATGGCATCACCTTGCACCAAGGGAAATCTAGATTGGATGTTAGGCAAAATTTGTTTCCTGAAAGAGTGGTCAGTCCTTGGAACAGGGTGCCACGGAGGTGCTGGAGTCACCATCCCCAGAGGTGTCCAAAAATGTGTAGGCATGGCACTTTGGGACATGATTTAATGGCCATGGTGGTGTTGGCTTTACAGTTGGACCTGGTGATTTTAGAGGTCTTCTCCAACCAAAACAATTTTATGATTCTCTTAGCCTGAAGATCTTCAGCTAATCAGTATAGGCACTGCTTTGTTCTGACACTTTGTATGCTCCACCGTTCAAGATGTATTTCAAAGTATATTTTCAGGTGGCATCATTAGTTTTGATGTTGTCTTTCAAATAACAGAATTCTTTATAAAATATTTATTAAAATACTTTTTTTTTTTTTTTTTTTGTGGAGTGAGGGCCCAAAAATGAACCCAGCACTCAAGGTATGACCTCACCACTGCTGAATACAGGGGGACAATCACTTTCCCTATTCCTGCTAATCATAGTCTTCCTGATCCAGGCCAGGGTACTATTTGCCCTCTTGGCCACCTCAACACATGCTGACTCATCTTCAGATACTGACCACTACCTCCACGTCTTTCTTTGCTGGGCAACATTCCATTCACTCTTCCCCCCAAGTTGAAGCATTGCACGTGCTTGGTGTCACCCAAGGGCAGGACCTGAGTAAACAAGCAAGAGTTCACATGCAAGTGTTTGCTGAATGCAGCACCTTTCATAGAATCATAGAATCATAGAATCAGTCAGGGTTGGAAGGGACCACAAGGATCATCTAGTTCCAACCCCCCTGCCATGGGCAGGGACACCTCACACTACATCAGGCTGGCCAGAGCCTCATCCAGCCTGGCCTTAAACACCTCCATGGATGGGGCCTCAACCACCTCCCTGGACAACCCATTCCAGGCTCTCACCACTCTCTTCCTCACGTCCAGTCTGAATCTCCCCACTTCCAGCTTTATTCCATTCCCCCTAGTCCTATCACTACCTGATAGCCTAAAAAGTCCCTCCCCAGCTTTCTTGTAGCCCCCTTCAGATACTGGAAAGCCACAACAAGAAGGTCACCGTGGACATCAGTGATATCAGTCATCAAATGGTTTGGGTTGGAGGGGACCTTCAAGATCATCTGGTTCCAACCCCTTTCTTCTAGATCAGGTTGCTTAAGGACCCATCCAGCCTGGCTTTCAACACTTCCAGTATATGTCACACAGCAGTACAACAAGGAGTGTAATTTTGAGCTTGTTTGTTTATTTTGCTGTGTGGTTGTCATAGCTTAAAGAAGGAAGTTTGCCACTGCTTACAAAAGCCCAGTGACTCTGGGTATGCCAATTTATTCCAAGTCACTGCTAGACCAGGTAATTTCCACAGTGCCTGATTTATTTCAGCTTGTTCATCACTATTCTCAAATTAGATTGATTCTCTTTTTAGAAAGCAAAGATTTTTAACCTTGCAGATCTCATCCTCAAGTTAAAGCTCAATTGTTTTCTATAAAAGTAAAATGCTTTGGTAGGCTTCTTCCCCATAGAGAATCAGTCTGCTCCAAGAGCAGCACTCCAGACAAGTAATTTACTTTTATAAACAGCATAAATAAAGCAGAAATAGGGGGAAATATCTCAAAAAACCTACAGCATGTCTTCCTTTACAGCACCCTGGTTGGCTCATTTTATTTCTTGCAGAAGGTCTGCAAGCTGTTGCAGTTGGCTATCCGTGGGAGGTCCTCAAACTGTTTGTGAAGAATTAAGGAAGGTAAAATTGCAAGGCTTTTTTGACCTTCTCACTGGTAAAGGTACAAGTTTTCACAGAGTTACTCAACCACCTGCCTATATTTAATACATTTCTTGCTGATTTTATAGCTATGTGACAGTGGTCTTCCCCATATGAGTGGAGAAAGAAAACATGCAAGAGAATATGTTCGTGCAGTGTGACCAGCAGGATGCAGGGAGGTTGTGAAGTAACCACCCCTGGAGGAGGTGTTCAAGAAACATGTGGACATGGCACCTGAGGATGTGATTTAATGACCATAGTGGTCTTAGGTTGATGATTGGACTCAATGATCCTAAAGGTCTTTTCCAAACAAAACAATTCTATGATTCTGTGATCAGGGTAGTGATCGTCCCCCCTGTACTCAACACTGGTGAGGTCAAATGAATACTGGGTCCAATCCCACTCAATATTTTCATTAATGATCTGGATAATGAGGCAGAGTGTACCCTGAGCATGTTTGCTGAGGACACCAAACTGAGATGAGTTGTTAATACTCCAGAGGGTTGTGGTGTCATTCACAGGCAGGTTGAAGAAATGGACTGAGAGGACCATCAAGAAGTTCAGCAAGCGAAAATGCAAAGTCCTACATGGAATCACCCATTGCTTAGGTAAATACCTTGAATACCCTATTTCAAGCCCAGGAGACACCTGATAGTCCTTTAGGTTTCATTACATCTTCTTAATCTATTGAGGTAAAGGGACTCCTGAGCTTTTGGAAAAGAATTCTAGTAAAATTCACATAGATGAAAATTTAAACCTGGTTAATATTTAATTATTTGCATACTGCAACTCTTAATATTTTTTTTCTGAATATATGGTGGAAAAAATATAAAAGCTGTTAAATATTTAAATTAAGCAAAGAAAGAATTTCATCACATAAATTAAATGATATTGTGTAACTTAAGGAAATAATTTTGACAAAAATAACTTAGGGGAACAGTTTGTAAAAAAGGGAACAACCAGGGAGAGGCTAGGGCTGGGGACTGTGATTTTCTGCAGGGGCATAAGTGTGGAATCTCAGAATGATATTGTCAAGGATCAAATATTTGAGTTCTGTTTTGTTATATTAAATTTCCTACACAGGTATTCCATTCACAGATATGATGTCAAGAAGGAGAATTTTATTTTACTAATGCTATAGATTCTGAGGATCTGTTCACTAACAGGTGAGATAGTATCAAAGACTGACTCTGGATCATTGAATCACTGAATCATAGAATGTCAGTGGTTGAAAGCGAAGCTGAAAGATCATCAAGCCCAACTCATTTGCCAAAGAAAGATCACCCAGGACAGGTCAAACAAGAATGCATCCTGGTGGGTCTTGAAAGTCTCCAACTAGAAGGAGACTCCACAACCTCTCTGGGTAGACTGATCCAGTGCTCTGCTACCTTTACCATAAAAAAAAGCTTCTCCTAGTGTTGAGATGGAACTTCTTGTGTTCTGTCTTGTACCTGCTGCTCCTTATCTTATCATTGGGCACCACTGAAAAGAGACTGTCACCTTCATCCTAATACCCACCCCTCAGATATTTATATACATTAATAAGATCCCCTCTTAGCCTTCTACTCTCAAGACTAAACAGCCCAAGGTCTCTCTTTCTTTCTTCATAGGACTGATGTTCAAGTCCCACAGCCATCCTTGTAGCTCTCTGTTGGACTCTCTCAATCAGATCCCTGTCTCTCTTGAACTGTGGAGCCCCAAACTGGACACAGTATTCTAGTATTCTAGTCCAGAGCATAATAGAGAGGGAGTGGAACCTCCCTAGACCTGCTGGACACACTTTTCTTGATGTACCCCAGAATGTCATTGGCCCTTATGGCCACAAGGGCACATTGCTGTCCCATGGATAACATGTCCACTGGACTCCAAGGTCTTTTTCCATAGACCTGCTTTCCAGCAGGAGAATCCCTAATGTGTACTGGTGCCTGGTGTTTTTCCTTCCCAGATTCAGGACTCTACACTTGTCCTTATTGAAATTCGTGAGGTTTGCCTGTCCAGATCTCATTGGATGGCAGCAGAGGCTTCTAGTGTGTCAGCAAAGCCCTCAGTTTTGTGTTATCACCAATCTTGATGAAGGTACACTCTGTCCCCTCATCTAGGTCACTGATGAAGGTACTGAACAAAACTAGACCCAGTACTGATCCCTGGGGACCAGCACTGGCCACAGGCCTCCAAATGGACTCTGCACTGCTGATCACAATTCTCTGATCTCTGTTGTTGGACCGGTTACTCATGATCCATTCACATATCCTTCCACATCTACAAAGAACTTCTGAAACAGGTGAATTAGCTTCTGAAATAAGGATTCAATTTAAATCATAAATCTATGGTCCTATGTGCTCAAAAAAAAAAAAAAAGAAAGAATATTAAGAAGCACTACAAAAGGCAAAGCTGTTTACTTCTCAGCATTCAAAAGGGATGGCAAGGAGTCCTGCTGCTTTGCTCATTTTTTGTCTAATGTGCAAGCTAACATCACAAAATAAGAAGGTTCTTTGGGATTAAATCTTTCAAATAATACACACAGATGTTCAAATTACTTTCTACAATAACATCAGGTTGCATATGCTCCAAAATACTAATTACAGCCCAGAGGAATCATTCTTTAAAAATGACCTCTTAAATTTTGCTTAAGGGTTTGAAACTAACAATCCTTTGTAGTTTATGATTAACTGGATGCATAAATGAATAATAATAAAATGGTTACATCTTTTCTGAGCCCTACTAACATTACTACACATGGAGAATAATGTATTATTCAGCACTTTTGTTCTGCTAACATAAGGTAACTTAGCACACAACATTTTTACTGCAGTATCTACATTTTCACAGAATATAGAAGGAACCTTCAAGATCATCCCTTTCTAACCCCCTTGCCATGGTCAGGGACACCTCCTACTAGACCAGCTTGTTCAAGGCCCCAGAAAACCTGGCTTTGGACACCTTCTCTGGGCAACCTGTTCTAGTTCCTCACCACTTTCTTGGGGAAGGATTTCTTCCTCATGTCTAATCTAAATCTGTCTCCTTCCAGCTTGAAACCCCTCATCCTGTCCCTACATGCCTCTGTAAAAGTCCCTCTAGAACTGTCCTGTAGCCCCCTTCAAATGCTTCAAGGCTGCTAGAAGGTGCCACTGCAGCCTTCTCCCAACTTTCTTCTCCTTGTCTACATAGCAGAGATGTTCCAGCCCTCTGATCATCTTTGTGGCCTCCTCTGGATCTGCTCTAACCATTCTATGCCCTTCTTGTGCTGGGGCCTCCAGAGCTGGAGGGTCCCATGAGAATAGAATAAAGTGACATTCTGCCACCTCTCTCAACCTGCTGCCACATAGGAATTCCATTGAATCCAAGTCTAGGAATTCCATCCAGTCCAACCATCAACCCAACACCACCACGTCCACTAAACCGTGTCCCCAAGTGCCATGTCTACATGTATCTTGAATGTCTCCAGGCATGGTGACTCCACCACCTCCCTGGGCATCGTGTTCCAACGTCTGACCACTCCTTCAGTGAAGAAATGTTTCCCAATACCCAACCTAAACCTTCCCTGGTGTAACTTGAGGACATTTCTATGTTTATTGTCTTGGAAAAATCAGTTATTGCTTACTTCTTATAGAAATATAGATAAGGAAAAAGAATGGATGCAAACAAGACTGATAACTAATTTGGTGTAAAAAGCTGGATTATTTACAGTACTTAGATATGCAACAGTGAGGGAGAAGGAAAAAGAGAGATGTAGAGGCTCTTGACAACACCTGTGTTAAGGTCTTGTTCTGTTCCACTAATTAAAAATGGCTTGTTTGGGAACTTTTCTCCTAACTCAGGTACATAACTTAGATGTCTGGAGTTATGTGGTATAAATATGCATGAACATATTAATCTTGTAAATATGTGGTCCTGCATCTTTGTATTTCTAAGACAAATGATTTATAAACATTAAAGAAAACAAAATGGGTAATGTATTAAAGTAATTGAAGCCTCAAAAAAAACCTCAACACCCTGTGAGTGTTGTAACTCAGAGCTATTACATCACCACTTTTCCATTTGAAAGTGCTAACAGAGATTACTAGCTTAATATGACATCTACGGATAGAAATACAGCAAAAACCTCTTTCTTTGAGAAGGAATGAAAAACCAGAGTAAAGGAAGAAATAAAAGAAGGTAGCAAAAACGACAAAGTAGTGATGGAAAATGGTGGCAGAGAATTAATGCTATTTCTTCTTCCATTTTTGGGACTTCTGACGGAAAAAAGATGTCCTGTCTAGTGCTTGCTGGCAGAGAAAGGACGTTTATTCTGACATAGATTTTAAGGGAATGGGAGATGTGCTGTTTCTGTCACTATTTTTGTGGTCTTTGGCCTCACTAATTGTGTATTTCAACCAGTTTGGACTAGTGTTGTCACTACCATTGCATATATTATAAACTTCTTGTTTTCCTTTGTATTGGCCCTTATTGTGGAGAAAAGAAGGCTAAGCAGACATTTTTTTTACTCTGTAACTACCTGAAAGGAAGTTGGAACCAGGTGGGGATTGGTCTCTTCTACCTAGTAAAAGGAATTGAGGAAATGGTCTCAAATTACAGTAGGAAGGTTTTAGGTTGGACATTAGAAGAAACTTCTTGAAAGGCTTCTCAAAGACTGGGCTTCTCAATCCAACAAAACACCCCAAAAAGTAGGCTGCATGAGATTGCCATTTGTCTTGCCTGGCACTGAAAATGAATGTGGTGAATGGCCACAAAACACGTTTTTCAGTAAGTATCTATATTACAAAAATGTGGATTTCTAAATATTTTTAATGCTGTTTTACCTGGTCAAGTTTGATTAATTCAAAAGTTTTGCTGGGCCCTTCACTACAAGAAAGACCTGGAGGTGCTGAAGGGTGTCCAGATAAATGCCGCGAATCTGGTGAAGGGTCTGGAGAACAGGTCTGCTGAAAAGCAGCCCAGAGAACCAGGGTTGTTTAGTCTGGAGAAAAGGGGGCTGAGGGGAGACCTCCTCACTCTCTATAATGCCCTGAAAGGAGGTTGGAGTCAAGTGGGTGCTGGTCTCTTATACCTAGGAAAAAGTTATAGAAGGAGAGGAAACAGCCTCAAGATGAACCAAGGGAGCTTTAGGTCAGATATGGGAAGAAAATTCTAAACTGAAAGGGTTTTTAAGGCTGGAACAGGCTTCCCTGGGAGGTATTTGAATACCCATCCTTGGAAGTGTTTAAAAGATGCCAAGAAGTGGTGCTGAGGAACATGTTTTAACACCAGACTTGGTTGAGTTAGATGGTTGGTTAGATAGTTAGACACTTCCCATCCTTGGAAGTGTTTAAAAGATGCCAAGAAGCGGTGCTGAGGGACATGTTTTAACACCAGACTTGGTTGTGTTAGATACTGCTTGGATTGGATGATCTTAGAGGGTTTTCTCCATGCAAAATGATTCTATGATGCTTGCCCTGCTCACATATGTGGTTAGTGAAAGTTCCTTTACTCTTTCTTTTTTATGTTATCAATGCAATTGTAATGTATGCAAGAAAAGTTTGAGCAGTGAATGAAGCACTTTGTGTTTCAGATTAAAACATCAAAAAAAGATATGCTGATAAACATATTTCTTCCTCCAGGAAATTAGCTTTTATACTTGACCTAGCAACAGGACACCAAATTAATTGTTTTCCACAAGGGCTATAAATCACAATTGTGACAATTTCCCAGAATGCACCACTGCTGTAATTGAATATTGCCATTCACTTTGAATACAATTTAAATCACAGAGCAAAGTTAAATGCTGTGGATGGGAAGGAGTGTAAGCTTTTGAAGATGATCCATGAACTAATTGCTAAGCCTTGGTGGCATTTACATTTATTAGAGGTTACTCAACCATTAATTGTGTGTGGTGATACAGTTCATTGGAGTTTCTCATTGAATAAGTTGCAAAGGTTAACTGCATCTGAGTTTTGTTTGGTTTTGTTTCTGTTTAAAAAAAAAAAAAGAGCAAACAACAGAGAAATAAATAAATAAATTGCACAACAATATGACTTTAACTCACTGACAAACCGTAGAGAGAATAAAAATACAAAGATGACTCAGTACTGTGCAAAATTGGCTCATTTAGCCTGGAGAAGAGGAGGCTCAGGGGTGACCTTATTGCTCTCTACAACTACCTGAAAGGAAGTTGTAGCCAGGTGGGGTTGGTCTCTTCTCCCAGGCAACCAGCACCAGAACAAGAGGACAGAATCTCAAGCTGCACCAGGGAAAGTTTAGGCTGGAGGTGAGGAGAAAGTTCTTCCCAGAAAGAGTGATCTGCCATGGGAATGTGCTGCCCAGGGAGGTGGTGGAGTCACTGTCCCTGGAGGTGTTCAAAAAAGGATTGGATGTGGCACTTGAAGCCATGGTTTAGTTAGTCATGAGGTGCTGGGTGATATGTTGGACTCGATGATCTCTGAGGTCTTTTCCAACCTTGTTGATTCTATGATTCTATGGTTATTTTTTTGAATGAAAAACTCAATCTATCAGTCTACAAACATAAAATAAAAAGCTGATCCTTCATATGTGAGATGCTTCAATTTTTCAATTTTCCTTCAAAAATCAGTGCTCACAATTAAGCCACATTTGGCCTAAGTATACATGTTAAGGTTTTAGGGCACTGAAGAACTCAAATGTACTACCTTAAATGCTACATAATTTCCTGGTTCATATCATGTTATTAAACCTAATAGCATATTAAAACCACTCTACCTCCAACTGCTGAACAGAAGATACTTGAGCTACCTCAATACCGTTTTTATAAACTCATATACTGGGCATTCTGAAGTAGGTTCAGCATTCAGGTTTTACAAATGATTACAGACAGCTGCTTATCAGATCATTTAGTCTGTTCTATATGAGGCAAGCATTCATATTTACATAATCTGAAGTTAATAATACAAAACTAAATAATACCTAATGAGAAAGTAATTTGGAATTCATGATGTAGTCTGTTTGCAACAGTGGAACAAAATAATCAAAAACATAACTACTGCTTTTATTTATGAAAAGATGAAAGTTCTGGTACCCCCAGCACGAGAAGTACATGGAACTGTTGGAGCACATCCAGAGGATGCCACAAAGATGATCAGAGGGCTGGGGACAGGCTGCCAGAGTTCAGGCAGTTCAGCCTGGAAAAGAGAAGGCTTCAGGGAGACCTTATAGCAGCCTTACAGTACCTGAAGGAGGTCTACAAGAAAGCTGGGGAAGGACTTTTTAAAAGGGCTTGCAGTGACAGGACAAGGGGGAATGGATTGAATCTTGAGGAGGGCAGGTTTAGACTGGACATTAGGAAGAAATTCTTTCCAGTAGGGGTGGTGAGACATGGGAACAGGTTGCCCAAGGAGGTTGTGGATGCCCCCTCCCTGAAGTTACTAAAGGCCAGGTTGGGCAGGGTCTTGAGCAAGCTGGTCTGGTGGAAGGTGTTCCTGCCCATGACAAGTGGTTTGGAGCTAAATGATCTTTAAAGGCCCTTCCAAACCAAATCAGATGGCTAGAACCCCTCTGCTGTGAGACCAGGCTGAGGGAGTTGGGTCTGTTCAGCCTAGAGAAACAGAAGGCTCTGGGGAGAACCTATTGAGATCTTTCAGTGCTTAAAGGGGGCCTTGGTTTTGAAATAAAAGAAGGGAGATTTAAGCTAGATATAAGGAAGCTATTTTTTATGCTGAGGGTGGTGAAACATTGGCACAGGTTGTCCAGAGATGTAGCAGAGGCCCCATCCCCAGAAGCATTCCAGATCAGGTTGGACAAGGCTCTGAAAAACCTGTTCTAATTGAAAACATCCCTGTGCGCTGCAGGGGGGGTTGGACTCAATGATCTTTAACTGTGCATTCCAACCCAAACCATTCTATGCTTCTATGATTTTGTGAAAAACAAGTTTGAGGACATTAAACTACATACTACATATTTGTCCAGAAGTACTGAAATATTGTTTTACATCCTGCAGGGATATACGGACTGATTTAGAAAGCACTCTGAATTTTAGAGACTTCTTAAAAGAAGATCTGGGATATTGAATCTGTTCCATTCTGAAAGAAAATCCCTTTTTTTTTTCCAAAGTTTAAGGTGGCCATATGTCTTCAAAACTATCAGTTTACAAAATGCAGAGAGCTAGAGTGCTCATCAATAGAGCCAAGGCAAACAAACTGTATGCTGAAGCACAGGTCTGTGGCTGCAATTCAGATCAGAAGTAACAATGCCATGACAATCATGAGTAAAGCCTTGGAAATAATTTGATATCACTTTCAGAGTCAATCACAGCTTTGCAAATGTTTGTTTTGTCTATTCAGTTTACAGGTTTTGTGTTCCTGTCTCTCATGGAATGGCTTGGATTGCACTTATTTTAAATCATTTATTATTAAACAGTGTTGTGTTTTTTTTTATTATTTCAATATGTGATATGCACCTGCATCCTTCATATTGCCTAGTTATTCCTCTGTACCAAAGTCATCTGCTGTGCTGACACTGTCTCATGAAACTGCTGACCTGACCCATCATGTCTCTGCTGTCTTGTCACTGCAGCAGATACCCTGCTCCCTGCTCGCCTTCATTTCACTCTGAAGGGTTGTTATCTTCAAGCTCCTTGCAAAGCCTGCAGTGTACAACTCTATTCCACCAACCTAAGCCAAAATCACAGAATGCCAGAAGTTATAGCTAAGAAAAGAAAACCTCAGGGAAAAAATTACAAAGCTCAGGGCTCTGCTGACAGCTGTTGTGACAAGCATTCATCCTCCTTGATGAGGAAGCTCTTTCTTACTTTTTTTCCTTTTTTTTCTGAGGGAATTCGGAGCACCCTTAGTAAGTTTGCAGATGACACTAAATTGGGTGGGGGTGTTAATCTGCTGGAGAGAAAGAAGGCTCTTCAAAGAGGTCTGGACAGGCTGGATTGATGGGTTCAGTTCAACTGTATGAGGTTCAACCAGGCCACGTTTTGAGTCCTGCACTTGAGTCACAACAACCCCATGAGTGCTCCAGAGTTAGGGCAGAGTGGCTGGAAACTGCCCAGCAGACAGCTGGGGTGTTGGCTGACAGCTGGCTGAATAAGGCAGCAGTGTGCCCAGGTGCCAAGAAGGCCTCTATCATCCTGGCTTAGATCAGGAATATTGTGGTCAGCTGGGGTAAGAAAGTGATCAGATCCCTGTATTCAGCATTGCAGAGGCTGCACCTTGAGTCCTGGGTTCAGGTCTGGGCCCCTCATTACAAGAAGGATATTTTGGGGCTGGAGCATGTCCAGCAAAGGGCAGCAAAGCTGGTGAAGTATGTGTAGGACAGGTCTGGTGAGACCTCATTGCTATCTACAACTCCCTGAAAGGAAGTTGGAATGAGGTGGGGATCAGTCTCTTCTTCCTACTATCAGGTGATGGATTGAGAGGAAATGGCCTCAAGTTGCACCAGGGGAGATTTAGGTTGAATATTAGGAAAAATGTCTTTACAGAAAGAATGGTCTGGCATTGGAACACTCTGCCCAGGGAGGTGGTGGCATCACTGTCCCCAGAGGTGTTCAAGAAACATGTGGACATGGCACTTTGGGCCATGGTTTAATTGCTGTGGTGGTGCTGGGTTGATGGTTGATCCAACCCAAAGTTTAATTGCCATGGTGTTGCTGGGTTGATGGTTGATCCAACCCATGGTTTTATTGCCAACCATCAAAATTTTACAATTCTGTGATCCTTTACATTTACATGCTGATTGTATTGAGTCTGCTACATACAGTATCTGCCATGTGTTTTTGTATGGTGGGAATAAAATTAATTCTTGTTTCCTTCTGGATATTCTAATGTGATGTGCTTTTAACCAGTTGATTATGGGCTGTGTGTACTGCATAATCTCTATTTATCCCTTATAAATATGCCTGGTAGATGCCTTAGCCATGCCTGTCCTAACAATCTGCAATCTTTGATTACCTGCTTGCTGAGTAAAACATTTCACAGATGTTTCCATTACAACAGGGCTTTCAGAATGAGGCCCTAACTGTAGCATAAAATTTATCACCACAGTAATGTCAGGTGCTAGGTGTGTGAAGAAATTGGTATACATCTGGAAAATCTGCATTCCAAAGAGGAATAATACCTGTTTTCTAATCCAGAGTTGTTTTAATTACACATAATCAGCTCCTGTAAACATCACCTGTGATACTTAGGAGGTCTGATTAGTAAATCATAACAATTCTGGGTTTTACCTAGTAAGCTATAAAACATGTGTATTGTAGACACACCATTGTGAAGAATCTATTTTCATTGGGAAGAAACAAACAACAGCTTGAAGGTAAGAACAAATTGACTGTAACCTGTGGGCACATAACATTTATTATCAGTTTGCTCCCACCCCCACATAAGTAATCTTACTTCATAACCTTGAAAGTGTGCTTTGGAGGTTGTCACACAGTGAAGCAGCTTTGCTAGCAGAAAACAAAACAAAACAAAACAAAACAAAACAAAACAAAACAAAAACAACAAAAAAAAAAACAAAAAACAAAAACCTCACAAAAAAAACCCAACAAAACCAAAACCAGAACAAAACCAAAATCAAAAACAATAAAACCCAACCCATCCCAACCCAAAGCCAAAACCAAACCAACAAACCCAACAAGATACCATAGAGACCTCTGAATCTTCTATAAACCAATGCATATACTGTTTGCTGCTGAATTGTGTATAATCCTAATAAAATCTGCCTTTCCCTTTCCTTTCCCTTTCCTTTCCCTTCCTTTTCCTTTTATTTTCCTTTCCCTTTCCTTTTCCTTTCCCTTTCTTTTCCTTTCCCTTTCCTTTTCCTTTCCCTTTCCTTTTCCTTTCCCTTTCCTTTTCCTTTCCCTTTCTTTTCCTTTCCCTTTCCTTTTCCTTTCCCTTTCTTTTCCCTTCCCTTTCCTTTTCCTTTCCTTTCCCTTCTTCCTATTCAGATCAATAGGAATAGTAGTTAATTATAAAATCATTAGAATAGTGGAATCATAGGATGCTAAGATCATAGAATAATTCAGATTGGAATGTAACTGAGGTTGGAAAACAGCTCAGGACATCTCTTGTTCAGCCTCCAGAATAAAGCAGCTCTGAGATCACACAAGGTTGATCAGTGTTGGATGTGTTGGCTTGGTCCAGCTGGATCTCAAAATCCCATAGTGATGGGGACTAGACAGTTGGAAACAGGATCTTAGATCAGAGTTTGCAGCATGAAATGGAATTTGTGTTTAGTTACTGAGGAATTTACTGAGTTTCATTGTTATTTCATGTGTAGTTACTTCTAGTTTTGATATAGTAAGATCCCAGAATCAAAGACTTGTTTTGGTTGGAAAAGACCTTTAAACCTGTAGGGACAGGACAAGGGGCAATGGCTTCAAACTAAAGCAGAGCAGATTCAGATTGGATGTTAGGAACAAGTTCTTTATTATGAGGATAGTTGAACACTGGAACAAGTTGCTCAGGGAGACAGTCAAGGCCCCTTCCCTGGAGATATTCAAGGTCTAGTTGAGGATGTCCCTGCTGGCTGAGGGGAGGTCAGACTAGATGACCTTTGGAGGTCCCTTGTGGCCCAGACCATTCTATGATTCTATGATCATGAAGTCCAACTACTATCGAACCCTATCCAGTCTGATGCTAAACCATCTTCACCAGCACCACATCTCTGAAGATTTTAAACACCTCCAGTGGTGGGGATTCTACCACCTGCCTGGGAACCATATTACAGATGATGTGTGCTTGCAGGAGAATATCATGCAGACTTCACAGTTTTGCCATGCAACCAGGTGAAACTCGGTGATTTTGAAAGGTTTTCATTTTTACTTTTCTCTAAAGCAGAAACAAAAAGTGAAGCTTGGAGAAAGGGTAGGATGGAAGGTGGCAATTCACATGGACCAAACCCTAAGAAAATATTCACACCAACATCTGTGAAAGAAAACTGTGAAGTTTCACACACAGCTGTCTGCAGAACACATTTTTGTCAAGGCACTGAAGCATCAAACTTTTTTCCCTTGGATTGCATTTATTAAATTGTCTTTGTCATCTTTCTACACTTTCTTTTATCTACTAGAGAAAGTTAGGCAGACTCAAATAAATCTTGATGTAGTTTGCAGAAAGCATGTACATGAAAAGCAAAATACCAAAATCTGATTAACCTGACTGAATCTTTTGAAGAAATCTTGGGCTAAAAGCTTGCTGAAAGCTAACAACTTTAAAAAGATTGCTGGAATTCACATGCCATGATTGCAAATTTTCTTCACTGAATCCTTCCTCTAATGTAGAAAGATGGGAAATTCTTACATGATTAATATAGATCATTATGATATTGTTAAAAACCCCACACTTTTCCAAAAAAAAAAGTCAGACTGTTGCAATTAAGTGTTATCATATTGTCGTGTGTGGCATATCAATATGGTGTCACGGGACATGGCAGCTTGAATTCTGTGTTCAGTTTTGGGTACCTCACTACAAGGAGGACAGTGAGGTGCTGGAGCATGTCTAGAGAAGGCCAACAAAGCTGGGAAGATTATGTCTGGTGAGGAGCAGCTGAGGAAATTGAAGTTGTTCAGTTTGGAGAAGAGGAGGTGAGGGGAGACCTCACTGCTCTCTACAACTCCCTGAAAGGAGGTTGCAGTGAGCTGGAGGTTGGTCTCTTCTCCCTAGTATCAGGTGATAGAACAAGAGGAAATGGCTTGAAGTTTTGCCAGGGGAGGTTTAGTTTGGATATTAGGAAAAATTTCTTTCCTGCAGCAGTGGTCAGACATTGGAACAGGCTGCCTGGGTGGAGTCACTGTACATGGAGGTGTTCAAGAAACTTGTAGACATGGCACTTTGGGGCATGATTTAATGTCCATGGTGGTGTTAGTTTGATGGTTGGACTTGATGATATTAGAGGTCTTTTCCAACCAAAACAATTTTATGATCCATGATTCTATGGTTCAGCACCAGACTTGGTCATGTTAGATAACGATTGGTCTCCATGATCTTAAAGGTCTTTTCCTACCTACACAATTCTGTAATTCTCTATATGTCATATATTGCTTAAAAAAGAGCATTGTCATGTTAAGGAAATTAGAATTATTTATAGATACTGTAGATAAAGCCAATCATGGTGTGGTAGGATGCTGGGAAAGGCAGAAAAAAAGCCATTTAGAGACTGAGTTCAGATGGAGGAAAGGGAGGATGTGATCTAGAAACAAGAGAGCTTTGAAAATCAAATGGCAACAGGAATCCTAAATACAAAAAAAAAAAAAAAAGTTAGGTTTTAATAAAGCATTTCTTTAAAAAAAAAAAGAAAAAACAAAATTCAGAGCAAAGTATTTTTGTGGGGCAGTAACTGAGGTAATAGAAAATAGTTTATTGCCTAATTTTTGATAATTGCAAGTATTAATTGATCACCGAGCAAAGGCTCCACTGGATTGTTTCTTATTTTATGTGACTTACTATTTGGTTTGAACTATTTACTGAAATTTTAACAAAAAAAAAAAAAAAAATTGATTAAACAAATACCAAGACTTAAAAGGTCAGAAGTGAAATATTCTGTGACTGAAACATACAATGTTTTCTATTTGGTAAAGTAACTGGGATTGGTTTTATTCCTTGTCCTTCCTAATGTATAGAATCATAAAATCATTAAGGTTGGAAAAGACCTATAAGATCAATCCAACCATCACACCAACACTACCATGCCCACTACACCATGTCCCAAAGTGCCATATCTACACATTTTTTGAACACCTTCAGGAATGGTAACTCCATCATCACCCTGGGCAGCCTGTTCCAATCCCTGACTATTCCTTGGAGGTGGTAAAAATACATGTAGACATACCATTTTGGGACATGGTTTAATGGCCATGGAAGTGTTAAGTCAATAGATCAGTTTGATGATATTAGAGGTCTTTCCCAACAAACAATTCCAGGAGTCTATGATTTCTCTTCCCAGTGTACATCTCATTAGCCCTGTCATGAGCTAACTTGGATTTTTCACCAACAACATTCTTTTAAACATTTTATCCTATGCTTACTCTTACACTGTAAGAGGAGCAGAAACGAGCCCCTAGGCTTTATATCTATTGCTGTGAAGAAGGCAATCACCGTTTACAAGTGGTAGTTCCTGCCTGGAGTCTACCAAGGACTGAAATGAAAGAAAATCATTCAAGTCTGAAATCTACAAAGGTCACTAAATAAATTAAATTTAGCAGTCTCTCTTTGAGTAAACTAAGAGAGCAGCATTCAGATCACAGCTCTCTCCTAAAGCTAATGCTAATTTAGGTGAATTATCCCTGTGAGATTCAGGGGAAACTGATTTCCCAAACTTTAGAACTAATGGGATGCATTCTTAATGCTGATATAAATGCACCATCTTCCTAGCTCTGCTTTGTCCTTTTGCAATAGAAAGGTCCTTTTGTCACCTTTTGGTCTCCTAATCCCAAATCATGCTGAACACTTCAACCATCCCATTAATTCTCGCTGTCCTTTAAAAAAACCCTGGGACTGCTGATTGCTTGTGTCCTTCAAAATCTATATTAAAAAAGGAAAAGGGAAGTAGGGTGATTTAACTTTTTAAGTTTGTGGAGGTTTTTTTTTTCTGATTGATTGATTGATTAGTTGCTTTTTTTACTTTATTTGCTTGGCTGATGAAGCTGTTGACCTTCTTTCATCTCATCAATTAAAAATTCTCCAAAAAGCTTGTTGACTCTACAAACCAATAAAAAGTACCAATTACATATGTAAAACCTGTACAATATTTTCACTGCAACCCCCCCCCCCAAAAATAGTAAAAATTAGAACATACTGAAATTACATAAATTGCTAAGTGAAAAAGCAATAACAATTTGCTTGTTTAAAATGTATTTGTCTACTGGATTAGAGAGAAATCAGACTCAAGTTCTGTATTAAATTTGGTTAATTCATCAGTGTCATTAAACATGGATGGTGTAAATTTCTCTTACAAAACTTTCACAATTTCTCATAAAATCAGGTTTCTTTGAAGTTGAAATTTTTCATTATTAAACCACAACAAAAGGATGATGATGGTGACCTTGACAGCAATGATCATGATGATTATGGAGAAAAGAAGGCTCCGAGGTGACCTTCTTGTGGCTTTCCAGTATCTGAAGGGGGCTACAAGAAAGCTGGGGAGGGACTTTTTAGGCTATCAGGTAGTGATAGGACTAGGGGGAATGGAATAAAGCTGGAAGTGGGGAGATTCAGGCTGGATGTGAAGAAGAAGATCTTCCCCATGAGAGTGGTGAGAGCCTGGAATGGGTTGTCCAGGGAGGTGGTTGAGGCTCTGTGCCTGGAGGTGTTTAAGGCCAGGCTGGATGAGGCTCTGGCCAGCCTGGTGTAGTGTGAGGTGTCCCTGCCCATGGCAGGGGGGTTGGAACTGGATGATCCTTGTGGTCCCTTCCAACCCTGACTGATTCTATGATTCTACGATGATGATGATGATGGTGCTGCTGCTGAAGCAGATATAGAGAAGCACAACATAGCTGGGGAGGGGTTTGGAGAGTATGTCTGATGAGGAGAGGTGGTTTAGCCTGCAGAAAAGGAGGCTGAGAGGAGACCTCATTGCTCTCTACAGATGCCTTAAAGGAGGTAAATAATGACAGGATAAGAGGAAGTGGCCTCAAGCTGCACCGGGGGAAGTTTAGGTTGGATGTTAGAAAGAATTTCTTTACTGAAAGAGTGGTCAGGCATCAGAACAGACTGCCCAAGGAGGTGGTGGAGTGATCATCCTTGGCAGTGTTCAAAAAACCAAGTAGATGTGGAGCTTTGGGAAAAGGTCTAGAGGTCACAGAGGTGTTGGGCAGAAGGTTGGACTTGATGATCTTAGAGGTTTCTTCCAACCTTAATGATTCTATGATGATGATAATGATCATCATCATCATGATCATTATGATGAAGATGATTATTACATTATCATTATGATGATGACAACTATTACTACTTCTCAATTATTTATTTTGAATTATTGAAGTTTAACACACTAAGTGAACACATATTCATAGTCAGACTGCAACTGAGTAAATTCCAGCAAGAATGAAATTTTATGGACATATTAAAAACCTTCTTATAATGGAGTTTTCTAATGGAAGCACTGTCAGGTCCTGAATTATTGTTGTGCTGTTGGGCACATAATGAATGTTGCATTCTGGAAACTAATGACAAATATACTAGGTAATGGGTGTTTCTATGGAGACCATGGTGTACATATCATCTGTGCTGAATAGTTGTTACTACATGAAACTTAGATTACAAAATATACTTAATCATCCTTTATTACAATGAAATCTCATTGCCCTGTGACCTTTTAGGACAAAGCTAATAAGAAAACCATGGCAAAAATTATAAAAATCCCAATTTAATATGGAAATAACACATATTTTGGAACTAATTTCCCCTCCCCCCCAATTTTTTCTTTAAAAAACTTAATTGTTTTCCAGGGATATAATTTTAATTATTCACTTTTTTTTATTTTAATCCATAGTTTCTCCTTTGTTTTATTTTTTTTTTTTTTTACATCTCTCTTCCAAAATCATTGAGGATATGATTTGTCTCACTTCCACACCCCAATCCATCACAGATTTCGGAATGGACATTCAAAGAGCCAAGGAATTATCTAATTTTGTTGAGTGTAGTACATGGGAAGTGAAATTTCATTTACAATGAATCTCTTCCTGAGATGACCAGAAATATGCAAATGGTCATTTTGTTGCTTTAAAAGCATCTCTACATTAAGTGAATGAAAAGAATGCTGGAAAGATCGGCAAGCTTTTCAAACACCCCTGATTAAAAAAAACACAAAACAAAACACACAAAAACCCCCAAAATATATAGAGAGAAAAAGAGAGGAAAACAGGACAGAAAAGCTAAATATATTCAAACTTCTTTCTTTCTTTCTTTCTTTCTTTCTTTCTTTCTTTCTTTCTTTCTTTCTTTCTTTCTTTCTTTCTTTCTTTCTTTCTTTCTTTCTTTCTTTCTTTCTTTCTTTCTTTCTTTCTTTCTTTCTTTCTTTTTCTTTCTTTCTTTCTCTCTTTCTTTCTCTCTATCTTTCTTTCTTTCTGTCTTTCTTTCTCTCTTTCTTTCTTTCTTTCTCTTTCTCTTTCTTTCTTTCTTTCTCTTTCTTTCTTTCTCTTTCTTTCTTTCTTTCTCTTTCTCTTTCTTTCTTTCTCTGTCTTTCTTTCTATCTTTCTTTCTTTCTTTCTTTCTTTCTTTCTTTCTTTCTTTCTCTCTTTCTCTTTCTTTCTTTCTCTTTCTTTCTTTCTTTCTTTCTTTCTTTCTTTCTTTCTTTCTCTCTCTCTTTCTCTTTCTTTCTTTCTCTTTCTTTCTTTCTTTCTTTCTTTCTTTCTTTCTTTCTTTCTTTCTTTCTCTCTCTCTTTCTCTTTCTTTCTTTCTTTTTCTTTCTTTCTTTCTTTCTTTCTTTCTTTCTTTCTTTCTTTCTTTCTTTCTTTCTTTCTTTCTTTCTTTCTTTCTTTCTTTCTTTCTTTCTTTCTTTCTTTCTTTCTCTCTTTCTCTTTCTTTCTTTCTTTCTTTCTTTGCTTCTTTCTTTCTTTCTTTCTTTCTTTCTTTCTTTCTTTCTTTCTTTCTTTCTTTCTTTCTTTCTTTCTTTCTGTGTGGAGTTTTAGATGAAGTCACAGAGCAAAAACCATAATTATTTTTTTTTAAAGTTTAAACATGCCAACTGAAAATTAATTTTTACTTTTAAAAACACTACACTTAATTCTGAACAGAACAGATGCCAGAATGCTGCAATTAAACAAATAACTTTAAATTATGTTCATTAATCCTACAGCCTTGATTTAGACCAAGATAATCCCAGGTTTTGGACTTAAACCCAAAGAGGCTTTGGAGGGTCACATTAACCTTCTGAAGGGCGTAGCATGAGGTCAGAGCCATGTCACAAAACCAAGATAGTGGCAGGGGAAGCTGTGGGATGACGCATTGCTGTCACTGATTTCTTGGGAGCACCATTTAAAGGAGGGCTTATGGGAAGTGATATAGCAAATAGTTGGCTAGAGGCTCCCTGGGGACCAGGATGCTGTGAACAGTGAGGATGCTTCAAACTGTGAGGATGCTCCGAACTGTGAGGATGCTCCGACCTGTGAGGATGCTCCGAACTGTGAGGATGCTCCTGGGGGTGGCAGGGCAGGACTTTGCCAGGTAGGACTGGTCCCACAACCCCAACCAGGTTTTGGGTCAGTCCTGGCTGCACCCTATCCCTTGGGCACCTAGAAGCTTCTCCTTGTCCTGTCACTAGACATGCTTATGAAAAGTCACTCTCCAGCCTTCCTATAGGTTCCTAGAAAAAGTAAAGTATGTAAAGTATGATGCAGAAAACATCGAAAAAACCCATAACAACTTGACAAAACAGTGTCAGTCTTCCAGTTCTCAGGAATTTTTATTCATTATTTTGTAATGTTCTTCCAAATGCTAGGGGAAAATGCATCCTAGCACTTTAATTCATAATAGATCAATGTTTCTCTATTATAGTGAAGCTGATTTGGAAATGGAGGCCTAAATTTATAAGGAGTATGTTCAAGATTGCTTGTGACATAGTTGGGAAAAACTTGAGTTTGAGCAATTTACCCTGTTTTTGCCAAAGAATTTGTGGTTTGTTTTTTTTTTTATTCTGTATCATAAAAATAACCTCCTGGAGGAGCTGGGAGGATTCCCAGATTATCACAGTGTTTCTAGGGTCTGGACACTTTAAAATGATCAAATATGATAGCTTTATGTATTTAATAACAAGGTATTTTTATTGGTTGCTCTCAGGTACCTTATTGGAGTGTTTCCTCCCCCAGGACAAACAAAATGTGTTTCAGTGTAGGAGGAAATGCCTTAAATTTCTGCATAACATCTTTTTCCTTTTTTTTTTTTTTAATTTCACTTTTATTCTTTCTTATTCTTTTATTCTACTTTTGATCTTTCCTCTTTTAGCATTTCAGGAGACTGAAGTTAAAGGCATTATTTGTGTGGCTGACACCCTATCAGGCTGTGCTGTCATTCTGCAAGACCTGGAGAGGTTGGAGAGTTGGGCAGAGGTGAACTTCAGGAAATTCAACAAGGCCAAGTGTAGAGTCATGCACCTGGGAAGGAACAAACCCCTGCATCCCTAGAAATGGGGAAGTGACCTGCTGGAAAGTATCTCTGTGGAAAAGAGTCAACCTGGCAGTGCTGGTGGACAAGAAGATCACCATGAGTCAGCTATCTGCACTCATGGCCAAGAAGAATAGTGGTCTCCTGGGGTGCATAAGGAGAAGAGTGTGACCAGCAGGTTAGAGAGGGAGGTTCTTCTACCCCTCTACTCTGCCCTAGTGAAGTCATACCTTGAGTATTCTGTCCAGTTCTGGGGTTCCCAGTCTGACAGAGAGAGAGAGGAACTACTGGAAAAAGGACAATGAGGGCCACAAATTTGATGAATGGAGTCTGATGAGGAGAAGCTGAGAGATCTGGGGCTATTTAGCCTGCAGAAGAGAAGACTACGAGGGAATCTTCTCAATGCATATAAATATCTAAAGGGTGGAGGTCATGAGAATTGGGCTGGGCTCTTTTCAGTCACGTGTGGTGATAGGGAAAGGGGCAGTGGACACAAACTAGAGCACAGAAGGTTTCACCTGAACTTAGGGAAACATTGGCTTTCCTGAGACGGTGCTGGAGCACTGCCCAGAGAGGTTGTGGATTCTCCTTCTCTGTAAACTTTCAAAACCTGCCTGGACATTGTGATCCTGTGCAGCCTGCTCTAAGGTGACCCTGCTTTAGCACGGGGGTTGGACTAGATGATCTCCAGAGGTCCCTTCCAACCCCTACTGTTCTGTGATTCTGTGATTGTCTGGTTTACCTCTTAACAAGCAAATGACCTGTTTTAATTTCTTCCCCATTTGGGTCCTCAGCTAATCCTGTGAGTCAGATGCACTTTGGACTTTTCAGTGTGGTGGGAATTTGAGTCATGTTTCAAAATCAGTATCAGTGCTGCAGACATGTCTGCATACCAAGGAGTCTATAAGCATAAGAGTTTTGGCTGTAAAGTTCTGTCATTTCTTTTAAAGTCATTTTGTCAGAGCTGGGCAGCTCTAGATCTATATTTCATCTATTGCCAACTAAGATTCATTGATTTGAATAAAAAAAGTGGCCAGGCCATGCCAAATACCTCCTGCAAAATGCATACCTCTTTGCTTCCAGGACATCAATGAAAAAGAATAGAAACTACCTTACTATGCTAAATCAATAACTATTTACTCAACAGTATGACTGAGTTTCTTTTTGGTCTGAAATAATATCAGTGCACATGTTCTAAAAAAAAAGCAGTTAATCACAAATGGGCAAGGCTGCAGAAGAAAATGTCCTTCATCATTCTTGTGGAAGTTGCTCCAATGTACAGGGTGGGGGGGGGGGGAAAGAACAAAGTCAGACTTCTTGTGACAGTTGGAAACCTAAGTGTCAATAAATGGCTTTGAGAGTTCATAGTCAGGAAGAGAATTAATCATTGGGAGAGTGAGCATCTTCATGCCTCAGAGTCTTTGTGAACCTCATCTCTTAGCCTTTCACAAAATCATGTCCCTATCTTTGTGCACTTGATCCTGTCAAGATCAAAGATTGTGCCCTGTATGGATGATTTCTTAGCAGAAAAATCACAAAAGTGTCCAGGTGAGCATTCTGTGCTGAGGTTGCTCTTCAAATATTTTAGTGTAAATGTCACACTTCAAGTACTGGCTTCCCTTTTGGGGCTGTCACTTGCAAGAAGGACACTGAGGTGCTAGAGCAGATATGGAGAAGGGAACTAAGCTGTTGAAGGTTCTGGAGAACAGGTCTGATGAAGAGCAGCTGAGGGAACTGGAGCTGTGCAACCTGGAGAGAAGGAGGGTGAAGGGAGACCTCCTGGCTTCTCTACAAGTCCCTCAAAGGAGGTTGGAGCCAAACCCCCCCTCTTAAAGGGGGTTACTCTCTTCTCCCTAGTAACATGTTATAGGAGAACAGCAAATAGCCTCTTGCCAGAATAGGTTTAGGTTGGATATTAGAAGAAACTTCTTAACTGAAAGGACTCTCAAAGACTGGCACAGGCTCAATGAGGGAGGTGATTGAATCACCATCTCTGAAGATGTGTGAAAAAGAGGCAGAGATGTGCTGAGGGATGTGGTTTAGCATCAGACATGGTAGAGTTAGATAATGTTTGAACTAGTTAATCTTAAACATCCTCTCCAACTGAATCCATTCTATGATTCTAATTACTGGATTCAACCTACATGCTAGAATGGACTTATTCTCTTTTTTTGGGGAAGCTTGATTTCTAATGTTTTAATTTCCAACCTATGTGGGTATCGACTAAAATCATGTTTTGTCTGGCTTTGTCTTTCAGCACTTTTCCTTTGTTGACTCTTCCCTTAAATAATGTTGCAAATCAACTTTTATCTTCTTCTAGAGACTCCAGGCAACTTAAGGAAACATATTCCAAAAGTCCTTGGTAAGCACATATTGTATATGGCTTCATCAGCCCTGTGCTGTGATAGTCAAGATATTTTATAGAAGGAAGCTTACCAGTGATTTCAGATATATCCATAAGAACCCTTTGTAGAACAGTCCTACAAAACTATCCTTGGGGAGAAAGAAAATATATTTCCACAGTATCATTATCTTTACAGTTTGATGACAATGACTACAACCACAGTTCTATTACTACTGACACTACTAATACAAGTGTAATATACCACAGCAGATTGTGACATTTCCTAGGCTATTGTGAAGCCTCTAGAAGCCATCAAGGATTTGCTTAGTGTATTTCAGAACATGCCTGAGCAATTAATTTTATGAGACAAGGTACCACTGTGAATAAAACCACCTCCAGCTTTCTAAGTGAGTGCTTTGTACCCAATGCAATAAAGCAAGAATTTAGTTAAGCCAAAGGAATGCCTAGTTTTGTTTTCCCACATACCATTTTTTTTTATGAGACTAGACAAGAACAAAGCATATAAACTGAGAATAAAAATTACTGGTGTGTATTACAGATATGCCAAACTTTGATGTCTAGAGAGTAGATCTGAAGTAGGAAGGAAAAGATCCAATTTTGTGTACATGAATCATAAACTTGTTGGAATTGGAAAAGATATTTAAGATCATCAAGTCTAACTATTCTCTAACTCTAGCAAGGATGGTGTTAAATCTTGTCCCTCAGCACCACATCTCTGCATCTTTGAATACCTCCAAAGATGGAGATTGAACTACTGCCCCAGGACCCTGTTCCAGTCTTTGAGAGAATTTTATTTGAAAATTTTCTTCTAACACCCAACCTAAACCTTCCCTGATGCAACATTTCTTCTCATCCTATAACTTGTTACTAAGAAGAAGAGGCCAATCCCCAACTGGCTTCAACCTCATTTCAAGAAGTTCAAAGGATGCAAAGATGTGATGCTGACAGATGTGGTTTAGCAGCAGACTTGGTAGAGTTAGATAATGGTTGGACTTAATGATATTAAAGGGGTTTTCCCAATTAAAAAGAAATTCTATGAAAAATTGAAGGCACACATGGTTTCAACCTCTTAAACTCCCATTTCTGCAAAGAGCTCAGAGTCAAACATAAAATGTATCTGAAAATATGTATGCAAATATATATATCTCTCCAAACTTTTTTGGGGTTGAACAGAGAACTTTTCCCTTTACTACAGTAGCAGTTATTCATAAGTAAGATATATTATAAGAATGCATCTTTAAAAAGAAGCATTTAATATAAGAATGTGAAACTGCACTCATGCAAAAATTCCTCACAAATTTCTTGCTGTAATCTTTAAATGAGTAATCTTTGCCCATTATGGATGTTCCCAAAGAGATTTTTTTTTTTCTTCAATGCTCTCAATAAATGCATGGCAGGCAAAACACCTCAGAACTCTTTCAGGTGAAAGTAATGTTTTCTATTCTTAACTGCTATTGAGAATAAAGTTGATTTTCCAGAGTATTGCTTCTAAGCTATCTGATATTTTGAATTCATTGCTCCCAAAGTCAGTTTACTCGGGAATGTGTCTAACATCCAGGAAAGGGCACCAGATACATGACTGGAAATTCAGATTAAAAATATCTTCTCTCTAGAGTTATGAAACTCTGTCTAAGGAAATGATAAATTCGTTGTCTGCAAGAAGTGGCAAATGAATTCCCCTTCTTTTTTAGAAGTTAGGAAAGAAGTCTTCCATTTATGTTTCTTAAGCACAAAAATACCCAAAATAAAGCAAGAAAAAAAAACCCAAACAAATAAGCTGAACCCACAACAACAAACACCCAAAACAAAACCAAAACCAAACCAACTAACCAAACCAAACCAAAATAAAACAAACAGAACAGCAAAATGCAGAAGATACCCCTTAATATGTAAACATTCTTCTAAAGTGTGCAGGTGGTAATCAAACATAAATCCATCTTTTGGAACCTGCTGTCTGCCTTCTTCAAATAAACCTATTTATTTCCTGACACTCTTGATATTACTGTGGGTGATACTCTTGAATAGTCCTGAAAAACTCCACAATAAACAGCACAGGGGTTTCCTCTTGATCTTTACAACCTGCACTTGAAGAAGTGTCTTCTTAACCCCTGAGTGGTGAAGTCAAAAGCTCCTGAGAGCAGCACTGTGAAGTCTAGCATAGCATCCTGCTTTTGTGTTGTTGGTTCCCAGCTAAAGCAAAGATTTATCTGCAGTGGTGGCTCAAATCAAATGCAAAGATTTATTCCTTAGTAGTGTCTTTAAATTACAGTTCTAACACATCCCAAAGAATGAGAGAGAAGTGGTTAAACAAATGTGCATCACTACTTTATTTATTGATGAATAACAATTATCCTAAGCAAGTAATTAAAATGCATTAACATTTGATTTTTCTAACAGTCATACCCTTAAGAACAATACCCTGCCCAAACACACAACAGTCATTAACAGCAGCAAATGTATTAATATGCCCCTCATTAATATTCATTTCCATTTCTGTGAACTATATCTAAGCTATGAATATCTTACTCTGTTTTTGTCCATATCCTCCAAAACAGCCCAATCATCTAAAGCATTTTCTACAATAACTACTAGAACTTTGATCTTACTGTGCTAAATGTCAGAATCACTTTACTTCTATTCCAGAAGTGCTTGGTAACTGTCCTACATTATTACAGCTACAGAAATTGGCAGATATTCAGTTACTGTACAAGCATAGTTAGTGCATAGCTAAAGACTTTTAATTCCATAAATCATAAATAGTCATTTACAATCACTGTAGAAATTACCAGCTAAAACCTATAGTGTCTAACACACAGAAGTTTGCAATCATAAATGTCTTCATAAGGCTTCCATGCAATCTTCTCCAGGCTGAACAAGCCTCATAGACAAATGCTTCAGTACTCTGACCAGCTTTGTGTCATCCTGTGGCCCCACTCTAACAATTCCATGACTTAAGAAGTTCTTTTGTTCAAGAAACAGGTGGACATTTCACTTTCGGACATGATTTAATGGCCATGGTGTTCTTGTGTTGAAGGTTCAAGTCAATGATCTTAAAAGTCTCTAACAACCAAAACAATCCTATAACTCTATGATACAGTTGACAAAGCTTGAAAATTGTAAAGAGTTTTTTATCTTTGTGTGTCCACCAATAATGACTGATGAAGCCCTCATTAATCTGTGCTATGAGTTCCTCAGTCAGGTTGCTTGCAATTTAACATTACTGTATAGATCATTAGCCTGAAAGGATGATGAACTCACAGTTCTGGAAAATGTTGCAGGAAAATTTCCACATTTAATTTACTGTATTTTTTTTCTTGTACAGTAATATCGATTAGAAGTTTTGCTTCCAGTGTCATTCACTTGTCAGCTTGGACAAGATGAGTTTTGAAGGTCCCTTCCAATCACAGAATCACAGAATCTTGAAGATTGGAAAAGACCTCTAAAACCATTCAGTTCAACCATCAGCTTAAGATGACTATTAAACCATGTCCCAAAGTGCCATGTCCACACACTTCTTGAATGCCTCCAGGGGTGGTGGCAACATCACCTCCCTGGGCAGCCTGTACCAATGTCTGACCACTCTTGCAGGAAAGAAACTTTTCCTAGCATTCAACTTAAATCTCCCCTGGCACAATTTCTGGCCATTTCCTCTAGCTCTATGACCTGAGGGAAGAGAGACCAAACCCCACCTTACTCCAACCTCCTTTCAGGGTGTTTGTAGAGAGCAATAAGGGTTTTTCTCAGCTGCCTTTTCTCCAGACTAAGCAACCCCAGCTCCCTTAGCTCCTCCTCACCAGACCCTTCATCAGATTTGTTGCCCTTCTTTGAACACAATCCTGCAACTCAGTGTCTTATTGTATGATTCTGTTCTATGATTCTATGAGATCCATAACTGCATAATCAATTATATATTTATATTAGTAGTTTCTTTTTTTCTTCATAACTACTTACCTTCAAAATCAGATTGATTCATAAGGTTCTCTTGGTGTCTTCTGTTATTATTTCTCAGAATTTAGTGTATTTTGTTTCCCAGCTGTAGATTTTTGAGGTCATCCATGTATCTTTTGACCTTGTTTTTGTTCTTTGACATCATAGTGAAATCTGTTCTATTTTCCTTTCTTTGGGATAGAGCAGTAATGCTGACCCCAACTGTGTCAGTCAAACCTAAACATCTTGCTGTTTCGCCAATCAGCAGTATCTTCCCTCTGGCATTTTCAATCCTCATGTCAAAGATGGTTGCAGAATAATTAATCTGTGGGTTAACAGAGAATCACAGACTCATGTGCTGCTATAACCTTCCAGTACTGGAAGGAGGCTGCAGGAATGCTGGAGAGGGACTTTTGACAAAGGCATGGAGTGACAGGAAGAGGGATAATGGCTTCAAACTGGAAGAAGCTGTACTGAGATGAGACATGAGGAAGAAATTCTTCTTCATGAGGGTGGTAAGACACTGGAAAAAGTTGCCCAGGGAAGTTATGGAGGCTCCAATACTGAAAGTCTTGAAAACCACTTTGTGGGGAGCCTTGAGCAAGCTGGTCTAGTGGAAGGTGTCCTTGCCCTTGGCAAGGGGGTTGGAAATAGAGGACACTGAAGATCCCTTTCTACTCAAACCAATTTATGAATCTGTGAATGCAGAGTGTAATAAGAACAACAGATTGCATTACAGAGTATTCATATCAGATGATATTCTTAATATTGGATAATATTAATAATATTTTTAATATTAGAAAATTTGCCTTATATTACAACATGAAGAAAACTGCAATAACATTTTAGTTTTAATTAAACCAGAGAAACTTACTTTCAGATGATTCATTACAAGTAGAGAGTGGTTTTATTCTTAGGTTTCCTTGCTTCTTGTTCCAAAATACACAACACAGATGCACAGAAAAACAAGTATTTCTTACTAAGGCAGCAGAAAATTCTTTAATCCCTTACTTCAGCAATGTAAAACGTATGAAAAGCTTTTAGAATTACTTGCTGTAGGGAAATACTTGCTGGCACAACTCTTAGAGAGGAAATTTTGTATCTCCTATCAGCACAGCCTCTGCAATAAGATGGAGAGGAGGAGATGAGAGGATGCTGTTGAAGTGTAGCATTTTTATCAGATGTTCAGCTAGTGAAGCAGCTGAATAAATTCTCTGAACTCGAAGTGATCATAGAATCATTTTTGTTTGAAAAGATCTCTTAGACCATTGAGTTTAACTGACAACCTAAGACCACCATGGCCATTAAACCATGTCCTGAAGTGCCATGTCCACACATTTCTTGAACACCTCTAGATGTCCCCTATTTCTTTAAAATTCATATAATAGTATGTTTAGGTATATTTTAGATACTGAACAGTCAACAGCACTCTTTCTAAACTACCTACTGTAGATTTAGATTGGACATGAGGAAGTTCTTTACTATGACTGTGATGGAACACTAAACAGATTGATCAGGGAGGTGGTGGAGACCCCATCCCTGAAGGCATTCAAGGTCAGGCTTCTTGAAGCTCTGAGCAACCTGCTCTGGCTGGGGATGCTCCTGCTTACTGCAGAGGAATTGGACTAGATGATCTCTAGAGGTCACTTCCAGCCCACTGCATCCTATCATTCTATAAAAACTAACTCCAGTACTAATTTCACTCTTGACTTGCAGTCAGCCTGTAAGTGGTACTTCTTTATGTATATATTTGCTACATGAAAATTACTCTAAGACAGAGCATGTGATTGATCAGACTGCTGTATACCAGAAGCAAATGACTACAGAGTGCGGTAGTGAAGTTGGGAATAAAGGAGTGAAGCTGAGTCTTGGAAAAGGAGGAGTTGAGGAAAGGTGCTGGTTTGAAATTGGGATTTTGTTGTCTTACTTCCCAAATCTACCTTAATTTCTGTTTTGTCTGTGTCCTTGTCTCTAACTTGAGCCATGAGCTTTTGCATTCTCATTCTTCTGGAGGGGGAGTGGAAGGGTGAAAGATATGTGTCTGGCAGTTGGCCAAGGTCGACCACCACAAGAACTGATGCACGTTAGTCAATGGCAAAGATAAGAAGATGAAGATACTAAGATCTGGAATTGTCAGGAAGTAACAATATTTGGGAAGTGATGGTAGATAGATGTAATGGAGACTTTGTTGTGGCCCTTCAATATGTGAAGAGGGCTTGTAAGAAAGATGGAGAGAGATTCTACAACCTGTGGTAACAGTACAAGGGGCAACAGTTTTAAAGTGAAAGAGGGGGGCAGTTTTTTATGATCAGGATGGTGAGACACTGGAACAAGTTGCCCAGAGAACCTAGAGATGCCCTGTCACTGGAAGTGCTCAGGGTCAGAATAAATGGGACTTTGAGCAACCTCATGTTGTGGAAAATGTTCTTCTCCATTGCAAGTTGGAGTAGGTGATCTTTAAAGGTCTTTTTGAACTCAAAGCATCCTGTGATTCTATGAAATACTTCAAAAAGAGCAGTTATGTTCACCAAACAAGAGAGAGAGAGTAAAAATATGAGTGTTTATATATGTACACATGAATACATATTTAAATGTTCATATATATATATACAAATACATATGTTCATATTTATCTTTTTATTTATATATACACATGTGTGCTTTTGTAAGTATCTCTTCACAGGCACATATTCCAGATTTGAAATTTTGCAACCAAATAACATTTCAAATAAAATAAAAAGTAACTTCTAATAGTTCAAGTTCAACAGTTCAAAATAGGTCTAATCTTCCAATTCAAGATTTGTTTGCTCAGAATGCTTGAAACTCACTGTCTCAGGAAGCAATGCAGAAGCTGATGAAACCTCATGGAAAGCAATTTAGGGACATAGATGGTATTTCTTTGAAGTCTGAAGCATGCTAAGTATTTTCTTTATTAATAACTCCAGCAATTTAGTCTGAGATCTTCTGCTTGTAAAAATCAACGTGATTCCATTAACCATATTGCTTTTGGAACACAGAGCTCTTCTGTTTTAGAGCAGATAAGAGTTCAATACTTTTAATGTTGTGCTCACATTTTTCACATCTAAGCTTTCCTCAAGCATTCATATGCAGGTAGACAGAGTAGCTCTGGAGATTTGTAGACATGAAAATTAAACCTCAGAAAACTGCAAGCAGAATAAAAGCATTAGATATCTCAAAGGCTGATTGGAAATGTTGCCTTTGAAGGGGAGATGTTTACCCCACAAATGCAGACATTCAGCATGGAAAAAAAACCCAAGAACTCTCATTTCCACTAACCTTAGAAGTTTTGCCTTCCTACATTTTCTGTCAAGAAGACTATAAATGGGGATATCTTTCCTGATATTTTCCTGATATTGGGGTGGAGTCTCCACCTCTGGAGACATTCAAGGTCAAGCTTGATGGGGCTCTGAGCAACCTAATCTAGCTGGGTCTATTCAGCCTGGAGGAAAGAAGAAACCTGGGAGACCTTATAGTGGCCTTCCAGTACTTGAAGGGGGCTACAATAAAGCTGGAGAGAGGCTTCTTACAAGGGCTTGTAGTGATAGAACTAAAGGAAATGGATTTACGCTTGAGGAAGGTAGATTTACACTGGATATTACTAAGAAATTCTTTATAGTAAGTGTGGGGAGACAATAGAAC
Source organism: Indicator indicator (assembly GCF_027791375.1). Lineage (NCBI taxonomy): Eukaryota > Metazoa > Chordata > Aves > Piciformes > Indicatoridae > Indicator > Indicator indicator. The sequence continues at coordinate 8,953,904 of NC_072017.1, forward strand.
ATGTTGTCCAGGGAAGATGTGTGTGCCCCCTCCCTGGAGATGTTCAAGGCCAGGTTGGACAGGTCCTTCAACAATCTGGTCTAGTGGAAGGTGCCCCTGCCCATTGCAGAGGGTGTTAAAACTAGATGATCTTTAAGGTCCCTTTGAACCCTGACCATTCAATGATTCTATGGTTCTACTGCAGGGGGCTTGGACAACATGACCTTCAAAGTTCCCTTCCAACCCAGTGCATTCTGTGTTTCTGTGATTATACTGTCTGAGATATATACTTCAAGCATTGTGAGAAATGAGAAAAAAAAAAAAGGTCAATTTTTGAAGCAGGCAATATTAGAAAGAAGGAACAAAATAGTGATGGGACATAGCAAGGATAAGATTGTGGTTATTGTAGCACGTAACAAGAAGTCTCACAAAGCTGGGCTGCAACAACAACAACAACAAGGAAACCTGCACAAAACCCCAAAGGCTTTGAGAATAATTCTAAAGAGGACTGTCTACTTTGTACATGGATTTACTGCATTTTGAGTCAAGGAAAATGAAAACCACAACTGTTTAAATAGCCTTCTGTAAACGTTTTTTTCCTTCTTCACCCTAAGTCAAGAATACAATAGATTCATTCTTGCATGAAAATTAAAAGAATTTAAAGTTTGAATTTTAAAGACTAAAGTTTGGCCATCCTCCCTTTAAAAATAGTATTTTGTTACTGAACTTAATACCATACAATTTGTTTGGCAACTCACAGGCATTTCCTGAATTTTAATAAAAATACTCAAAATTAATTAAAGACTTTTGTACACTTTCCAAGAAATACTTTCTTATTTCTCAGTCATTATTTTAGTAATATAATACCTTGCCAAAGTAGCAAATGTATCAAAAATAATGAATGGTAGGAATCACAACATAAATGCTTCATTGAAATACACTTTTTAGCTTAGAGATAGATTATTTTTAAAGTATTTTTATCTGTTACTCTCATTATGCAATGAATGTACTTTGAAGTTCCAGCCAAAACAATTCTGATTCTATTCCATGATTCCATAATTTCATTTCATGATTCTATGATTCTATTCTATGATTCCATAATTTCATTTTATTTTTTTTTTTTTTAATGAAAGCAAACTGCATTCATTTTCTCATGGAACAGTACTACTGAAAATAAAAGTTCCCCTTTTACAAGGCAGAACAAAATATCTGTAAATTAGAAATTGTAAACAGAAGAAGTTCTTTACTGTGAGGGTGGTGGAACATTGAAATAGGCTTCTCAGGGAGGTGGTGGAGGCCCCATCTCTGGAGACGTTCAAGATCAGGCTTAATGTGGCTCTGAGCAACCTGATCTGGTTGGGGATGTCTCTACTTACTGCAGGGGGATTAGACTAGATGGCCTTTAAAGGTCCTTTCTAATCCAGTGCATTCTAGGTTTCATTCTCTAGTAGAAACCAGAGAAATAAGTATGCAAAGCCTGGGAAAGATGTTAAATAACTTATTGAAATTCATTATGAGAAATCTTATTAATCATATATCCATTCTGTAGACCATGTGGATAAACACAAACTGTTGGAATCATTTCGTTAGAGACTGCAAAAGGGTGCCTAGAGGCTCTTCAGTAAAGATACAATTAGATGGAAACTTCATTATTCTTTAAAGTGTTATGTTTCACATTGACAGTGATCAAAGAAAAAAAAAATCCTAAAGGAGATTTGTAGGATGCAAGGATTGATTACAGACTGATTCAGCACTGCAGTCCATGTCTGGTGCAATCTCAGCATGAATGGAGTCCCCAGAGAGTGTGTTGCTATCTGATAGCATTACAGTAAAGGAAAAATCAAATTCCTTGGAGAAGTGAATTGGTTTGGGTTGCATTAGGCAGGAAAGCATTCTGCCTGGGATTAGCATTCTTCCTGGGATCCAAAAGCAAGGGTTCTAAAAGAGAATATCAGTTTCAGCAGTACATAAAACTCAAAACTGCTCAGTTACTCTAGCAGAGCTACAAGAATCTTCTGTGTTATTCTCTGTGAAACAATATATTTCTTCTTTTGTGTTGCTGTGATAGATTCAATTAAGAGTTCTTGTTTTAGTAAGCAACTTGAAATATCTTCGTTCTCAATTTTGTAAGAGTCTTAAATTTCTTTTTGTGTTATAATTTCCTTCTGTCTTTCTTAGTTCTTCATTGTCCAATAGAATTTCACATCTGGAAAATTTAGACAAGAATTATTTATTCCAAGCACAGAAGTGACTGAAGTTGTAAGGCACTCGTGTAAATTATCTGCTGTAATAAATCAGCAAACAGCCACTGCATCAAATTCCACAGCATCTGTTAAAATCAGGAATGCATTTTTCATTTAAAGCAATGGTATGCAAATTTCCTCCAGGAATATGACTGCTCAGGAACAGCTCTTGTATTTTGAGGAATAAAAGTCCATAATTTAAAATTACAGAGCAACCTTGAAGCCCTTTGCTGGGAATGTGCTGGCAAATGAATTTCAAGGCAACAAATGTCTTAGAAAACTTATCTTCCCTTCAGAAAGTTAGAAACATTTGGAAAAATAGGGGGAAAAGAACATTTTCATAGAAGTTTCCTCCTTTATTTTATACCAAATATTTCTGATTGAATGCTATGCTTCACTGGAATATGGCACTAATTCTGTGTTTACTTCTCCAGGTAATTACACACGATTCTCTAAGAGTTTTACAAAATTAATAGTGTTGATTTCTGCAGATTTTGCTTGCTTTGAATGAAGCTATTCAAAAATAGGAGCTAGAGCAGCATGCTTGCTGTTTCTGTATTATCAACACTGACTCTGTAGCCCTGGTATTCCAAACATCAACCCAACTAAACCATGTCCTGGAGTGCCATGTCTACAAATTTTTTTGAACACCGCTAGTGGTTGTGACTCCACCACCTCCCTGGGCATCCTGTTCCAATGTCTGATCACTTTTTTGGTAAGGAAATTTGCCTTAAGATCCAATCTAAAGCCTCCCTGTTGTAACTTGAGGCCATTTCCTCTCATTCTATCACCTGTTACTAGGGAGAAGAGGCCAACCCCCACCTCATTCCAACTCCCCTTTCATTTAGTTGAGAGACAGAAGGTCTCCCCTCAGCCTCTTTTTCTCCAGACTAAACAACCTCACGTCACAGAATCACAGAATCAATAAGGTTGGAAAAGACTTCAAGGATCATCAAGTCCAACTTGTCACCCAAGACTTCATGACCACTAAACCATGGCACCAAGTGCCATGTCCAATCCCCTCTTGAACACCTCCAGGGATGGTGACTCCACCACCTCCCTGGGCAGCACATTCCAACATCTAACAACTCTCTCCATAAAGAACTTTCTCCTCACCTTGAGCCTAAACTTCCCCTGGTGCAGCTTGAGACTGTGTCTTCTTGTTCTGGTGCTGGTTGCCTGGGAGAAGAGACCAGGCATGTCCCTTAACCACTCCTCAGAAGACTTGTTCTCTGAACTCTTCACCAGCTTTATTGCCCTTCTCTGGACATGCTCCAGCACTCAATGTCTTTCTTGTAGTGAGGGATCCTAAACTGAAACCAGTACTCAAGTTGTGACCTCACCAGAGCTGAATACAGTGGGACAATCACCTGCCTGGTCCTGCTGGCCACACTGTTCCTGGTCCAGGCCAGGATGCTGTTGGCATCATTCACAGAAGGTCACAGGAAATGCATGTTCCATTTCTACTTCTACAGTAAGAGAGAAAATGAATGGCAAATGGTGAATGCAAAATTAATAAAAGGCAGCATCCATTTGTTATCCCCTGGTAGTAAATCCTAAGAACATTGCTAACAGGATGGGAGAATTAATTGAAAAATTCCACTGAATAGATAAGTTTATTTCCAAACTAAACAGCCCTTTATCTTTAAAATGTCACTTGATCTCAATAAAGAGTTTACCTTTTAGCTCAATAGAGAATCACTTAGAAAAGCCTTTTAGCATATTTTGGGCCATCAGGAATAGTGCAATGACTTTACAATTCACGCTCTTTTTGGATAAATAAACCCTAGTACATCATCCTGAAGAGCACACAGTTACTGCTGATCCTTCTTTTAACTTTCACATAATTCAGTTTACAGAATATTACCTGATATTAGTTTAATACATTGCTTGACAAAGCATCCTTCTTTATCTTACAATATTTATAGAAAAATCAGCTTTTTTATTCTTTTTTTTTCATACTTTATGCATGTCTATCATTTGGTATTAAAAAAAAAGCAACTTGCATGTCTATCATTTGGTATTAAAACAAAAAACAACTTACATGTCTATCATTTGATATAAAAAAAAAACAAAACACCTTGCATGTCTATCATTTGGTATAAAAAAAAACAACTTGCATGTATTTCAGAGGAAATTCTACCTGTCAGTCTTTTGTTTCATTCCCCAGAGAGAGAAAAATGTCAGCATTACAGAATTAGTGGTGAAATGGAACAGTCTGCTTCAATACCCACCAGCCACCTTTCTCCATCTAGACACCTGGAGAGTTAGACCAGCAATAAGCCAGGTACTCAACTGGACCTCAACATTGTAGCTTGGGGTAAAGCAGAGACATACATAGTGCAGATGGAGGAGACAGAGCTTTCCTTTACTCGGCAAGATAGGTGGGTGACTTAACAAGGAGGTCAGACAGCTCAGGATTCTGAATGGCAGGACAACTTCAGGAACCCTTTGGACTGCTCAGAAAGGCCAGCTGGGCAGGTGGGAACTTGAGAAGTTCGCCAGGTTTCACACCAGCCAAGAAGGACATCTGGGTAGTAAGCAAGCTGAGAAGCCAAGCATCCTGCCTGATTTCTAGCCAGCCTACCAGCCTGGGGTCCAGTTGGCAAGATAACTGGTGAGCATGCTGGCAGAAAATCAGAAAAGCTAGCAGCTGGCTCCTTGGTCAGACTCTCAGCCTGTCTGATTTTCATTGGTATTTTTGACACAATCTACATGTTCCTGAGCAATAATTCAGTTCAATCCAGTCAGGTAGGGTTTTTTTTGGTTTTGGGTTTTTTTTTTTTCCTCCTAAAACCTATTTAAAAATAACCTCACCATGGTGTTCTAACAGTTAGCACATAGAGTAAACACATGGCGGACAACAGTTTTATACTTAATCACATAAAAGTAGTCATTTTTTTTTTAAAACTTCATTATTTTTTTTCTTTATGGGATTTTCAGGTACCAAAGATAGGTGGAATCTTCATCTCTAAGCAGATGTCTGGTTTAGGCCTAGTTCTTCAGCAGTAACTTCTCTATTCAAAAATAGTTGCTATATTTTGCCTCTTCTTAATCTTCCCGCTTGCAATGTTCCAGAATTTGAGCAGAGTGGTTGGAAGAGGAGGCTGAGGGGAGAACTTCTGGCTCCCTAAAAGGAGGTTGGAATGAGGTGGGTGTTGGTCACTTCTTGCTAGTAACAAGTTATAGGACAAGAGACAACAGCTTCAAGCTGGACCAGGGAACACTTAGGTTGGATATTAGGAAAATTTTCTTGACTGAAAGGGTTCTCAGAAACTGGAACAAGATCCCAAAGGAGGTGGTTGAATCCTCATCCCTGCAGGTGTTTAAAGACACAGAGATGTGGTGCTGAGCAACCTAGTTTAACACCAGCCTTGGTAGAGTTAGAGAATGGTTGGACAGTATAATCTTAAAGGTCTTTTCCAACCCAAACAATTCTGTGATGTGATTATCTTCCCTCCTGTATCTATAGTATTCCAGAAGATCAAAAGCAATTTCCACTAGTCATCATTAGTAACATAAACCATAATAATCATATTCTCTGAGGCATATTTTCCAGTCATCAATCTTGAAACAGGTATTCTCTCCTTCTTATCATCAATTCTGACACTATCATAACCATTTCCAAAATTTGGTGTAACATTTAAAAACTGGGAGCAGCAACAATATAAATAAAAATATATTGCAGTCATTCATAAGATGATTGTGTGTAATTATTTGGGTTTTTCAGCATCAGTGTCCTTATCCCTCTAGCTACTTATTGCTGTGACAGTTACTGACACATGGCTTGACAGAAATGGAATTTTCTAGGCAGCATAACTGAGCAGTTGAGCACTCAGCAGTTATTGAGCTGTTTCCTCTCCAAAATAAAGCCATGGGGAAAATAGTCATCATCCTTGTCAAGATCCAGCCCAAACAGTTTACATAAATAGCACATTTTTGGCACAGAAATCTGAAATCTCAGATACTAGTTGGAGTAAACCATTGCATTGACTTTTTGAGCCAATTAATTGTCCCTTATTACAACTTAAAGATCTTTTCCAGCCTAATTGATTCTAAGATTCTTACTTTGTGTCACATATTTTCAGGCAAGGAAACATCTCATTCATTAAAGTTTCTTTATAATATTTCATAAATACATTAAAAAAAACCCAAAAAACAATCCATGCTAGTTAATTCTTCAAGTTAATCAGAAATGAGTTGATGAATTCTGGGGATTGGTGCCAGAGACCAGAGATAAGTTTATTCCACCACAGTTCTAGTATCTTGTCACTTAAATATCTTTGCTCAGAAAAATCAAAAGGAATCTTAGAGTTTTGTACATATCATCTCTATTAGGAATAGTCTGAGAAACCAAACTAAACTTGGTGACTTGGAGTTGTGTAGCAAATCAACCCCCTACCACGTTTCCAAGCAGATGGGTGCAGATGATGTTCTTATGAAGCTCAAAGAATATAAGGGGCTGAACACAACTGTTATAAAGAAAGCTGAATATATAACAACACAAAGAATCATAGAAGGGGACAAGGGAACCAGAAGGTGGGATTTGCTTTGGATAAATAGCTGTGTAAATTGAGTAGATGAACTCGCTTTATCTGATGAGTGAGTGAACTGGTTGTGTTATCGTCCTTGATTTAGTGAAATCTTCCTTGATTTAGTGGAAGAAAACCCAAAAACTTGTGAATATTTTTCTGAGCCTGCTAGACCAGCATAGGGGGAATTCACAAACTGACAGATTGCATCAGGTTGGAAAGGACACTCAAAGGTCATCTTCTCCAACCCCCCATGCAGTGAGCTGGGATGCCTCCAACTAGACCAGGCTGCCCAGGGCCCCATCAAGTCTGATCTTGAAAGTCTCCAGGGATGGGGCCTCATCCACATCCCTGGGCAACCAAAGTTGAGTATACATCATTCAGCCCAACAAAGAGTATAAAAACTGAGCAACCAATAAAATGAACTTTGAAAAGTGCAATGAACTTTAGCTTCAACCCATCTATTCCTTCCCAGTAACTGGGGACACCCAGTGTCATGATGGAGAGAGTATTTTAGACTGGGGACTGGCAATGGGAATCAGGCTGTGTTGTGATCCAGCTACCTATGTGTTATGATTCTGGTACATTACTATGTCACTGATAAATCAGATCTCTTGTTATGACAAATAACTTTCAAAGAGGAAATTTTGTATGAAGACATTAAGCTCTCCTTGTGTGGAACATCTAACAGAACTTGTTCAGAGAGTATTGGACACTGACAAGTTGTTAGGAAATTGCTGCTCTAAAAAAATTGCTGAACTAAATACTGCTGTGTGTGTTCATAATGTGGTGTCACAGTTTTGACAGACCAGAGGTGATAACTGATTGTTCAAAGTAATGAGACTTGTGGAATGACCCAGATTTATGCTAATGGCCCTGTAAACTCAGTCCAGAAAGTTTTTCATGAAGTTTGGAGAAACAACTTCTTGGAAATAGTCAATGGTAGTCAGAATCTTAAAAAAGGTTTACTTGGAAAATAGCTTTAAGATCACTGAGACCAACCATTCTCTAACTCTGCCAAGTCTGGAGCTAAGCCACATCCCTCAGCACGACGTTTCTGCCTCTTTTAAACACCTCCAGGGATTGGGATTACAACACCTCCTTTTAGAACCTTTTCCAGTGTTGGAAGCGTGCTGCAAAAATACACACATTTAAACATTAAAAGACCAGAAGGGGAGGATTTCCAGTAAAAAAACATCTTTTAAACAGCTCCAGGGATGGGGATTCTCTGCCTGGGCACACACTGGCCCATGTTCATCCACCTGCAGAACACGTCCTTTTTTTTCCAGACAGCTTTCCAACCACTATTCCCCGTACCTGGAGTCTTCATGTGGTTGCTGTGATCCAGCTGCAAGACCCAACACTTGGTCTTGTTGAATCTCATAGAACTGGCCTCAGCCCATCCATCCATCCATCCATCCTATCTAGCCATCAGTACAGAAGTACCTAGCCACCTATAGTATATTAGATAAAAATTATCACATTGATCAGAAAACAGAATTAGTAGCCAGATACCAAAGAATATTCTGCTAGAGCTGTGCTGTTTGCTCGATTGAATCAACAACTTGGTAGGAATGCAAGAGCTGCAGGGCCATAATGAAGACAAGGATGAGGGAAGATATGTCAGTAAACCAGTTCAGGAGTTTTCAACTGTGCTGAAATGCCTCCTCCGTGTGGCACTGAGATGTTAAAGGAAGCATCTCCAGTGCCAGTTCTCATGAGACACAGAAAGGTGATTAATTGATTGAAATCCATATGCAGTCTTGACATTTTTTGTCTCTCTGTTTAGCTAACTGCTCTCTCACATTCTTTACTTCATCCATCCTTGGTGAATGTATTATGGAACAAGGAACAGTCTGTCCTGAGAGGTTGTGGAGTCTCCTGCTCTGCAGACTTTCAAAACCCATATGGATGTGTTCCTGTGCAGTCTGCCCTAGGTGATCCTGCTTTGGCAGGGGGATTGGGCTCAATGGTCTCCAGAGGTCTCTTTCAAACCCTAACATTCTGTGATTCTGTAATTCTGCGAACAGTCTTTTTAAAAACAGTATGTTATGTTCAAACCCTGGATATTTCCCCTTCTTCTTCTGTGCCTCATTCTACTTTATCTGACTATAATGTTGTAATTAGAGTAGAGCTTACTCTTATGCAATATTCTGTATTCTAATATTCTGCTGGGCTGAGCTTCATCCCAGCTATCATTAGCAATCTAAAAACTGCTCACATACTTCCAATTAATCATCCTGGTTTCCTCTGTTGACTAAAGAATGACACTGAGAAGGTGATCCATTCCATCTATTAAAGGCATCAGTGTTACGATGGGATGACTTGCCTTCTGAAATGTTTCCTCTCTCCCTCACTTTCCTTCTTTCAACTGCCCACAGCTGAATTAGATTTTTAGATGTCACTCACAGTCTGGCTTCTGTATAACTAGTTCTAGGTGAACTGTATCTCATTCTTTGTTCATAAACACTGTGACCATGAGTGTAATTTAAGATGCTCTGGTTTAAAAACTCAAGTAAATTATGTTTAAAAACTATTTTTTCTAATCTCAGGATCACAGAATGGTAAGGATTGGAAGGGACCTTTGGATGTCATCTAGTTCTACCTCCCTGCTAGCACAGGTTTGCTTAGAGCAGGTTGCAGAAGAATGCATCTAGGTGGATTTTGAAAGTCTCCAGAGAAGGAGACTCAACCTCCCTGGGCAGCCTGCTCCAGCACCATCAAAGTAATGAACATACATGGACTAATTCAATGTAGTTTTTGAAGGGTCTGAAGAAAATGTCTTGTAAGGAGCAGCTGACATAACTGTGATTGATCAGTCTGGAGGCTACGATTCCCTGAGAGGAGGTTGGAAAGAGGTCGGTGTTGGTCTCTTTTGACTAGGAATAAGTGATAGAACAAGAGGCAATGGCTTCAGCTCGGGCCAGGGGAGGTTTAGGTTGGATCTTAGGAAAAATATTTTGCCTGAAAGGGTTCTCAAAGTCTGGAAAAGGTTGCCCAGGGAGGTGGTTGAATCTCCATCCCTGGAGGTATTGAAAAGACATAGATGTTGTGGTGCTGAGGGATATGGTTTAGCTCCAGCTTCAGTAGACTTAGAGAACGGTTGGACTTGATGATCTTAGAGGTCTTTTCCAAACAGAAAAGAGTCTGTGATTCTATGATCTTCCCTCTTATATCTATAATACTCAAGGAAATCAAATGTCATTTACACAATTTGTCATTGGTAACATAAACTCATAACAACCATGTTCTCTCATGCATTTTTTTCCATGCATCTGTCTTGAAACAGATATTCTCTTTTCCTCCTCCTCAAGTCTGACACTATTTCCAAAATTTGGTGTAACTTTTGAAAACTGGAAGCACCAAAGATGTAAATAAAAGGGCATTACAGTCATTCACACAGATAATTGTCTGTAGTGCAGAAGATCAAATAAAACATAATAGCATGTAATCTGAAGTCAGTGAATGGTATTTTATGACCACTGAGTGATATATTCTGTGGTACAGCAGTGTCTACGCTTATGACATTAGTATGCAGCACCTGTTTTACTGAAGAGCTGCAAAATATATCTCCCTCTCTGCAAGGTAGTCTTAGGAAAAAGAAGCAGTAAATAAGTACCTTTAGAAAGAATTTTCACCATTTCATAAATGCCTTAATTGTATTTAGATTAAAAATAAAAACAATAAACCAAACTTCTCACAAATTATATTATCCAGTGACATGAGTTCTCTCCTTTTACATCTTAGGTCTATCTTTCCAAGGATATTTTCATTTATGGGTGTCAGAAATAACTAGTTTGTTTGGGAAATGCACAGAGAACAGATTTCTTCTATTACCACATTCAGCTGCTTTAAATTCCAGTCAACTCTAAGCATAGGCAGGAAGCATAAGACTGGATATTTTAATTAGCTTTTCAGTGGAAATTTTGCTAAAGATAATCCAGGCTATCAAAGCTGCAATGAAATGTTTCAGAACAACAACTTTTTATGCTTTAGGTGATAGAATTCTGTGTTGTCTCATGCTCATTACATAAAGCATTTAAGAAAAATTAAAAAAAAAAAAAAGAGTGGAAAAAATATAGTGTGCCCTTAACATCTTCACAATGATGCATTTTTTCACCACTACAGAAACATATCCACTAATGACTTACAAGTTATCTGAATATGAAGGTAAATAAAAGCTAATTAAAATTTTTAGCTACATTTCTTAGCAGCAAAATATTCTGAACTTAGTCTTAAAGTTTGCATCACAGATTTTTTTTTTTTTTTTAAAGGAGTATAGAAACTTTGTGACCCAATTCTGGAATTTATCTGCTTTTCATTCACTGGCTGCTGAAAAGAGTGAGTGCTGTGGAGATCTCTAGAGCATATTGATGGAAGACTCTCCTGAAGTCTAATGTAAGCTGCTGCGTGTGAGACCATACAAAGAAAAGGGAAAAGAAACAAAAAAATCAAAACTGCTGTGGAATTCTATTTCAGCTTTTTAAGAAGCTGTCTGTTCCACTACTTATTTACAGTTGGTGTTTATAGTATATCTCTAAATTACCAACTAAATACTGCAATTCCTTTGCTATGACATTAATAAGTGTTAATTATTTCATGACAAAAATGAAAGTAAAAAATAGCAGAATCATAGAACCATAGAATAGAATGAGGTGGAAGTGACCCTCAAAGGTTATCTTTTCCAACCCCACTCCATTCACCAGGGACACCTCCAGGTAAAGCAAGCTGTTCAGGGCCCCATCAAATCTGAGCTTGAAGGTCTCCAGAGATGGAGACTCAACTACAGCTCTGGGCAACCTCTTTCAGTATTTCTCTACCCTCGCTGTGAAGAGCTTCCTCCTAATGTCCAACCTAAATCTACCCTGCTCCAATTTAAAACCATTGCCCCTTGTCCTATCACCACAAGCCCTTCTAAGCAGTCTCTCCCTAGCCTTCCTGTAGGTCCTCTTTGGATATTGAAATGCAACTATAAGGTGTCCCCAGAGCCTTCTCTTCTCCCAAATCTCTCATCTTTAGCTCTCTCAGCTTCAGCCTTCTGATCATCTTTGTGGCCCTCCTCTAGGCCTGCTCTAGCAGGTCCGTTTCCTTCTTGTGTTGGGGGCCCTAGAGCTGGACACAGCACTCCAGGTGAGGTCTCACCACAACAGAGCAGAGGGGCAGAATCACCTCTTTTCACATGCTGGCCACCCTTCTTTTGATTCGTCCCAGGATGCCATTGTCCTTCCAGGCTGTGAGCCTCCATGCTGGCTCAATTCCAGCTTCTCAAACACCAGTATCCCCAATTCCTTATTCTGAAGGGCTGCTCCTAATCTCGTCATCCCCCAGCCTTGATTGATCACAGAATCACAGAATTTCAGGGGCTGAAAGGGACCTTGAAAGATCATCTACTCCAACCCCCCCTGCCAGAGCAGGATCACCTACACCAGGTTACACAGGAACTCATCCAGGTTAGTTTTGAATATCTCCAGAGCGGGAGACTCCACAACCCCCCTGGGCAGCCTGTTGCAGTGCTCCGTCACCCTCACAGGGAAATAATTTTTCCTCATATTTATGTGAAAGTTCCTGTGCCTCAACTTCCACCCATTGCCCCTTGTCCTGTCATTGGGCACCACTGAGCAGAGCCTGGCTCCATCCTCTTGGCACTCACCCTTTACATATTTATAAACATGGATGAGGTCACCTCTCAGTCTCCTCTTCTGCAAGCTGAAGAGCCCCAGCTCCCTCAGTCTCTCCTTGTATGGAAGATGTTCCACTCCCTTAATCATCCCCGTGGCTCTGAGCTGGACTCTTTCAAGTAGCTTCCTGTCTTTCTTGAACTGAGAGGCCCAGAACTGGACACAGTATTCCAGAAGTGGCCTCACCAGTTCAGAGCAGAGGGGAAGGAGACCTTCTCTTGACCTATTGGTCACAGCCCTTCTAATCCACCCCAGAATGGCACTGGCCTTCTTGGCCACATTGATGTTGTGGATTACCCTGTCCCAGGTACACAACCTTGCACTTCCCCACATTGAACCTCATGAGGTTCTCCTGAGATCACATCTCTAGCCTGCTTAGGTCCCTCTGGATGGCATCCTGTCACTTGTACACCCATCACTTGTACATATATAGAAAAACTCTTTGGTGCTCCCTAGAACTTGACAGAGGGAATGTAGCATAATGTTTCAGCAGTCTAGTTTACCTGTTTCAGGTTGAACTCTTTCCAGGAAAGTGATTTTAAATTATTTAAGAACATGACATTTTTAAAAGGCTTTAGCAAGCACATCCTGCCCATTTCATCTTAACTCCCAACTTGATGAAGACTCTTCAATCATTTGTGTGACTCTGTGATTTGTCGTCCTCTGCTGATCTCTAATACTCATTTCTGCCACATCAAATGTGGTCTCTTCCTTAGTAAGAAGTACAGCTCTCATTTTAAGTTCAGTGTATTTAAGATGAAATCCTGGATTTCCTTTTCCTTATTACAAGCAGGCTGTGATACTTCCATTTTTTGAATATTAAATATTAAATATATTATTATTGAACTGTTTTTAAAAGGATCATTCTCTTCACAATGAAAAAAAAAAGTCACCATTTTTTGTTGACAAATGTCCCACAACAAATTTCATCTTCACAAGGTTTTGCTATGAATTAGTCCTTACTGGAGACCATCAAAGGATATTATTCCCATGTGCAAAATACATTTTCTCTTCTGGCTCTGTGGATTTTCCCCTATGGGGAGGTGTTGCAAGAGTCAGAGAAAAGAACATTCCAGGGAAACCTTATAACAGCATTCCAGTACCTGAAAGGGCCCTACAAGGAAGCTGGAGAGGGACTTTTTACCAGCATCTGTGACAGGATGAGGGGGGATGGAGTGAAACTGGAAGAGGGTAGATTTACTGGACATTAAAAGAAATTCTTTACAGTGAGAGTGGTGAGACAGTGGAAGAGGTTACCCAGTGAGGTCCTCCCTGGAGGTGTTCAAGGTCAAGTGGGATGGGGCCTTCAGCAATGTGATCTACTGGAAGGTGTCTCTGCCTGTAGAAGGATGTTTGGAACTATGTGATTCTCAAGGTCCCTTCCAATCCAAACCATTCTGTGATTCTATGATTTTACAGTTTCATCCATAAGATGAAAGTTAGCAATTCACCTGAGTAATCTTTCAGTGTTAAGCTGTATTTGAACCCCTCATTCCTTAGTCTTTTTTATTAATAACATGAAGACCTTTCTGATTATGAAAGGGCAATCAGAATATCATGAAAGCAAAAGATGGATCATCTTCTTCCTCTCAAGGTCACACAATAGAAAAGGACTGGTTATCCAAATAATCCTTTGTCATGTAATTTGTTCAGTGCTTTGTTTTTACTTCTGAACATGGTAGAAAATCTGGAACTTGAGTGGAGTGGTGAGTGGCAAACTTCAGAGACTCAGTTTTGGATAGGGAGTTGGACCATCAAATGCTGATCTTTTTAGGGAAAGGAATGAGTCAGCCTTCCCATAAGAGTGTCAATGATGTGTCGATCTTCTGGGGAAGACTTCCTTTGAAAGGTAGACTCACAAAGGGATAAGAAAAAGAGTAAAAGTACTGAGAATATAGGAGGGCAGGCAGAGGAGCTTTACCACAGTTTAGCCTTAGGTAGCTGCAAAATATTAGCATTTGCACTTTGGCTTTTGCTAAGATTTAATTTCTTTCTTTCTTTCTTTCTTTTTTTTTTTTTTTTGTGTGGGTGATAAAAGACATTTATTTTTCACTTCTATTGACACTAGCAAACCTGTGTCACACATCTGTATCAATACAAAGAAAAATAGTTAACATTGAGGTGAGGGGTGGCAAGTGGCTGTGGATGGAATTGAAATAGAATAAAAGTCATAATTGATTGTTCAACGAATCCTCCATATAAATAGTAAAATACAAATTTTCTATGAAAAATTATTAAAATGGATGGATTGTACTCACTGTAAGAAAAAGTTCTAAGCTGTGAATATTGAGAAGTAAATGTAAGTAAGCTAATAAGATTCCTGAGAACGTTTCGCTGCAACATAAGCATCTGTCACAAAGTTATCATCCTACCTGAAGTAAGAAAAGCTCATTAAGGTGTTGTGTGTTTAGTTGTTTTTCCATTTTCTAATGGAGAGGTTGCAAAGAAAAGCAGCAATCAAGACCACCATTCTCTCCAGCCTTCCCTAGTGCAACTTGAAGTCATTTCCTCTTATCACCTCTTACTAGGGGGAAGAGACCAACACCTACCTCACTAGAGCCTTCTTTCAGAAATTTGTAGAGAGCCAGAAAGTCTCCCCTCAGCCTGCTCTTCCACAGGCAGAACAGCCCCAGCTCCCTCAGCTGCTCCTCACCAGACTTGTTCTCTACAGAATCACAGAATCAATAAGGTTGGAAAAGACTTCAAGGATCATCAAAGTCCAACCTGTCACCCAAGACCTCATGACTACTAAACCATGGCACCAAGTGCCACATCCAATCCCCTCTTGAACACCTCCAGGGATGGTGACTCCACCACCTCCCTGGGCAGCACATTCCAACGTCTAACAGCTCTCTCCATGAAGAACTTTCTCCTCACCTCAAGCCTAAACTTCCCAACCTTCATAATCTTTGTTGCCCTTCTCTGGTCCTGCTCCAGCACCTCAATGTCTTGGTGAGGGTCCAAAACTGAACCCAGGACCCAAGGTACACTGCACCAGTGCTGAATCCAGGGGGACACTTCCCTGGTCCTGCTGGTCACACTATTGCTGATCCTGCTCAGGATGTTGTTGCCCTTCTTGGCCACCTGGGCACACTGATGGTTCACCTTCAGCAGCTTTTAACCAACACCCCCAGGTCTTTCTCTGTTGGGCAGTTTCCAGCCACTCTGCCCCAAACCTGGAGCTTTAGTGGTGTTCTTGTGACCCAAATGCAGAAGATTGCTTTGCTTAAAACCATTCTGTTCCTGTCTGTTGGGGCAGCAAATTAGTTCTTTTTCATATTGCAGGTGCTGCTATAGGGTTATCAATTTCATCACAGGCATGGCAAGAAAATGCTCCAGCTTCAGCTGTTCCAACAGTTCAGAGCCCAACACTGCTAGAATCCAGCATTCTTGCCCTCTATGCTTACTGAGTTTTGAAGACATTATGGGATTAGGATTAAAGATAGGCAGATTGTTATCTTTGTTCTCTAAATTATTTGACTTTGATTACTTCATGGTTTTTCTTTATAAATTCCCTTGTAAACAGCATAAAAAGTTGGGGGTTTTGCTTTCTTGTTTGTTTTGATTTTTGGTTTTCTGTTGTTTCATTTTTAGGGCTTTTGATTTGTTGTTGGATTTTGCTGTTTTTGTTTTTTTTTTTTTTTTTCCCTTATTTTTATTTTATTTTTACTTGTATAGCTACATTGTATGTTCTTTAAAATCTGTTTGTGGCTTTAACTTGGAATAAAGAGAAATACAATACCCTGTCTTCCCTCCTACTTAGCCACAGGGGTCAAGCTCTGCCCCTCCTCATGTCCATACCTTCCTGGAGTTGTCAGCTATAACTTGCTTCACCAGTTATTCAAATTACTTCCAGATAGTTTGTTACATCTACAGCATCAGAAGAACATCTGTCACATTATGCTGCACAGAAGCCAACAGTGACTTTGCTTCTAAAACTTACCCTGGCAAATTTTGTTGCAATTTTGTGCTGATTAGGTACCTCTCCTGCCTTTGTGAAACCCAAGATTTCATTGAATTCTGTTACAGAAGTATCAGAAAGAAGATATATTTAGAGGACAAACAATGTGGTGGATTGAGGGAGAAGAGGAGGCTGAGAGGAGACCTTCTTGTTCTCTATGACTGTGTGAAAGGAGGATGAAACTAGGCGTGGATTGGTCTCTTCTCCCTAGTATCAAGGGAGGAAATGGCCTAAAATTGTGCCAGGGGAGGTTTAAGTTGGATATAAGGAACAATTTCCCTCCTGCAAGAGTGGTCAGGCATTGGAACAGGCTGCGCAAGAAGAGGTTGGAGTCATCATCCCTGGAAGTGTTCAAGAAAGATGTAGACACAGCACTTTGAGACATGGTTTAGTGGGTGTTGGGTTGGATCACCTGGCTGGACCAGGTGATCTTAGAGGTCTTTTCCAAACAAAACCATTTTATGATTCTATGACAATTGTAATTAAATGTGCAAAAAGATATGTTAAAATTGCAAAGAAATGCTACATTATAAAACTTCACCACTCTCATGCAATTTTGTATAGATTATTCTGGTTATTTTCTGTCATCTGAAGGTGCCTGCTAACCTCTTAAGAGAAAAAAATGAACATTAGTGTACTGGTCATGTATATTTCACCAGTGTATGCTTAAAAACAAGTGGAGAACAGAGCGGTGCAGAATTATCAGGTTTCATATGCAGTTATCAAATCATAGATGCATAGAATGGGTTGGGCTAGAAGGGACCTTAAAGATCATCTCATTCCAACCCCCTGTTGCCATTAGATGCTTTCCAACATATGGCATCTGAAGTGAACTCTCATAGTCTGTCAAGTGTGTTAGCATGACAACAAGCATATAGAAATGGCTTTAATTTGAATTAAGTAAATAACAATTAAAAAAAACCCCAACCTCAGTCCAGTATTTCTTACTGTGTTCACTCATGGTTTTTAACTGTGTTTTCTTGTTTTCTGCTGCTAAAGGTTCAAGTAATTTTATAACTGTGTCAATTTATGGGAAAAGGATAAAAAAAAGCTTTTTAAGTGCTTATTAAAATTGGAGAAGTGTCATGAGGAGATGTGAATCCTCACATCTGTGCCCCGTCCACTCTGTTAAAGTTCCTCTAAGTAAAAAGCGAAGCTGTTGGTCGCTAGAGGGCATCAAATCTGTGCCCTAAGAGAGAAAGAGAAAGAAAAGCTGAAACTGGTTTCATAAAACAAACGGAATTTGCATCTCTGTAGCCTGGTGTTACAGATCAGAAACCAAGTCATGTGTGGTTTTAAAGACACGTTATGGCAGGTGTGACCCAAGTCATAACATTTTAGCGTAAGGAAGCATTCAAGAAAAAAAAAATCAAACAAACAAGCCAAAAAAAAAAAAAAAAAAACCACAAACAAAAAACCCCACCAAAAAACCACAAAAGTAAAACAACACAAAGCAAACAAGAAAAAATGAAAGGAAGCAAAAAAAGCCAACAAACCCCCAAACTAATACGGAATAGGTAAAAACAAAACCAAAAGCCAACAAATCCCCAAACAAATACAAAAAAACAGAACCACAAACCAAAATAAAATTGAAAAATAATATGAAAAAAACAAGGAATCAAATAGGAAAAAAATCCAAACAAAGTAAACAAACAAAAAACCACTAAATAAACTCAAATCAAAGCAAAATCTCCCAAACTATTAACATTAAATGTCTGACTCTCTCTAGAGATTTATGTAGAGCTAAAAGGTGGAAAGGCAAGAAAACCTAGAGCACCTTCCACTGCTGCTTACTTGCAAGTCAAGCTAATTGCAGAAAGACAACATATGGGTAAAGAAATACAAACCTTTACTATGTTTCATGTTCTTTGCTGTCTTTTAAATACAAGTTTCTCTTCAAGGGCATTAAACTTGCTTTAAATCTGGACTCCTTTAGAAATATCTTTCTGCCCATTCTTTATTCATGGTCAGATGTCTTCTAAGTGTGGAAGATAAACTTCTCTTCTGGAACTGGGCAACTTTCATCTACTACCTTTTATATACCTGCAGGGTCTTTAGTGCCTAGAAAAAAAAAAAATCTGGAGAAGAGGTCTTAAGATTTTATTACAGAGAGGGAATAAGGAAAGGTCTTAATCATGGAATAACAGTGGGGTTGAATGTAATAAAGATTATTGTTAAATAGATTTGCAATAAAGGTTTCCGTTAGGTATGTAATAAAGTTTATTGTTAAATAGATATGGATGAGTTAAATTAATATTGCAGGTGACTTATGCAAGCTTTGATGCTTTGCTCAGTGTTTGACAGATTTTAACAAATCCTAAGTTATTTAACCAATAAACCTGGGCAACTGTAGTTCTCCAGCTCAATTTAAGGTAGCATCAATCATATTTATTTGGTATTGTCTGTTACTGAGCTACATCAAAGTAAGGCACACAGCTACTCATTTATAAAATAAAGATAATAACTTTGTGTCCTGCTCATCATTTACCTGTCATATTGAATTTTAGCCTTGTTTCTAACTGGTTTAATTTGAAGTTCCAAGATGTAGAAGCATCCAGCTGTTCTCCACCTCAAAATCTTCCAGGAAATGGTTAACGTCAAACCAGAACAGAAGGAAAGAATAATAAAAAACTCCCAGGTAATATAAGATTCTTGTGGAGGGGGGGGGGGGGGGGGGAAAGAAGATACTACAACTATTCCCTTTCCTGAATTCTCTGGGAAAAGACAGTACATACATTACACATGGGAGATAATTATAAAGGACTCTGAGGTAGTAAAAGGTGACTTTGATAAATACGAAGCATATCTCACCTCTCAAGGTTTCATTTTTGTCCTATATCTCTAACTGTCAATAGAATACAAGTATTTCAGAAAGTCTTAAGGGAGGCTGTTATTCCTTGAAGTTTTAAAAATGATTATCCAGAAGAGCAGAGAGCTGATAAATGCATTCTCTTTCTCCCACATTACTGCAATGGTTGTATTTCTGTCACACTTACCAGGACACTTACAAGGGTAGTAACCTGCTCACCTTTTCAATAAGCCTCCATTCCCTGCATTTTTTTGCCTTTCTCTGTAAAGTTTAGAAGTCAATACTTTAAATCAAACAATACCTTAAGGGTTAGATTTTTTTTTCCCCTTACTGCTGTTCTAAAGGAGGATATGAGAGTGCAGAGTGCTGCCATCTTCTCTGTTGTTTTATAGTTGCAGTTGCAGTTTTGCTTCACAGTGAGCTCCTCATCAAAGCAACCTCATCTAACAGGAGGTGTCCCTGTCTATGGCAGGGTGGTTGGGACTAGATAATCTTTAAGATCCCTTCCAACCCAAATCATTCTATGATTCTAAAACTGAATATAAAAGGTGACAATTCTGCACCCCTCTGATTCTGTAATAGGTGCTGATGACAAAAGATCCAATACTCATTCCACATTTCTTATTTTATAGAATTCTGTTGTTTGCTCAATCTCATTAGAGTAAAAAGATCTCCAAAACTCTGTAAAAGTCTGTATTTTGTGAGGCCACACCTTGTGTACAGCATTTAGTTTTGGGACCTTCACTCCTAGAAAAACATTGAGGTGCTGGAGTGTGTCCAGAGAAGCTCAACAAAGCTGGTGAAGGGTCTGGAGAACAGGTATGGTGAGGAGTGGATAAGGGAACTGGGGTTCTATAATCTGGAGAAGAGGAGTCTGAGGGGAGACCTTCTGGCTCTCTACAACTCCTTGAAAGGAGGTTGGAGTAAGGTGGGGATTGGTCACTTCTCCTTAGTACCAAGTGATAGGACAAGAGGAAATGGCCTCAAGTTGCACCAGTGGGGGTTTAGATTGGATATTAGGAAAATTAGTTTTGCTGGAAGTGTTCAAACAGGGTGACAGGGAGAGTCAAATACCTGTCCCTCAAAGTGTTTCAAAGACAATGAGATGTGGTGCCGGGGGCATGCTTTAGCACTGAACTTGACAGAATTAGGTAATGTTTGGACTTGATGATCTTAAAGGTCTTTTCCAAATCAAGTGATTCTATGACTGATTCTATTATATTATTAATAAGGCAGAAGTGGTTTACTATCTATGTGTCAACTGTAAACGTAATGAAAGCTTTATTTAAAACATTAAATGCAAACTGATATGGAAATTTCCATAAGATTCCACTTGTTATATGTATATTAACAAGAAGACATCATATAACACTGAAACTGTTGGAAACTATTGCTGTTCTCTAATCTAAAGAAAAGCTTCTTGATAGACTGCTTTAACACTTCTATTTCTGACTTTACCATTTGAGCAGATGCCATTTTCCATCTGAACAGCAGAATAGCATATGGAATACCTTCCAAAGAAGTGAAATTAAGGGTAAAACACATTTCAATGTCAGCATTTAGTGAAGCTGAGTGGGTGCAATTTGTGTACACTTTTTTCAAAGAAGACAGCTCTTTATAGACTGTTGAACAGAAAAATACTTCAGTTCTCTGAGTATGCTCAGTAAATGCTGAATTAATAATCAGGTTGGAATCTCATGTATTTTTACTTCTCAAGTACTTTCTATGGGCTTATATTATTTTATTCTCTCTTCATTTTCAACTATCTGGCTAATATTATATATCTTAGTCATAACTTTAATATTAGAAGAAAAGTGGAAAAACTCTCAAAACCAACCAGTGTAAAATATGAAAATACTCTTGCTGATATCTAGAGTCAGTTTCTTGCATTTTCTTCTCTAAATCCCTAAATTTAGATGGAGAATTCCTAGGTTGCAGCATTGCATTGTAAATGAAATCTGTTCTTTGGACTGACAGAAGACAGTTGAAATTGCGGTGATCCTAACTGAACGATCATTCACAGTTTTGCTGATCCTATTAAGCTCTGCCAATTAATCTCTAGATATTTGAATACTTCTCCTGGAATTGCCCCAGCAATTTGGTATGCAAATATCAAAAATCAGTGGTCAGGCATTGGAATAGGCTGGCCAGGGCGGTGGTGGAATCACTGTCCTTGGAGGTGCTTGAGTTACCTTCTTTGGAGGTGCTCCAGAAACATGTAGACATGGCACTTTGGGACATGGTTTAATGGCCATGATGGTCTTTGGTTCATGCTTGGACTCAATGATCTTAGAGGTCTTTTCTAATGGCAAACATTATATGATTATATGATCATGAAGTAGCCATTTATGACTTTTGGCAGCTGCTGACCTCAAGTGTGGATGGACAAGTTCATGCAACATCAAAAATATTTTCTGCTGGCTGGAGAATATTCCCAAATATTTTTTCCCAAAACTTAGAATCATAGAATTGTTTCAGTTGGAAGAGACCTTCGAGATCATTGAGTTCAACCTTCAACCACCATGTCCATTAAGCCCTGTCCTAATGTGTCATGTCCACACATTTCTTGAACACTTCCAGGGACGGTGATGCCACCACCTCTGGATGTTCCAATACTTGACCACTCTTGCAGCACAGAATTTTTTCCTAGTATCCTAATATTTCTCAATATCCCAGAACTGGATTGTTTCTGGACCCACTGATTATTATAGAATCATCAAATGACAGGTTGGAAGGGACCCCAAGGATCATCTGGTTTAACCTCAAAATACTAGTAAATCATTAAATATATTAATGAAATGTGTCAGTGGGGCTGTTTGATTTAGTAATTGCCAAAGAAGGAAATAATGCTAAAAGGTTATTACTTTAAATGAGTGATGAAAATCTGCATTTATCTACTTCTCTGTCTTCTAACTTGATCCTACCATTAGTAGCATAAAAATACCCAGAAAAAACTACAGGAAAAGAGAAGTAAATAAATCAGTGAAGAACAGTTATTGAAGTGCAAGATTTATTCAGCAAAAGCAACATTTCTAGTTCTCTGACTGCAAATTAAAGCCCATCAAAACTTCTTGTGCACAGGCATCTCCACTCCTTGCTGAGAAGGAGTGAGATTATTAAAGGAAACATGAAA
The DNA here is from genome assembly GCF_027791375.1 of Indicator indicator. Lineage (NCBI taxonomy): Eukaryota > Metazoa > Chordata > Aves > Piciformes > Indicatoridae > Indicator > Indicator indicator. The sequence continues at coordinate 8,976,239 of NC_072017.1, forward strand.
AAGGCAGCTGAGTCTGCTCTGAGATGCTTCATTTAAATTAAGGTTTAAGGCTGAGGAGTTTGCTTTGTTAAGTTCTAAAAGGCTTCCAGAACACAGTCAGATGATAAAAATTTAGCTGATAAGAATAAAAGATGATGGATTATATTTTTCTACTTAGTTCAGTCAAATTGTTGCAGGAGTTCTTGACCACTAAATCTTAAAATAAATAAAAAATATTAATAAAATAAAAGTAAAGTAAATGAAATAAAATGCAAAATAAATGCAGAAAAAGAACAGTCACAGAACTACAGAATCATACAAATGCTGAGTTAAGAAATACCTATGGTCCAATTGGTTTAAAACAAGATGAGATCAACACTGGTTCAGTCACCTGTGCTCTTGTATACCTGAATCTTGAGTCTTGCCTAAGTGGAAGTTGACTAACTGAAGCCCCCAAGGATGTAAATCCCCCAACCTTTCTGAAAAGACTTTTTTGGTGCACCAAATTCCTGGTGGATAAGCTTTTCCTAACCTCCCAAGATAACATTCCCTCTTCTTTGTCCTTCCTAGTGCCTACAATCATGGAATCGTAGAATTGATTTGGTTGGAAAAGACCTCTAAGATCATTGAGTCCAACCTTCAATCTAAGACCACCATGCCTGCTAAACCATGTCTCAAGGTGCCACGTTCACACATTTCAATCACCCTCAGATGAAATGAAGTCATGATCACACCACTTATTTCCAGTCCTTTTGGATATCCAGGAGAGCAAAATCTTACCTTATCTGAGAAGAAAGATAGATCATTTTCTGTAATCCAATCACACCTAATGGTTCATTAGCACTGTGCTTTCTGTCAGAGGGGAGCTCAAAATGAGCTTTATGGTTTTATCTGCTACGTTTGTATAACGTATAGTCCAGTAAAGTGTAAAGCTCAGTACTGGGAACATTTCCGAACGAGAGATGAAAGCTGATGTGCTGATTCTATTTACAATAACATAGCCTGATAGTTCACACCACCAGGAGTAAAGTGAAAGATGATAGCCTCTCTCCTCCCTCTGGCAACTCCAGAACTGCTGTGCTTTCAACATCCTACTTTTTTGATGGTTTACTTATCTTGTGGCTCTGGTTTCTTCGATATCTTTTCTGAATGAATTCCATATACTCATTCATGACAAAAGTAGCCATCTTTTTGGCCTGTGGGTTTTTTTTTTTTTTTGTTTAGTTTGGGTTTTTTTGTTAGTTTTATTTTATTTTGATTTGTTTGTTTGGTTTTCTGTGTTCATTTTCTCCTGAGGAAGTGAATTAAATCACCCCAGTGAGCAGTCCAGCAAATGGAGATGACATAAGATTTCCTGGACTGGGTGCAGGTGAGGGCAGAAAAGCTGGTGAAGGGTCTTGAGAGCAGGTCTTGTGAGGAGTGGCTGAGGAAACTTGAGTTGTTCAGTGTAGAGAAAAGGATCTTCAGGAGAGACCTTCTCACTCTCTACAGCTTCCTGAAAGGAGGTTCGAGTCAGGCTCGTGTTGGTCTCTTCTCTCTAGTAACAATTGATAGAATGAGAGGCAAAGGCCTCAAGTTGCACCAGAGGAGGTTTTGATTGGACATTAGAGGAAACTTTTGACTGAAGAGGAGGTCATGCACTGGAACTGGCTCCTCAGGAAGGTGGTTGGAAGCTGGAAATGGTGAAGCTGGAAGTGGAGAGACTCAGACTGGACGTGAGGAAGAAGTTCTTCCCCATGAGAGTGGTGAGAGCCTGGAATGGGTTGTCCAGGGAGGTGGTTGAGGCCCCATCCCTGGAGGTGTTTAAGGCCAGGCTGGATGAGGCTGTGGCCAGCCTGATCTAGTGTGAGGTGTCCCTGCCCAAGGCAGGGGGGTTGGAACTAGATGATCCTTGTGGTCCCTTCCAACCCTGACTGATTCTATGATTCTATGATTCTATGATTCTATTCGATGATTCTATGCAATACAATGCAAGACATGAAATTAGAAATGGGTAAATAGCTTAAAGAAGAATAAAAGGTGGAACTGTGTCTTTCTGGTGGTGATAAACTGGTAGATTATCTCCTCATCTACTGAAGAAACAATATGTATCTTAAAAAGTAGAAATTACTTTAACAGCTACCACTTAACTTCACAGTGCCTTCAACAGCAATCACTTCAACAACTTGCTTGTTGAAGTGGAAAGATTCCAATAAGTCAGTAGGTACAAAAATATAAAAAATGCATTTGAATCTAAGAAAAAGAATCTAAGTATACAACTGAATTATCTAAATAAGAATGAATTGCTAAAACTGAGCACAACTGAGTACACACATTTGGTCCCTCTAGAGAGCTCAAGAAAGTTCACATAAATTAACATGATTGTCCCAAAAAAAAAAAAAAAAGTTTCTTTACTGGGTGCAATCTCCAGATGCAATCAGACAGGGCAGGTGATCTATCAAAACACTGCCATTAAATCCTACTTCCTCCTCCCCTTCTCCCAGTGAAAGTTATGCCTCATTGCTGGTACAGGCTCTAGCACACTTTTGACCTCTTGGTGAGCAGTTCCAGCTCATTATGTCAACAATCAACTACCACTTCCTTAGTTTTTTTTTTTTTTGATCAGTTTGTGTTGGACTGGTTTCTGTTGTTTTAGTGGGTGGAATTAGCTCACTGGGGAACAAAGAAATGCAAAAGATGAAGCCAGGAGTCTAGAGATACAAGAGTAGCCACTTCTTTCAGCAGTGAACTATAAAATCAGCTCCACTGACCCCTTTAAACTCTACCCTGAAGTGACTTTGGCAACTTAGAAAAGTCTAGAGCAAGTTAGTTGGATAAAAAGAAATATCTTTCCTCATCTAATCAATATGCAAGTAGATAAAGACTGTATTTGTTCACTAATACCTTTCCAAACATTGTGAACCATTTGCCTATGCCATTATTATCAAGTTGTAAATTTATCTGAACACTTCTTAAGCATTAAACCCCCAAAACTTCACAACAACTTAAAGAAAAGAGTAAATTGTGCATTTCATGGAATATATAAGAGGAAATAAAAAGCCTCCCTTAAAGAGTAAAGATGCAGATTTAGATGCAAAGATAAAGAAATAACTGTCTTCCAGCAACTTGTGGTAATATGAAGGACTCTCTACTTGCAGAAAAATATCAGGGAGTTTAATTTAATATTCAGAATTCTGATAGAGGAAAGGAACAGGTAAAGTAAAATATCACATTCCTCCAGATCATGGAATACTCTCTGGAATTTTACTAAAAGCAGGAAATATGACAGAGAAACCACTGAACATCTTTTAATAAGAACATTGAAGGCAATGAATGCTTATTATCTGTATTTAGATTTTACTAATAAGCTAATTTACAGTGAATTACTGTGTTATTATACTTTTTTTCTGGCTTTAGAAGTAGTGGTATCTGTATTTTAGGGAAATACCATTAACTGATTTGCACCCAAAAAAGGAAAGTAATGAAATTGCATCAAAACCATAAGATAAAATATGACTGTTAGTCACGATTTTTGTGGGGGTGTGGGGTGGCAGTGTGAAGCATATGGTAGGTTGCTGGAGTTGGGGGGCAGGGTGTTCTTGTGCGAGTGGTGATAATGGGAATTTAGGAAAGGAAAGGAACGGAAAGGAAAGGAACGGAAAGGGCAAGGGAAGGGAAAGGGAAGGAAAGGCAAGGAACGGAAAGGAAAGGAATAGGAAAGGCAGAGCGGGAGGAAGGCAAGGCAAGGAAAGGACAGGAAAGGCAGGACGGAAAGGAAAGGGAAAGGACAAGGAACGGAACAGGAAAGGAAGGAACGGGAAGGAAAGGCAAGGAAAGGAAAGGAAAGGAAGGAAAGGACGGGCAAGGAAAGGAAAGGAAAGGGCAAGGAAAGGACAGAGGAAAAGGACAGGGAAAGGAAAGCGAAAACGGCACAGGAAAAGGCACGACAGCGGCAACGGGAAAAGGAAAGGGACAAGGAAAGACGGGACCAGGAAAGGAAAAGGAAAAGGAAAGCAAGGGGAAAAGGACAAGGAAAAGGAAACAGGGAAATCCCAGGGAAAAGGCAAGGAACGGAAAAGTGAACAGGAAAAGGGCAACGGCAACAGACAGGAAAAAGGAAAAGGGACAAGGAACAGGAAACGGCAAAGGGAAACGGACCAGGAACCGGGAAACGGACAGGAAAAGCGAAACCGGGACAGGACAAGGCAAAAGGACCAAGGAACGGCAAAGGCACAGGAAAAGGAGGCACAGGACACCGGGCAAGGAACGGCACAGGGACAAGGCACAGGCACAGGAACCGGACACCGGACACAGGCGGACAGGCAACGGAAACGACGGCCACGGCACGGGGCCCGGCCCCGGAACGATGCCGGCCCCTGAAAGGCCCGGACCAGTGAAACACGGACAACGTGCGAACACTGCCCCTGGCCCAAACTCGGCCCCATCGCCACCGGCCCCCGTACCCTTCCGGCACCAGGCCCCTGTGCCCTGTCCCTTGCCCCGTTCCCCTTTCCCCTTGGTCCCCTTCCCCTGTCCCCGTTCCCTCTTTCCCCTCTGTCCCCTCGCCCCTTCCCCTTCAGCAAGGCAATTTCTAATGCTTCCTTGAGTTCTAAATTTTGTGGCAGCTAGGTAGAAAATATCCTAGAAATGGTTTTTCCTTAGTCAAAAGGTTAACAAAAGGGCATCTCATCAGCTAGAACAGTACTGAATTATTTAGTGCAGGTTAATTATAAATCTATATAGCAGGCTTTGGATGGGAAGGTATAAAAAAATGCCAGATGAATGTTTTTTAGGGAAAAAAAAAAAAAAAGAGTATTTCAAAGATTATAAGAAATTAAACAAATAAAAAAATGTAAATAACATAAACCATCATGCTGGTTGGTGAGCTAGTTGAAAATAAAGTTCAGAACAGAAAGCCATAGTTTTCATTTCCATGTGTTCTATTACCACCCAAAGAAGGAAATGTCCTTATATACTTTATCCCACTATAAGAGATAACACAACCACAACAAATAACAACACCTAACTAAACCCATGAAGATTTGATGGTTTAATTACCATTTAAGTGCAGGAGTTAAATTATATTGTCAGTCAGGTAATAAAGTTTGATGAAGAATTTATATCTGTGCAAGTAGAATAACAGACTTGAATGATTCTGAGCTGTTAAAATCTATTTGCAGCTTTAAAAAGGTGCAGTCTCCCCACCTATGTTTATGATTTACATTGATTGTGCTTAGAATTAATTCTAATTTTATTTGTTGGTTAAAAGTGTTAGGCAGGAAAAAAAAAAAAAAAAGACCAGCAAACAAATTGATGCTATTTTAATATATATGTAGAGTTTTGATTAATCTAAGGGTATGGTTCCTCTCTGAAATCTTTTAACCAATTAGCATAAAATCTTGGCTAGTTCTTTGTCATAAAATAGATCATTCAGTCTTTAGTAACTCTGACAATAATTTACTTTCTGTTCCATCCTACCTCAACCATGAGATAGACTTTCCCTGCAGTGCTGGGCATATGGTCATGTTCTAACTCAGTTATGATGCTGCTGCATTGCAGAACATGAACTTAGTGATTTATAATAAAAACTGTTCTAATAACTGGAAAAAGAGTAGGCAAATTTATTATAAATTACTATTGATGCATAAGAAAAAGTGAAGAGCTTAAAAAAAGAAAACATTTGAAAATGTTTGGTTTTGTTTCTCAATGTGTTGAATCATAAGGAGACCAAACTGTGCTCTATTAAATCACACTGTTGGAGGAAAAATTATATTAGTAGTATAGATATGCTAATGAAAAATACAGGAATCATATCTTTATTATCTCAATTCAGTCTCATGCCTGGATTTGAAGCAATGCCCTTACATTGACTGGGAATTTGGAACTGATATTCGATTTTGTCAAAATCAGAGAGATCTGACTGAGAGCTGACTGTTAGATTAAATAAACCCCCATATCCCAAACAAAACCCAATGCTTTTATTTGTAGCTCAAATGCAAAGCATTTCAAGTCAGTTTCATTTTGTATTCCATCTCCCAAGATGCTGCATCACATGAAATTCTGGGCTCTTTTTGTCCTTATTTGCCTCTTTTGGGGAAAAAGGTAATAGAGCTGGTTGGGCAATGGATCCCATTATAGAGAGTGGCTCCTATATAGGAAATTTTTCTCTCCAGTTTTCAAAGCAAGCATAGATCAGTAGCTATTTGGACTTCAGTACTTGAAATCCAAAGTGCCTTATGTATTGTTGTTGCCCTGGTAAAGCCACAAATTAATTACTGAGCCTCTCACTTACAAGAAGTGATGTACTAGAGCAGTTCCAGAGAAGGGCAACAAAAATGCTGAAGGGTTTGGAACAGGTCTGGTGAGAAGCAGCTGAGGGAAGTATGGTTGTTTAGCCTGGACAAAAAAAGGCTGAGGGGAGACTTCACTGCTTTCTACATCTTCCTGAAAGAATTTTGTAGTGAGGTGAGTGCTGGTCTCTTCTCTCTAGTAACAAGTGATAGGATGAGAGGAAATCACATCAACTTGTACCAGGAGTGGTTGTGGATGGATCCTAGAAGAAAGTTCTTGAGTCAAAGAGTGAAAGAAACTTTCCTGCAAGAGTGGTCAGGTATTGGAACAGTCTGGGCAGGGAGGTGGTGGAGTCACCATTCTTGGAAGCATGGCATTTTGGGACATGGTTCAAAGGCTGCGACGGTGGTGCGTTGAAATTTGGACTTGATGATCTTAGAGTTCTTTCCAGATGAAATAATTCTATGACTCTATGATTCAATAAACTGTTATAATCACAAAATGAATCATAGAATGTTCCAAAAACCTTTCTGACTTGGTGACTAAACAGTACCATTTCGGAATTTTCAGTCTTTTTATCACAATATTTGATACTCTATATCTCAAGGCATTGATTCTTTAATATTTATCTTGCCATTCAACTTAGATTCATTTTGCCAAACCCTGCCTTAGAAGAACCAACCAGTTACTCAAAATAGCTAAAACACTTCAGAGCAAGGCAAGCTTAGACTATAACTGAGGTCTTGATCTTTCTGCTCCACACATAGCCTGTGGCTTTTTACTAATAATCATAGAATCATAGGACGGGTTGGGTTGGAAGCTACCTTAAGGATCATCTAATTCAAACACCATTGCTTTGGGCACAGACACCTTCCAATAGACCAGGTTGCTCAAGGTCCTTTCCAACCTGGCCTTGAACACTTACAGGGAGGGGGCATAATGACAAAAACTTGATTCATTTGCCTACAATAGAGATCTTCTTGATCACTATAAATGTATTATCTGCTTTGGTAGTTTACTGGAAGCAAACAGAGATTTCTCTGAGTCTTCAGAGTAGACAGAGGTATGTGGGAAAATGTCTGCTTCATTTGGTAACAGACTTTCTAACCTATTTGTCCACATGTTTATATATTACATTAAGCTCTACTGATCCAGGGGAAAAAAATAAAAATAAAAAGGACATTTTAGTAATCTACTGCTTGAAATGTTGATTTTAAGCAGGCACCCGCTCCTTAGCTTAGTAACCTACTTTTGAGTTACTTGCTTCATGTTGCCATAAATCCTGAAAGTATGACATGGCCTCATCTTATTCTAATCAGAGGCAGGGAGACCTTCCTGTGCACATGAGCTCAAAGGCTGATCTTTCTTGAGCTGTTCATAATTCATGCTTGCCATCTGTTTTTACTAAAACAAACTAACCAATTTGCTATTTAAAGCCACATTTCTGGGCAGGAGAGTTATTAGAAAAAAGATTGAAAATATGATCCTGAAAGGCTTAAGCTTTCAAATATTAAAAAGAAAGGGTGTGGGGGAGGGGGGGGGGAATGTTACAAGTGATTGAAAAAGCAAAAAAGACCTTAATGTCATGTTGATTTTATTATAGACCCTGATTCTTATGTATTAGTAATTGTTTGATAGACAATGCAATTCCATTTCACTTCTGTCATTGTACCACCAATCCATTTGTCTAGGCACTTGTTCTCATAGACCTCAGTCGTTTCTATCGAAGATTATGGGAAATCCAACAGCATTTAATATCAATGACCAGATCAGACAACCAGGCTATAGGGAGGGTGAATGGATTCTAGCTTTTAGCTATTTTCTAAAGTGACTGACTTAGGAAGAATTGAAATTTACACTAAAACACAGGAACAGGTGAGGAGAAGAGCTATCTCTAAACATTAAGCAGCTCAAATCCAGGCTGGGCAGTGACTGGCTGGAAAACAGCCCTGAGGAGAGGGACTTGGGGGTGCTGGTGGATGAGAAGCTCAACATGAGCTGTCAATGTGCACTTGCAGCCCAGAAAGCCAACCAGAGCCTGGGCTGCATCAAGAGAAGTGTGGCCAGCAGGTCAAGGGAGGTGATTCTCCCCTCTACTTAGCTCTGGTGAGACCCCACCTGGAGTACTACATCCAGTTCTGGAGGCCCTAGTAAAAGAGGACATTGACATGCTGGAAGGTGTCCAGAGAAGGGCCACCAGGATGATCAGAGGGTTGGAGCACCTCTCCTATGAGGACAGACTGAGAGAGTTGGGGCTGTTCACTCTGGAGAAAAGAAGGCTCCGAGGTGACCTTCCTGTGGCCTTTCAATATCTGAAGTGGTCTACAAGACAGCTGGGGAGGGACTTTTTAGGCTATCAGGTAGTGACAGGACTAGGGGGAATGGAACAAAGTTGGAAGTGGGGAGATTCAGGCTGGACGTGAGGAAGAAGTTCTTCCCCATGAGAGTGGTGAGAGCCTGGAATGGGTTGTCCAGGGAGGTGGTTGAGGCCCCATCCCTGGAGGTGTTTAAGGCCAGGCTGGATGAGGCTGTGGCCAGCCTGATGTAGTGTGAGGTGTCCCAGCCCATGGCAGGGGGGTTGGAACTAGATGATCCTTGTGGTCCCTTCCAACCCTGACTGATTCTATGATTCTATAATAAATCACCTACTAATTGTTGAAAACAGGTTTTTTTTGTTTCTTAACTTCTTGAGACAAATGTGCTAAAGGGTAACTCCAGGAAAACATTTTTTTCACTGGAAATCTTTTGTCTTTCGTCCCAGTTTTGTTTCCGTTCATACAACAAATTATTCTGAAGAAAAATATATCTTAAATCATACTCACCTTGACAGTTAAAAATTTATTTTTCTCTTTTATCTTTGAGGGAAAAATACAAAATAATAGCAAGAACAGTTCATCACCTTGATCACCAAACATCCTTCCTTTTTCTATTAGATATCCATATTCAAATCTGTGATTGTACCCTCCCAAAATGATTATGTTTCTACCACAAAAGACTTTCCTAACATTATCTTCTGATGTTCTTTAGAAGCATAACCTACTTATCTTAATGGCTTGGAATTTTAAATAGAAATTACTTGGAAAAGTCATAATTGGCAAACAGTATATAGGGGATTATAAAGGATATGGGGGAAAAAATAATACCACTCTGTTGTTAAATTCTGTATTCTAATCCTATTTGTTTCTCAAGATCAGAAGTGAAAATGTAACCCCAAAATGATATGTTTTTTCCCAAAGAACTACTTCCTCAGAGCTCTAGCATCACTTTAAGATTTACTCTTTCCACTGTTAACATTTCACAGGATCACAGGATCACAGTATCACAGGATCACAGTATATCAGAGGTTGGAAGGGACCTCAAGAGATCATCAGGTCCAATCCCCCTGCCAGAGCAGGATCACTTAGGGTAGTCTGCACAGGAATGCATCCAGGTGGGTTTGGAAAGTCTCCAGAGAAGGAGACTCCACAATCCCCCCTGGGGAGCCTGTTCCAGTGCTCTGTCACCCTCACTGTAAAGAAGTTTCTCCTCATGTTGAGGTGAAATTTGTGCATTCAAGTTTGAACCCATTGTTCCTTGTCTTATCACTGTGACCCACTGAAAAAAGCCTGGCCCCCTCCACTTGACACCCACCCCTCAGATATTTATAGACATTGATCAGATCCCCTCTCAGTCTTCTCTTCTCTAGACTAAACAGCCCCAGGGCTCTCAGTCTCTCTTCATAGGGGAGATGCTCAAGTCCCCTAATCATCCTCGTGGCTCTCCCTTGGATTCTATTAAACCTTTTCCTATTAAACCTTTTAGAAGGTGAGAAACAGTAAATTATATATAAGAGAAATTAATGTCTTAGGTGGTAGAGCTATTTCAAAGACTGAAAACTGGAGAAGACCTGATGATGGAAAAATCCAAATGTGAACTGGAATATGTGTTAGAAGAATAATATATATACCTAAATTAACACCTTCTTAAAGACCTTCTTAACGGAGAGTGAACATGTCACTGTCTTTCAAAGGTAACAGCAACTGAGGTTTCTAGGCACAATTCTGAATAGAAAAAAAAAAATGCCTGGAGTTTAGACAATGAGAGATATCAGCAGAAAATAACACAAAAACTTGCACCAGGGGGGTTTGTTGGATATTAAGAAAAATTCCTTTACTGAAAGAGCGTTCAGGCACTGGAACAGGCTGCCCATTGAAGTGGTGGAGTTACCATCTCTGGAAGTGTTGAAAAAACATGTAGCCATGGCACTTCAGGACATGGTTTAATGGGCATGGTGCTGTTGGGTTGATGGTTAGACTTGATGATGTTTGAGGTCCTTTCCAATCTTAATGATTCTATGGTTTACTGGATCGTTTAGACAAAGATTCACTTTCTGTGATTTGTAAGAGGAATTTTTTGTTTTTAATTTTCAATCCACCTACAGAAAGGGAAAAGATCTAAAATACATTTGTTTAGTTATCCCCCTTCCTTTTTGTTTTTTCATTGATTTTATAGTCCTGAGGCAGAAGAAATGGTTATTGAAGTTTTCTCTATCAAAACATAAACAGAATGTGATAAATAGAATAATCAGAGTAGCATAGCCACAGTAAGATTTGAAAAGGTGACTGTTATCTAGACTAGTTCTTAGATCCTCATTCAACCTCTCATGAAGGGTCTGAGTGTCTCTTTGGCAAAAAGCATGCAAATCACATTTTAGTGGGTTTCAAGAGTGAGCAAAAAGAAGCCAAGCTTGCCAATCTCCCTTTTGTATTGAACTAGATGTAGTTTTCACCTAGAATGAGATCATGACACACCACTCCTCAAAATATCACTTTATATTTACGAATCTTGGTTGAAATTCCCATCGGGCTCTGTTGTGCAATTTTTGTCTCTTTTCCCTTGTCTTGTTCTTCATTGTGAGCCTGGTAGTATATTCAGCCTTTGGATGAAAGGAAGCTAGCAGACAACTGTTATTGAGCTCGGGTGTTTTGATTCAGTTGTTTGCTGGGGGAAAAAAAAAAAAAAAAAAAGGCACATTTTGCTATACCTCTATTTGGCAGTCTTTTACTGACTCTATAATTTGAGTTCATAGGAAATTGCATCTCTTTCCACATGCTGTCCCTTATCAAGGTCAAGGTTTCAAAAGCTTGGGTTGCTAAGAAACTGCGGGGACAGTACACCAAAAAAACCCCAAAAACCCAACCCTCTATAAATAAGAAATAAGATTTTTTTTTTTTTCTAAACCAGTAAAAAAACCCACCTTGCTTTCATTTTTATTTCTATTTTCCCTCCCATTTATGTCATGTCTTTTTTACAACCCATGGTAAAGTTCTATAGCTTCTCAACTTGGGACATAGTATCAAACTTAACGCTTGCAAACTATCCTCATATTCATACAAATTAATTTCAGATATCAATTTCCTGCTATTAATAAGCCTTTAATAACGGCTTCTATGACAATTCTTGTTTGCAGTGATTTGTAATCACTTCCCAGTATGATATTGTTGAATAATTTTTCTCAGTTTGATGCTGCTTGAAGGCAGATATCTTTGGAAAAGTTTCTATTAGTAAAAATAAAAACAACAAACAGATCATTCAAATTGTTTCTGGAACATCACTTTAATCATCCTGAAACAGAAATGATTGATAGTTAATGTGGTAAGCTTAAATTCTAACAAGGACCTAGCTATCACTAGGGAAAGTTCTGTTTTCTAAAAGGAAATATTTGTTTTCATTTATAGAATCATAGAATTGTTTCAGTTGGAAAAGACCTCTAAGATCATTGAGTCCAGCAACCAGCCTAAGACCACTGTGGCTGTTTAGCCATGTTCTGAAGTGCAACACACCTTTGAAGTTAGGTAGGTGATTTTTTTTTTCCTTCTTAGTGCCTGTAGAAAATAGACATTAAGGAGAATACACTGCAAACCTTACTTGAACTTTGTAACACAGTGGCATGAAGGACAGCCGTAAGTGTTTGAAGAGTCTGAGTCATCTGCTGCTTCTATCAAAGAAGTTATCAGACAACTGTCCCGGTTTGCACTAGAGCAGCACTAATTCTGCTCATCGATTTCCTCTCCCAGCTCAGTCTCTGCTCAGGGCTGCCACTTTCTGCAGCTCAAGGAAGGTTTAGCAGAGGCTGCTGCTAGCAGTGAGAACCTGATGGGGAAAATTAGTGCCAAGGGGTGGGCTGCAGGCCAAGGTCTGTACCATGAGAGGGTGCAGGAAGTCAGAGGTGGCACCTGTAGGGAGAAACGAATGGGACAGGTGACCCTCAATTGGCTAAGGAAAGATTCCATCCCATGGATGGCATCTTTGGTGTGAAGCTGAGGGGCCAAGCTTGATCTTCAACGTCTCATGTCCAAGGAGGACTCTCTCTGTTCACCTTTAATCCTGATCCATGAGTTCCTAAATCCAGTTCCAGAGCACAGCTCCTGAATCCAGTTGCCATCTGCTGCTGAGTCCATTCTGGGACTTCTGCCACAGCATTAGTGGTGATGGTGATGAATTGCCATTAGGGTTTGCATTCTATATTGGTTTATATCTATTTGTATCTATTTCATTTTATTAGTATTATTTTCATTAAAGCTGTTTTAGTTTTCTCTTCCATAATTTTCTCTCCCTTATGCCATTTCATCCAGGCACACTAATAGATAAAGTTCAAATCTGTATTTCTTCTGAATATGTTCCTTATAGTAAACTCTGAACTCTAGGGGTTGGTTTCAAAAAGAATACATTTACTTAAACCTCAGCCTGTTTAATATCACTGAATACTAAGCTGTAGGTATGAATACAGCATTTAACTTCCAATGGTCTCATTTGGAAGTGCAATGATAAGGCATTTGATCACGAGAGAAACTTCAGTCTTCCAGGCACAAAAATTAACATTGAAGCTGTCAACCCAAAGTTATCCAGCTTTTCTCTTTACTTCTTTGTCTTCTCCCTTTTTTTTTTTTTTTTAATGATTCATTTGGTTTAAAGAAGTCTTTCAAACACTTAATTAGCTGCTGTGGAATGACATACTTATCATCAAACATTAAAAGCTCCCCACTCAAATCCCTAGTTAAAATGATAACTTAAAAAGGAGTTTAAAGCAGCCTGCTAATTTGTTGAAAACCTAAACACATATCAAAGCTGCAAAGAGGCTTATACTGTAAATATGTTAATTAAACAAAACAAAAAATGATCTAATTACCACTATTACTCATCCTAACTTTTTTATGTTGTCTATTCAGGAGCAGAAGGCATTCAGCTCCTAAATCACCTCTCCCATTGACTCCGTCTCATAAACACTTATTGGCTACCTATATGTGGTCCACCTACAAATTTCCTTTGGATTTGTATTCTACATCATGTTTATCTGTGCAATGTCCCTCTCATCAAGACATTTACAGGGTCCTCACTTTGAATTAATTTACTGATGAAGCAGCAAGCAGGGAAAGGTATAATAGCATGTACTCTCTGTTAATACCATCCTTCAGCAAGACCTGCATTATCCATTAGCATGAACTGAGCATCTCAGTTCCTAATACACTTGAACTTCCATTAGTTTGTAAAAGTAGAGGGATCAGTGTTCTAGAAATAACAGTGCTGTTCTGTGTTCAAAACACTTGAGATTGTGTTTTTATTTTATGGTGTTTTCTTTTCTTTTCTTTTTTTTTTTTTTTTTTTTTTTTTTTAAGAAACAAAAGTCAAGGGCTTTTTACTTCCAAGCATGCCTTAGGCTGGCAAACAAAGTAGTAATAAGATGCAGTGTAAACTCAGGTTTTCCAGCACTTACTGACTCCTTTTCAAAAGGAATCACAGGAATAAAATAAAATAATCCTAAGGCTTTTTTTTTTCCTAATCTTTTTTTCCACATTCATGCTAAAATAACTGCATAATTAAAAAAAAAATAGCTTTTTATTCATCACTATAATCAGATAGCATGATGAAGAAACATATATAATTTATAACTTCAGAATCACTAATCTGTTAAATTAAAAGACTGGCAGCTCAAAAACACTAACATGTGTTTTTTATATATGTTAGAAGAAGGACAGGGATTACAAGACAAGGCAGAAAATCACAGAATTCTTTTGGTTGGAAAAGACATCATCAAGTCCAACCATTATCTGACTCTACCAAATGTGGTGCTAAACCATGTCCCTCAGCACAACTCTGTAACTTTCAGACACCTTCAGGGATGGAGATTTGATCACCTCCCTGGGCAGCCTGTTCCAGCCTTTGAGAACTCTTTTGGGCAAGAAGTTTTTTCTAATATCCAACCTAAACCTCCCTTGGTGCAACTTGAGGACATTTTCTCTTGTCCTATTACTTGTTACTAGGGAGATGAAATCCGCACCCACCTCACTCGAACTTCGTTTCAGGGAGTTGTCTCCTTTCAGCCTCCTTTTTGTTTAATAAACAGGCTAATTAACAGGTTTGATATCAACACAAGAGGGGAAGAAGGTGAAAAAAAAATCCTCCTTTAAGGTAATCTTGTTCAGTTAGGCCTGAGCAGGTGAGATCTTCACCAACTTTCAAACAGTTGGTAAGGTTTCTAAAGGTTTCTATGCAGATGGCAATGCCAAGATTAGTTTGGTCGCTTGCAACAAGACAATTCACAGCTTTGAATAAATAATTGCATAGTCAACCCTCAAGAGAAAGAAAACACAAGAGAAAGAAAAAAACAGCACCTCTGCTCTGGAAAGAAATAAGAAACAACAGTCAATGCAAATCAAAATAAAAATGTAACACCTTCCCCAAAAATGTTCTTTGAAAGGCTTTATTTATTTATTTTTTAAAATATCTTTAGGAGAGTTTAGAAGAGGAAACTGACCCTCTGAGGAGACATCAGAACCTACTTTTCCAGACTGTCCATTCTATGAGACATTATCTATTATTCTGCAACTCAGTTTCAGCTTAATTTATGCCTGTCATAGAAAAATCTTCCTGATGTCGGGTCTGGCTGTGTGTAGGGCTGTGCAGAGGGATCAAGCTGTGCTAGTGTTTAGGATCCCTGCCAAACAAGTGACATTTCCCAAGAACATAAGCAGAATTTTAAGAAGTTGTCTTTGTCCTTCTGAAAGAGTAGGGATAAAGGGGGCCTAAGGAGAAGAAGAAGAACAGGAGAGAAAGAAGATAAAGTGATATGAGTACGTTGATGGTAAGAAGGAAAATAACAATGATATTGTAAGGAGGAGGAAATGTTCCCTTTAAGAATAAAGTATGGAAATTTATAGTTTGTCCTTTGTAAATGGCTTAATTTCCTATTGTAAAGTATAAGACAATTAGATTATATCTGAAGCCAAGTATTTAAATATTTAGCAGTACTATTAAATGTGATGAAAAGAGCAAGACTAGATTTAGAGCTTGTCCTATCTACAGCGTGGATACAAGGACCAGTGACTCACCAGGAAGACCAAGGACAGCACCATAAAAAAACCCTTAAAACTAAGCTGTAATTTACCCTTTGAATATTCATTGAGTAATTTAAGTTTCTGAAATTAGCTTTTTTCTATTCAAGAGCTCCAGCGAAGTTGTGTTCACTCTGGATCTGTCATCCAAGCATTTTTTTACCTGTCAAAGAGTACACTCCTCCAAGCCATGAGCAGCCAGGTTCTCCAGAAGAAAAATATGGGAAACAGTGTCAAAAGCTTTACTAAAGTACAGGTAGAACCACAGAATCATTAAGGTTGGGAAACATCTCTAAGATCATCGAGGTCAACCATCAACCCAACACTACCATGCCCACTAAATCATGTCCTGGAGTGCCATGTCTACACGTGGCTTTTTTAACACCTCCAGGTATGGTGACTCCATCAGCTCTCTGGGCAGCCTGTTCCAATGCCTGACAATTCTTTCAGCAGAGAATTTTTTCCTGGTATCTAATCAAACCTTTCCCTGAGGCCATTTACTCTTATTGTAAATGAGAGACAGGTAGGCAACATCCACAGCCTTTCCATCATGAACTAAGCAGATCCACCTATCACAGAAGGTGATCAGGTTAGTCAAGCAGGATCTGCCCTTCATAAAATATTCTATATTTTATAAATGCTCTATTGATGATGGAAAGTAGACACTGGTAAGAACAAACAAATATCTCCCCCCAAAAATTGTGATCCTATTTCAGGCAAATGAGAGCCCAGCTCTGAATCGTTCTAGTGATGAGTCCCACCAAGTTAATCACCCAGAGTCTTTCCTAATCTCTAAGGGGATGCAATTGCAAGTTAAATAATCAAGGCAAGTAAAGCAAATATAGTTGTGGTCTATGGAAAAAAACAAAACAAAACAAACAAAACATAAATCAGATATGAGGATTATTTCTGTTACCTATTTTTATCATTGTGAGGTTTTGAGGAAATCTTTTGTCAGGTCTGAGCTTATAAAAGACCACTTATTGTGAAATGCTTTTTATGTGAGCTTCTTCTAGAGAACTCAAAACCAGGCTGAAAATTTTAAATAACTCATCTTTTAATCTATAATTTAGAATCAGGTTAATTGTAAATGAAAAAAAAAAAAAGAGTAATTCACTATTTTATTCAATATTAATTCAGAAGAATTTAAAGTATTTGTAAGTAGGCAATGTGAGAAATTTTCACTGAGCCCTATAAAACAAAGAAAATAAATTTTAAAGAGCTGTTTTAAAAAGGAGAATTTAATCTATATTTATATATTAATGTCACACTTTTAAAGACCTCTCTAGATCTTTAAGTTTAATTTATTGTTTTCCTAAACCCTTTCCTAGTGTGTGACATAAAACCTTCCTCTACTTTAAAGCACAACAATATTCCCATTTCAAATAATTGAGAAATAGGAACAACCAAAATACAGAATTCTTATCAAGTAATAATCTTTGGTTAATGTCCTGTCACCATGATTTCATGACAATTTGAGTCTACAGAGGCAATTGTGTACAAAAGGGTTGTTTCTTTTGAGAGCTCTGTAGAGAATGCTTTCTTCCTTGTCTTTGTTACTTGGCTCCAATGATAATAGATGGAACAAGATGAATGTGAAAGGACATACTTTGAAATTAAGAGATGAGAGAAAAGTGTTGCTGTTTGCTTCAATAAGAACAATCAACAATATTCTCTTTCCATAGTATCACTAGGCAGGTAAGACATTTTTTGGGGTGCACTGGATGGTTTTTTGCTGCCTGGATTTAACTAGTTGTTGTTATCATCCCATCATTGCTTCAACACTTTAACTTTAGTATGACCTCTTAAGTTCATGGATTTTGATAGTTCTAATAAATGTGCAATGAAGTGACAGCAATCTATTCTACTAGGTGGATATCAAGAAGAGTGTGGCCAACAGATTGAGGGAGGTTCTCCTCCTCCTCTTCTCTGCCCTGGTGAGGCCTCATATGGAATATTGTGTCCAGTTCTGTGCTCCTCAGTTCGAGACGGACAGGGACTTGTTGGAGATGGTACAGCAAAGGGCTACAAAGATGCTGAGGGGACTGGAACATCTCTCTTATGAGGGCAGACTGAGAGAATTGGGTCTTTTAGTCTGGAAAAGAGAAGACTGAGGGGGGATCTTATTAATGCTGATCAATACTTCAAGGGTGGGTGTCAGGAGGATGGGATCAGTCCGTTTTTCAGGACAAGGGATGACAGGCACAAAAAAAAAGTTCCATCTAAACATTTAAACTACTAGTCTCTCTTTAGATACTCATATCAAGGCTCACAACTGGGTGGACAATCTTTTTGTGGGCTGTTTTGTTTTGTTTGAGTTATGGAATCATAGAGTCATAGAATCATTTTGCTTGGAGAAGACCTTTAAGATTGGTGAGGCCAACCACAAGGTGGACACTCTGGGACATGCTGGTGTTAGGTCAATGGTTGGACTTGATGATCTTAGAGGCCTTTTCTAACCAAAACAATTCCATGATTCTATGACTACTTTAAAGAACTAAAACAGAAAGGGTCAAAAAACCCTCTAAATATAGAAACAGTTGAATGTATACATATATATGAAACAAATAGAAATAATGGAAAATAAGCCCAAAATTAATGTAATATCTATATTGCTGCAACACTTGAATCCTCAGACAAGAAAATATTTTTGTCATAAAATAATCTTTGAAGAATGTAGCTTTTAAGTTTAAAATTGTGTTTGGGAAAAAAAAATTGCAAGTCAAAACTGAGTACTTCACTCTTCCAGTCTTATTACAAATTAAAAATAAGTTAGAGGCAAGACACAAACCTTTTTATTTTACATATTTTGAGATGTAGGTTTCAAAATCCCATACAAATCTGAAAAAAAAAATTATAATCATTACCTCAACAAATTAATTAGTCCTCTACTTTCCTGTCATGAAAGCTTTTGGTTGATGAGACCTTGAAAATTAATTTGCTATTTTATTTTAAATAAAAATTTAGCTTTTGATTTTTGTATTAGTCTGATAAAATTGATAGGTAGGTTCTTCTCACAGCAAAAGCCTGATGTTGTACTTAAAAATAAATAAATCCACAGACTGTTATGAGACTTGAAACATCTTGCTTCAGCTTGCCTTTCTTAACACTCACAAATACATGCAACAGAATTATCAGTTTGCTTTTTTTGTATAATATAATACAAATATTTTTTCTAAACTGAGTTAAACTTCCAAATTTACCTTTAGTAATGAAAATAAATCTGCACAATCTAAGTCTGGTACTGGATTTCATCCAGCAGTATAGGGCCAGAAGAAACAATTTATTGTATACTTGTATCATCATCACTTTACTGTAGTTCATGAACAGCGAACAGCATATGACATCAGACTTAAACCCATGTGATTTACACATCATTTTTCTTCTTTCCTGTTGCTTTATCTTTGCAAAAAGTATCACAGTATATCAGAGGTTGGAAGGGACCTCAAGAGATCATCAGGTCCAATCCCCCTGCCAGAGCAGGATCACTTAGGGTAGTCCACACAGGAACACATCCAGGTGGGTTTGGAAAGTCTCCAGAGAAGGAGACTCCACAACCCCCCTGGGGAGCCTGTTTCAGTGCTCTGTCACCCTCACTGTAAAGAAGTTTCTCCTCATGTTGAGATGAAATCTTCTGTGTTCTAGTTTGAACCCATTGTTCCTTGTCTTATCACTGTGAACCACTGAAAAGAGCCTGGCCCCCTCCACTTGACAGAATTAGAGCTTAAAGAGGAATAAAACAAAAATAGAAAATTTAAATATGACATCATTAAAATTGCAAATAAGAAGGACACTTTTGAGAGATGTTAGAAGAGACAGCAGTGACAACTTCACAGCCATGAGATCCTCTTCCAAATGTGATAAAATCACAAACTTTTCAATGCTGATACAGACCCACCAAAAAAAAAAAAACAAAAAAAACCAGGTTTTACTCAATTTAACAAATTCAGCCTAATTTAATTTAATGAATATAGTTTAATTTTAGGAGCAGTCACAGCTAATTGTCACTTAGACGCTTTAATAAGAAATACTTCAAGGTATGTGAAAACAACTGAAGATCAAAAATATCTTTAGTTATTCTTATAAACTATGCTGGGAGGGCAAAGACATATGCATGTCTAGAACCCAGTCATTCTAATTTAGATGAATCTCCATCTGAAATACTTGACCTGGAAGAAGAAAATAGTGGTATTTACCCAGCTAAAAATATTCTCCATAATTCTTTCTCAAGAGGAATGGAGAGAGAATCAGTTTGTATAATTTCAGTTCTTTCCTTTCCACGTTTTCCTAAAATAAACATGTCAGAGGTGTCCTTTAGCTGCATTCTTGATCTTTCTTGTAAAATATCTATTAAAAAAATTATATTTCTATTACTTCATTTACTTGAGATCAGAATAGTTGCACTTTCCCCAAAATAGGAGCCTGATGCAACAGGTCTGAGTCCATCAAACCTAACCTTTTCCTATAGCCACAGCACATTTGGATTGGATCTTAAAAGAAACTTCTTCACTTAAAGGGTTCTCAAAGAAAGGAACAAGCTGCCCAGGGAGGTGGTTGATTCCCCTTTACCAGAGGTGTTTCAGAGTCAGAGATGTGGTGCTGATGGGCATGGTTTAATACCAGCCTTGGCAGACTTAGATAATAGCTGGACTTGATGATCTTAACATTTTTTTTCCCAAACAAAACTGTTCTATGATTCTATTATCAGAAAAGTAAACTTCACATTACTCAATTTTAGCAGCAGGAGTAATATCTCCTTTAACCTGCATTTTGAAGTACAATATCTCGGTGGTCACTTGTATTCTTCCTTTATAGAAAATGACAACAATCAGCTACGAATGTAGTTTCTAATACTCTAAGGAAATGCATATTCCTGTTTAGTGGAGGTTATTTAAAAGGAGAGGCAAAGTTAGAGGCATTTTACATGCAAGACTGGGAGGAGAGTTTAGAATGAAGCATCTACAAATATAAAGCATAACAGGAATTAATTAAGGGTTGCTAATCTGTATCAAAAAAATCTCTGTCAAACTCAACTATTTCCTCTTTCATTTTATTTATATATTTCCTTTCCTTGATTTTTTTTTTTTTGGGGGGGGGGGGGGTGGTTGTTTGTTTCCTTTTCCTAGCCTTCATTATTTTCAGAACACTGCCCTGCAATTGAAAAGAAACTTTTATTAGGATTCAGAAAGAATTAGTTAGATACTGAAATTCAAACAGTATTCTGTTTTTTAGGATCATTCCCTAAAAGATTAAATATTTGAGATACATTTTTAGCACACTGGATTTTCTTCCTTGTTTGTATTAATCTGGACAGGTTACATACTGTATAGATTCTTTCCTGAGTTTCCAACTTGTCTGCTGATTGCAGCAGACTAAGGAATTCACATCTTACATGCAGAGGATTAACTTTTAGATGTTAAAGGGACACAAATCACAGTGATGAGGCTGTTTGATGAGTTAAAGCTCTTATATTTTTTCTTTTTTTTTTTTTTTTTTCTTTTCTGTGTGTTATGGTGGTTTGCTTCAAGAAATCCTTCCTTTGTTTCCACAGAAGCAAGCATCAATGCCTCCAGATAGCATGGTATTGGAGTATCTTCCAAACATGAACCGATGAGATTCATAGAAAGGTTTGGGTTGCAAAGGACCTTCAGGAACATCTATTTCCAGGCCCCCTGCAGTGGAAGGGATACCTTCCACTAGAGCCCAGGTTGCTCGAGACCCTGCACAGCCTGGCCTTGAACACCTCCAGGGAGGGGACATCCATGACCTCCCTGGGCAACCTGTTCCAGTGTTTCATCACCCTCACTGTAAAGAATTTCTTCCTAATATCCAGTCTAACTCTACCCTCCTCAAATCCAATGCTTTCCCTCTCATCCTACCACTACAAAACCTTGTGAAAAGCCTCTCCTCAGCTTTATCGTAGGCTCCCTTCACATACTGGAAAGTCTTTGTGGAGCCTTGTCTTCTCCAGGCTGAACAGCCCCAACTCTTCAACCTGTCCTTATAGGGAAGGTGATCCAGCCCTCTGGTCATCTTCCATTTTAAATGTGTAGAAACTGAAAACTACAACAGGATTAAGTTCTGTGAAAGTCTGAGTTAGAATGTTAATATTCTCAAAGTTAGACCTTTGACTTCAGCTGTATACCAGCATCTCTCATGCCATTCTAGTTAATTCTTCTTGATAGATGAGCAAGTTTAGAATACGGTGTGGAATATTCCATTTTCTGTTACAGTTCAAAAGGTGAATTTACAGGAATTTCAAGGTCAGGCTTCAGTTCTTACTAAGCTCTTAGTAAGAGTTTTCCAAAGTTCCATTTGCTCTGTGGCTGATTGAATTCCCAGTTGTTCTGGCCTTGTAGAAGAAAGAAAAAGGGCAAGAAGAGGTTACATCCTCTATGCTATTTTTATATGTTTCACAACAAAGCATCATTCTGTATATCACAGAATGATTCCAGCACTGATTCTGCTTTCAGTTGGTATTTTGCATTGATGTTAGAAATGCATTGGCCCCTTTGGAACAAGACATTCTATTTTAGCCTCATATTTCATAGAATCATAGAATGTTTTGATTTGGAAGGGACCTTTAAATATCATCTAGTTCCAACCCCTCTGCCACAGGCAGAGACACCTCTCCACTAGACCAGATTGTGTAAAGCTTCATCCAGTCTGGTCTTAAACACTTCCAGGGATGTGGTGTGCCCAACTTCTCTGGGCAACCCATTCCATTTTCTCACCATCCTCATAGTAAAGAACTTGGATTTGATTTGGAATACTTTCATTCTTCCTTTCTTTATCATTTAAAAATATTACCTTTCATGCAATCGGGTTGTAAATAGATTATTGTAAGCTTAGATCTACACAGGCCAGTAAGGAAAATCCAAACACAATGTCACAGACCTCATACAAAATCAACTGTTGAGGTTGGAAGAGACTATGAGATCATCAAATCCAGCCATTCACCTACAGCTCACAATCCCACCACTACTGCTAAGCCACTGCTGCTATGTCACTGACACTAAACCCCATCCATGCATCCTTTAAATACCTCCAGGGATGGTGACTCCACCACCTCCCTGGCAGCCTATTCCAATGCTTGAAGACTCTTTCAGGCAAGAAATGTTTCCCAATATCTGACCAGAAATGTCCTCTCCTGCTTCCTCCCAGCCTTTCAGTTGTGGATATTTTCCAGTTATAAACAAGAAAATGTTTAATTTATTTCTATAAATTTGGTGTGTCTTTTGAATTCTCTGATCTTGGGCAGAACCTTCTGGAATGTCTGTTTTCTTTACAGTTGTTGGACTTGGGGTTTTAAAGCCATCTAAAAAAAAAAAAATAGTGTCTCTCTGACCCTTTTGCTGAGCATTATCTAAGAAAAAGAGCCAGGTTTTCCTGGTGTGGATTCTCTGGTGGCTAGTTGTGGTTGTGCATCCAGCTTTGCAGGGCTGCACAACCACAACTAGCTTGAGTACATTAAAAAGATATGTTCAGACAGAGGGATATAAAATAAAATCATACAGGTCAGTAGGGAAAATTAAAAACCAATGTTACAGGTCCAAAATGTTTGAATACAAAACCAGGAAAACTGCTGTCCTACAGTCACAGAAATTTTTTTGTGTGTGTGTGTATAAAAATGGTGTTATTAATTGACACTCATATCATGTTTCTAAGAAGTTTACACTCTTTTTAGAACCATCTGCTTCAAGAATTAATTCATAGCTGCTGGGAAAATATTTTCAATTTAAAAATTATATTCAATTGATAAATTATATTCAATTTATAAATTGTAAATTGAATTTTGTATCTCTTGCCACAACAGTAGTATGCTGATAGAGTTCAGCCAGCAGAGCTGTTACATGAACTGCAATTAGTTGGTACAGTCCCAGCAGGGAGTTCAAAACACCAGTCAGAAGATCAAGGGTTGTATCCTTCCTTTTAGATTGAAAACTGCAGAATGCATACATTGTCCAATCTTCCTCAAAGCCTTCTCTTTGTGGAACATAATTCTCTCACACTTAGTGAAATTTTAACCAGGGAGGTTTAAAAGATGCCAGCCAGAGTATTATATTATTGCCTTTCATTTTTCTTCCTCTATGTATTAATATTCAAAGCAAGTTACTGCTTTTCATGCACTGCAGATATCTTAAGGCTTGCTACATGTGTTCACACTGACTGAGACAGAAAATCTAGGAATGGCAGAGCAGAACTGAGGGAGCTGTGATGGATGTAGTGAGAGGGGAAACTTGTTAGATGATTCAAGTAGTTCTAAATATATTTGAGTATGTCACTGTTAACTGCTTCTGCTCTGGCCTCACACTGGTCATTTGTGATGAGGATTATTAGATCACAGCAGTATCTGGGGCTGGAAGAAGTCCATAGAAGTCACTGTCTCTGGAGGTGTTCAAGAAACATGAGGATATGGCACTTGGGGACATGGTTTAATGGTCACAATGGTGTTGGATTGATGGTTGGACTTGATGATCTTAGAGGTCTTTTCCAACCAAACCTATTCTATGATTCTGTGATAGCAGTCAAAGGGGGATGAAGGAATTGAGTGCTCATAAGTGTGCAGATGATGCTAAGTTGGGAGGGAGTATTGATCTGCTCGAGGGTAGGAATTCTCTGCAGAGAGATCTGAGTTCTTTTTCATTGAGTCAGAAAGATTTCGTAGAATCATAGAACTGTTGAGACTGGAAGAGACTTTTGAGAACATCAGCTCCTTTCCTAGAGCTCACAGTCCCACCATTACTGCTAAGCTTCTATCACTAAGCCACATCCCTCAGCACCGTATCCCTGAATCTTTCAAATGCCTCCAGGGGCAGACACCAACACCTCCCTGGGCAGTTTGTTGCAATGATTGATAACCCTTTCTGTGAAGAATTTTTTCCTAATATCCAAGCTGAACCACCCTTGGCACAACTTGAGGTCTTTTCCTCTTGTCCTGTCACTTGTTGCACGTGGGAAAAGACCAACCCCCACCTGGCTTCAACCTCCCTTCAGGGAATTTTAGAGGGTGCTGAAGTCTCCCCTCAGTCCCCTCTTCTGCAAACCAGACAACCCCAGTTCCCTCAGCCATTCCTCATAAGATCTGTGTTCAAGGACCTTCACCAGCTTTTCTTTGCTGATTGCTGTTCTTTCGACAGGCTCCAGCACTTCAATGCCCTTCTTGTAGTGAGGTGCCCAAAACTGACCCAGTGAATCATCATTTCAACAGATCAAAAATCAGACGCAATTTTACTGAAGGCATGCATGGAACCTTTTGTTAGAACTAGAATTTTCTGGAACAATATTTATCTAAAAAAATTAGCCAACATTACAATAATGTTCTGGAAGGTAAATGTTTTGAAAGATTTGAACATCACAAACCAAACAGAGTGATGTCACCAGGTTGTGTGAGACATTAACTACTGTATAGCAGGTTTTTGATAGACAATGGTTATTTCTCTTTCCTATCTAAAAGTGAAAGTCATGCATCTCTCCCTCTCTCTCTCTCTATATATATACACACACACATATATATATTAAAAAAAAATTTCTACAGTTCCAATGATAAAATATCCAAGTATTCCATATGCCATACTTAACAATTTTCATGTTGTCTGGAATAAGCAAAATAATTTTTCCAAGTATTTTAAAGCACTTCACCAACAGAAGTGAACACAGCCTTTGAACTACTTGATCTAGTGAGTTGTCCTGTCCATGGGAGGGAGGCTGGGATTTGATGATCTTTAAGGTCCCTTCCAACTGAAGCCATTGTATTCTATGATTCTATGTCTACGTGGAAACAACATAATTAAGTATCTTTGTCAGGAAGATGGTTTGGGTGAACCTTCAGCAAGTTTGCTGATGACACTAAGCTGAGAGTTTTGGTTGATAAGAAGTGTGGTGATAAGAAGAGGGGTAATGGTTTTAAGCTGAAAGAGAGCAATTTTAGATGAGATATTAAGAAATTCTTTACTGTGAGAGAGGATGGTGAGACAATGGAACAGGTTGACCAGAGAAGTTGTGGATGCCCCCTCACTAGAAGTGTTCAAGGCCAGGCTGGATGGGGCTCTGTGCAACCTGATCTACTGAAAGGTGCCCTGCCCTTGCTTGTGGGGTTGGAAATCTATGATTTTATGCCTCCCATGCAGGTTGCTATCTTTCTGTCCTCTCTCTGCATAGCAGATAATATTGTTCTACAGGAATGTTTTAAGGATGAGCACAATAAAACATCAAGTCATCATGAAGATTGCTTTTGCATAGACAAGAGAAACAAGATGAAAATAAAAATTTACAGCACCAACCTTTATTTTTGAAAGAAATGTGAAAGCAGAAGAAAGACAAAAAAACTACTGTCTGGCAAAATGAAAAGGTCATATCATATGTTTTTTCCTGTCACTAGTAGTAACTCCCTGTTCAAGGTAGCCAATCTAATCATATTAAGGATAGTAAAGAGACAGCAGAGTAAATTCATCTTCATATTATAGGGCAAAAGATATCACCATATGCACTATTTTGGCAACATTGGCAGCATTTTTTGCTCCAGTAAGAAAGAAAGTGTGACCTTGTAACAATTATGTCCTTCATTGTCAGAGCTTGAAACCATGCACATCTTTAGTAATTGTGTTGGATCACAGCTAAAATATCGGCTCAGCACTCTTTTGTTAGTGCAGAATTCAGCAGGAGAGTTGAAGGATAGGAAAGGAAGATCTAGACATTCTGTATTTTAGTTGCATTTTATTTTCATATAGATTGCAGCTATAGTTTGGGAAAAAAAGAAAACCAAAACCCAACCTGTTATTCTCAATGATTTGAAAGTTATTTGAAATATAATGGTTATTTAGGGACAAACAGAGAAAACAAGCCCCTAGACTCTGAGCAAACTGGTAGCTGTTCTACAGGTCATTGGATTTCAACAGTGCAAGAATTACAAACAGCTCTTTTAGGAGAGACTATGATTTACAAGGTACAACCATCATGTTATTATTATGAGCTCTGTAAAGTTTTAATGAACATGTAGCACATGCCAAATCCCAGAAGTGCCTTGGTTGCCTTGCTAGTGCCAATCTGGGTATGTACCACTTTAGAAAGGATGTAGATGTCACAACAGTTACTCTATGATCTTGGTAGACTTGGAAAAGACCTTGAAGGTCATCAAGTCCAACCATTATCTAACTCTACCAAGTCTGGGGCTAAACCATGTCCCTCAGCATCACATACCTGTGGCTTTTAAACCTTCAGGGCTGGGGACTCAAATACCTTCCTGTGAACACTTTCAGTCAAGAAATTTGTCCTAATATCCAGTCTAAAGCTCCTCTGTTGTAACTTGAGACCATTTCCTCTCCTCTTATCACTTGTTACTAGAGAGAAGAGACCTACCCACGGTGCCTCCAACCTCCTTTCAGGGAGCTAGAGAGAGCCAGAAAATCTCCCCTCAGCCTCATTTTTCCAGACTAAACAACCCCAGTTCCCTCAGCTGCTCCTCACAAAATCTGTTCTCCAAACCCTTCACCAGCTTCATTGCCCTTCACTAGACCCCTTCTGGTAGCTCAACATAGGCAACATGGATAGCCCAGCATTTTGACAATCTGAAAGCCTTCTGTGATGATGGTGGTGGTGTAGTCTGCTTTTCCTGTGTTTTTAAATATTCAACTAGTTAAAACCATGGCTTAACTTTTCTAGTCCTGGTCACAGTTTCTATTTTAAATTAAAAAGCCCAAAACCTGGTTTAGTAGATTGGGAGGGATCTTTTGAGTTTGCAGTTTCTGTAATTCTATGACTATTGACATTGCTTTATTTTGATGGCTACAATTGGTGCTACTTACAGAATTGATAATATATATTTTTTTCTTAGGTAAATAACCCCTTTTGTTTCAGCTTTCTGTAAATTCTTCAGGTACTGAACTGATTTATGCTTGGCTTATTTTTATTTTCCATACAGTTTCTTCAAAGAGATTACTTGAGGTTGTCCCTGCTTACTTGGAGGTTGGAGTGATGTGGGTGTTGGTCTCTTCCCCCTGTTTTCAATCTCCCCAGGTATCAAAGTTCTTTACTATGAGGGTAGTGAGACACTGGACAGATTGCCCAGGGAGGTGGTGGAGACTCCATTTCTGGAGATATTCAAGGTCAGGCTTGATGGGGCTCTGAGCAACCTGATGTAGCTGGGGATGTCCCTGCTGACTATAGGGGGATTGGAGTAGATGACCTCTAGAGGTGTCTTCCAACTCAGTGCATGCTATGAGTTTATGACTCTATGGATCTATGATTCTATAATTAATGACTGGATTCAGTTTAAATGATTGAAAGTTTTATTCATTTTACCTCAATCTCTGTCAATTCCTCAAAACAAACAGACAAACAAAAGAGTTCTTGTCATTAAAAAAAAAAAACAAAACCTTGAGTATTTTTTTTTAATGTGTTGGAGAGTATGAATTCTAAGTGTTCTTAAAAGTTGTACCTGTTTCCTCCTAGCCCATAACATTAAGCTATTCATTTGGTGTGTGAAACTATCACATCATGACTCTCCACTGGCATTCTGTCAAAGTGAATCTTGTACTGCTCATGGTGGTTGGTATTATAACCTGCTTGGCCCCCTGAGAGACTCATTGATTCATTTTCTTTTCCCAGCCCATTCTCAGATTGTCAGTATTGTTTCTTAATCTAGTTCATATGGACAGTGAAAGTCTCTGAGGTTTAGCTTACTCACACAAAGATATGTGCAGCCAGCCACACAGGAATCCAAGGAGAATTATCTGCTCAGAGCTATAAATCCTCAGATGTAACCTGGTATAATGGAGACACTCAAACAACCTTTATCTGCTGTGTGGCTTTATAGCCATTGACACCAGAATTCCTTTTGTCTTTCCATATCTAAACCAGTGCCCCACTATCTAGGACAGAGGATTTATAAATGTATTTTCACCAACAATTCAAATCAGCCATTATATTTGATGATCCAAATTAAAACTCTTTCCTGTAGGATGTAAAAATCTAAGCAGATCTTCTAGCTATGGCTGTGCCCACTTTAACAAGCAGCACCACAAAAAGAGGTGATGCTCTGTGGAGCAAAAGGTTATAAGGATCTGATATCTCTGATTCAGACATTTTGGAGAGGATTTACTTAGGATTATGCATTAAAGCTCAGTGAAAGTTCTTTGAGTACATCTTCCTGATTATTCTCAGCTAAAAGAAATGTGATTTCCTTTCACTCACTTTAAATTTTTTATTAAAAAAAAAAATATTCTGCTTAGATTCCTTCCAGAAACAAACAGGCAAAGGAATACTGTCATTATTTTTCTGGTAAAGATCATCTCAAAGAGTTTAAAGCTGTGTTTGGAACCAATAGTCATAGAATCATAGAATTGCTTTTTTTGGAAACCTCTCTAAGATCATTGATTCCAAACATCAACCCAACACCACCATGGCCATTCAACTACTTGCCCAAATGCCATGCCCACACATTTCTTGAACACCTCCAGGGATGGTGACTGCACCTGTTCCAAAGCCTGACCACCCTTTCAGGAAAGAAAATGTTCCTAATCTCCAGCTTAAAATTTGCCTGGTTCAACTTGATGCCATTTCCTCTTTTTCTGATATGAGGGAGAAAAGATTATGCCCTGCCTCACTCCAGCCTTCTTTCAGGAAGGTGTAAAGAGCAATGAGGTCTCCCCTCAGCCTCCTTTTCTCCAGACTAAACAGCCCCACAAGGATGCAGAGAGATAATGCAAAGATATTAAATGTATCCTGAGTCCTATAGTTGGTAAATTGCTGTATCTAGAGAAATCCTAGTGTGTGCTGTAGCTATTCTTTATCATTGTTAAATACATAGTTCTTTACATGTGAAGCCAACAAGTGGAGACAATTTATTTTCTCAGATTTTGTAGATATCTATTCTCAGATTAAAAAAAAAAAAAAAAAGAAAAAAGAAACAAACAACCAACAAAACCAAAACAAAGCAAAGCAGAAAAAAATCCAAACCCCACTAAACACACCAACAAAGCATCTCTTAATCAGGTCAATATTTGATAACACCAGCAATTATCCTGCTTTATTCCCTTGAAGCAGGCCAGCTATAAAACCCATCTGTCCATCTTCGGATTGACATTGTGCTCATCCAGTATAATTATAATTGTAACTTAAGAGCAGATTACTCAAATCACAAGCCACATGTCAAGCTAGAGACATGCACCTTGTCTCCTAGCCCACTGAAAGCCCTGGATCTTTCTCTAGCTGGGACACCATCCTATGTGTAATTGCCAAAACTGGAAGAAAAGAAGCTTTCATGATGCTGTTATCAGCTTTTCTCACAGTACTGCAGGACCACATATGCCACTGGGTTTTGTGCAATATGTTACACTATACACTTATATCCTATCACATAATCATAAGCATTCTGTAAAAATAAAGTTATTAATGTCAGTGTGAAAGTTGAGGAACCAGTAAGTCATGTTAGGAATCATCACTGTAAAATTAGAAGTTTACAGCCATATTGTTTTACCCTCTAGCTGTTTCTGCCATTATGCATTATTTGTGCCATTAAATAATATGAAATAACTTATCTGATACTACAAGAGGTATATATAACCTGCTGTATTTAATGCTTAGTTGTATAAAACGTTGCAAAGTGATTTCATCAGATTCCAGGCAGTGCAAATACATATAGAATCAGAATCATAGAATCAGTCAGGGTTGGAAGGGACCACAAGGATCAGCCAGTTCCAACCCCCCTGCCATGGGCAGGGACACCTCACACTACATCAGACTGGCCAGAGCCTCATCCAGCCTGGCTGCAAACACCTCCAGGGATGGAGCCTCAACCACCTCCCTGGACAACCCATTCCAGGCTCTCACCACTCTCATGGGGAAGAACTTCTTCCTCACTTCCAGTCTGAATCTCCCCGCTTCCAGCTTTATTCCATTCCCCTTAGTCCTATCACTACCTGATAGCCTAAAAAGTCCCTCCCCAGCTTTCCTGTAGCCCCATTCAGATACTGGAAGACCACAAGAAGGTCACCTCAGAGCCTTCTCTTCTCCAGACTGAACAACTCCAATTCTTTCAGTCTGTCCTTATAGGATAGGAGCTCCAGCCCTCTGATCATCCTGGTGGCCCTTCTCTGGACACCTTCCAGCATATCCCTCTTGTAATAGAGGCTCCAGAACTGGACACAGTACTCCAGGTGGGGTCTCACCAGAGCTGAGTGGAGGGGGAGAATCACCTCCCTTGACCTGCTGGCCACACTTCTCTTGATGCAGCCCAGGCTCTGGTTGGCTTTCTGGGCTGCAAGTGCACATTGACAGCTCATGTTGAGCTTCTCGTCCACCAGCACCCCCAAGTCCCTCTCCTCAGGGCTGTTTTCCAGCCAGTCACTGCCCAGCCTGGATTTGTGCTTGGGATTGCCTTGACTCAGATGCAGGACCCTGCCCTTGGTCTTGTTGAACCTCATGAGGTTCGCTTTTGCCCACCTCTCCAGCCTGTCCAGGTCCCTCTGGATGGATCCCTTCCCTCCAGCATGTCTGATGCACCACACAGCTTGGTGTCATCAGCAAACGTTGTGAGGGTGCACTCAATGCTACTGCCACATATTTTTGCAAATTCAAAGGCTGAATTCTGCAGTCAATAAAATGAATTTTGAGCTAATGGTGAACATGTGGTATGTGCTTTTCCCAGCTACAGGACCTTTTTAATGCAAATGTTGTCAAACATATATACCCATGGCAGGGGGGTTAGAACTAGGTGATCTTGAAGTCCTCTTCCAACCCAAACCATTCTATGACTCTATGATAATTTTACTTTTAGGCCCTACGTGCATATCCATTTATATTTGGAAAAAAAAAAAAGTAGAAATGTGTAGATTCAGATTGGATGTTAGGAAGAAGTGAGGGTGGTGAGACACTGGAACAGGTTGCCCAGGGAGGTGGTGGAAGCCTCATCCCTAGAGGATTTTAAGGCCAGGCTGGATGTGGCTCTGAGAAACCTGCTCTAGTGTGAGATGTCCTGCCCATGGCAGGGGGGTTGGAACTGGATGATCCTTGACTCCCTTCCAACCCTATATCCATCCCAGTTTTGGAATTCAGATCTACTATAAAGCAAACTTGGTGGTGCTGGTTGTTGAAATGCTTGACATGAGTCAGCCATGTCCAATGGCAGCCCAATAAAACAGCCATGTCCTGGGTGGCATCCAAAGATGGGTGCCCAGCAGATTAAGGTAGTTAATTCTGACCATCTACACTTCTCTGGTGAGACCTCACCTGGAATGCTGCATCCAGCTATGGAGCCTCCAACACAAGAAGGGTATGTGTGTGGTGGAGCAGGTCCAGGGGAGTGCACAATAGATGATCAGAGGGCTGGAGCACCTCTCTTACAGAAACAAGCTGGGAGAGTTGAGGATGTTCAGCCTGCAGAAGGGAAGGCTCTGGGGTGATCTTATAGTGGCCTTCCAGTATATGAAAAGAGTCTACAGGAAAGCTGGGGAAGGACTTCTGATAAAGGAATGTGGTACCAGCACAAGGGACAGTGGTTTGAAACTAGAGCAGGGTAGATTTTGATTGAAAATTAGGAAGAAGTTCTTTACTACGAGGGTGGTGGAACATTGGAACAGGTTGCCGAGGGGGCTGGTGAAGACCCCATCTAAGGAAGTGTTTAAGATCAGGGTGGATGGGGCCTTAGGCAAGATGTTCTGGTGGGCTATGTCCCCGCCCATGGCAGGGTATTTGAACTAGATGTTCTTTAAGGTCCTTTCCATGCCAAGCCATTCTCTGGGTCTATGATTCCATATCAACAGTGATAGAAAATAGAATTATAGAATGCACTGGGTTGGAAGGGACCTCTAGAGGTCATCTTGTTTATCCCCTCTGTGGTAAGAAAGGACATCCCCAACTAGATCAGGTTGCTCAGAGCCCCATCACACCTGATCTTGAATGTCTCCAGAAATGGGGCCTCTACCACCTGCCTGGTCAACCTGTTAAAGTGTCTCACCACCCTCGTAGTAAAGAACTCATAAAACACTTTCAATTTTTGCTTGCCCAGTCATCCCTTTGGTTTCCAATTCAATATTGGAACTTGGCTGTTGTAAAAAAACCCTTTAAGCTCATTTTCTCTTCCTTTTTGAAAGGAGACCAATATCAGTATCATTTCCTGAAGAGGAATAAAAGTGCTCAAATTTCAAGGGAAAAAGAAAAATCAGATCTTGTTGGAATGTGGATTGTTGGATGTGTCAAACTCTACTGTGTGCAGGTGGTGAGATGCTGGCAGCAGGAGACTGCAGTAGTGGTTTCTATGAGGAGAGGCTGGAGCTGCCCCATGCCAGACACAATTGGTTCCAGGTGGCTGGAACCAATTGTTCCACCACAGGGCACAGCTGGGACCTTCAGCAGAGCTGGTGGTGCCTCTGGGAAGAGATGTTTAAAACACCAGAGAACACCAAGGAAAATAAGAGTGAGCCATGTGAACCACAAAGGTCAGAGAATAAGGAAAGGGAGCAGTATTCCCCTGAAGCCCATGGAGAGAACCATGCTGTAGCAAGATGTCCATAGTACACAGAATGGAAGACTCTACAACAGGTGAATAATTCCTGAAGGGATTGTAGCTGTGTGGAGACCCTGTGCTGGATCAGAGGGAAAGCGTGGGGAACAAGGAGTGGCAGACAGACAACTGCGTTCTTAATTTCTTTTCTCAATTTCTGCTTTCTCTTGGAAAAAAAAAAAGAATATTAGCTACTTTATCCACCCTGAAAAATCTGCTTTTGTTTCTTTAATCCTGCGAAGCTGTGTCCAACTCTCACATACTGTTTTTCCGTTTTCTATGCTTTACATTAGCTGTACATAAAGCATATTCTATGATTCTATGTGCCCTCTCCTTCCTGCGTAAGGATGTCTCTGTGCTACCTTGGCTGAATGTGTTATGCTCTCTGGTGAGCAGCAGTTCTGATAGAAACATGCTCCCTGAAGCAAGTGATGTCTGTTTGTCCTTGTTCTAGCCCTCTGGCAACAACAGCAAAGAACTGACTGCATTTAGTACAGCAAGGATGAAGTGCTGCTTTCTATAACCACTGTGATTAAAGGAGTCATTAAGTTTGGAAAAGATCTCTAAGATCATCAAGTCCAACCATCAACCCAATGCCACCAAAGCCATGTCCCCAGGTACCATGTTTATATGTTTTTTTAACACCTCCAGTAATGGTAGCTCCATCAGCTCCTCTGGCAGCCTGTTCCAATGCTTGGCCTTTCTTTCAGTAAAGGATTTTTCCTAATATCCAGGCAAACAGGAGAAGTCCGAGCTCTTCCTGATATTGGAACAAATAGTCCACTACCTCCCTGGGCAGCCCAGAGTACCTGCTTTGGGTTTATAGGTTTCTCTTTCATATTAAGTCAGGAAAGTATTTTACTAAATAAAGGTTTTCTTGAGAGTGTTCCATGAGTAGGACAAATACAAGTAGGTACAGTGTAACCAATTACTATTAACTATCATGACTTAATTGTAATTAGAGGGCATGTTTTTTATTGTACAAAATGTCATCATGCTATTTTGTCAGTAGGAATGGAAGAAACCTCAGAAATAGTAACTTGAACCTGCATTTTATTACAAAATCATTGGATGCTTAATGTTGGAAAAGATCTCTAAGATTATCAAGTCCAGCAGCACTATGCCCACTAAACCACATCACAAAGAGTCATTGCACTTTTTTTGAGCATGGCCAGCAATGGTGACTCCACCATCTCCCTGGACAGCCTGTTCCAGTGCCTGAACACTCTTTCAGTCAAGATGTTTCTCCTCATATCCAATCTAACCTCCCTTGCTGCAAATTAAAGACAAAAATCAAGGAAATATGAACATGCTTTTGAAAAAAACATGAAGAGAGGGCACTATTGGACATAGTTTAATGGCCATGGTGATGCTGGTTCAATGGTTGGACTTGATGATCTCACAGGTATTTTCCAACCTAAATGATTCTAGGATTCTCTGAAATATTGAAGCTAAACACTGAAGGGAAAAAAAAAAAAAAGAAAAAAGAGAGAGTTACCCAAGTGTGTGCTTTCTGCAGAGACAGGACTTTATTGATAACACTGTGAAATGAGATAAAATAAAAAGGAAAGACACTACAAAACTACAGCACAGCAGACTGATAATCAATAACACCATAAATAAAAATGTAGCAGCTAGACCTACAATAGAATTTACCATGTTGTTGCTCTTATACTTTTATAGATTACATTCAGGTCTAGTGATATGTTGGACATAAAGCAGATGGAAGCTTTTAGAAATCAACAAATACTGAACAAGGCCAAACAGATTGGGCATCACTGAGTTTATTTTCCTCCATTTTTGGACAATTATGCAGGAGATTGTTGATTTAGATGGTTTAGAAGTGACTCTTCTCTATCTGACCACACCAATTAAATATTTCTCAGCACTTCTGTGGAAAACATATGACCTGTAGAAAAGAAACCTGCAAATTCACACCTATAATTTGATCCCTGAGGAGAGCAGAAAAGATAAGGCCATTGTCAAAACCTCAGTTTATCTGAGTCATAGAGAGCAAGAAGGTCTCCCCTCAGCCTCTTTTCCCCAGACTAAAGAATCCCAGTTCCTTCAGCTGCTCCTCAGCAGACCTGTTCTCCAAACCCTTCATCAGTTTCATTGTCCTTCTCTGGACCTCAATATCCTTCTTGTACTGAGAGCTCCAAAACCAAACCTGGTACTCAAAATTAATTACTTTGGGTATGCAGAGTTATTGTAGCACAGGATGCATCCCAGCTTCTTAGCCTTATCTGTTCATTACTTGGAGAACAATCAGTATTTAACTTCTTATCTGAAACTAAGCACAATGCTAAAGTCTGTAAGTGGTACATTTGAATTGAACATCCTTGTCCCACCTCTTCAGTGTCACACACAATATTTGCTGGACTGTCTCCTCCAATTTTTACTGATGTCCTTTAACTGCTCTTTCCACAGAAGAGTGTACAGTGAACCTCTGCAGCCTCACACCTACTGGAGATCTGAGTAGGAGTATCCTGATCTTTACTCGGGTTCCAAAAAAACCCAAACAGTTAATCTTCCTGCTCACTGATCTGTGCCTTTTGTTTTTAATCTGAGACATCCCCTCCACACACACAGAGCTCCCTAACTTCCTATTTTTTCCTGCTTCTAAAAAGGAAGACTTCACCTACCTCAACCTCATGTTCCTTACCTCCCCTCATTCCTCTGCTATAACTTGCACAATTCCATATCTACAACCTGAAACAGAGTTACTAAATGGTTGAGTTGGTTTTATGAAGAACAAGAACAAGAAAAGAACAAAATAATAGTGATAATAATGATGATAATAATAATAACAACAATAATACACAATAATAACAATACACCGTAAAGAACTGCTGCAAAATATTGTAGAGTTTCCAAGAGAGTTTTCTTTGTCATTGAATTTTACAAAGCTTTTGAGGGTCACTAAAAGAGCAAAATTCTATACCCTAGAACTCCAAGAATATCTTAATGAAAAAATTTTGCAGTATAGATCTTGACATTACTGAACATTGAGAGTTGTACTGCTCTTGTTACTTCTTGTTATCTTTCACTTTCCTAGCCAGGAGCTAAAGCTGGTTAGGAAAGTAGAAGATAGCAAAAAGGGCTTTCCCAACCTGTCTTCATAGATGTTGGTGGTGGGCCATTAGAACTAGATGATCTTGAGAGTCCCTTCAGCGCACAACATTTTATGATTGCATGGTTGTTGTCTCATGCCCAGCTTCTCATCCATTAATACCCCCAAGTCCTTTTCTCCAAGGCTGCTCTCTTTCTTGTTAACCTGGTGGAGAATGTTTCTCAAAATGGATGTGTATATCTAATATTCAGCATGTAAAAGCAAACAGAGAAGCTTACCCATAATAGAGGGTGTTATAAGAGCACTGGATAAGTAATTTAACAGCAATAAGAGCATATTTAGGCACTGTGATTTTAAGGGAACACTTTGAACTTTACAGAACAAGAGCTCTCCAAAATACACCGTTAAGATCACAGGTTTGCTACATATATTTGCTCTTTTTGTTGTTTTTGTTTGCTGTTTACTTACCTCTCCAAATTTGACCTTGATTCTTTTCTTTGGGCTGCATTCCAAGAGGCTCTGAGTGAATTAAGTTTTCCTTCTTCTGGCAGCCAAATGAATGAGATGTGGAGAGGAAAGAGAATCGTGTTCCAAATGGGTGTGCTTTTTCTCCAAGAGAAAAATGAAGAGCTCCAAATTGTGAGAAAGGCAGAAAACGAAGCTAATTTGTTTTGTCTTTCAAAAAGAAAAAAAATAGATTAGAAATGCATTTTAAATCTATGTCTCTGTGTCTGTCCCTTCCTTAGTCCCTCACAACACCCTACTGCAGAGCTCATCCATGTTCCTTTCAAATCTCCAAGAAACATTTTTTCCCTGAACTTAGTCAGTTTATCACACAGTTCCTCAAGACAAGCAAAGGAACATGAAATTCCTTCTGGAGCTCATGGGTGAATCTGAAGGGCTCCATAATTATGCCCCTTAGCATGATTACTTGGCACTGCTGCTGCAGGATTCCTGGGCCAGCTGTTTTCAGATCAGCTCCCAGAAACAGAAGAGTTTGGAGTTTAAAACAAGCTCCCTTATATAGAGGAAGAAATGTTAATTACTGGATGATAGGATATTAAAGGTTTGTAGATTGTAAATAGAAACCTTATTGCTCTCTGCAACTACTTGAAAGGAGGTTTGATCTAGGTGGTGGTTGGCCAGTTCTCCCTAGTTCTGGGTGATAGAATGAGAGGAAATGGCCTGAAGTTGTGCCAGGGGAGTTTAAGTTGGATATTAGGAAAAATTCAAGTCCTGTAAGAGTGGTCAGGCATTGGAACAGGCTGCCCAGGGAGGTGGTGGAGTCACCATCCCTGAAGGTGTTCAAAATCCATGTGGACGTGACACTTTGGGACGTGGTTTAACAGCCATGGTGGTATTGAGTTGATGGCTTGACTCAGTGAACTTTGAGGCCTTTTCCAACCAAAACAGTTATGTAATTCTGTGGTGTAAATGGAATCAAATAAAGTCATATAATGTGAAGACAAAGGGTGATGGCTTCAAACTGGAAGAAGCTTGATTTAGATTACACCTGAGAAAGAAATTCTTCCCCATGAGAGTGGTGAGGTTGCCTAGAGAAGCTATGGTGGGTCCAAGCCTGGGAGTGTTGAAAGCCAGTTTGGATGGGACCTTGAGCAAGCTGATCTAGTAGAAGGTGTCCCTGTCCATGGCAGGCTGGTTGGAACTGGGTGATCTTGAAGGTCCCCTCCAATCCAAACCACTCTGTGATTCTATGAAACGGTAAAAATATCTGATCTCTTGCTTGCCACCTTTCAAAGGAAGACCATTAAAAGGAGTGTGTCAGAAATCACACAGAAACAGGCTTGAAGAAAAAAAAATAGAGAAGAGAAACCTTTTCTTAAACTAATATAATAAATTAAGTGCTTTGAAAAAAATACAGAGTAACTATTTCCTTGTAAGACAAACAAAATGGAACACAGTTGTCAGCAATGTAATTGCTCTTGAATTCACTCTGTTGTTTTAAAGCAATTATCTTTTAAGGAAAAGACATTATTTCCCTTCCATCTCTTTTTTCTTTTTTTTTTTTATTTTTTCTTTTATGCAATTTTCTTTCCTCTTTGTAGCTGTTAAAAGGCTAATCAGTTTTGTTTGTTAATTTTGTAGAGAGGCTTTCTGGTCTGATGAAGCTACCATTTATACTTGACATTCACTTCTTGCTCTCTGAATTTCTCTCTGCAATAGATTCCAAATGAAGCTTCTTCCTGGAAGCACTCCACATTTTTATGATTGTCAAATGTGGCTGCAACAACAGGGCTCCAAATTTAGAAAGTCACCATGAAATTCATCCTTTTTATTCTAGTGTTTCGTGTTCCTAAATACCTGTTGTTCTTAATTTGGTTCTTCAGGTCTCCATATATTCTTATTAAAGTGATTAAGAGTAATGATGTGGGATTTGGTTTTTTCTCCCTTGTATCAGCTGACAGAATGAGAGGAAATAGCCTGAACTTGTTGCAGGGGAGATTTAGGTTAGATATTAGGAAAAATTTCATTTCCTGCAAGAGTGGTCAG
This sequence comes from Indicator indicator, assembly GCF_027791375.1. NCBI lineage: Eukaryota > Metazoa > Chordata > Aves > Piciformes > Indicatoridae > Indicator > Indicator indicator. Next base: position 9,014,943 of record NC_072017.1, read on the forward strand.
GTACTGGAACAGGATACCCAGGGAGGTGGTGGAGTCACCATCCCCAGAGGTGTTCAAG